>NC_073398.1:8997932-9597932 GCF_028641065.1 Leucoraja erinaceus
AGGAGGAGGTCATTCGACCCTTCGAGCCAGCACTGCCATTCATTGTGATCATGGCTGATCGTCCCCAATCAATAGCCCATGTCTGCCTTCTCCCCATATCCCTTGATTCCACTAGCACCTAGAGCTCTATCTAGCTCTCTCTTAAATCCATCCAGCGATTTGGCCTCCACTGTCCTTTGTGCAGGGAATTCCACAAATTCACAACTCTCTGGGTGAAAAAGTTTTTTCTCACCTCAGTCTTAACGGCCTTGCCTTTATTCTAAGACTGTTGCCCCTGGTTCTGGACTCGCCCAACATCGGGAACATTTTTCCTGCATCTAGCTTGTCCAGTCCTTTTATAATTTTATATGTTTCTATAAGATACCCCCTCATCCTTCTAAACTCCAGTGAATACAAGCCTCGTCTTTTCAATCTTTCCTCATATGACAGTCCCGCCATCCCAGGGATTTTCCGAGGCAGCGTGCAGTGTAGAGATGAGATGGAGAGGATACTAGCTAATGGAAGGATCGTTCAGTAGTCTGACAACAGAGGGGAAGAACATCCCATTAAATAGTCCGCTTACATCATGTGCGACTGCATCATTTCAGATGTCAGTACATCGACAAAGGGCGGCATGGTGGGGCAGCGGTAGAGTTGCTGCCTCACTGCGCTTACAGCACCAGAGACCCGAGTTCGATCCTGACTACAGGTGCTGTTTGTACAGAGTTTGTATGTTCCCCCCGTGACCGCATGGGTTTTCTTCGAGGTCTTCGGTTTCCTCCTACTCTCCAAAGACGTACAGGTGTATAGGTTAATTGGTTTGATGTAAATGTAAAATTGTCCCTAGTGTGTGTAGGATAGTATTAGTGTGCGGGGATCGCTGGTCAGTGCGGACTCGGTGGGCCGAAGGGCCTGATTCTGCGCTATATCTCTAAAAAAAGTCTAATTTCCACAGTGAGGTAGAATTGTCACGCACCAGTTCCATAGACAAAGTCCTCAGTGGGGCAGAGGTGAATCGGACTGTACTTTGGCTTATGGAAGGACAGTACAGAAGTCTGATAACAGAGCTGATGAAAATTGCAGAGGCAAACTGTGTAGTATTTAGGGCATAAGGTCATAAGGTCATAAGTGATAGGTGTAGAATTAGGCCATTCAGCCCATCAAGTTACAGAGATAGGTTACTAAGAGAAGGGAATGGAGGGTTATGGTATGAGTGCAGGCAGGTGGGACTAAGGGAAAAAAAGTTGTTCGGCACGGACTTGTAGGGTCGAGATGGCCTGTTTCCGTGCTGTAATTGTTATATGGTTATAAGTCTACTCTGCCATTCAATCATGGCTGATCTTTCTCTCCCTCCTAACCCCATACTCCTGCCTTCTCCCCATAACATCTGACACCCGTACTAATCAAGAATCTATCGATCTCTGCCTTAAAAAACAACCACTCACTTGGCCTCCCCAGCTTTCTGCGGCAAAGAATTCCACAGATTCACCACACTCCGACTAAAGAGAGACTGTCTGCCGATCGGTAATTGAATTCTTCACGGAATACCTGCGCACCGTTTGGGTCAGAGAAGCAGAAGTCTCGATCCATCTGCAACAAATTTCATCTGCGGCTAATTGAGGCAGGGGGAGGTTGTTGGAGGGTGCCGCGCGGATCTCAGTTGACCGAGCAAATTCAACGCACCTAATGATGTGACAGGTGGGTTTCACCGCGAGACAGCAGCCCGAGAAAAGTTGCTTCTCATTAGGACCGCAAGAGTCCTGCGATGGGGTTTGCGATGCCCGGGTTACACTGATCGCATCTGTTCACGACTGGCTGAGGGGAGGGGGAGAGAACCGTGCTCAGTTCTGCAAGTTAAAAATTCTTGACTCTTGCCCAAAGAAGCAGCATGCCTGCTTCCTTCCCTCACTATTTGTTACCATTCCACGGTCTCCCGCAGCGCTGCACCCTGTTCTAATTAACTGGAATGGATATATGAAACAAGCAAGCCTCACGTTTGGAGAACCAATTATTTTGAAGGGTATTAAGTCATCAGATTTGCTTTTATCTTGATTGCATTGTGGAAATGGTGCATAATTAATGGTGGGAGCTTATTAGGAAAATGATTAGGCAAATTACACAGGTGTCGGATGCATTTTTTATGATAAATTTGCTCGAACAATCCTGCCATTCCATCTGTTCAGCTGTTTATCAGAATGTCAGCCTGAAAGAATTAATGGTTTAAAGTCACGGAAAGTTAAAGGGGATTTTTAAGGAACAAATCCGAGCTCCAGATTGTGAACTGAACATCAATGTGGGGCCCACGAATAGAAACGGGGCCCTTCGGCCCACCGAGCCCATACCGACCAACGATCACCCCGTAAACTAGTTCTATCCTGCACACTGGGGACGGTTTGCAGAAGCCAATTTGCCTACGAACCCGCATGTCTTTGGAGTGCGGGAGGAAACCGGAGCATCCGGAGAAAACCCACACACGGCCACGGGGTGAATTTGCAAACTCCGCGCAGACAGCACCCGTCGTCAGAATCGAACCAGGTGTCTCTGGCGCTGTAAGGCAGCAACTCTACCACTGCGCCACCGTGCTGCAGCACAAAGCACTCAATGGAGTTTTGCATGTTTGGGAAATACGATATTTAACATTCCTCAGAATTTATGAAATTGAAATATAACGCGTAACGACACTTAACTTTGGGTTGTAAGTGGTTGCGCAGAGACCTGATAGAACAATGTAAAATTATTAGAGGCAGAGATAGATTAGGCAGTCAGAACCTCATTTCCCAGGGTGGAAATATCAAATTACATCTACAATAGCCTATAGCTCTAAGGTAAGAGGGGCAAAGTTTCAAGGAGATGTGCGGGGCAAGTGTTTCTACACAGAGGATGGAGGGTGCCAGGAACACACTGCCAGAGGTGGTGGTGGAGGCAGATGCGATAGTAACATCTAAGAGACTTATGGACAGGCACATGGATATGCAGGGAATGGAGGGACATGGATTAAGTGCAGACAAGATTGATTGATTGAAAGATACAGCATGGAAACAGGTCCTTTGGCCCACTGAGTCCCCGCTGGCCATCGATCACCCGTTCACACTTGTTCTATGTTATCCCACTTTCTCACTCACCTTGCTTTAGAGATACAGCATGGAAGACCCTTCGGCCCACCAAGTCCCCACCGCCCAGCACACTAGCACGATCCGACACACCCCGGATACAATGTACAGAGTGCAAACTATGTCTTTGGAGGGTGGGAGGAAACCGGAGGAGCCGGAGAAAACCTACGCGGTCACAGGGGGAACGTGCAAACTCCATACAGACAGCACCCGTAGTAATGATCAAACACGGGACTCTGGTGCTGTAATTGAGCAACTCTGCCGCTGCGCCACTGTGACGCTACACACCGTGAAGGCTCGGTCTTGGCATCGTGTTCGGCACAGGCATTGGGGGCCGAAGGGCCTGTTTCTGTGCTGTACTGTTCTATGTTCTATGTTCATTCATCAACCTTCTGATTAATACTAGAGTCGTAAGGAGTCGTAGAGATATACAGCGTGGAGACAGGCCCTTCGGCCCAACTTGCCCACACCGACCAACATGTCCCATCTGCACTGGTCCCGTTTGCCAGCATTTGGTCCATATCCCTCTAAACCTGTCCTATCCATGTACCTACCTAAGTGTTTCTTAAACGCTGCGATAGGCTCCACAACATTTACTGAACGAGATAGATACGGTAAACAGATGCATTAGGCGTGTTATTCAAGCCACATGTACAAAATGCTGTGGATAATATCGCATTGTCTGAATGGTTCTTCACGCAATGCGTGCGCTTATTCAAAGCAGTCTGCTGATTACATTTCATGGGAACTGGCTGTGCATTAATGGTAATGAAGAGAAGAGGGAGACAAATGCTTAAAAGGGGGATTGACAAATGACAATGATGAATGATGTTTTCCTTTATTGATCTGGCTCAGTGTCAAAGTATGAAGGCTGGATTTTGCAAACACAGTTGATAATGTTTCGATAGCACAGGTGCAAGTGTGCCCTTGTCATAATTGACTATTTGAGGATGTAAAACCCTCCAATGATAAACTATTCGACTTCACGCTAATGTGTTCAGTGTAGTGAACTATGCATTCTGGCACGTAACTTAAAGCTGGGCTGATGCCATGTCTAAAGACACAGGCAGCACGGTGGTGCAGCGGGTAGTGCCGCTGCCTCACAGCGCCAGAGTCTCGGGTTCAATCCTTACCTCGGGTGCTGTCTGTGTGTGTGTGGAGTTTACACCTTCTCTCTGGGACTGCGTGGGTTTCCTCCGGGTGCTCCGGCTTCCTGCCACATCACAAAGACGTGCCGGTTTATTGTAGGCTAATTGGCCCTATGTAAATTGCCCCCAGTGTGTAGGGAGTGTGTAGATGAGCAATTGGGATGACATAGAACTAGGGTAAAGAGGTGATCGATGGTCAGTGTGGACAAGGTGGGCTGAAGGGCATGTTTCCACACTGTAACTTTCAATCACTTCTTTCAATCAATTAATTAACCTCGGTGTGGAGTTTGCATGTTCTACCTGTGACACGTGTATTCCACCTGGAAGCCCATCCTGCCGTACGTTCCTCTAACATGATTAATATGATTAGTCTCAGGGAGAGATTGTACCCGAGGAGTTCCCTTCCCTTAAGGGCCTGTCCCACTTGGCCGTCATTTGCGCCTCATTTACGCGTTATATGTAAATTAGGTCGACGTGGAACAACCAGAACTGTGCACAATATTCGAAACGCAGCCTAACCAGAGTAATCTGGAGCTGCACCATGACTTCCTGACTCTTTAACTCCAGACAGAGAACAAAGTCCCGTCTGGCCGCTGCCAACAGGAAGAAGCTTGGGAGCCCCGAAGACCAGAGAGTCGAGGAGTCGCTGGCGATGACGGATGCGAGGAAGTTGAACTGGAGTATTGCCTTCAGTGCCTTGAAGGTCGGCTGCAGGAACCAATGCACTATGAGAACCCCCCCCCCCCCCCCCCCCCCCCCCCCCCCCAACCCCCTTGGAGACACAGCGTGGCCGGGCGAGGAGAGGACAGACATCATGTCATAGAGTCATAGAGTGACACAGTATGGAAACAGGCCCTTCGGCCCAACTTGCCCGCACCGGCCAACATATCCCAGCTACACTAGTCCCACCTGCCCGTGTTTGGTCCATATCCCTCCAAACCTATCCTATCCATGTTCCTGTCTAACTGTTTCTTGAATGTTGGGATAGTCCCAGCTTCAACTACCTCCTCTGGCAGCTCATTCCATACACCCACCACCCTTTGTGTGAAAAAGTTACCCCTCCGATTCCTATTAAATCTTTTCCCTTTCACCTTCAACCTATGTCCCCTGGTCCTCGATTGCACTACTCTGGGCGAGAGACTGTACCCTGCATCTACCCGATCTATTCCTCTCATGATCTTATGCACCTCTGTAAGATCACCCCTCATCCTCCTGCGCCCCAAGGAGTCCCAGCCTACTCAACCTCTGGCTACAGCTCAGACCCTCTAGTCCTGGCAACATCCTCGTAACATCTTCTCTGTACCCTTCCTAGTCCCACCTGCCATTGAAAAACTATCCTACAATCTTTCCTGTCTAACTGTTTCTTGAATGTTTGGATAGTCCCAGCTTAACTACCTCCTCTGGCAGCTCATTCCATACACCCACCACCCTTTGTGTGAAAAAGTTACACCCTCCGATCAGAGATTAAAGTCTGGCCGCTGCCAACAGGAAGAAGCTTGGGAGCCCGAAGGACCAGAGGAGTCGCTGGCGATGACGGATGCGAGGAAGTTGAAGGCTGGAGTATTGCCTTCAGTGCCACTGAAGGTCGGCTGCAGCTTGACAACACCTATCTGGGCGAGAGACTCTACCTATCTACACAGTATTCCTTGAACACCTGTAACACAATCGCAGGAGGTCACGGACTTGCTGCAGCCTGGGTTTACCTGGGTTTACCTGGGTTTACCTGGGTTTACCTGGGGTTACCTGGGTTTACCTGGGTTTACCTGGGGTTACCTGGATCGGGGCGCTCCAGTACTTCCAGCATGTGGGACAATGTGACATTGGACTTTGGACTTTTTCATTTTTGTGTAAGAGGCGCCAATATATGGCGACTAGGCATTTTTGGATTGTGCAAAATAATTTCATGCACTGTGCAGACATGGCAATAAAGAACCATCGTGTTCAGATCAGAAAATCACCTTGCCTTGTTACAAAATGGGAGAAACCTCTCCAAAGCGATTTTTCTATTTATTATTCCATTTTGTTTGTTGCCATATTTCTGCTTTCTGCACATTGCACTGAATCCTAATGATATCAGTGAGACAACAGCTTGCAAGAACTTTTAATATCGAGCTAATGAGAGGAGGGTGAAAACCACATGGGGCAAAGTGGTGCTGCGAACATTTGTTCTAATCAATGCTGCAAAAATCTCAGCCAGTGGCTGTCGGGGTAGTGTTTCTTCTCAAACACCCTGAAGTATTTTGGACCGCTGAGCAAAGGAAAAGCCCAGTAGACATTTGAACACAAAGAGCAAATGCAATCGACAAGGGCGGCACAGGTAGAGCCACTGCCTCACGGCGCCAGAGACCCGGGTTCGATCCTGACCTCGGGTGCTGTCCGTGTGTGTGGCTTTACACGTTCTCGCTGGGACCACGTGTGTTTCCCTCCAGGTGTTCCGGTTTCCTTCCACAGTCCACAGATGTACAGAATGCTGTAAATAAGGTGCAGAGAGTAGTAGATGTTGCCTGGTCCATTACACAGACCAGACTCCCCACCATTGACTCCATCTACACTTCACGCTGCCTCGGGGAAGCAGCCTCTTCTTCTCCCCGCTCCCGTCTGGCTGAAAATACAAAAGCTTGAAAATGCGCACCATCAGGAATAGCTTCTCCGCCTCCGTTATCAAGTTTCTGAACAGTCCTTCCATAAGCTAGAGTACTGTCCGATTCACCTCTACCCCATTGCGGACATTGGGCTTTGTCTATGGAACTGATGCACTACAATGCTGAGAACTATATTCTGCACTCTGTATCTTCCCCTTTGCTCTACCTGTTGTACTTGAGTTTGATTTGAATGTATTTATGTATGGGTATTACTTGAACTGATTGGATAGCAAGCTTTTCATTTTACTCAGTACACGTGACAACAATAAACATAATCCTAAACCTATAGAGTATTTAAACGGAAAAATGGGGAATTTGGACACAAGGAACTGCAGGTGCTGCTTTACCAAGAAAAGAGACAAACTGCTGGGGTAACTCAGCAGGTCAGGCAGGATCCCTGGAGAACATAGGGTTCTGACTCGAAACGTCACCTACCCATGCTCTCCAGAGATGCTGCCTGACCCGCTGAGTAACTCCAATACTTTGTGTCTTTTCTTAATGGAGAATTTATTTCCCAAAAGTAAAAGCAATTCAGGAGTGCACTCTGCTCTAAAACAACCCAAATATAGTGATTTATTTCATCTCTGGGCATTTAAGTGGAATACCTACAGGCTGAGTCTAAAACACATCCACAGAATTTTTTTTCATTATCATTACTCATGCCAGTCATTAACAATAATCACGCCGGCTCCAACCTTATTCTCAAAACACCTCTCTATATTTCCTTGGCCCTAAACGACAGTCGTATCTCATTGTGCTCACAATCTGATCAGTGATATTGAACGAGTCACTAACAATTATACCATCAGAAACACCATTAAAGTCCAAAATTAAATAATTTCCGATGAAGCCGCCTAAAACAAAAGTATCATGATGAATCACTGCAAAATAATGAAAATTAAATGTTAACAACAATATTTCAGGGGTTGTTTCTGTGTTGGTCCTGAGGCAGTGAACACAGTGCGACTGGTATATGGTCTTTCACTGACAGAGTTCGGCCTCACAATTAATCAGCGGCAGAACTGCATTATTCTGCTCGACTCAGATTGTCAAACTTCTGCTGCATTTCTAACCTGTCTATTCGTCGATGATTATGACACTGTTGCACACAGTGGCACGGCTGGAAGAACCACTGCCTCACAGCGCCAGAAAACCGGGTTTGATCCTGGCCTCGGGTGCTGTCTGTGAGTGGAGTTTGCATGTTCTCTCTGTGACCGCGTGGGGTTCCTCCGGTCCACAGACACGCGGGCTTGTAGATGTAAACTGCCCCTGGTGTGTAGGGAGTGGATGAGAAGGTGGGATAACATAGAACTAGTGTGAACGGGTGATCGATGGTCAGCATGGACTCAGTGGGCTGAAGGACCTGTTTCCTTGCTATATCTTTCAATCAGTCAAACTAGATAGTTGACCTGTGGGTGTTGTTTCAAGGCTAGAATAAATTACCTTCAACATCCTCATCCAGTTCTCTTTGGTTTAGGTACGACTCAAACACTCAGAGTGCTGAAAAGGATTCACCTAGACTTTGAGAAGAGACATAGAACATAACATGGAACTAGTGTGTACGGGTGATTGAAGGTTGGTGTGGATTCAGTGGCCTAAAGGGCTTGTTTCCATGTTGCGTCTTTCAATCATTCAATCAACCTCGATGTGGAGTTTGCGCTTTCTCCCTGTGACCACGTGGGTTTCCTCCGGGTGCTCCGGTTTCATCCCACATTCCAAAGACGTGTGGGTTTGTAGGTTAATTGGCCCTCTGTAAATTGCCTCGAGTGAGTAGGGAGTGGATGAGAAAGTGGGATAACATAGAACTAGTGTGAACAGGTGATCGATGGTCGGCATGGACTCAATGGGCAGAAGGGCCTGTATCCATTTTTTCAATCAATCAATCAATCAAAATGGTGGAGTTAATAAATTAAATACATGAATTAATTCAACCCTTGCTTGCAAATAAAACTTGCATTTACATGCCACTCCCCTGATGCCTACACTGTGATTGAAGTCAATTCATATTTATTGAAGTGCAGTCTCTGGTGTGTCAGGGAAGATGCCAGCCAATTTACTCTCAGCAAGGTCCACTGGTCAATAAATGAATTAACCACCAGTTAATTGCCTCGATATTCTGGTGCATATACAGTACATGACGCCAAGTTAAACTAATCTCCTCTGCCTGCATGTGATCCAGATCCCCCCATTCCCTGCATAACCATGTGTCTATCTGAAAGCCCCTTGAATGCCACTATCATATCTGCCTCCACCACCACCTCTAGCAGCACATTCCAGGTACCCACGACTCTCTGTGTAAAAAACTTTCCAGCCCATCTCCTTTCAACTTTGTCCCTCTCACCTTAAAACTCTGCCCTCTACTCTTGGACATTTCCACCCTGGGATAAAGGTTCTGACTGTCTACCCTATCTATATATTCTTCCATCAGGCCTCTCCTCAACCTTCTTGGTTTCACATCTCCCTGATGCGGCAACACTACTCTGGACCACACATAAGCGGTAGACACAAGGAACTTCAGATGCTGGAATCTTGAACAGTGAGTCAGACAGCATCTTAGATTTAGGCTTAGGTTTAGATTTTAATCTCTCGCCTTTGTTCCAAACATCCACCTATCAAATCCCCCTTCACTTGTGTTCACCTATTACCCACCGCACTTTGTCCTTCCCCTCCTCTCTTCTGGCTTTCCTGTTCCCCCTACAATCAGTCTGAAGATGGGTCCAGACCCAACACATCACCTATCCATGTTTTCCAAAGATGCTGCCCGACCTGCTGAGTTACTCCAGCACTTTGTGTCTTTAACTGAGTGTAGAAGTTGATACATTCCACGTTTTCCCGACTGTACAAGACCATCGGTGAGACCACACCTCAGTGAGACCACACCTTGGTCCCGTATTTCTGCATTCCTGGGCTTTCAACGGCTCCTCACCCCTGTGGCTATCTCCTTTCAGGAAGGACCTGTTGGACCTTAAGCTGGAAAATCCTGAGTGCAGAGAATTCCTGACTATGTGTTATGAGGTAATGTTCATTACCAGGACTCGAGGGCCAGAGCTATAGGTTAAGCTGGAAAGAGTGCAGAGAAGAATGATGAGGGTGTTGCCAGGACTCGAGGGCCAGAGCTATAGGGAGAGGCTTGGAGCAGAGGGGTAATCTCATGGAGACGCAGGCAGAGGAGATTACTCTAACTTGCCTTTGTGTTTGGCAGAGGCATTGTGAACCGAATGGCCTGTCCCTGTGCAGTTCTGTTCTATTTTAGTTTAGAGATACAGCGTGGAAACGGGCCCTTTGGCCCACTGGGTCCGCACCCACCAGCGATCCCCGCACATTAACACTATCCTACACACACTAGAGACTATTTTACATTTCTCCCAAGCCAATTAACCTAAAAACCTGTACTTCTTTTAAGTGTGGGAGAAAACTGAAGATCTCTGAGAAAACCCATGCAGCAGAACGTACACACTCCGTACAGACAAGCACCAATAGTCGGGATCGAACGTGGGTCTCTGGCCATGTAAGGCAGCAGTTCTACCGCTGCCTCACAGTGCCGCCCGCTGTTCTATGTTTATTACTCAGTATAGTTTTACTGGTCTCCAACAAAAATTGAAGAATCTATTACTTTGAACAGTGAATGTCTTTGTGCTTTTTTTTTCCTTTTAACATTTCTGCCTTTGAAACTGCCCTCAGCTGAGAGAAAGAGATTTGGAGCTGCTCCAATTTACACTTGTGCTGTGATATTGATTGTTCTCCTGGTTTTAAGTGTATTGATCAAACTTAGGTCTGTTTGTCTTTACTTAATGCAAAACTTTATGATCATAGCACTGCTTAGAACGACATCCAGCGAGCATGTTGATTGAATGACAAAGGGCACATATTCTGAAACCAACTAAAAAATTGAATCTTTCTAACTGGCACTGCTATCCCAGTGACATAGATAAGACCGTCAGAATCTTGTTCCCAGGATGGGAAAAATCAAATATTAGTGGGCATAGCTTTTAGGTGAGTGCCTGGAACACACTGCCCAGGGGTGGTAGTGGAGACACATACGATAGTAGCATTTAAGATACTTTTGTATCGGCACATGGATAGCAGGGAATGGATGGAATTGGATCATGTCAAGAATCAAGAGTGTTTTATTGTCATATGTCCCAGGTAGACATCCTTACTTGCAGTAGCACAGAAAAAATGCACCATAGTGCACTGTAAAGAATGTACACTGTAATAATGAACAAAAGTTCAGTGTGTGTATACAGTATATACAGCTACTCATACATACACACACACACACACACACACACACACACACACACACACACACACACATATATATACACACACACATATATATACATATATTTCTACACATGCACGCATATGTACACATAAAAAACAAACAGTAATAGTGCAATAATAACAATAATAGTCTATGTAGTTCAGAGCTTATTAAAAGGTTGTAGTGATTAATAGCCTGTAGGCAAGAAGCTGTTCCTGAACCTGGACATTACAGTTTTCAGACCCCTGTACCTTCTTCCCGATTGCAGGAGTGAAATGGGAGTGAGGCCAGGTTGGTGTGGGGCTGCTTTTTTGAGGCAGCGACATGTACAGGCAGCTATGGGTTGGTTTTGGCATCATGTTCAGTATGGACATAGTGGCCAAAGGGCCTGTTCCTTTGTTGTACTGTTCTACATTTTATCCTCTAAATTTTATGCAACATGTGAATCCATATGAGTAAAATGGATTCAACAGGGCAACACAGTGGCACAGCAGGTAGAGCTGTTGCCTCTACAGCGCCAGAAAAGCAGGTTCAAATCTGACCTTGGGTGATGTCTGTGTTTAGTTTGCATGTTCTCCCTGCGTGGGTTTCTCCGAGTGCTCTGGTTTCCTCCCACATCCCAAAGACATCATAGAAGGATGAGAGGAGATCTTATTGAAACATATCAGATTATTAAGGGATTGGACACGCTAGAGGCAGGAAACATGTTCCCGATGTTGGGGGGGGGGGGGGGGGGGGGGGGGGGGGAACCAGGGGGCCACAGTTTAGGGGTAGGCCATTTAGAACAGTTGAGAACAAGCTTTTTCACCCAGAGAGTTGTGAATCTGTGGAATTCTCTACCTCAGAAGGCAGTGGAGGCCAATTCTCTGGATGCTTTCAAGAGAGAGTTAGATAGAGCTCTTAAAGACAGCGGAGTCAATGGATATGGGGAGAAGGCAGTAGTGGGTTACTGATGGTGGATGATCAGCCATGATCACAGTGAATGGCGGTGCTGGTTCGAAGGGCTGAATGGCCTACTCCTGCACCTATTGTCTTTTGTCTGGTGTTTATTGATGTGCGAGTTTGTAGTTTAATGGACCCTGTAAACATTGCCCTTAGTGTGTATGGAATGGATGAGAAAGTGGGATTACATAGAACTAGTGTGAACGGGTGACCAATGGTTGGCAGGTATGCGGTGGGCCAAAGAGCCTGTTTCCATGCTGTATTTTGCAAAAAATTGAGATATTTTGTGATCAAAAATTCAATAAATTGATAACTACAATAGCGGGAACCTCTTTCGAAGCTGTATCTTTCACTCAATTCAAGCAATCGAAAACAATGGGCTCAGAATATGAAAATTGCAACAAGAATTTAAAAGGACCCAGAAATGCAACAAGATTTTTTAAATAGAAGGAGAAATCCAATCACGATAAATGGATGGAAACAGAGACAGTGTAGCTAATGATGAGATGAAGTCAGACAGCATTGGGAGGTAGATTCTGCCCCAAGATCCTTTTGTTTTGTAGAGAGAGTCGCCATGTGTTACTGTGAGGGACACTGATAACTGCAGGAGACTCTGGGACGAAACGGGGGGGGGGGGGGGGGGGGGGGGGGGGGGGGGGGGGGATTTTCTCCAATGGCATTTATCCCAACATGGAGTCAGGCTGTCTGTCCATTACCATTCTCAATGAGGGCTCCTCACTCAGTCTAAAGTAAATGGAAGATTCAACACTGCAACTGGATCACTTTATTGCCATGTCATATTGACTTTCCGATAATGTTCCCAAAAGCCTGTTGGCTGAGCTGGGGACAGCTTGCAGCATCAATAGTATGCAAGGCCGATCAATTTAGAAATTAGCGTTTACTTTTAGTTATGGAAAGCAAAGTCAAGGAAACTTTGTTTTTCAAACCAAAACAAGTCTTTGTTTTTATGGGCGGCACAGTGGCGCAGCGGTAGAGTTGCTGACTTACGGATACTGTATTACTGTATTGACGGAGTTCAGATTCAGATTCACATTTATTGTACGTTCCCCTTGTGACCGCGTGGGTTTTCTCCGGGTGCTCCGGTTTCCCCCCACATTCCAAAGACGTACAGGTTTGTAGGTTAATTGGCTTCTGTATAAATTGTCCCTGGTATGTGTGTAGGAGAAGGTTAGTGTATGAGGTGATTGCTGGTCGGTGCAAACTGGGGCGGCTGAAGGGCCTGTTTCCGCTCTGTATCTCTAAACTAAACTAAACTAAACTAAACTAAAATTCCACTATATATATTAATAATAACTGAAAATGTCACCACATGGAACGTCTCGACATATTCTAAGCAAGATCCTTCTCTCCACTACTATCAAATATAAAATCCAGCTTTTCAATTGTTTTGTTTTGTTCAGCTACATGGATTCATTTGTAGAGTCATAGAGTCATGACATTTGTAGAGTCGTGGCGAAACAGGCCCTTTGGCCCAATTTGTCCATGCAGACCAAGATGTCCTATCTAAGCTAGTCCCATTTGCCTGCATTTAGATATCCCTTAATACCCCTTTGTACCTTGCTCAATATTTAATAAATTATGTTATAGTACCCACTTCAACTACTTCCTCTGGCACCCCATTCCATATACTCACTACCCGCTTTGTGAAAAATGTGCCCCACTAACCTTAAACCTGTACCTTCTAATTCTCGATTCCCCTTCTTCGGGTAAAAGACTTTGTGCATTCACCCTGTTTATTTTGCTCATGATTTTATACACCTCAAAAAGACCATCCCTTAGTTCCCTGTGACCCAAGGAATAAAATCCTAGCTTGCTCAACCCCCTATAGCTCACTCACTGAGTTACTCCAGCACCCTGTGCCTTTTTTTTTGTCAACCAGCATCTGCAGTTCCTTGCTTCTACGCTCTAATATTAAAACTTAATGAGCTCACAATGTGATCACATTGATGATCTCATACACATGGAAGAGTTGGCCCTTCAGCCCGACTTGTCCATGCCAACCAAGATGTACTAAGCAAGTCCCGTATACCCGTGTGTGGCCATATCCCTCCAAACCTTTCCCATCCATGTACCTGCTCAAGTGTCTTTTACATGTTGTTGTGGTACATGCCTCAACTCTCTCCTCTGGCAGCTGGTTCCATACACCCACCATTCTCTGAGTGGGAAAGTTGCCCCTCAGTTTCCCATTAAATCTTTCCCCTCTCACCTTAAACCTGTGTCCTCTGGTTCTTGATTCCCCTACCCCAGGTAAAAGTCTACTTGCATTCACCCTATCCTTGCACTAAAAATAATTATACATATTGACAAAGAACGATAAACCTTCTCAGTAGAAAGGAATGAATTCACTCTGTAAGATGCATGAGCTCTTGTTCAAGGTATGAGCAGACAGTGATAGACCCTGAGAAAAATATGTCAGTATAAAAAATGCTGGACTTTCACACAACACAAATAGACTTCCTCTTGAAAGACAATGGATTTCCCTTCTTGCTGTCAAAACTGATGACATCTGGAAGTAGGAATCAAAGAACTTTCACCAACAAAAAAGTGATGAAATTTTCTGTGAAAAGTGTCGATAAAATGAGATGCTGTAAAGAACAAAGTCCTCTCAGTTAAAAGCGATAAATCGTCGCACACATTGTGAAAATAATTAACTTTTATCATAAAAAGTGATTTATTTTAACTGTCAAATCAGGTGAACTCATAACCTACAGAATGATTAAATTAAGCTATAAGATGTGATTAAGTTTAACTGTGAAATGCGATGAGTTCTTGCTGTAAAAACCAAAACTGCATGTGATAATTCTCCCTGTAAAAACAATGAAACTAGTGAATACTAGTGAACTCAAGCTTAAACAGGTGAAGAAATGGTGCCTAAACCTGACGACTTGCATATAGACTCAGTGGGATGTTTCTATGTATTATTGTACATATTGTGTTTAGGTGTGGAAATCATCTCCTGATCACTCTGCAAATAAAAAATAATGTTATTGTACCTTGGTACATGTGATAATAAAGTAACCAATGAACCATCGAACCATTGAAATTCTCTCAGTCAACATAGTAAAAACTTTGACTTTAAAAGCACAATCTTTAACAAAAGTGAATATAAACACTATTGACTTCTCAGTGTAAGAGTACTGTCCCATTTGGGCGACCTAATTGGCGAGTTTAGAAGAGTTTGAAAATATGGCATGTTGAAGACCTCCTTCGACTATATAGAAGACCAGCTTCGACTAACTACGACTAACTTCAGAAAATTGGACACCGAATAGTGGAGAGTGATGCCGACTTCCTTCAACCTCCCTTTGACTATGATGAAGACTATCTACGACTACCTTCGACTACCCTCCATTATCTACGACTAACATGCCGACCTACTACGACCTACTACGAGTAAAAAAAGTATCGATTTTTTTCCATGGCGACCCGCGGGCATTTTTTAACATATTTTTTTAAAACGCCGCGACGAACTAGCTGAGGCCTCGAGTACGTGGAGACCACTCTCGAGCATGAAGGAGAGTTACGAAGACCTCCTACGACCTCGTGTCGACCATGCTGCGAGTATGAGTCGAGGGCAAACTCGCCAGAACTCGCGGATTAGGTCGCCCAAGTGGGACAGGCCCTTAAGAGTATGTGATATCTTCTCGTAAAAAGTGGTGAGCGCTTATTGGGAAAAGTAGTGATGTGTACCTTTCCATTTAACTTTTACAAGTGATTTTTTTTTCCCATCAGCATTAGAGGCTCTTAGATATAAGGAAATTTTGGACCAATTTGAACTGTTTTCTCTAGAACGATGGAGGTTGTGAAGACCTGCAAGAAGTGTAAAATTATGAGAGGCACAGAGACGGTAGACAGTCACAGCATTTTCTCCCCAGGATGGGAATGTCAAACACGAGAGGGCACAGCTTTAAGATGAGAAGGGCAAAATTTAAAGGAGATATGCTGGGCAAGATTTTTTATACGGAGAGTGGTGGATGCCTGGAATGCACTGCCAGGGGTGGTGGTGGAGGTGGATATGATAATGGTGTTTAGGAGGTTTTCAGATAATCAAATCAACCTTTATTGTCATCTTGCAAAGCAACAGTTGTACAGTGCAAAATGAGAAGACGTTTCCCAGGGAATACCGGAGCATCGCACATAAAACTTAAACATTTCACACATAATAACAGTAAAAACAATCCAGCCCCTGATGAAACAGTCTAAATAGTTAAAAGCAGGTAAAACAGCAACATTAAAATACAGTAAAAACAGTCATTAAAATGTCCAGTGCAGCTGATTTGAGTGACCAGTGCCAGAATTATTAAAATGTCAGTGCAAAGCCGCAGAATCAGGTGGAGTGACTGTTTAGCAGCCTCGCAGCCTGTGGCAGGAAGCTGTTTAGCAGTCTGGTAGTCCGGGCTTTGATGCTACGGTATCTCTTGCCTGATGGCAGGAGATCCAGATGTGTGTGGAGTGGGCACATGGATATTCAGCGAATGGAGAGATATGGATCATGTGCAGGTGGAGAAGATTAGTTTATCTTGGCATCATGTTCAGCACAGACACCGTGGGCCAAAGGGCCTGTTCCTGTGCTGTTCTATGTTCTAATTACATTAATTGTTATAAAAGCTCCACATTGTTTACTCTTCTGAAACTGGCTGAAAGAAGTAATAATGTGTCCTTATTAAAAAAAAGATGAGATATCCGTGCCAGTTATGAAGATCTCAGGACTTATAACCAATTAAATCAGCTTGTAAAAGATAATGAATTCTCCCAGTAAAAATAAATGAATTTTCACTGCCAAACCAATGAAATCTTATCTAAAATATGTGAAGCAATCCAAATATTAATTGCAACAACCCAATACAACCAAAAAAAAATCAGTGTCAAAAGCAGTAACTACTGACTATAACAATTGATTAATTTGAGCCACTGCATGTTATTAACCAAGTGTGACAAGATTAGTGTAAAAGATGACAATTTAACTGCAGCAGTAATAAATTCCCAGTGAAAAGTGGTCAACATGCTGAAAACGGAAGGATTCTCAACGTACGAATGTGTGAAATGTGATTTGCTTTAACTGTAGGAAGTGTTTAGCCTTAAATGCAAAACGTGATTAACTTTAACTCTCCAAGGGATTAAATGTGCCATTGAGATGAAAAATCCTCCCTGCAAACATTAATGAGATTACCATCTAAAAATCACTATATGTTTGTAAACATTAGCAACCAAACTGTAAAAAAAAAGTGCAGATCCCACCGTGTAGCATCATAAAATGCCTTTACAATTAGTAATGAACAAGCACTGTAAACATTTATTGTAACAAGTGATTTTCACACAGAGAGTGGTGAATCTCTGGAACTCTCTGCCACAGAGGGTAGTTGAGGCCAGTTCATTGGCTATATTTAAGAGGGAGTTAGATGTGGCCCTTCTGGCTAAGGGGATCAGGGGGTATGGAGAGAAGGCAGGTACGGGATACTGAGTTGGATGATCAGCCATGGTCATATTGAATGGCGGTGCAGGCTCGAAGGGCCGAATGGCCTACTCCTGCACCTAATTTCTATGTTTGTATGTTTCTATGATGGTGAGCGGCACAGCATCGCAACGGGTAGTGCTGCTGCCTCACAGAGCCAGAGACCCGGGACTGACCCTGACCTCGGGTGCTGTCTGTGTGGAGTTTGCATGTTCTCCCTGTGACTGCGTGGGTTTCTTCCGGTACTTCGGTTTCCTTCCACATCCCAAAGACGTGCGGGTTCGTGGGTTAATCGGCCCTCTATAAATCGTCCCTGGTGTGTAGGGAGTGGATGAGGAAAGTGGGGTAACATAAAACCAGAGTGAACGGGTGAATGATGGTCAAAGTGGACTCAGTGGGCCGAAGGTTTCCACGCTGTATCTTTCAATCAATCAATAAATCAATCAATCAATTAACCTCAAATTGTAAAATGTGCTGAATGTTATTGTGTAACATCGTAAAATGTCATACAATTAATAAAATTAATTGAGTAATGTCAGAAAATGTCACTGCGATAAATAAAGAGCACTCACCATAACCATTCATGGAAACAAGTGCTTGACTACAATTGTTGAAACATGGTGAATAAATACTGGAAAGTATATTGATTTTAACTAGCGAAAAACAATGAACTGCAGTATGTAAACTAGTAAAAGGGTCATAAACTTTTTAACAAGTATCGCCAGAGACCCACAGCACCTTGGCCACACTCTCATTTCACTCCAGCCACAGGGATGAAGGAACGGAGTCTGAAAAACCGTGATCTTCAACATCAAGAACAGCTTCTTTCCCACAACCATCAGCCTCTTGAACGTTACTCAACACTAAACTCAACAATAAACTGTGGACAGTGTTTTGTTTGCACTAAGGAATCTAGTTTTTCTGCACTGGTACTGTAGTTATTAATTTATTGAATTTCTGTTTAAAATATTTAGTATTGAGTATAGAGTTGATGATAGAAGTTGGGAGGTCATGTTGCAGTTACATAAGATGTTGGTGAGGCTGCATTCAGAGTATTATGTTCAGTTCCGGGCACCATGTTATTTGAAAGATGTTGTCAAGCTGGAAATCACACAGGGAAGATTTACGAGGATGTTGCCAGGACTAGAGGGTCTGAGCTATAGGGAGAGGTTGAGTAGGCTGGGACTCTACTCCTTGGAACATAGGAGGATGAGGGGTGATCTTATTAAGGTGTATAAAACCATGAGAGGAATAGATCCGGTAGATGCACAGAGTCTCTTGCCCAGAGTAGGTGAATCGAGGACATAGGTTTAAGGTGAAGGGGAAAAGATTTAATAGGAATCTTAGGGGTGACTTTTTTGCACAAAGACTGGTCGGGTGTATGGCCAAGAGAGGAGGTAGTTGAAGCAGGGACTATCCAAACGTTTAAGAAACAGTTAGACAGGTACATGGATAGGGCAAGTTAGGAGGGATATGGGCCAAAGTAGGCAAGTGGGACTAGTGTAGTTGGGACAGTATTGACAAATTGGGCCGAAGGGCCTGTTTCCATGCTGTATCACTCTATGACTCTAATATATATTTTTTATGAAAGATGCAGCATGGTAACAGGCCCTTCAGCCCACTGAGTCCACGTCAAACATCGATCACCCATTCACACTAGTTCTATGTTATTCCCACTCTCTACACACTAGGGGCAATTTACAAAGGCCCAAATTAACCTACAAACCCGCACATCTTTGGGATGTGGGAGGAAACCGGATCACCTGGAAGAAACCCATATGGTCACAGGGAGAACGTGCAAACTCTACTTGGACAGCACCTGAGGTCAGGATCAAACCCGGATCTCTGGCGCTGCGAGGCAGCGGTTCTACCAGCTGCACCAGCGTGTCTCCCTTATCTGTGCGTAGTGTGTTTACAGGCCTGTTGTGTTGCTGCAAGTAAGAATACCATTGTTCCTTTGTCAGTACATGTGACATTTAAACACTCTTGTTTCTTGAATGGTAAGCACTCACATGAAGAAAGATGAACTTGAAACACAAAAGCAAAAAACACTTTTATTCAGGATTAAGCAGTGGCTTCAAGAGTGGCAATTGGATAAGTACTTGAGAGAACAATTTTTAGAATCGACAAGGAAAGGACAGGGACCAATTGGCTCACATGACTTAGCTTTGGCAGATATTTAATGGTGATTGGTGGCATTCTGTAACATAAAAATCAAACTTTTCTGAGAAATAGCACCTTAAGTTGTATTAATCCTTACTTAAACAAGCTAGAGATACTGACTGTAAAATCGAACAAACTGTAATTATTAAAAAATGATTTGTTTTAAGCAAGGCACAAAATGCAGCTAAAATACTAAAAGCAATTAGTTTTAACAAGGAATAAATGGATTCTCACAGTGAAAAATAAACAACATTGTAAAAAGTTAATCAAATCTGTAAAAGTGTTCGTTAGAAGTTATTAATCTAAATGATTGGCATTGAAATTCATCTCCGAAATGTGATGAGTTTGCACAATGAAAATTAATCAGCCACTCGTTTTAAGGAAGTGAATTCTCAAATTGAAAAAGAATCAGCATTGATGGTCAATATTGGACAGATACATGATAGGAAAGGTTTAAGGGGATATGAGCCAAATGCGGCCAAATGGGACTCGTGTAGATGGGGACTACTGGTTAGTATGGACAGGGTGGGCCGAAGAGCCTGTTTCCGTGCTGAATGACTCTATAACTCATGACGATGAGCATAACGGCAGGTAGAAAATTATTAGAAGTAACGGCAAATATCGTGAATATATGGTCCTGTATTCCTAGAATATATGAGACCTGATACAATAAATGCGCGTGGGTCACTGTTCCGATTTCCTCCCAGATCCCAAAGATGTACAGATTTTTTAGGTTAATCGGCTTATGTAAAATAAAATTGATTAAAGAGTCGATTAAATTGATTATAAATTGAGTAAAATAATTGATTAAAGAGTGGGATAATGTAGGAGTGGAATGCTTGGCATAGACTCGATGGGCCGAAGGACCTGTTTCCATGCAGTATCTCTAAACTAAACAAAAGATTCTTGTACTTGTGTATGATTGTGCAATCATACATATATAAAGTATAATATAATTTTACTAGATTGGATAAAAAGCTAAGAATTTCACTGTGTTTCGCCACATGTGACAATGAAGTACTGTTCCAAAGATCATGAGTGATTGGAGTAGTATGTAGCTATTCGGCCCATCAAGTCCACTCCACCATTCAATCATGGCTGATCTATCTCTCCCTTCCTAACCCCATTCTCCTACCTTCTCCCCATAACCTCTGACCCCATTACCAATCAAGAATCTGTCTATCTCGGCCTTAATTATATCCACAGACTTTGCCTCCACAGTCTTCTGTGGCAAAGAATAGAAAGATTAAACGAGAACTTACTGTTTGAAGTTTGATCTTTATTTTATGAGAAGTGGAAGTGAGGGAATACGTGAAGAGTCCGCCAGTCCGCATGCACGTCAATCTTCAGAGCAGCTGTATGAAACCACAGACTAGTTGCTGAACTTAAGCTATAGAAAGATTAACGACCTTAGAATTACCGAATGATCTTTATGAGATGTAGGGTTGGGAGTGGAGGGCACGTATTCTCTCACTTGCACTTCTCATAAAATAAAGATCAAACTTCAAACGGTAAGTGCTCGTTTAATCTTTCTATTTTATATCGAAGTCACGTGAGTGGCTACGTGAAGCCTTCAAAGCTCTGTGGTTTCATGCAGTGAACCAGTCTCCATGCAGACACACTGCTCCAGTCGACCAAACATGGTTGAAGAAACATACTTCATTGAAACATGATGTTAATTTTCAAACATGTCCATGCTTTAATGGAAAAAATAGTCCCTTCATATCAGGGATAAACAGTTGATTCAATTAACACAGCTCAAAATTTTACTAGCAAATAAACCGGGCCTGGTAATTGGTTTATTATAAAATGTGTGAAAAATTCGCTCATCGGCCCATCCTTCTGTCACAAGAATGTGATCCGGCGGAACTTCCATATTACTCGCTGCCGAAGTAGCTGCAGCCCTGGTAGAGTGAGATTTAAATACATCAGTATCCACTCACGCTTTTGCTAATACGCATCTTAACCACATAGAAATGGTCTGCACCCTTCTATGTGGTTTTATATGACTGATGAAGGTTTTTTGTAACCTTTATGTATTCTTTAATATACGTAACCGCACATAATCTGCGATCTGGTGTATACACCAAGAGCTCCAACTTGGAGCCTAGCTGCTCTGCTTAATTAACTCATCTATATAAAAGGTTAACTTATTATCAGATATAACTGCCTTATCCAGCCTCAATTTCTGTAAAGACTGAACTCGTTGCGCTGAAATGAGCGCCATGAGCATGACCAATTTGTAGGTGAGCTGGGGCAAAGATAATGATGCCCCAACTGTGAAGCAGCCTTAATACTATATTAACGTTCCATACCTCCCGATATCTGGGCCTAGGAGTGTTTCTGTTAAAAATACCCTTCATGAATTTGGATATCAGTGGGTGAGAGCCCACAGAATGGTGTCGAGAGCCCAGCACTAAATAGGACAACAAAGCACTACGAGCAGTGTTAATAGTGCTATAACTTAATTTTTTTCAAAATATAACACATCGGCTATATCTGCCGTAAAATAACTTATATGCGTTTTGACACAAAAGTTCTCCCAATGTTTAATATATGAGACGTATTGCTTCTTAGTGCCACCACGCCAAGCTGCAATGATTACATCCACCGTACGGTCGGATAATCCGAGCCCCACGAAAGGTCTTCTCAGATTCTGAAAATTAACGGGTTGATTTGGTCATGTAGAGGATGAGGTTCCCGAGAAACGGGCTGAATGAGCACATGTTTATGCCTATGAACAACCATGGGTGGTTCCTTTCAATAAAGGGAACCATGGTTGCGTAGGCTAGTTAGGCACTACTAAAATACCTGATGCGAAGTCTTGCATTTTTTTTTGCAAGCATCGTCCAATGAGGCAGAATGGAGGAAAAGCATAGAAGAACACTCTCCCCCAATCTATAGAGAATGCATCTATAGCCTCCGCCCCTGGGTCTGGTTGCCATGCTACATATTGTGGTAATTGGTGATTAAGCCTGGAGGCGAACAAATCAATATCAGGTATTCCATAACGAGTTATAATGTCATTGAATACTCTTGATTCAACATCCACTCAGTTCGATCATTGAATCCACGAGATCTAGCATCTGCGACTCTAAATCTGCCCGGCAAATGAGCAGTTGAAATCCAAATGCTCCTGTCTATACACCAATCCCAAATAAGATTAGCCAAAATATCACAGGATACTGATTTGTTTCCACCCATGTGATTAATATATGCCACTGCCGTAGAGTTATCCATTTGAAGTCTGACATGCACATCATGTAGCTTCCCATAGTAAGCTTTCAAGGCATAAAATGCTCCCAGCATTTCCGGATAATTTATACCATATTTACGACTAAAGTGTAACTCCTCCTTGTTCCATCTGTCACCACAACTAGAGATGGTGTTAGTAGCTCCCCATCCCAGTGCACTCGCATCACTCTGCAGTATTATTGTAGGTTTACTAGACAAAACCTACCGGAGCAATGATGAATATTGGCAATCCACCATTGTAACTCAGCTTTAGATTTGGGCAACAAATGCATAGGGCTGTCGAAATGACCTTTGTGGAATCTAAATGCCTGATCCTTTGCACGCTCCAGATTCCGATAATGCAAAGGCCCGAACCGTGCGGCTGGAAAGGCAGCTGCTATTTTGCCAATTACTCTAGCCACCTGGCGAATAGATGGTTTTTCCCTACTCAGAAGATTAGAACAAGCTTCCATTAAATCTATTTTTTCCCCATGGGCAGGGTCACAGACATCTCTACTGAATTGATAGTAAACCCTAAATAGTCAATAGACCTCGTTGGTATCAATCTGGATTTGGCTGGATGGATGATAAACCCCAATTTCTCAAAAATGAGCTTGGCAGCTGAAACAGCTAGTTTAGCAAAATGCAGTGTTCTCCCGATGATTAGAATGTCATCTATATAGCCCAGAATAATATGCCCTTCAGCTATAAGCAGGGCAAGCACTGATTTAAGCAGTTTGGTAAATAACCGAGGGGCTGAGCTTAAGCCATTAGGTAACACTTTGAATTGCCACAGCTGCCCCATCCAGCTAAACTTCAGATATCTCCGGTGATCCTTGTGAATCGGAAGCAAATAATATGCATCCTTGAGATCGATGCATGCCATAAAGCAGCCCTCGGAAATTAGCTGCTTAGTAGTAAGGAAATTCTCCATTTTAAAATGTCTATACTGCACATGTGAGTTGAAGTTTGCCAAATCAAGGATGATACGGCATCCACCATCTTTCTTCTCCCTCGAGAATATGCTAAAGATGTATTGATCCTTTTCATGAACTGATCTCGCAATTACTCCTTTTTTGTGCAATGCGTCTATTTCTGCATGCATATCCAAAGTGTCTTTTTTGGAGCCTGTGTACGCCCGACTCGGCGTAACTTGTCGAGGTGGAAATGAGTTGGGCAAAAAACTTAATTTTGAAACCCATTATACTGTGCAATATAAACGGGTCCGAGGTTATCTGACGCCATTCATGCAAAAACAAACTTAACCTGCCACTGACTCGATTTTGCTTTGGCTTTTCCCCCCTTCGGGGCTGTCAAGCTGCTACCTTTAGGAGCCAAATCAGCGGTAGCTGTGCAGACCGGAGCTGCCAGCGACTGAGGTAGAAATGGATGGCCGCCGGCTTCCCGCACTGCTGCGGTCTTCTGCTGCCGGTTTTACAGTGGCCTGTCTTGGTTTTGTCCTAGGCTTCTCCATATTAAAAACCTGGAGACACGTTGGAATTAAATCACACAAAACACTCCCTGTGCACATTTGCACTTACCTGAAAGTTTTTTTAAACTTACCGCTGGGGAGACCAACTTTCCCCCCAGCCAAACATCGCGCCATGCGTTTGACATATTGACACGCATGCGGACTGGCGGGCTCTTCACGTAGTCACTCATGTGACTTCAATATAACATTCCACAGATTCACCACCCTCTGACTGAATAAATTCCTCCCCATCTCCTTCCTAAAAGAACGTCCTTTAATTCTGAGGCTATGACCTCTATTGATGGTATGACATGTTGACTATTGACTATTGAGGTATACATAGCAGAGGTTGAGTACGTTTGGCAAATTGCCTTCCTGAAGGACACCAGTGAACACTCTGCTCGTTTCATGGTCACCATAATTGAGATGAATTATTTTATACCATTTTAAATTAATTTTTTGAAATTATATTTCCCCGCAGCCAAAACGTGACCTGAACTCATGTCTCCAGCGCTGAAATGAGACTAGTCCACTAACTTAATCACTGCGCTAACAAACTCCACGCCCAAAGTGAAATAGGAAATAGCCCTCCCTTTGGGAAAGGAGAAAAGTGAAAATACCTCTGAGTGTGAAATGGGCTCAACTCTCAAAGATAAACTGGAAGGGGAGTCTGTGTAATTAGGCTAGGACTTTATTCCTTGGAATACAGGAAGCTGAGGGCTGATCTTATAGCGATGTATAAAATTCTTCTTCTTCAGTGTCGTGTGCTGTGGAATTCTCTGCCACAGAAGGTAGTTGAGGCCAGTTCATTGGCTATATTTAAGAGGGAGTTAGATGTGGCCCTTGTGGGTAAAGGGATCAGGGGGTATGGAGAGAAGGCAGGGATGGGATACTGAGTTGGATGATCAGCCATGATCATATCGAATGGCGGTGCAGGATCGAAGGGCCGAATAGCCTACTCCTGCACCTATTTTCTAAGTTTCTAAGTTTCTAAGGGACGGCAGAGCCAAGCTGCAGACGTCAATAGAATCAACAAACTCAAGGCTGGCTCCATCCTGGGGGCGGAGTTGGAATCATGGGAGGTGGTTTTGGAGGGGAAGATGCTAATCAAACTACGGAGCATCCTGGACAATACAGCTCACCCCCTCCATGACACACTGGTCAACCTGAGGAGCACCTTCAGCAACAGACTACGACTGGGAACGGTTCCACCAAGATGCAGGACAGAACATCACTGGAGATCCATCCTTGTTCCCTGTGGCTATCAAACTGTACAACTCCTCCCCCTTCTGTCATGGGGTAAACTGAGACTGAGACTGACTCCCCATCCCCACCCCCCAATCTTTGCACACATCCCCAATCCTTTCCGCTCGTCACTTTAATTTAATGTTTCATGGATTTTGTGTTTATGTGTTGTTATGACTGTTTGGAGATCAATTTCTCCTGGGATAAATAAACTTCTACAGTATCATATCATATTGTATTGGTTAGACAAAGGGTAGAGATGAAAAAACAGAAAGTGTGAGACAAAAGGGTTGCAAATTGTGAAGCTAGAGGAGTGAACATAGGGGTGGAGGGGAGTGAACATAGGTGGAGGGAGTGGATGCGGAGCAATGGGAGCCAATACGTGGGACGACAGATGGCGCAATGGGCTAAGTGTTCGGCTGGCGACCGGAAGGTAGCCGGTTCGAATCCCGCTTGGAGTGCATGCTGTCGTTGTGTCCTTGGGGCAAGACACTTCACCCACCTTTGCCTGTGTGTAAATGTAATGTAATTATGTGAAGCACTTTGGGGTCAATGCAAGTTGACTGAAAATGTGCTATATAAATAAGATTATTATTATTATTATTATTATTATACTGGTGGGGCACAAGGAAGAGCAGGGATAGATAGATAGATAGATAGATAGATAGATAGATAGATAGATAGATAGATCGATCTGTTTGTGGGTTACTTATCTAAAACCGGAGAAATCAATGTCCATATTGTTGTGTTGTAAGCTACCCAAGTGGAATATGAGGTGCTGTTCCTCCAGTTTGCATGTGTCCTCACGCTGGCAATGGAGGAGGTCCAGGACAGAAAGGTCAGTGTGGGATTGGGAAGGGGAGTTAAAATAGTTAGCAACCGGGAGATCCAGCAGGCCTTGGCAGACTGCATCAATGAAGCCTTACTTTCAATGCATAAACACAACTTGAGCAAAGATGAATTTGCAGTGTGAAATTGGATGAACATTCAGAGCGTAGCTGAAATCCCAGAATAAAGAATAAAACTCCAGAGTAAAGGGTAAACTGATAAGTCGAAATGAGCTTACAAAGACCAAATGTGAAAAGCAATGAACTGTTAGTGTGGAAACTGATGAACAATCAATGTATAAAAAGGACAAACTCCCCAGTTTAAAAATGCACAAAAGCCTTGGTGTGCAAAGGAACAAAACAGTTCACTGTGAAAAATGAAGCACTATTTAGTGAAACACTAAGATATTGTGTGCAAAGCCAAGGGGGATTTGGGTGAACACAGTTACAGCTGTAACCCTGTAGTCTGAAACCCGTCAAGCCATCAGCGTGAAAATGTGGAGGAAAGAACCGCAGATGCTGGTTTAAATCGATGATAGACACAAAATGCTGGAGTAACTCAGCGGGACAGGCAGCTTCTCTGGAGAGAAGGAATGGCTGACGTTTCGGGTCGAGACCCTTCTTCAGAGATGTTGCCTGTCCCGCTGAGTTACTCCAGCATTTTGTGTCTACCATCAGTGTGAAAACGTACACTGTACAAAACGTGGCATACTCTTGGTCTGAAGTGGGATGTAAAGTCAGTTGAGAAAAGAACAAACTGCCAGTGTGATACCGAATCCTAAAGCAACATTTCTTACTCTAACTATAATCACTAACTGTTATTCCCTTATCATGTATCAGGTACACTGTAAACGGCTCCATTGTTATCATGTATTGTCTTTCCACTGACTGGATAGCACGCAACAAAAGCTTTTCACTGTACCTCCGTACACTTGACAATAAACTAAACTAAACTGAACTGAACTCTCAGTGGGAACTTGGACAAACTGTGTATTAAACACGGTGAAATTACAAATCACAAACGGATGAGCTGTCAGTACAAATATGACAAAATGCTCACAGTCAAAAGAAAAATAGTCAACTTCTCAATAGAACATAGAAAATAGAACAGCACAGCACAGGAACTGGCATTTTGGCCCATGATGTCCATGTCAAACGTGATGCCAAGTTAAACTGATCTCCTCTGCCTGCACGTGATCCATATCCCTCCATTCCCTGCAGTTCCATGTGTTCCATAAAAGCCTCTTAAAAATCACTATCATTTCTGCCTCCACCCTGGCAGCATGTTTCAGGCACTCGCCATCCTCTGTTTAATAAACTTGCCCTGCACGTTTCCTTTAAGCATTGCCCCTCTCATCTTAAACCTATGGCCTCTAGTGTTGGACAATTCCAACTGGTCTGACTCTCTACCCTATCTCAGTGTGAGATGTTACAAGCTCTGAGTGTGTAAAGGCACAAACTCTGAGTGTGAGAGGCTATACGCTGTGTGTAAAGTAGCAATGTTACAAAATTTCGAGATTTAAAAAATCAAGTCTGCAATTTATCCCAACAGATAAAGCATAAAAATAAGTTTAATTTGACACCTAATTCACTTTCATATCTCAAGTAATAAAAAAGTTAATTTCATACTAGGAAATTAGCATCTTGTTCCCTATTGATTTTCTATGGACATAACAAAAAAGCTGTGATCATGGACAGTCAAAAGCCCATAACCTTCTTAAAAATAAAGAGAACTGAATGAAATTGTCAGTTATCATAGATTGAACCATTCTGAAACAAATATAAAATAATCTTACTTGGATGACCTGAAATTAAAGCATATAATTAGTTAGTTACCCAATTGTAGCTAATTTCAAACTTCAATTACTAGATCTAAACATCTATCTATTTCTTAATAAATGATTAACATTTTTAAATAGCCTAAGTGTCCAAATAATATTCACAAATAATTCACAATAAAACATGATTTTTAAATCTCATTTACATCAATTTATAGGTCAAATGGAAGGAATTTAGTGTTCAATTGTTGTAAATTAAAGTCCATTTTAAATCAGCTTTCTAGTGGGTTCCTGTGAACGCGCTGGTTTAGAACGTTCACATTGCGCTGGATTTGTGCCCTCAAATGCCCAGAAAAATACTGCGGGATATAAAGAGCCCAAAATGAACTACTCGCTATAGTAAACTTTGTATAAAGGGGTCTTAAGAAGCCCCTTTTAATGTAAAAATAAGGTACATACCTTTAATTGTTTGCTTTATAAAACCCTGGGGCTGCGAGAGGTCGCGGGTTGAGAGAGTGATTTTAAAACTATTATAACTATTATACAAGGCCTATAAAACTAATAATACCTTTTGCGACGGGGTCTTTCAGCGATTTTTCGTTAATGATTTACTAGGCTGAACATCTTCGATTGGAACAGCCTAGTAAAAATCGTGTTTTAAACCCGTACCCTCTAAACAGCGCCAAAATCACACACACGGGCTGGGGCAGATTCTCAGCGACGATTCAAGTAGGTTTTGTAACATACCTATGTAAAGTGTGGACATGGATCACGCGCAGGCTGAGGACATTAGTTTAACAGCATCACGTTTGGCATGGACATTATGAGCTGAACAGCTCGTTCCTGTGCTGTACTGTTCTATGTTCTAGTCTGGAAGCTCCTTACATCTCTATCACAATGGTGTGACAATTTAAGGTGAAGATTTCTACATTAATCTAGAGCATCTAACATTCACCTATTGTCTTCTATTTGCTTGATTCACAGAACAGAACAATGTCTGCACCGAACATAATGCCAAGACTAACCCTAAAGGGCCTGTCCCACTAGCATGCGACTGCATGTGGCGAGCGCGACCTAACGTGGTCGCTTGAGCCATACGGCCTCGCGGGGCCGGTACCACTTCAATCACCAGAGCCGTATGGAGTTGTGCGGGGCTGGTCCCGACATCGCTCCGAAAAACTGACACTGTCCAAAAATTCTGCGCGGCAACGACCTGTCGGCCCGCAGCCGCATTGAGGCCGTACGCAGCGCCTCGAAGGGCGTACGCAGCACCTCGACGCAGTACGCGGCGTCTCGGCACAGTACGCAGCGTCTCGATGGCGTACGCCTAGCTCGTGGCGTTGCGCAATGATGTCACTGCCCGGCGTGCCGTTGCGTGATGACGTAACCGCCCAACGCCGTGCGACGTCCAAATTCAGTCGGCCCGCCTCCTGCCCAGCTGATTGGTGAGTATGATGTCGGGACCAGCCCCACACTACTCCAGACGGCTCCGCGGTTGGAAGTGGGACCGGCCCCGCGACGCCGTACGCCTCAAGCCACCACGTTTGGTCGCAGTAGACGCATGCAATCGCATGCTGGTGGGACAGGCCCTTTATCTGCCTGAACATGATCCATATCCCTGCATTCCCTGCATATCCATGTGCCTGTCTAAAAGCCTCCTAAAGGCCACTATCATATATGCCTCCACCACCACCCCCGGCAGTGGGTTCCAGGCACACACCACCCTCTGTGTAACAAATTTGCCACTCACATCTCCTTTAAACATTTGCCCCTCTCACCTTAAAGTTTTGATTCATTCGACGATTCAGGTCAGTCTGCTTGCAGCAAAGATAGACACAAAATGCTGGAGTAACTCAGCGGGACAGGCAGCATCTCTGGAGAGAAGGAGTGGGTGACATTTCTAGACCGAGAGTCAGATTAGAGGGAGCCTAGATTTATGGTAGGGTACGGTGTTAAACAACGGATCAAAGCAGATGGCGATAAGGAAATGTAGAATGGTTTATTGTTAGCAAAGCTGAACTTTCAATTGTAGACTACTGCTTCGAATGAACATCGTACATTCCATAAACCTCAACCTCAGCAACAGACTGGTTCCACCAAGATGCAGGAGAGAACGCCACATGCGATCCTTTTTCCCTGTGGCTGTCAAACTGTACAACTCCTTCCCTTCTGTCGTGGGGTAGACTGACTGGTCTTGCTGAACAACCCCCCGCAGTGTTGTAGGATGAAATTGCAACGTGTAAGAGGAACAAACTCTCCATGTAAAAAGGTATGAATTGGGCTCTTGAAAATACTTTAAAAATTAACAGCAAAAACTGATGGAATCTTGCCACAAGAAAATGATGAACTTTAACATTAATATGCAATGAGCGACGCTGTAGAAAATTATGAACTTCTGCCGAACAATTTGATGAACATTAAAAGCAAATGTGATGAATCTTGACACTGAGAAATGAAGAGCTGTCATAGTCAAAAGGGATTAGCATTTACTGGAACTCAACTATCCAATTCATTGTTAAGAATGATTTTAACTGTGAAAGCTGAAGTCCCTACATAATGTAGAAACAAGGAACTACAGATGCTGGTTTACACAAAACGACACAAAGTGCTGGAGTAACTGTCTTACAGAGACATGGGTTCGATCCTGACCAAGGATTCTGTCTATGTGGAGTTTGTACGTTCACCCCATGACCATGAGGGTTGTCTCCGGGTACTCTGGTTTCCTCCTACACTCCAAAGATGTACAGGTTTGTCGGTTGATTGGCTTTGATTGTAAATTGTAAATTGTCCCTAGTGTGTGGGATAGTGATGGGGTACGGTTGATTGCTGTGAACTCGGTGGTCTAAAGGACCTGTTTCCACACTATATCTCTAAACTAAACTAAACTCAACCCCACCTTGTCAGGCAACCTCTCTGCAGACTAGACATAGGTGACATTTTGGGTCGAGATCCTTCTTCAAACTTCTTCGGATTTCTCAATCCGTCCGACAAAGGGTCCTGACCGTATATGTCACCTATGCATGTTCTCCTCAGATGCTGCCTGACCCTCTGAGTTACTCCAGCTCTTCGTGTCCCTTCATAATGTGATCATCAACTCTCTCTATAAAGTCAGCGTTTCACTGCTACCTGCAATAAGGTAATGTGGTAAATAAGGTTGGATTCATACTTTAATTGATATGAAGTTTCATTGAGAAATACAATTTACGTCAAAATCAACCTCTCATGGTATGCCAGCATCTGCAATTAGATTCATGGAGTCATAGAGTCATACTGTGTATCAAACAGGCTTAACATCCCCACATCAACCAACTTGTCCCATCGACACCAGTCCCACTTGCCTGCATTTGGCCCTTATATCTCTAAACCTGTCCTATCCACGTCCCTGTCTAATTCCTTCCTAATGTTGCGTTGGTCCCGGCCTCAACTACCTCATCGGGCAGCTTGTTCCCTACCCCAAACACACATCCTTTGAAAGAATTACCACTTAGATTCCTATAAAATCTTTTCCCCTTCACCTTAAACCGATGTCCCCTGGTTCTCGATTGCCCTACTCTAGCAAGAGACTCTGTGCGTCTACACGATCTATTCCTTCTACATTTCCAACTGTTCTATGTGCAGGAACGGACTGCAGATGCTGGTTTAAATCGCAGGTAGACACAAAATGCTGGAGTTATGCCCCTGTCCCACTTAGGGAACCTGAACGGAAACCTCTGGAGACTTTGCGCCCCACCCAAGGTTTCTGTGCGGTTCCCGGAGGTTTTTGTCAGTCTCCCTACCGGCTTCCACTACCTGCAACCTCCGGCAACCACCTGCAACCTCCGGGAACTGCACGGAAACCTTTGGTGTGGCGCAAAGTCTCCAGAGGTTTCCGTTCAGGTTTCTTAAACTCAGCGGGACAGGCAGCATCTCTGGAGAGAAGGAATGGGTGACGTTTCGGGTCGAGACCCTTCTGAAGAATTTTGCGTCTACCTTCTACTGTTCTATGTTCTACGTCGTAAGTTCATGTTGTATGTTGTATGTTGTATGTTGTATGTTGTATGTTGTATGTTGTATGTTGTATGTTGTATGTTCTACGTTCTATGTTCTGTGCTGTATGCCACATTTCCTGAATTCACAGCACGGAACGGCAAATGATATTCAACTGTTAAAAGAAACATAGACCCCCTGTTAAAAATGCAATGCTGATCTGTACTGAAACCCTGTGCAAAGTCAGTCAATTCTCATGTGTGAAAGAAATGAACGTAACGAAATGCAACTAAGTTTAAATCTGACAGTGAAACTCTAAAATGTGCTATAAAAAGTGATGGATTGATTAGGCTGCGCTGTCAACGGTGATGAACTGCCAGTGGGAAAAGCGATGAACTCCACCTGCAGAAATAATGAAGTTGAAAAAATGAAAAATAAGGAAGTGTAGAGAAGGGATGAACTCTCAGAGTGAAAAATTAATAGACTGTCAGGGTGGGGATTGATGATGGGTGGCACCTGTGATTTGGGTGCTCCTTTGGTTATTTTGGGGCAGAGATGGCGACTTACATGCGCCCAGGTGCCTCTGTTATGGACACCCTGTCCATGTGGTATGGCACCATGTTATGGACAGTGCTGAGGTTGGCACCCTCTTACATGTCCAAATCTGTGCTAATGGAAGGATGGACAAGGTTAGTTTAGTTTAGTTAAGAGATACCGCACGGAACCTGGCCTTTCGGCCCACTGAGTCTGCACCGATCTCCGCACGCTAACCATATTCTACACTCACCAGGGACAATTTACACATATACCAAGCCAATTGACCGACAAACTCGTACGTCTCTGGGGTGTGGGAGGAAACTGAGAATCTCAGAGAAAACCCATGCCCTCACGGAGAGAACGTACAAACTCCATACGGACAGCACCCGTAGTCGGGATCGAACCCGTGTCTCTGGTGCTGTGAGGCAGCAACTCTACCACTGCTCCACCATGATGCCCTTCTTCATAGAGTCAACATAGATCATAGAAAGGTACAGCGCAGGAACCAGGCCCTTCGACCCACAATGTCCATGCCAAACATGATGCCAAGACCATCTCATATCTGCCTGCACATCATCCATATCTCTAGACATAGAGGCTTTCAAAGGGTATAGATCAGTTACAGATATTGGTGGAGAAATGGTAGATGCTGTTTAATCTGGGCAAACGTGAAGCGTTTCACTTTGGGAGGTCAAATATAGGATTCAAATGCATACAGTTAAATGTATTCAGTCACAAAATGAAATGCATACAGTTAATTACAGGACCCTTAACAGCATTGATGTACAGAAGGATCTCAGAACCCAAGACCATAACTCTGTGAAAGTGGCAACACAAGTAGTTAGAGTGGTAAAGAGTATGCTTGCCTTCATTGATGGGGGCATTGAGTATAAGAGTCAGGAAGTCCTGATGTTGCTTTAGAGGACTTCGGTAAAGCTGCATTCAGATTAATGCGTGCAGTTCTGGTCTTCCCATTACAGGAAGGATGTGGTGGCTTTGGAGAGGGTGCAGACGAGGTATACCAGAAGGCTGCCTGGATTAGAGGGTACTGGCTGGAAGGACAAGTTGGACAGACTTGTATTGTTTTCAATGGAGTATCGGAAGCTGGGGTGGGGGGGAGACCCGATGATATTCCAGAGTGGAAATGTCAAAGACTAGGTTATGGCATTGAGGTGAGATGGGGGAAGTTGTGCGGGGCAAGATCTTTTACACAGGGGGTGGTCAGTGCCTGGAATGCAACAATATGGAGGAGGCTGATACGATAGTGGCATTTAAGAGACTTTTGTATAGGCACATAGATATGCAGAGAATGGAGGGATTTGGATCATGTGCAGGCAGAGGGGATTAGGTCAACTCAGACACTGTGGGCCAAAGGGCCTGTTCCTGTACTGTTCTATGTTCTAGTTGCAGCTACTGATAGGATGGGACACTTGCTCATTCACATAGACCCATTAACTGCATGATAAACACCATCTGAATGCAGAACTCATTTTAATGACTAGGAAGCATGAAGACTAACCATCGCATAGTATTTACTGGGTACTAGCACTCACTTCTAGGCACTAAGCACCTCATTCCCCCAATCTTTGCGTGTGTTCATCACTTTTCACAGCGAGAATTGTTTAAATTAAACAATCGCTTTGTGTGAAAAAGGTTCATTAATATTTATGGACAGGTTCCTCATTTGTTTAAATAGGAGCTCATTAGATTTTGCTTTAAAGTGTCTCGTATTTTACGAGTTCATTACTATTTACTGTTATAATGAAACGCTTCTTGCCGTGAGTTCACAGCAACAGTGTTTAGTTTAGTTTGTTATTGTCACGTGTATCGAGGTACAGTGAATGGTTTTTTTGTTGCGTGCTATCCAGTCAGCGGAAAGACAATACATGATTACAACCAAGTTGCCCGCAGTGTACAGATACAAGATTAATGGAATGATGTTTAGTGCAGGATAAAGTCCAGTGATGTACTATTAAAGATAGTCCGAGGGTCTCCAATGAGGTAGATGGGAGGTCAGGACCATTCTCAGGTTGGTGAGAGGACGGTTCAGTTACCTGATAATGGTTGGGATGAAACTGTCCCTGAATCTGGAAGTAGGCGTTTTCACACTTCTGTTCCTCTTGCTTGATGGGAGAGGGAAGAAGAGGGGGTCACGGGAGGTCTACACTCTTTACAGTTGAAGGTCCTGCCCTTGAATCTTCGTTCAGCATTGAAATGGTTGCATACTTGCCCACTGTATCTGGGGGTTAGTCGGTCCTCCATCGCCCGTCTCCAGATGGTACAGAATGCAGCTGTCCGTCTCTTGACTGGCACACGAAAGCATGATCATGTTTCATACCTTTTGGCCTCTCTCCACTGGCTGCCTATTCAGTATAGGATTCGTTTTTAAATTCTTTTATTTACTTTTAAATCCCTAAGTGGTCTTGCCACGTCCTACCTATCTGAGCTTCTTCACCCTTATTCGCCCTCCCGCTCTCTCAGGTCAGATGATCAGCTGCTCCTGATTGAGCCAAAGACTAAGCAGAAGCTCAGAGGGAACCGTGCCTTTGCTGTGTTGGCTCCGAGATTGTGGAATGAATTGCCTCTGCACGTTAAACAGTCCCCTTCTCTAGCTATTTTTAAGTCACTCCTGAAGACATATCTATTCTCCGTGGCCTTTGTAGACCAGTGAGGTGTTGATTGTTTATTAACTTTATTTGCTTGGTTTTGCTGCATTGTTCGTACTCGTGTTTTATGTTTTTTTTAATTTATTGTTTGGATTTTCGTATGTAATTTATGCGCCTCGTGTTAGTTGTATGTTCTGTTGTTCTGCCTGTTTTATGATGTCTTGCTTGTTTTCTTTTTTCTGTACAGCACTTTGGTCAGCTTTGGTTGTTTTTAAGGTGCTTAACAAATAAAGTTATTATTATTATTATTATTATTATTATTATAAAGACCCATTGAAACCCAAGGAGCTGCAGGTGTTTGTGTTTTGAGCAGAGCACAAAGTGCTGGAGGAACTCGACGGGTCAGGCAGCATCTTTTGAGGGAGTGGACAGGCGACATCTCGGGCCAGGACCTTTCTTCAGACTGATGGAGTAGGGGGGAGAAAGCTGGAAATGAGAAGGGGGGTGGGGGGGGGGGGGGGGGGGGGGTAAAGCCTGGCAAGTGATAGGTGTGGTGGAGGCATAGTGTCATACAGCACGGAAACAGACCCTTCGGCACAACTTGCCCACACCGACCAACATGCCCCATCTACACTTAGTCACAACTGCCTGCATTTGGCCCATATCCCTCTAAATCTGTCCCAATCAAGAACCTGTCCACATGTCTTTTCGGATACAGGTGAGGGAGGTTTGATTGGCACATGGGTGCGACAGAGGCCAGAGATGAAAAGGAGACAAAAGGGTTACAGATAAGGAGAGAAGAGGAGTGAAAAGTCCGGGGGGAGGAATTGCAGGCCCTGCATGACCTCCCCACCATCCAAGAGATCGACAATAGTCGCTGCCTCAAACAGGCAGGCAGCATCATCAGAGACCCACACCGCCCTGGCCATTTTCTCATTTCACCCCTGCCATCGTGAAGAAGGAAGGTACAGGAGCCTGAAAACTGTAACGTCCAAGTTCAGGAGAAGCTTCTTCCCTACAACCGGTGGAGCAGCGGTAGAGTTGCTGCCTTTACGGAGTTTGCACGTTCTCCCCGTGATCTTCGGTTTCCTCCCGCACTCCCAAGACGTACAGGTTTGTAGGTCCACGTCAACCAGCGGTCCCATACACCAGCACTATCCTACAAGCGGGGAACAATTTACAATCTTTACCGAAACGAACAAACCTACAAACCAGTTGATTTATGGATTGCGGGAGGAAACCGGAGCACTCGGTAGAAAAGCCACGCGATCACAGGGAGAAGGTACAAACTCTGCACAGACGGCACCCATAGTTAGGATCGAGCCCGGGTCCCTGCTATAAGGCAACAACTCTATCGCTGCACCAAGCCGCCCACGATAACTGAATCTCCTGGTGTGACTGGGCTCCAGAATTTCACCCAGCCTGAATTATCACACTGATTGCTTCATTATTACTTCCCAGCACAAATTCCAGGGCAATCAACTTTTATTACTGGAGTTCATAATTTCGCCTGGTTAAACCTGATCAAGTCTTACCGTTCGATTCAATTTTTTTTTTAACAATGAGAATTCATCACTCGTTAAAGCAAATGCTCATTAAGAAATATTGTACATCATCTTTTTAAACGCAGGATTCATTACATCTTCCAGCCAAAGTTCATCAGTTTTTCACAGTTAAACAATCTCTTTTTAACCATTAAAGTTTATTACTTTTTACAGTGAAAGTTCATCACTTGTTTAAGCAATGGATCATTGCTTTTCACTGTAACTGTTCAACACTTTTCACAGGCAGAGATCATTACTTTTTGCAGAGACCGTTCATCATTTTTACAATTAAAGTTAATCCCATTTTACAGCTAAAGTTAATGACTTTACAGTTAATCTTGATCCCATTTTACAGTTATAGGGAGAACCGTTGCTTGTTCATTAGTTTTCACTGTAAATACTTTTTACAATGAGGCCGTATCAGTCAGTTACATGCCCAGACTTTGGATTAAGAATGACAGTTATACTAACAGAATGGTAAATCAGATGGTAACTTGTGGTACAAGCGCTGAATAACGTAGAAATAAAACAAAAACGTTCATCATTTAAGCACTGGAATATGCAGCGTGTTGAAGTCAATGGACCAAGGGCTTTTGAAAGGGATTAGTATAGATGTGTGATTGATAGACATGGTGGGACATGTTTGTACAACTTTAAGTGTCCTTCTCTTCAACAAAGTTCCCCACATCAAGATCAGCATAGTGGCCCAGCTGAAGGTTTAGTTTAATTTAGTTTAGTGCACCGAGGTACAGTGAAAAGCTTTTGTTGCGTGCTAATCTGTCACTGGAAAGAGTGTACATGATTACAATCGAGCCACCCACAGTGTATAGATACAGATGCATGGCAGATGCAGTATAATTTGGATAAATGTGAGGTTATCCACTTTGGTGGCAAAAACCACCCCCACCCCACCCCTCATATACGTTAGAGAGGCTTCTCTTGGACCTCTACAGGTGCACAGTAGAGAGCATATTGACTGGTTGCATCACGGCTTGGTTCGGCAACTTGAATGCCCAGGAGCGAAGAAGACTGCAAAAGGTTGTGAACACTGCCCAGTCCATCACCGGCTCTGACCTCCCCACCTTCAAAGGGACACCATCCTGGCCTCACACTCATTTCACCCCTGCCATCAGGAAGAAGGTACAGGAGCCCGAAAACTGTAACGTCCAAGTTCAGGAACAGCTTCTTCCCTACAAATAAATAAGCTCTGAACTACATAGACTATTATTGTTATTATTGCACCATAGTTGTTTGTTTTTTGGGTGTACGTATGTGTGCGTGTGTGCGCATGTTTGCACGTGTGTGTAAATATATGATCTACATATATATGTGTGTGTAGTTGTGAGTATGCACAATGACATTCATTTTTCTCTCTCGTTTATTATATTGTTTACAGTGTACCACATTTACATATTTCGTTGCGCTGCTACAAGTAAGAATTTCATTCTTCTGTCTGGGACATGACAATAACCCACTTGGCTCTTGACTCCACCTTACTCCTATAAAAACACCCATATTTTCTATCGGTAATCTTGGCCCAGGTCGGCTGTTCGGAAACATGGTGTTTACACTCTGGCGATAATCTGTGATGTTACAGCTTTTGACGTGAAGTGATATCATTTATATCATTGCCATGAGATTTTAGTAACCCATTAGCATCACGATGATCGGGTGACAAAATGTCCCTGGCCGTGAGAGATTTTATAATTCACCCTGCCGCTGCTCTGATACCTACTTGAATGTCAACCATTAGGGACACGAGTCTGGCATTATATCTTGAGGTTATCATTATAATTTTTTAGCAGATCGATCCCTCTCAACCTCTACATCGCTGGCGGGTGCATCTGTCACAGTTCAGGAAGGTGATTGACCAATAGGTATCATTAGGAATTGTAGTCTCTCTCTGTTTTACTGCCTCCCCGTCTCCCCTGACCTTTCACATGGGCAGCAGCTGGAGCTAGAAGGGATTTAATTGCACGGCAACTTCAGATGTGTTTTGGTTTTGGAAGGGAAGAGCTCTGGATGTTACAGTAAAAGGGGGGGGGGGGGCGCGCGGAAAAAAAAATTTCTGTGACCTTCAAAGCCTAATTGATACGCCTTTCATGGGCCTTATTTGAGGCCTGCTTCTCGTCCCTGTTGTTTTGCAGGCCCTCAGAACTCCAGGAGAGACATTGAGTCAACGGTAGGAAGCAGGTCCCAAATGGCCAGTGAGTAATCAATACTAGCCAGCAGTGATGGTGAGGCAGAGGCACTCAGTCCCTGTCTGAAGCTGAATTAGCAGGCTGGACTCATCCTAATTTCCCAGGCCTCGCTCATTAATCTGTGGAAAGTAAAAGGCACGGAGTGCATTGAAAAACACTCCCAGAGACAGAACAAAAAATACTACAGTTCAGCTGTTAGAGAGTGTGAGAGAGAGAGAGAGAGAATCAAATCGAAGGACGCAGCCGGCAACTAAAATTCAAAATAATTCAACCTGTGTGTGTTTAGGGTTTTTTCTGAAACAAGATGCCCTCGTGGAATAAATAGATTAAGGGCGGTTTTGAAAAAGGCTAAAAAGGGTTTCACAAATCTCCGCTGAATTAAACGCGTGACAGGGGAAACGAAAGCGAAAGAAGCTCGCCTTTTATTGCCTTTGAGAGCGATTTAATTAGACATTAGCCCCATGTGTACGCGGAAAGAGACTGGGCCCGTCTCGCAGTTTCTCTGAGAGATGTGGGTTCGGGCACAGAGAGAGAGAGAGAGGATTTTTAAAGGATCATGTAAGAAGATCAACAGATAAGCAGCTAATTTTAGGTACTTAGGGAGCAAATGATTGAGTGATTCCCTTTGGACTGCTCGGGATGGTGAGATGAAAAGCAAAGGGTGGAAAAGATCTGAAAGTATTTCAGTGGCAATGGCGATCAGTAAAATTAAAGATTTATACAATTTGATAGGGAGTGCATACCGCAGCCAGATTGGAGGAGAGGGGACAAAATAGAATGCATTTCTTTGAGCTTTGTCCATTTCAGAAAATTTTCATCAGAAACCACTTTTGAACTAATTGGAGTCTGTGGATAGGAAACCTCGTTTTTGGCTCAAATCAATTTTCTGCGAATGTCATTTGATTCAGAAAATATGAGTGATATGCCTGATTTTTCCGATAAGAAATGAAATGAACTGTTGTCCTTCAGGATATCATAGACTTGAAATGGGGGGGATTTTACGGTTAATGCCATCTGATAGAAATGTCTTACTTTGAAGGAAGAAGCTTAACAGCCTTGAGGGAGATGCAAGGGGAAAAAAAAATGAATATTTCTTTTTTAATCTGCCACGGCAGTTTATACAAGATGTGCAACAAATAGAGATTTTTTTCCCCACCAGCAATTAATTGAGAGCAACAATCAGTTTGCCGCTTGATTAATGGGGTGACAAGAGATATCAAATATTTAATATATCGTATTGATATTAGATAATGATATTTCATTTGACTGCCCACAACACAACAGCATATTAAAATACAGCAGACTTATGAAAGCACAATTTAGCATCCGTTAGTTTTTTAAAGGACGTATGGTGATGGAGCAGGAGAAGCTACTGCCTAACAGCGCCAGAGTTGTGGGTTCGATCCTGACTACGGGTGCTTGTCTGTACGGAGTTTGTACGTTCTCCTCGTGGCCTGCGTGGGTTTTCTCTGAGATCTTCGGTTTCCTCCCACGCTCCAGGTTTTTTAGGTCGATTGGCTTGGTATAAATGTAAAATTGTCCCTAGTGTGTGTAGGATTGTGTTAGTGTACGGGGATCGCTGGTGGGTGCGGACTCGGTGGGCCAAAGGGCCTGTTACCGCGCTGTATCTCTAAACTAAACTGAACTGAACTAAAGGTATGTTTGTGCAATGGGCTCCTTTTGTGCTGCGATATAGATTTATCTTTATATTTTGCAAGTTTGGCATGATGAAATTTCCGTCAACTGTGAGAAATAGATACATCTCAAAAGACAATAATTCTTCACTGGTGAATTTGGAAAAGAAAATCCGATGGTACAGGGACAGCAAGGTCGAGCTACGGTAGAGTAGCTGCCTTACAGTGCCTAAAGCACCAGACACCCGGCTTCAGTCCTGACTAGACACAAAAAGCTGGAGTAACCCAGCAGGGACAGGCAGCATCTCCGGAGAGAAGGAATGGGTGACGTTTTGGGTCTAGACCATTCGTCGACTTCTTCAATCCTGGCTACGGGTGTTCACCTGTGCGCAGTTTGTACGTTTTCCTCGTGACCGCGTGGGTTTTCTACGAGAACTTGGCTTTCCTACCACACTCCAAAGACATACAAGTTTGTAGGTGAACTGACTTGGTAGATATGTCCAAATTCCCCCTAGTGTAGGATAGTGTTATGGTGCTGGAATCGCTGGTCGGTGCAGACTCGGTGGGCCAAAGGGCCTGTTTCTGCGCTGTATCTATAAACTAAACTGAACTACAGGAGTAGGGAGGTCTCCGCAATGACACGGTCAATGTTTCTGCCTTCATCCAACCTCATTAAAGCAATTGATTATCTTGTTGTGATTTAATTTCCATTGATGGAGACTTGGTCTATGTACATCGACTTGTGCATTTCCTACATAACAACACTGACTTGGGGTTTTTATAGTCATAGAGTGTGGAAACAGGACCTTCGGCCCAACTTGCCCACGTCGACCGAGTTGTCCCATCTACGCTGGTCCTACCTGCTCATATTTGGCCTATATCCTTCAGTCAAGGGGGAATCGAGGACCAGATGACCTAGGTTCAAGGTGAAGGGGAAAAGATTTAATAGGAATCAAAGGGGTAACTTTTTCACACAGAGGGTGGTGGGTGTATGGAACAAGCTGCCAGATGAGGTAGTTGAGGCTGGGACTATTCCAACGTTTAAGAAACAGTTAGACTGGTACATGGATTGGACTAGCTTCGAGGGATTTGGACCAAGTGCAGGCAGGTGAGACGCGTGTATCTGGGACATGTTGGCTGGTGTGGGCAAGTTGGGGTGAAGGGTCTGTTTCAACATTGTATCACTCTATGACTTTATGATTACCTGTCCAAAATTTCCTATCCATGTTCCTGGAATCTAAACAATGCATATACGTTTTCACTCAGATTGTGGTGGGTCTATATGGAACAAGCTTCCAGAGGTGGTATTTGAGACGGGTACCATAACAGCATTTGAAACACACGTGAACAGGTACATGGATAGGAAAGGTTTAGAGGGATATGGGCCAAATGCATGCAGGTGGGGCTAGTGTAGATGGGGCATCTTGGTCAGCAGGGGCAAGTTGGCTTGAAGGCCATAAGATTCAATAACTATGACTGTGGCAGAAGGAAATGAACGGTTCAATGGTTCCATGATGCATCTACTGTCACATGTACAAAGTGCAAATGCAGAGTGAGATTCTTTCATACAAATAGCCCAGTATGGTATTGCTATACTATCCTTACAAAATTCTTAAGGGATTGGACAGGCTAGATGCAGGAAGATTGTTCCCGATGTTGGGGAAGTCCAGGACAAGGGGTCACAGCTTAAGGATAGAGGAGATATCCTTTAGAACCGAGATGAAAAAAACATTTTTCACGCAGAGAGTGGTGAATCTTTGGAACTCTCTGCCACAGAAGGTAGATGAGGCCAGTTCATTGGCTATATTTAAGAGGGAGTTAGATGTGGCCCTTGTGGCTAAAGGGATCAGGGGGTATGGAGAGAAGGCAGGTACGGGATACTGAGTTGGATGATCAGCCATGATCATATTGAATGGCGGTGCAGGCTCGAAGGGCCGAATGGCCTACTCCTGCACCTATTTTCTATGTTTCTATGTTTTATCCCTGTTAGAAAATAGTACAGAAATAGTCTACTGATTCCACATGCAGGAAGTGGCTTGTTTTGGCGCCGTTTTCAAGTCCAGTCCATGCTCTAGTTGCTATGAGCGGTGCCCTTTCCAGACGAGCCCAGACTGCTGCAGGGCCTCCAGCCTTCCTTGGACATACGGGGTCTACCTGCAATCCAACATCTCTCTCCTCGCCTGTACACCTTTATTCCCCCGCAGCCGACCTCGAGGGCGCGCTAGTCCCGACCCCGGGTTCCCTCTCCTCTCCAACCGGCCTCTCTCCTCTCCCGACACGTCCGTCATCATCGATTTCCAGGATGTGAGGCTGCATCTCACAGGCAGGGGAAGAGATCAGATGCAGCTGGAGCTGAGAAACCGCTCCCAGACACAGCTCAGTGGTTGCAACCTTTGCCTCTGAAATCAGTCGGTGATCAGTTCAACTCCAGGGAGTTGAGCACAAAATCCATTCCAGCACTGCAGCATGGTTCTGCAGAAACGCTGTAACATACAAAAAACGGTTCGCAGCTAACTATCTCACTGCTCTACTTCCATAGAAGGCTTAGGAAGTTTGGCATGTCCCCAACAAATCTCGCCAACTTCTACAGATGCACCTTAGGAAGCATTTTATAAGGATGCATCACAGCATGGCTTGGGAATAGCTCCATCCAAGACCGCAAGAGTTGTGAACGCAACCCAGACCATCGCTCAAACCAACCTCCTTCCATTGACTCCATCTACACTTCACGCTGCCTCGGCAAGGCAACCAACCAGCATTATCAAGGATGAGTCTCATCCCGATCACTATCTCTTCTCCCATCTCCCATCAGGCAAGAGGTACAGATGCCTCCAGTTTATTGTTGTCATTATTATATCATAATAATATAATATTGTTTATTATTATTATATTAGCTGGGAAGAAACTGTCCATGAATCTGGAGGTCTACAGTTTCTTCCCAGCTGTTATCAGGCAACTAAACCGTCCTCTCACCAACTAGAGAGCGGTCCTGAGCTCCCATATACCCCATTGTAGAGCTTCAAAATATCTAAAATCCGACTTTACTGGACGTTATCTTATACCCTTTGTCCTGTATCTGTACACTATGGACGGCTTGATGTCATTGTGTATAGTCTTTTCACTGACTAGATAGCATGCAACAAAAAGCTTTTCACTATACCTTGGCACTTGTGACAAAAATAAACTAAACTTTGTGGTAAATTAAACTATGAGACCACTAGTATCCATGAGCTGTCACGGAGGTGACAATATGTCAAACATTCCACATTGGCAACACCTCACAGTTGGAGTGTGGCATTGTTGCGAATGACGCCAATGATTTGTGAGTCTCAGGGAGGATCCTGATCCGAAACGTCGCCGGTCCATGTTCTCCAGAGATGCTGCCTGACCCGCTGCGTTATTCCAGCCCGTAGTCATCTTTGCAGGATTCCAGCATCTACAATTCCTTGTGTCGCCAGGAATCTACTTGCTCCAAACTGGTTCTGAAAATTACTCACGAATTTTGACTCCAAGATTCTTCCCCGTTGCTCCACCGATTGTACTTGACTTGGACTTGATTGCAGAGTGTTACCTGGATAGCGTGCAAAACAAGGCTTTTCTCTGTACCTCAGTACAGGTGACAATAATAAACCTATACCCAAAGACTGGTTAGCAAGCAACAAAAGCTTTGCACTGTACCTCTGTGCATGTGGCAATAAACTAAACTTCAACTTAATCTTCAACTTCAAAATTTGTTTAATGGTCGACTGCACCAATAATAGGACCCTGGCCCCATAGCCGAAGGGTCCACGTCACGGGGCTGGAAACTGGAAGTATCCCAAGCTAATTCTGCTACCACCATCATCTACTGCGACAAGTGATGGCTTCTACTGATTGTCGCCGGAAGCTTGCGTCCTTTTCAGGACGGACGATGACAGTGATGTCAACATTTGTAACAAGATGGTCACGAAAGGAAGACGAGTAGAACAATGAAATTCTTCCTTGCAGCAGATTAACAGACCTGTAAACACAATATTCGGATCATATTTAATGAACAAAAATTTAATAAACTAATAACCAAAAAGTGCAAAGGAAAACCCAAGTCCTTCGTGCAACCAAAGATAGTCCATAAAAGTTCATAAGTTGAGGTCAGTGTTGTGTGGTGTTCAAAAGTTTGATGGTTGTTGGGAAGAAGCTGTTCAGGAATCTGGGGTGCATGGTTTTCAGACTCCTGTACCTTCTTCCCGGTGGCTGGAGTAAATAAAATCAGCCTGTTTCTCCCTCAGTGGAGGCTCCCACAACCAGCTGAAACATTTCATGCACTTTCTGTTTCACACCAAGATTTCCATACGTGGGCCTTGGAAAATTGAGTGTTAGCAGGTCAGGTTGGAGAGAGCAGAGATATTTTCAAACAAGGTCCAGCAATCCCCTTGTCATGCCTACTACATCATAGACTCGATAAAGCCAACTAATGCAGCTGGGGAACTCGGGGTGTAACTTAGAAAGGAAGACGAGGAGGAATTTCTTTAGTCAGAGGATGGCGAATCTGCGGATTTCGTTGTCACAGAAGGCTGTGGAGGCCAAGTCAATGGATATTTTTAAGGTGGAGATTGACAGATTATTGATTAGTACGGGTGTCAGGGGTTATGAGGAGAGGGCAGGGAGAATGGGATTGAGAGGGAAAGATAGATCAGTCATGATTGAATGGCAGAGTAGGCTTGATGGGCCAAAGAGTCAATTCTGCTCCTAGAACATAAACTTATGAACTTATGGTGCCCAGGCACCCTAGAAAACAGTCTACGCTCAATACCCAGTGACAACACCAATGTGAAGAGGAATTCCCTTGCTTGTCAACAAGCTGGTAGAGCCGCTGCCTCACAGCACCAGAGATCTAGGTTCAATCCCGACCTCGGGTGCTGTCTGTGTGTGGAGTTTGCACTTTCTCCATATAACTGCGTGGGTTTCCTCCGGGTGCTCCGGTTTCCTCCCATGTCCCAAAGTCGTGCGGGTTTGTAGGGTAAGTTACCCTCTTTAAATCGCCTCTTTAAATTACCCCGAGTGTGTACAGAGTGGATGAGAAAGTGGGGTAACATAGTATTTGTGTGAATGGGTGATCGATGGTCGACGTGGACTCAGTTGGACGAAGGGCCTGTTTCCATGTTATAGACAATAGACAATAGACAGTAGGTGCAGGAGTAGGTCATTCAGCCCTTCGACCCAACACCGCCATTCACTGTGATCATGGCTGATCATCCCCAATCAGTACCCTGTTCCTGCCTTCTCCCCATATCCCCTGACTCCGCTATCTTTAAGAGCCCTATGTAGCTCTCGCTTGAAAGTATCCACAGAATGGCCTCCACCGCCCTCTTAGGCAGAGAATTCCACAGACTCACAACTCTCTGTGAGAAAAAGTGTTTCCTCATCTACGTCCTAAATGGCTTACCCCTTATTCTTAAACTGTGGCCCCTGGTTCTGGACTCCCCCAACATCGGGAACATGTTTCCTGCCTCTAGCTGCCACAGTCTGCCCTCTCCTCATTCTCATCCACTTCACCTCCCAGTACTTTTACACCAGTCCCTCCTTCTCCTCACCTGCCTGCCTGCCACTCTCCTCTCATCAGCCTAACTCTCCTCACCTGTTGCACTCAGTTGCCTCTGGTCACCTATTAACCCGGTATATAGACTCTCCTCACCGTTCACACAGTGCCAGATTGTTCTCAGCATTCATGCAAGACTCTCCAGCGATTTCCCGACTGCCTACACGGATTCGAACCTGCCTGCCCCTGACCATTCCATCCTGTCGTCTTCCCGGATATCACCTCAGCCTTCGTCCTGTACCTCCTGGTTTCTGTCTGCCTCTCTCCTGGGCTGTTTGGTGTATCCCTGCAACGGCTCCTCGACTTCCTGCCTGGCTTCGACTCTCCTTTCGTCTGTCCCTCGCTGGTTTGTTTGCATCGTGTGTTGGATCTCCTGGTTACCGGACCTTCCGCTACCCCGACTACGTCTCCTGCCTGCCCCTCTTCGGAACCCTCGCTCAATCCTGAGCCTCTGTGTGAGTATGGTGTACCCATTCCTGTGTTACTACTCTGTGTCACAGTATCGTAATAAGGTTCATTACCAATTATACCTGCCTGATTCTGTGCTGCTATTGGGTCCAAGCTATACCCATTACACTAGCGTGTCCAAACCCTTAATAATCTTATATGTTTCAATAAGATTCCCTCTCATCCTTCTAAATTCCAGAGTATACAAGCCCAGCAACTCCATTCTCTCAGCATATGACAGTCCCGCCATCCCAGGAATTAACCTTGTGAACCTACGCTGCACTCCCTCAATAGCAAGAATGCCCTTCCTCAAATTAGAGGACCAAAACTGCACACAATACTCCAGGTGTGGTCTCACTAGGGCCCTATACAACTGCAGATGGGCCTCTTTGCTCCTATACTCAACTCCTCTTGTTATAAAGGCCAACATGCCATTCGCTTTCTTCACTGCCTGTTGTACCTGCATGCCTACTTTCATTGACTGATGAACAAGGACCCCCAGATCCCATTATCCTTCCCTTTTTCCCAACTTGATACCATTTAGATAGTTATCTGCCTTCCTGTTTTTGCCACCAAAGTGGATAACCTCACATTTATCCATATTAAACTGCATCTGCCATGCATCTGCCCACTCACCCAACCTGTCCAAGTCACTCTGCTTTCTCATAGCATCCTCCTCACAGTTCACACTGCCACCCAGCTTTGTGTCATTTTGATGTATCACTAAACTAAACTAAACTAAACATCTTTATATCAATTAATTCAATATGGCCATTGTTGTATGGCTCTAGATTTGTTGACAACTTGTCACCAGAATGGGAACAATTGTTATCTAGTTGCAGCTCATTCACAAATACTGACCTCTCAGGCAAGCTTCACTTGCAGATAATTATTAAATGCAGGGAGCTTTGGCAGAGAACAGAGCTTGGGGAATCCATGCTGTGATGTTCTTAGCCTAGCCCCGAGCTGTGCCTCCATTCATTATGATTCTCATCGATCCACTGGTCATCAGAACTGCAGATAATATGATGGTCTTGGAATAAAGTTCCTGGAGAAACTTTGACTGTGTCTGAAGAAGACCACAATGTCACCCATCCAAGTTATCCAGAAATGCTGCCTGACCCACTGAGTTGCTCCAACAGTGTGTCTTTTTTCACTCTATCATTGTTCGGTGCAGTTTCAGTTTTGAGCAGTGGTGTAAAAAAACAGCAATGCCAAATTAATTGCCCCCATATGCTCCCCTCCTGATTCTTCTTGTTACTTAGCTCAACAGAAAGGAAAACAGGGTGAGGTATCACAGCACAGTGGTGCAGCTGGTAGAGCCGCTGCCAGGTTTGTTCCTGACCTCGGGTGCTGTCTGTGTGTGGAGTTTGCACGTTCTCCCTGTGACCGCGTGCGTTTCCCTCGGGTGCTCTGGTTTCCTCCCACATCCCAAAGACGTGCGGGTTTTGCCAGTCAATTTGCTTCTGTCAATTACCCCCTGGTGTGTAGGGAGTGGATGAGAAAGTGGAATAACATAGAACTAGTGTGAACGGGTGATCGATGGCCGGTGTGGACTCAGTGGGCTGAAGGGCCTGTTTCCATGCTGTATCTTTCAATCAATCAATCAACCAAATGGAACATATTCCATCATTCCGCTGACTTATGTCTGAAAGATGGTGGGAAGTCTTAGGGGCATCAGGAGCTGGGTATCTCAGATGGAACGCTACCTCAGGCCTGCTTTTGATGCCATAGTATTAACCTGGCTGTTTAAATGCCACTCCATGCGTCCTGTGAAATTGTTGATGGACTTGGGGCTAATGATCCGTTGACCGTCGGGGGCAGTTGGTAAGAATCCCACTTTGCGGAGATGGTCGCTTTAGAACTCTTGTGCTCAGCAGGGCAGCACCTGGCCAGCAGCGGCCTCTGCAGTGTCCGCGTTTTTATCTCTGTGTTTTAATGTAGTTTTTGTTATTTTTTGTTGGGGTGTGTGTGTGGGGGGGTGGGGTGGGAGGGGGGGGGAAACTTTTTAAATCTCTCCCTGCACTGGAGACCCGACCTTTTCTCGTCGGGTTTCCATTGTCGTTGAGGCCGCAACGAGGAGCGGCCTCCAACAGGAGGAGCCGGGGACTCTGGTGCTACTCACCGTCGCCGTCGCGGGGCTGGCCGAGTCCGGAGCGGTGGAGGAGCGTTGCCGCTGCTGCTGCTGCTGCTGAGTCGGAGGCTGCTGCTGCGGGTCTGCGGACAGCGACGCCGGGAGCCGCGGCTCCCTGGAGAGAGACCGCTTTTCGGGGCTTCTGCAACGGCGAATTCTCCCGCCCGAGTGCGGGGTCGAAGAGCTCCTGGAGCGGGGCCTAACACCATTGCCCCGCGCGGCTGGAACGGCCGCGGGACTTTACGAGCGCACACCGGGGGCTCCAACACCAAGACCCGGTGTGCGACCTCGCACCACCCGGCGTGGCTTCAATGGCCGCGGGACAATCGCCATCGCCAGCCGGGGGCTTTGACTTTGACTCTGACATCGGGGGGGGGGGAGTGCAGTGGAGAGATAAGTTTTTTTTTGGCCTTCCATCACAGCTATGTGATGGATGTTTATGTAAAATGTAATTATGTTGTGTCTGGGTCTATTTGTGTGTAATGTATGGCTGCAGAAACGGCATTTCGTTTGGACCTCTAGGGGTCCAAATGACAATTAAATTGACTCTTGACTCTTGACTCTTGACTCTTGACTCTGAGAGGAGAGAAACAGAGTTAGTATGGAGACACAAGGAAATGCACATGCAGGAATCTTGAGCAAAACACAAAGTGCTAGAGTAACTGAGCGGCTCGGGCAGCATTACTCGAGGACAAGGATAGGCAATGTTTTGGCTCAGGACCCTTCGTCAGGTCCTGGAATAATTTCAATCTCAATTTTATTTTTAATATGTTTTATTATTTATTTATTATTTATTTATTTTGTTGTGATTTTTTTTTTTATGATACTGCCTGTAAGGGAAATTCATTTCGTTGTCTCAAATTGAGACAATGACAATAAATTTGAATACAATACAATACAATACAATACAAAGTCAGACTGATTGTAGTGGGGGGAGAGAGCTGAGGGCAGGACAAAGCCTGGCGAGAGATAGAGGTATACAGGTGAGGGGGGGGGGGGGGTTGTTGAGATACGGCGTGGAAACAGGCCCTCGGAAATAGGGACAATTTACAATTTTTACCAAAGCCAATTAACCTACAAACCTGTACAGTGTGGGTTGAAACCGGAGCACCCGGAGAAAACCCATGCAATCACAGGGAGCGCGTGCAGACTCTGTACAGACAGCACCCATGGTCAAGATTGAACCTGGCTATCTGGGGCTGTAAGGCAGCAATTCCACTGTGCCGCACCAGTTGCTAGCCTGTCATCAAAACTGAGTATAGAGAAGACCCATTTGTGTTATGTGGTTACCAAATCACTAGTTTTTGTAACCAAGACTCTATTTTCGTTTACTAAGTAATCACAGCAGAGAGGAAGGTCGATCTGAGCCAACCCATCAGCCCCATCCCCCTCTTTGCCTATAGCTCTACAACTTAGTCATAGAGCTCTTTGGCACAGAAACAGGCCCTTCAGCCCATCTTGTCCATGTTGGCCAAGTTGGTATATTGGGTTAATCCTAAATGCGTGCATTTGGCCCATTGGGCTCCTGATGATATATCAACTTAATGTCATTGATAATTGTGGCTGAACAATGTGGCTGAACAACCAATGTTATAAATGGAGGTAGAAATTCTCCATTCCAATGACATCATTGCTGTATTTAAGGATGGGACATTTGTCGCTACGGCTTCCAACATTTCCACTAGACTCTTATATAGATGCATCCTAGAAAGCATTGTGCCAGGTTGCATCGCAGCTTGTTTTGGAAACAGCTCTGCCCAAGACAGCAAGAAGTTACAGAGGGTTGTGGATGTAGCCCAGTCCATCACACGGACCAGACTCCCCACCATTGATTCCATCTACACTTCCCTTGGCAGCCTCGGAAAAGCAGCCAACATAATCAAAGACTTGTCCCACATCTGACGTTCCTTCTTGACCCAGCTCCCATCGGGCAGAAGGTACAGAAGCTTGACAGTGCGCTACCAGACTCAGGAACAGCTTCTTCCCCTCTTAACAATCTTCTGAATGGTCCTTCCATAAGCTAGGGCACTGTCCGATTCACCTCTACCCCATTGCGGACATTGGACTTTGTCTCTGCAACTGATGCACTACAATACTGAGAACTATATTCTACAATCTGTATCTTCCCCTTTGTTCTACCTATTGTACTTGAGTTTGGTTCGATTGTATTTATGTATAGCATTATCTAATCTGGTTAGATAGCGTGTAAAACAAATCTTTTCACTCTACACCAGTACACATAACAATAATAAACTTAAATCTGAACCTTCATTTGCCTCGACCTCTGATACATCCCATCTGGTCTGGATAATGTTTCCAGTTCAAGAGATGTCAATCCATTAATAATCCTCCTTATTTGCACTTATACCACTCAATTTCCCCGACTCCTCTTCCCAATCATAATTTTGGATAAACCATTTAAAAAAAAAAGTCATGCATGGCAAATCAAATCCATAGGTTAGAGAAAGGATTAGAGGATTAGAGAATTACCAAAAAGGTCAAATTTAATGTCATTCATGTGGATAGTTAAACTAATTCATGAGTTAAACACTACAGGGCTTCATCATTTTGTGAAATCATTCTTTCTTAGATTACCAGAATACTGACATTCAGATCCATTCAGCCGAGATGTATCTATTTCATGATGACAAATCATGATAATGATTCTTTTTAAAACAATCCTGTGGCTCACAAATATACAGTAGTGGATAATTTTAAAATGGGAAGGAAAACTGATGGTGTCGAATTAACTCCCACCATTATATTGATTGATTAAAATTGATTGAAAGATGCAGCGTGGAAACAGGCCCTTCGGCCCACTGAGTCTACGTCGACCATTGATCACCCATTCACACTAGTTCTTTGTTGTGCCACTTTCTCATCCACTCGCTACACACTAGCACCAATTGACAGAGCCACATGTATTTGGGATGAGGGAGGAAACCTGAGCATCAGAAGGAAACCCACACAGGGGAGAAGGTGCAAACTCCACATACAGGCAGCACCCAAGGTCAGGATCAAAGCCAGATCTCAGGCACTGTGAGACAGCATTCCATCAACTGCACCACTGTACCGCCCTAACATTCATTCGCCTGGATTAATGTGGTTTCAATAACACACAAGAGGCTCAGCACAATCCAGAACAAATCCACTCACTCACTGACCATTTACTGGGCGGCAGAGATGCCTCACAGTAGAGTTGCTGCCTTCACTTCCATCTGGAAGGCGACTCTGGACTGTCAAAGCTGCCACAGCCAGACATAAAAACAGTTTTTATCCACGAGTAGTTGCTCTACTCAACAGCCAAAAATTTGTAGCCTCCCTTTGATCTGATATTTTGTTGGTTCACATGCTTGATCAACGGTGTTTTATCATTAATGTTTTATTATTATTAATGTTTAGTGTTTTCTGAGTCATTCTTAACTGTCACTGTATGTCATGTTGTTACTTGTGGGTGGAGCACCAAGGCAAATTCATTGTATGTGACCAATAAACATACTTACTTGGGTTTCGGCCCAAAACGTTGCCTACTTCCTTTGTTCCATAGATGCTGCTGCACCTGCTGAGTTTCTCCAGCATTTTTGTGTACCAACTTACTGACTGACTGACTCCGGTTCGATCCTGACCATGGGAGCTGTCTGTACGGAGTTTGTACGTTCTTCCCGTGACATGCGTGGTCCTTCTCCAGGATCTCCGGTTTCCTCCCACACTCCAAAGACACACAGATTTGCAGGTTAATTTGCTTGGTGTAATTGTAAATTGGCCCGAGTGTTTGTAGGATAGCTTTAGAGTGTGGGGATTGCTCATTGACACGGACTCAATGGGCCGAAGGGCCCGTTGTACCTCTGAACAAAACTAAATAAACTACCTCTGGCGTGAAGAAAATAACATCCCCCCCAAACCATATCCCACTCATTAACCGTTCTAAGTATTCCCTGAGCCACTGGCACATTACAGTGTGTACTACCTACAAAATGCATCTGGCCCAGCACTCTGACAGAAGCGGTGACTTCTATCATCAAGAAAGGCATCCGCCTGCAAGTTCCCTCCAAATTCCCCGCTGGCCTGAATTGTAAAGACAGGATTTATAGCAATACAGAAAACAGCCAGCCTGTGTGGGAGCATATGAGGCATCAATTGCTTTGTAGTGAGACCCTACCTCCCACAAGTTAAAGGCCAACCATGTTGCCACAAACCTGTAGATACAGCGCTGTTATCTACCTCACCTATTTTCTTGGCTCTGGAACATCGAAGGTTGAGGTGAGACCTGATGGAACTATATATAGAATTATGAGAGGCATAGATAGTGAGAAAGAAATTCCCAGGTTGATAATCTCAAACACTAGAGGGCGTAGCTTTAAGGTGAGAGGGGCAATGTTTCTTTTGGGTGCCTGCCGGGGGTTAAGATGGAGGGAGATTTGATAGTGGCGTTTAAGAGGCTTTTCGATAGCCACACGGGATATGGGTCTCATGCAGGCTGGGGAGATTTGTTTATCTTGGAATCGTTGGGAATAAGGAATTGGTTTTGACATTAAACTAACATTTGTTACCCATCTTCACAGTTAATGGCTTAATGGACAGTTAAGAACAGTCAGAACCATTTTACCAGGCTGGAAATATCAAATACTAGAGGGCATGGTTTTAAGGTGAGAGGGGGAAAGTTTCAAGGTGTGCGGGGCAAGTTTTTTACACTGAGGACGATGGGTGCGTGGATCGCGCTGCCAGGGGTGGTGGTGGAGGCAGACACGATAGTGGTGTTTAAGACGCCTTTGGATAGATGCGTTGATATGCAGGGAATGGAGTGATATGGATCACGTGCTGGCAGAGTTGGTCTTGGCATCACGTTCAACAGAGACACTGTGGGCTGATGGGCCTGCATTGTTGCTGTGCTGTTCTATGTTCTATGTTTTCATTTTTAATTAAAATGTAGAGTCCTTCTCTGCTGACTGTTTTAGAACTCAGACCTCGAGTTCCAGAGACCAAATGAAGCAGGTGAAATGAGCCAGACGAGATTTTCCTTCACGCCTGGTGTAAGCTAATAATTATATCGGCAGCTTAGAGAAATGGCAGTTCAGGAGATGTATTTTTTAATCTAAATCAACAATAATAATAGTACAATAATTTGGAGAAAGACTGAATTGGGAAAAAAAAAAAACCATTTTGGTACATTGTCCTTCATCAGTCAGGGCATAGAGTGTAAAATGTGGAAACTATCTACTGAGTATAGAATTTGGGACAATATGTTACAGTTGTACAAGATGCAGGTGAGGACACATTTGGAGTATTGTGTTTAGTTTTGGTCGCCCTGCCATAGGAAGGATGTCGTTCAGCTGGAAGATTTACAAGGATGTTGCTCTTAAGGCCAGAGCTATGAGGAGAGACTGGACAGAGTTAGGCCTTTATTGCTTGGAGCTCCGGAGGCTGAGGTGTGATCTTATAGAGGTGTGTAAAATAACGAGGGGAGTAGATATGGTGAATGCACAGAGTCTTTTACCCAGAGTAGGGGAATCAATATCAGAGGACGCAGGTTTAAGGTGAGGGAAAAGATTTAATAGGAACCTGAGGGGCAACTTGTTTACACAGAGAATGGTGGGTATATGGAACAAGCTGCCAAAGGAGGTAATTAAGGAAGGTACAGTAACAGCATTTCAAAGACATTTGGACAGGTACATGGATAGGGAAGGTTTAGATAGATATGGGCCAAACACGGGCTAGTGGGACTGACGTAGATGGGACATCATGGTCAGCATGGACAAGTTGGGCCAAAGGGCCTGTTTCTGTTCTGTATGACTCAGAGACACTGTGACTCAAAGGTGCCTGACTGCAAACAGATTATATCCCATGGCGCCCTGGGATAAAGGAAACGATGGCCAGCATAGAGAAGGTAAACAGCAGATGTGCAACGATCTCAGCTGCCTGCTTTATTTCTGACAGTACTCGGCAAGAATGCTAAGTAAAAGAAACACAGCACTGTTGCCATGCAAAGAGGTGGCTAACAAGAGCGTTAGCCATAAGCAGAGGTTACCCACGGGCCTTCAATCAGAGTCGCCTTCCAGTTGTGATTCCGACTACGTTCTTGCTGCTAAACACTAAAGTCCCACTGAGGACTCAGACTCGGACTCTTGAATTAAATAGGCCAATTAGGATCAATGATTTCATCTTGCTGTTATGGAACAGGACTTGGCTGAAGGAAACATGTCCGACACACTTTGCCACGGTGTTGGAGACACATTTTGAAGTCCCTCGGATAACACATATCTACATTTATTTTAATCGAGATTAACTCACGGAATCGAGGGCCTTGTTAAACTGACAGAATTCAATGGTGGTTCCTCACCGAGTAACTTCAACCCTCTTCTTCTTTCCCTCCTGAAAGCCTTTTGTGATGAAGGGGAAACTGCATTAAAGCAGGTTGGCTGTACAGCACAGACGATGTATTATGTTTGAACTTCAGTGACTGCTGTAACGGAGGCAGTGACTAATAGCGGAGTGCCAGGATCAGTGCTTGGGCCATAGTTATTCATAATCAATGGTATACATGCAGCCTCACAGCGACAGACACCCGGGTTCGATCTGGACCTTGGCCGCTGTCTGTGTGTGTGGAGTTTACTCGTTCTCCCTGCGACCGTGTGGGATTCCTCCGGGCGCTCCGGTTTCCTCCCACATCCCAAAGACGTGCTGGTTTGCAGGTTAATTGGCCCTCTGTAAATTGCCCCCTAGTGCCTAGGAAGTAGATGAGAAAGTGGGATAACATGGAACTAGTGTGATTGGGTGATCACTGGACAGCGTGGGCCTGCTGGGCCGAAGGGCCTGTTTCCATGCTGTATCTCTAAACTAAATCAAACTACGTTACACTTGGGAATGACTGTGTGCACTCGTCAAGATAGTCTGCGTTGGAAGGAACTGCAGATGCTGGTTTACACCAAAGATAGACACAAAATGCTGGAGTAACTCAGTGGGTCAGGCAGCATCTCTGGAGGGACCTGAAACATCACCCATTCCTTCTCTCCAGAGATGCTGCCTGTCCTGCTGAATTGCTCCAGCATTTTCTGGCTATCAAGATAGTCTATGACTTACAAGGGAACTTGAATGCATTGTTGAGGACTTTGAGGTCTAGGAATCTCGGAGTCCAAGTCCATAGCTCCCTGAAAGTGGCAACACAAGTAGATGGGTCTGAAGAAGGGTCCTGACCGAAATTGTCACCTATTCATGTTCTCCGGAGATGCTGCCTAACCCATTGAGTTACTCCAATGCACAGTTCTTTTTTTTGTAAACAAGCACCTGCGGTTCCTTGTGTTTACATATCTACTGAGCTACTGCAGGTAAGAATTTCTTAGCCAGAGGGTGGTGAATCTGTGGTACTCATTGACAGAGACGGCTATGGAAGCCAAGTCAATGGATATTTTTAAGGCGGAGATTGACAGATTCTTGATTAGTTATGCCCGTCCCACTTAGGAAACCTAAACGGAAACCTCTGGAGATTTTGCGCCCCACCCAAGGTTTTCGTGCGGTTCCCAGTGGTTTTTGTCAGTCTCCCTAATGGTTGAAAGTGGTTTTCGCTTCTTCTATGTTCCGGCGATTATTTCAAAAAATTCATAACCGGCCGCGACTAACAATAGGTTGCCGTTTTAAAAATCGGTATTTTTTTAGTCGAAGCCAGTTGTGATGCTAGTTGAAGGTGGTTGCCGGAGGTTGCAGGTAGTGGAAGGTAAGACCTCCCACCACCTGCAACCTCCGGCAACCACCTTCAACTAACATCGCAACTGGCTTCGACTATAAAATTACTGATTGAATGGCGGAGTAGAATTGTTGGGCTGAATGGCCTAATTCTGCTCCTGTATCTTATGAACATGAACTTATGAATTTTGTTGTTCCGTTTCGGGACATATGACGATAAAACCTTTTAGAGTCTTGACTCTTGAGTTAACTCTTGGGTTTGACATTTGACTGCCCCTCTCTAGTGTGTAAGAAGCAGATGAGAAGGGGGGATAACATAGAACCAGTGTGAACGGGAGATGGATGGTCGGCGTGGACTCGGAGGGCCGAAGGGCCTGTTCTCACGCCAGCTCAGCAGCATCGTAGCAACAATGAGAGCTGCCTTCCCCTCCGTAATTGGTGACGGAAACATCTGTGATCCTGGCAGCAAATTAAAAAAAAAAAATTAAATCCCAAACAAACTTGCAAGCAATTAGTGCAGCTGCAAGTTTTTGGCCTGCTGTTCGGCTGCAATATTCTGTGCACAGGCAGTCCGGATCCCAGTGAGATAGAGCAGGTGTTCGTGGAGCCTTGTATTGGATTAATGTCACTGCTATACTCTCTGTGCCCTCTGAGTCTACGACCATGCTCCCAGCCCCGTCCGCTCAGTGTTTGAGTCCTAGAATCAGACAGGACGGCAACAGGCCCTTCAGCCCAACTCACCCATGCTGACCAAGATGCCCCATCTACACGAGTCCCATTTGCCTGCGCTTGGTCCATATCCCTCGAAACCTTTCCTATCCATGTACCCGTACAAATGTATTTTAAATGTTGTCATTTTACCTGGGCGGCACGGTGGCACAGCGGTAGAGTTGATGCCTTACAGCACCAGGGGCCCGGGTACAATCCTGACTACGGGTGCTGTCTGTGTGGAGTTTGGACGTTCTCCCTGTGACCACGTGGTCTGGGTGCTCCAGTTCCCTCTCGCACTCCAAAGACGTACTGGTTTATAGGTTAATTGGCTTTGGTAAAATAGTAAATTGCCCCTAGTGTGTAGGATAGTGCAGGAGGATCACTGGTCGGCACACACTCAGTGGGCCAATGGGCCTGTTTCCGCACAGTATCTCTAAAGTCTAAAGTCTATTTGCCTCAACCACCTCCTCTGGCAACTCGTTCCATTACCCACCACTCTCTGAATGAAAGCGTTGCCCTTCAGTTTGCATTAAACCTTGCTCTTCTACCCTTAACCACATGTCCCTTGGTTCTTGATTCCCCTACCTTAGATAATGGTGTCAAGTCAAGAGAGTTTATTGTCATGTGTCCCAGATAGGACAATGAAATTCTTGCTTTCTGCAGCACAACAGAATATTGTAAACAAAAATACAGAACAATTCAGTTCAATATACACATAAATAAGCAGATAAAGTGCAATAGGCTGTTACAGTGCAGAGTCTGTTTGGTGGCGAGTTTAATAGCCTGATGGCTGTGGGGAAGGAGCTATTCCTGAACCTGGATGTAACAGGTTCCTGTACCTTTCAGGCTCCTGTACCTTCTGCCCGATGGTAGCCGAGAGATGAGTGCATGGTCAGGATGGTGTGGGTCCTTGATGATGTTGGCTGCCTTTTTGAGGCAGCGACTGCGATAGATCCCTTCGATGGTGGGGAGGTCAGAGCCGATGATGGACTGGGCAGTGGTCACAACTTTCTGCATCTTTTTCCGCTCCTGGACCCTCAGGTTGCCGAAGCAAGCCACAATGCAACCAATCAGCATGCTCTCTACTGTGCACCTGTAGAAGTCCGAGACTCCTCTTTGACATACCGACTCTCCATAGTGTTCTTAGGACGTAGAGGCGCTGATGTGCTTTCTTTATGATTGCATCAGTGTGCTGGGACCAGGAAAGATCTTCGGAAATGTGCACGCCCAGGAATTTGAAGTTCTTGACCCTTTCCACTCTATGCATTCACTATATCTGTTTTGACACACCTCTATAAGATGACCCCTCACCCTCCTGCTCACTAAGGAATAAAGTCCGAGTCTGCTCAACCTCTCCCGAAAGTTCAAGCCCTCGATCCTGGCAATATCCTTGTAAAGTCTGGCTTTCAATGTGGCTTTCGTGAATACTGATTGAAATAATGCCCAATCATAATCATAATAATACTTTATTAGCCAAGTATGTTTTGCAACATATGAGGAATTTCATTTGTCATACAGTCATACTAAATAAAAATCAACAGAACACACAAAATACATTTTAACATAAACATCCACCACAGTGACTCCTCCACACTCCTCACTGTGATGGAAGGTGAAAAAAAGTTCAATCTCTTCCCTTCTTTGTTCTCCAGTGGTCGGGGGCTCTAACCTTCCGTTGACGGGACCATCTTACTCCTGTAGCCGGCGGCAGGACTTCCTCGTCGGGGCGATCAAGCTTCTGTATCTGGGGGGAATCTTAGCTCCCCCACACCAGGTGATCTACCCCGGGTCGAGGCTAGTCGAACGTCATGTGGCCTTTGGAGCTTCCCAACGTCGGTCTCAACCCGAGACTGCTAGCTCCTCAATGGTGAAATCCGCAGGGCGCGGTTAGAGCATCGGTCCCAGGCAAGGGATCGGCTCCAATGGTAATTCCACATCCCCGCGGTGGGGCTCAAAGTCAGTCCCGAGCAAGGCCACCAGCTCCACGATGTTAGGCCGCAGAGCGACCGGAGATACGATCTGGAAAATAATCGCATCTCCAGCAAAGTAACAGATTTAAAAAAGTTTCCCCCGAAACCCCCCCCCCCCCCCCCACCCCCCAGCCCACCCCCAACGTTCAACAAACCAGAGAACATTAACACAAACTTTTTAAACACATTAAAAATAACCAAAAAGAGACGAAAAGGACAGACTGTAGACGAGGCTGCCATCGAAGCGCCACCTGGTGGTAATTGGGGGTGTGTGGAGCTCAAACATAATATCTGTCACTATGAGTAATCAAAATTAGCTCAAAGCAGGGTGAGGAAGAGGTTTTTGCAGAATTGAAGTCATTTTGCATCTCTATAAGACTTTGAACACGGTAAAATTTTCAGAGCCCCGCGCGATGTCGGGACCAGCTCCGCACAACTCCATACGGCTCCGGCGATCTAAGTGGGACCGGCTCCGCGAGGCCATACGGCTCAAGCAACCACGTTAGGTCGCGCTTGCCGCATGGAGTCGCATGCTAGTGGGACAGGCCCTTTAAGGTGAGAGTTTAAAGGAGATGGGTGTGGTGCATTTTCATTACACAGCAGGTGGTGGGTGCCTGGAACGTGCTGCCAGGGGTGGTGGTGGAGGCAGATATGATAACGGCGTTTAATTCAGTCATTCAGATAGACACATGGATGTGCAGAGAATGGAGGGGCATGGATCTCAAACAGACAGAGATGAATTTAACTTGGCATCAGGTTCAGCACAGACATTGTAGGCCAGAGAGTCTGTTCGTGTGCTGCACTGTTCTGTGTTCTAACGCAATCATTTGGAAATTAGATCTTAGAAACATAGAACAGTACAGCACAGGTACAGGCATTTCTTGGCACGCGCGCACACACACACACACACACACACACACACACACACACGCGCACACACACACACACACACACGCGCGAGGCTTCGGTCGTGGCCTTTGTGGACGGTAACATTGGGAGCTGACCTGGTTGGTGACCAACTCCGAACTCCAGCAACAGCAGCTTCGTCTGCTCCGAATCGTGGGGCTTGAATCGGCCCGTTCGTGGGGCCTTTCATCAGCCGGAGGGGGCTTCAACATCGGGAGCCTCGATCGCCTCGATGTAACAGTTTGATTTTAATCCGCGCCGGGCGTTGAAAGGCCCCGTGAATGGGCCGATTCAGCACTTAGAAAGCGTCTGATAAAGTCCGGATTACAAAAATGGGGGGGATTGTCCCCCACCTCTCAAAACATGGGGGTGGGGGGGGAACGTGTCAGACATTTTGTCAGATCTCCCCCTACTCCCCACCATTCGAGAGAAAACAATCCAAGTCTGCCCGACCTCACCCTGTAGCTAATACCCCCTAATGCAGTCATTATTCCGCTAAACCTTGTCGGCACCCCTTCCAATGCTTTCACATCCTTCCTGTATTGGGGCGACCAGAACTGCTCACAATTTTCAAAATGTGGATTAACCAACGTCTTCTAAATTCTTGGAGGTTATAAAGTCACACTGCGTGGAAACGGGCCCTTCGGACCAACTCTGCATCCTGGGGGCATGAAAATTGAATTCTCCCAATTTTGTTAGCCCTTGCTGTCTCCTCCCCTTCCCATCTCTCCCTCAGCCCTTGGGCTCCTCCTCCTTTTTCCTTTCTTCTCCCAGCGCCCCATCCCCCATCAGTCTGAAGAAGGGTTTTGGCCCGAAACGTTGCCTATTTCCTTCGCTCCATAGATGCTGCTGCACCCACTGAGTTTCCCCAGCATTTTTGTGTACCTCCGAAAGGTTCATAGGTTCATAAGTAATAGGAGCAGAATAAGGCCATTCTGCCCATCAAGTCTACTACGCCATTCATTCATGGCTGATCTATCTTTCTCATTCAACCCCAATCTCCTGCCTTCCCTTCATAACTCCTGATGCCCGTGCTAATCATGAAATACCCGTAATAACAAGAGACACCACTACTGGTCAAGAAACATCCCTCCTGGTCAAGAAACACCTGTACTAATGAAGAAAGGTGGTGGAATTTTTCACAAAATGGTGGAATAAATACAATGGGCTGAGTGACCTGATAAACCAAGTGAAGAAGGGTAATTGAAGAGTGACATTCAGCTCCAAGTAATAAAGATATAGGCACAAGTCACATGATGACAGCAAACAATAAAGGCACTGACCTGACACTGTATTCATTGGTGTTGAAACAGCCTTCGGTCTTGTTCTCAATTAAAGGTAGGGCTTGCTTGGGAAAAAAAACGATTTATGTGGATGAATAATGCAATAAAAGTTCTGAAGAGCGATTGTTTTGTTGTGAGCTTCTTTATGTCATGTTCCGAGCGGGGCTGACAGCGCTCTTAACGGTTTGTGCATGATATCCATGGTGGCACATCTCAATGAATCAGCCAGCCACGTGTGGCCTATAAAGGGATTAAAATGAGGTTGTAATATATGCTAAGATGAGCACTGTGATAAATGGCTGGAGTCGTTTGTGAGTTCTCAGATTACAACACAATCAAAACGTGAGAATCCATCAGAGCGGGCGAGAGGGAAGGGAAGCAGCAAATGCCATTTCCATGTCATTGATTTCAAACCATGATCAATTGTTGCGGGGACCATAAAAAAGAACGAGGGCGTCCAAACTGGGGGGCGCGTGTTCGGAGTCGCGATGTGTGTGAGATCCTGTCTGTTCTGTTGCTTGCAGGAAGATGAAGGTGTCCACATCCTTAGCAACCGGGAGATCAGGTAGGTTTAGGCAGACTGGGCGGAGGTATTCAGGACTACACTTCTGAGTAGGACCACCCTGCCTCCTGCAAAGTCTCTCACCCCTACTCCCAATTCCTCCGTCTAAGCCGCATCTGAGCTCAAGGAGGGGTGTACCAGGACATCTGAGATGGTCCGCCTAAACCTACCTGATCTACCGCTTGTTAAACACTTTGACTCCCCCTCCCATTCCTACACTGACCTTTCTCTCCTGGGCCTCCTCTACTATCAGAGTGAGGCCCAGCTCAAATCGGAGGAACAGCCCCTCATATTTCACTTGGGCAGCGGTATGAATATTGACTTCTCTAACTTCAAGTAACCATTGCTTACCCTCTCTCTCCAACCCACCCCCAAGTTCTCCAACCAGTCTGACTGCCCCCTGATTACATTTTATCTCTGTTTGCTTTGTTGTTACCTTCTCCTAGCTAACAATGATCTATCCTACCTTTTCCTTGAACACACATCTCCTTTGATGTCTTGCATTCACACCTTGCCCTTCCTTATCTCTGTCTCCCTCTCCCTTGACTCCCAGTCTGAAGATGGGTCTCGACCCGAAACGTCACCCTTTCCTATCCAGAGATGCTGCCTGTCCCGCTGAGTAATGAGGAAGGGTTAGTTGGCAGTCTTGTTGTGCGTGGCCCCTTGGGCAAGAGTGACCATAATATGGTTGAGTTCTTCATTCGGATGGAGAGTGACATTGTTAATTCAGAAACAATGGTTTTGAACTTAAAGAAAGGTAACTTTGAGGGTATGAGACGTGAATTGGCCAAGATTGACTGGCAATTAATTCTAAAAGGGTTGACGGTGGATATGCAATGGAAGACATTTAGAGACTGCATGGATGAATTACAAAAATTGTTCATCCCAGTTTGGCAAAAGAATAAATCGGGGAAGGTAGTGCATCCGTGGATAACAAGGGAAATCGGGGATAGTATTAAAGCGAAGGATGATGCGTACAAATTAGCCAGAAAAAGCAGCCTACCGGAGGACTGGGAGAAATTCAGAGACCAGCAGAGGAGGACAAAGGGCTTAATTAGGAAAGGAAAAATGGATTATGAAAGAAAACTGGCAGGGAACATAAAAACTGACTGCAAAAGTTTTTATAGATATGTGAAAAGAAAGAGATTAGTTAAAAACAAATGTACGTCCCTTGCAGTCAGAAACAGGTGAGTTGATCATGGGGAACAAGGATATGGCGGACCAATTGAATAACTACTTTGGTTCCGTCTTCACAAAGGAAGACATAAATAATCTGCCGGAAATAGCAGGGGACCGCGGGTCAAAGGAGTTGGAGGAACTGAGTGAAATCCAGGTTAGTCGGGAAGCGGTGTTGGGTAAATTGAATGGATTAAAGGCCGATAAATCCCCAGGGCCAGATAGGCTGCATCCCAGAGTACTTAAGGAAGTAGTTCCAGAAATAGTGGATGCATTAGTAATAATATTTCAAAACTCTTTAGATTCTGGAGTAGTTCCTGAAGATTGGCGGGTAGCAAACGTAACCCCACTTTTTAAGAAGGGAGGGAGAGAGAAAACGGGGAATTACAGACCAGTTAGTCTAACATCGGTAGTGGGGAAACTGCTAGAGTCAGTTATTAAAGATGGGATAGCAGCACATTTGGAAAGTGGTGAAATCATTGGACAAAGTCAGCATGGATTTACGAAAGGTAAATCATGTCTGACGAATCTTATAGAATTTTTCGAGGATGTAACTAGTAGCGTGGATAGGGGAAAACCAGTGGATGTGGTGTATCTGGACTTCCAGAAGGCTTTCGACAAGGTCCCACATAAGAGATTAGTATACAAACTTAAAGCACACGGCATTGGGGGTTCAGTATTGATGTGGATAGAGAACTGGCTGGCAAACAGGAAGCAAAGAGTAGAAGTAAACGGGTCCTTTTCACAATGGCAGGCAGTGACTAGTGGGGTACCGCAAGGCACAGTGCTGGGACCCCAGCAATTTACAATATATATTAATGATCTGGATGAGGGAATTGAAGGCAATATCTCCAAGTTTGCGGGCAGTGTTAGCTGTGAGGAGGATGCTAGGAGACTGCAATATAGGCTGGGTGAGTGGGCAAATGTTGGCAGATGCAGTATAATGTGGATAGGCTGGGTGAGTGGGCAAATGTTTGGCAGATGCAGTATAATGTGGATAAATGTGAGGTTATCCATTTTGGTGGCAAAAACGGGAAAGCAGACTATTATCTAAATGGTGGCCGATTGGGAAAGGGGGAGATGCAGCAAGACCTGGGTGTCATGGTACACCAGTCATTGAAGGTAGGCATGCAGGTGCAGCAGGCAGTAAAGAAAGCGAATGATATGTTGGCTTTCATAGCAAAAGGATTTGAGTATAGGAGCAGGGAGGTTCTACTGCAGTTGTACAGGGTCTTGGTGAGACCACACCTGGAGTATTGCGTACAGTTTTGGTCTCCAAATCTGAGGAAGGACATTATTGCCATAGAGGGAGTGCAGAGAAGGTTCACCAGACCTGGGATGTCAGGACTGTCTTATGAAGAAAGACTGGATAGACTTGGTTTATACTCTCTAGAATTTAGGAGATTGAGAGGGGATCTTATAGAAACTTACAAAATTCTTAAGGGGTTGGACAGGCTAGATGCAGGAAGATTGTTCCCGATGTTAGGGAAGTCCAGGACAAGGGGTCACAGCTTAAGGATAAGGGGGAAATCCTTTAAAAACGAGATGAGAAGAACTTTTTTTCACACAGAGAGTGGTGAATCTCTGGAACGCTCTGCCACAGAGGGTAGTTGAGGCCAGTTCATTGGCTATATTTAAGAGGGAGTTACATGTGGCCCTTGTGGCTAAGGGGATCAGAGGGTATGGAGAGAAGGCAGGTACGGGATACTGAGTTGGATGATCAGCCATGATCATATTGAATGGCGGTGCAGGCTCGAAGGGCCGAATGTCCTACTCCTGCACCTAATTTCTATGTTTCTATGTTTCTATGTGACTCCAGCATCTTGTGTCCACCTTCTTTATTCTGTACATGTGCTAATAGCAAACCTTAAAACTAAACTTAAATATTCTGCACTCTGTGTCTTTTCTTTCCCTCTACCTATTGTACTTGAATTTGACATGATTATATTTTTGTATAGTAATATCTGATCTGACTGGATAGCATTGGAAAGAAAGCTTTCCCCTGTACCTTGGTACAGGTGATAATACTAAACCTAAATTTCAATCATATCCCCTTCACAAGTCAGGGTGAAAGGTAAAGAGTTTAAAGACAGAGCCAGAGGAAAGAATTTGAGTGAATGAACAGGTACAAAAAATATATACAGAGGGAAGGAAGGAAAGAACGATTTTTAAGGAGAATAAAAATGGGGCATTAAGAAAAAGTTTTAAAATGCAACTTTTAAAAAAAATCTCCAATCTGACCATTAAAATCTGAGCATGTAATAGATAAATTTCACTGCTGCAGAGCTTTGATGGCAATATTTAACATGTCATTAAGCAGGTGCTTAGGCTGAAATGGACAAGGCTTAATTTTCTGTGACAGAATTAATCCAAAGTCATTGTAAATATAACAGCCCCACAGTGTGGCAAGCAGAGAGGTGCTTTTTTCTCATGAAACTGAAGGGGAAGCAACCTATCTCTGAAGGCAGCTTTTGAATTTTTGAGGTGCAAGGGACTGTAGATGCTGATTTGCAACAAAAAAAAGACACAAAGTGCTGGAGTAACTCAGCAGGATAGGCAGCATCCCTGGAGAATGTGGATAGGTGACCTTCAGACAGAACCCAACCCGAAACTTTACCTATTCATGTTCCCTAAGAAGATGCTGCCTGACCCGCTGAGTTACTCCAGCACTCTGTGAAACGTCAGCTATCCATGTTCTCCAGAGATGCTGTCTGACCTGCTGAGTTACTCCAGAACTCTGTGAAACATCATCTATCCATGTTCTCCAGAGATGCTGCCTGACCCACTGAGTTACTCCAGTGTTTTGAGCCAATCCTCAAGTTTCTGATCCATATGTAGCTGAATAGCAATGAATTTTATTAGTTTTGTGGACTCAAAATTAACATAAACCCTGAATATTCCTCTTATATTTTTTTCTTCGCCAAGGATGAAAACATAACTACAAGGTTTTTGAACCTTTTGCCTTGGTAGAGATGCCTAAAGTGTAACTGTGAGATAGATAGCTATAATGCAACTGTGTGCTTTGTTAAATAAAGGTGCTGCCAAATAGATAGAGGATTATACATTTAATGTGGTGTATATGGTGTGGTGCATTTGAATTCCCTTGTGCATTTGCATTTGGTCCCTTCCTTTACATTTTATCTTGAATCTAAGGCGCAGCTGGTAGAACCGCTACCTCACAACGCTAGAGACCCGGGTTCGATCCTGACCTCGGGCGCTGTGTGTGTGTGGAGTTTGCACGTTCTCCCTGTGACCGCATGGGTTTCCTCCGGGTGCTCCGGTTTCCTCCCACATCCCAAGGAAGTCCAGAGGCGGCACGCACACCCCCATCCACATTAACGGGAAGGAGGTGGAACGTGTTTCTAGCTTCAGGTTCCTGGGAGTCAACATCTCCGATGACCTCTCTTGGACCCACAATACCTCTACTCTGATCAAGAAGGCTCATCAGCGTCTCTTATTCCTGAGGAGACTGAAGAAGGTCCATCTGTCTCCTCAGATCCTGGTGAACTTCTACCGCTGCACCATCGAGAGCATCCTTACCAACTGCATCACAGTATGGTATGGCAACTGCCCTGTCTCCGACCGGAAGGCACTGCAGAGGGTGGTGAAAATTGCCCAACGCATCACCGGTTCCACGCTCCCCTCCATTGAGTCTGTCCAAAGCAAGCGCTGTCTGCGGAGGGCGCTCAGCATCGCCAAGGACTGCTCTCACCCCAACCATGGACTGTTTACCCTCCTACCATCCGGGAGGCGCTACAGGTCTCTCCGTTGCCGAACCAGCAGGTCGAGGAACAGCTTCTTTCCGGCCGCTGTCACTCTACTAAACAACGTACCTCGGTGACTGCCAATCACCCCAACCCCCCCCCCCCCCCGCCCCCCCCGGACACTTATTATTATTTTTTTTTATTCAAATCGTTTGCTATGTCGCTCTTCAAGGGAGATGCTAAATGCATTTCGTTGTCTCTGTACTGTACACTGACAATGACAATTAAAATTGAATCTGAATCTGAATCTGAAGATGTGCAGGTTAATTGGCCCTCTGTAAAATTGACCCTAGTGTGTAGGGAGTGGGATAACATAGAGCTAGTGTGAACGGGTGATCGATGGTCAGTGTGGACGCGGGGGGCCGAAGGGGCTGTTTCCATGCTGTTTCTTTCAAGCTATTTTAGTAAGGCCAGGTTCCTCAGCCCTCTGCCTTGTCCTTAGATCAAGCATGGCCTTGGTTAGTTTTGTTTAGTTCAGTTTAGAGATACAGCATGGAAACTGGCCCTTCAGCCCACCGGGACCAGCAATCCCTGCACATTAACACTATCCTGCACCTTGAGGGCCAATTTTTACATTTACCAAACCAATTGAGCTACATACCTGTACGTCTTTGGAATGTGGGAGGAAACCAAAGAACTAGGAGAAAACCCATGCAATTCACGGAGCACCCATAGTTGGGATCGAACCCGGGTCTCCGGCGCTGCATTCGCTGTAAGGCAGCAACTCTACCGCTGTGCCACCGTGACTGCCCTGTAGACACAGGAGATCCCGGGGCAAGGTTTTAGATCCAGCCATCATCAATGATCATCTTTCCACCACAGGGTTGGAAGTAGAGATGTCCATAGTTCAATTTCAATAATTTCCCCTCGATTTTACCCACTTACAAGGCACTCTTCAAGTGTATGATTGAATATTCTCTCTGTGCTTGAACGAGCCTGTCTTCAATCTTCATTCAAAGCTCGATGTCATTCAAAACTCACCATCTTACTTTAACCCACTCAAACCGCCACCTGAAATATTAGGGTGGCACGGTGGCGCAGCAGTAGAGTTGCTGCCTCACAGCACCAGAGACCCAGATTCGATTCTGACCTCGGGTGCGGTCTGTATGGAGTTTGTACGTTTTCCCTGTGACGATATGGGTTTTCTCCGGGTGCTCATTTTTCCTCGCACATTCCAAGGACATGCAGGTTTGTAGGTCGATTGGCTTCCGTAAAATTGTCCCTATGGTGTAGGGTTGTGTTAGTGTGCGGGTGACAGCTGGTCAGCGTAAACTCAGTGGGCTGAAGGACCTGTTTGCACGCTGTATCTCTAAACTAAACTAAGTATCTCTCTCATCATTTTTTTTTTTGCACCGAGCGTGGTGAGTGTCTGGAATGTACAGCCAGGTTGGTGGTTGAAGCAGATACTTCAGCGGAATTTAACAGACTTTTGGAAACACAGGGAATGGAGGGATATGGGTTATGTGGAGGTAGATAAGTGATGGTGTTGGCATGTTTGGGACAGACAGTGTGGACTAAAGGACCTGACCTTGTACTGTACTGTTCCATGTTTCATGTTCTATCAACGCAACATGGCAACAACATATACCAATACTACCACAACCTGCCAAGATAGTTTCAACATCAACAGTTTATTAAAACTAGAGGTCATTGACTGAAGATGAGAGGGGGAGATATTTAGGAGGGACCCCAGGGCCAACCTTGTCCGCCCCAACCAAGTTGCTAGTCTGGGCTAGTCCCATTTGCCTGCATTTGGCCCATGGCCCTCTAAACCATTCCTATCCACATATCTACCAAATGTTTTTTTTTTAAGTCTTAATTGTATCTGGAATGAGCGTGCAGAAAAAGCTATAGAAGGAGATACAGTAATAACTTTTATAGGACATTTGGACAGATGTATGGATAGGAAGAATTTAGAGGGCTATGTGGCAAATGTAGGCAAATGGGACGAGCACAATATACCAACTTAGTCATGGACAAGGTGTGTTGAAGGGTCTGTTTCCTTCCGTGTTTTACAGCTCTAGCTATCTAAATATTACTAAAACTCATCTTGTTTGTATCTATCTATCTATCTATCTATCTATCTATCTATCTATCTATCTATCTATCTATCTATCTATCTATCTATCTATCTATCTATACTATCTATACATGATCCGGGAACTACACCAAAACAGTGCACGATAGCGCTAACATTTTTTGCACCACCTTACTCATAATTACCTGTGGTGGTTTCTGTTTTGTTCAGATTTATATTTCTGAATATTTCACAAGTTATATTTCACAAGTTATTTCACATTTTCACATTAAAAAAATCAAAATTTGAGGAAAAAATCTTTCCTCTACAGCTATGACCATAATGGGATTGTAACCCTACCAGCTACAATGTTTCAACCCCACGACACTCAGCACTGCAATGTTGCAATCCTAGTTTTTTTATTCCTGGCAGCAAGGGGGGGGGGGGGGGGGGGGGGGGGGGGGGGGGGGTGCATTAAAAAAAATATATTTTAAAGTCACACTACACTGATTTTTAAAATGTTTAAAATAAGAGAGGGTGAATAATGTGAAATGAGCAGCCCTGCGCAATTGGGGGCTATGGACGAGTGGTGGAATATTGTGTTGGGGGAACAGGTTGTGTTGGGAAAACAGGTGAGTGGTGGAATATTGCCTTGAGGAACGGGTTTGCATTGGGATGCACCTACATTCCTTCCTCTAGCTTCACAATTCTTAAAATTTTCAATCTTTTTGTCTCACACCTTGTATTTAGTCTCTGGCCTTTGTTCAAACATCTGCCTATCACAGAAAAAAAACCCTCGCCTGACTTCACCTATTACCTGCCATGTTTTGGCCTACCCATCCTCTCTTGTAGCTTTCTCCCCACTCCCCACAACTCCCCCACCACAATTGGGCTGAAGAAGGGTCCCGACCCAAAAGATAATCTATCCATGTTCTGCAGGTCTGGAAACACAGTAGTTCATAAATGATAGGAGCAGAATTAGTCTATTTGGCCCATCAAGCTTACTCCACCATTCATTCATGGCTGATCTATCTCTGCCTCCTAACCCCATTCTCCTGCCTTCTCCCCATAACCCCTGACACCAGTACTAAACAAGAAACTGTCCATCTCTGCCTTAAAAATAACCTAGTACTCATCCTTGTATTCATAGGTAATACAATAAACAAGGGAAAGTTCAATAAATTAAAAATAATAATCCATGCTGTATGACTTGACGATTCTAACTGGTTTCACACTAATGTTGATTTTATTCTTTGGAAGGTGAATGGAAAGCAATGCTGGACAACCCCCAGCCTATGGGTGTCAGGGGTTATGGGAAGAAGGCAGTAGAATGTGGTTAGGAGGGAGAGATAGGTCAGACATGATTGAATGCTGTAGTAGACTTGACGGGCCGAATGGCCTAATTCTGCTCCTATCACTTATGACCTTATGACATTTATTGGGTTCTGATCCATCCAATGTTGTGTGTGCCTTCCCTGCCCATCAGTAAGCACTAATTTCAACCCTGGTACAAGCTTGTTGTATTGCAACCAAGTAAACAGTATTCTGCGTTGGAGTTGGAATGTTTATCAGTTCATTCCAACACGTGACACCACAAACCAGTGGGATCCTGGCAAATAAACCAGAAGGCAATTAGTTTGAATTTGGTGCCATTTTCTCATTGAGAACAAATGGAAAGTAATTAAAGTCTGGACTACCTTCAAGATAAATTGCAGCTCCTTCGCAATTCTTGACTTTGCTTGATTATTTTCTTTTTGAGACTTATGGAAATTAGATAAAAATTAGAAGCCTGTCAAAGAAAAATAGGTACGAGGAAAGGTCAGGTGCGGAATGAGGCTCCAGCTGAATTGCTGATTTAATTTAATTATATTTAATGTGCATGATTGAGTGAGCAGATGGAAGGCAGAAGATCATTGTTTATGGGCCAGGAAGAGCACATCACAAATCAGTTGTGGGGAAATTGCAAACTACTTTGTCATACGATAAGGAAATGGGTTGCAGAAAGTTAAACAAGCGTTAGTTTATTTTAGTTCACAGATACGGAAACCACCGGGTCCACACCGACCAACGATCCCCGCACACTATCACTATCCTGCACACACTAAGGACAATTTATAATTTTAACGAAGCCAATTAACCTACAAACCTGTACGTCTTTGGAATGTGGGAGGAAACCAGAGCACCCGGGTAAAACCCACGCGGTCACGGGAAGAGCATACAAACTCCGTACAGACAGCGTCTGTGGTGAGGTTCGAACCTTGTTCCATGTCGCTCGGAGGCAGCAACTCTACCGCTGCACCACCATGCTGGAGGAGGAGGAGGAAGATGCAGGATAAGGAGGAGATACGAGGAACTGCAGGTGTTGGTTTACAAATAAAGACACAAAGTGCTGGAGTAGCTCAGCGGGTCAGGCAGCATCTCCAGAGAACATGGACAGGTGGCATTTTGGACTGGACCCTTCTTCAGATTGATTGTGGTGGACGAGGGGAAGAAAGCTGGAAGAGAGGGAGGAGCAGAACAAAGCATGGTGAGTGATAGGTGGACGCAGATGAGGGGGAGGCGGGGGGGGGGGGGGGGGGGGGTGATGGAGGACAAATGGCTGGATAAAGACTCGATTGAATGGCCGAGTAGACGATGGGCCGAATGGCCTACTCCTGCTCCTATCGTATCCGCCTTCGCCACCATCCCTGACAGTGCGTTCCAGGCACCCACCACCCTCTGTGTGAAAATAACTGACCCGCACATCTTCTGGTAACTTCGCCCTTCTCACCTTAAACCTATGACCCCTATTCCTTGATATTACTACCTCAGGGTAAGATACTTCTGACTGTCTACCATATCTCTGCCTCTCATGAAGATGAATGAAGGATGGACAGTATGAAATGGACAGTATCTGAATCTGAAGCTGAATCTGTGGGGTGAGATCAGGTCAAATGAAAGATGGGGGCACTTAGATGGTTATTACAATTAATTGGAGACAGATTGGAGAACTGCAGTTGCTGGGATTTTGAGCAAAATATAAAGTTCTAGAGGAACTCAATGGGCCAGGCAGCATCTCTGGAGAGTCTGAACAAGGGTTCAGACCCGAAACGTCACCTATTCCTTTTTTGCCCCCAGAGAAGCTGCCTGGCCCCCTGAGTTCCTCCAGTACTTTGTGTTGTTTCGCTTGATTCTAGCATCTGCAGTTCACTGAATGTACAAATACTGTTATTGTGGAACAATTATATTTAAAGATTTTATGTTTCCCCAGCAATGACAAGCATTTATGATTTTCCAATACCTAGAATGAAAAGTAAGAACATCTACGTAGAAGGTCAATATTTTCATTTTATATAAAAACTGCAATGGATTATAAATATGGAATTACATAGAAAAACATTTGTATTTAACAGCGAGGCATATCTACGTAGAAGGTCAATATTTTCATTTTATATAAAAACTGCAATGGATTATAAATATGGAATTACATAGAAAAACATTTGTATTTAACAGCGAGGCAGGAAATAAAATGGACCATAAAAAACTGGCCTCAACTACCGTCTGGAAGTGGTCAAACTGCATAACGAGTTGGGCAGCATCTGCAGAGGGAGGGAGCACTAGCTTTAATGGTTCAGACTGATGAGCTTGTATGAGAACAAAGGAACGTTAGAGATTCAACTTGTTTCAGAAGAGGTGGGGGAAATAGAGGGGAGTCTATGAGAGGGAGAAGGACAAGAGGTACTGAGTTGCTTGTGTTGATGTTGGCTGACTGAGAGAGGTGGTGAAGGATTGATAACTCCCCTTGATCTCGCTGGAAGGTAGACAGAAATGCTGGAGATACTCAGCGGGTGAGGCAGCATCTATGGAACGAAGGAATAGGTGACGTTTCAGGTCGAGACCGTTCTTCAGACTGATGTGGGGGTGGGGGGGGGGGAAAGAAGAAAGGAAGAGGCGGAGCCAGTGGGCTGTGGGAGAGCTGGGAAGGGGAGGGGAAGGAGGGAGAAAGCAAGGACTACCTGAAATTCGAGAAGTCAATGTTCCTACCGCTGGGGTATAAACCACCCAAGCAATATATTAAGTGCTGCTCCTCCAATTAGCGGTGGGACTCACTCTGGCCATGGAGGTGGCCCAGGACAAAAAGGTCCAATATGGAATGGGAGGGGGAGTAGAAGTGCTGAGCCACCGGGAGATCGGGTTGGTTCATCTATCCATAGATGCTGCCTCACACGCTGAGTTTCTCCATAATTTTTGTCACCGCAAATTGGAGGAGCAGCATCTCATATTTCGCTTGGGTAGTTTTCACCCCGGTGGTATGAACATTGACTTCTCCAATTTCAGGTAGTCCTTGCTTTTTCCCTCCTTCCCCTCCCCTTCCCAGCTCTCCCACAGCCCACTGTCTCTGCCTCTTCCTTTCTTCTTCCCGCCCCCCGCTCCCCTCCCACATCAGTCTGAAGAAGGGTCTCGACCCGAAACGTCACCTATTCCTTCGCTCCATAGATGCTGACTCACCCACTGAGTTTCTCCAGCATTTTAGTCTACCTTCGATTTTTCCAGCATCTGCAGTTCTTTCTTAAACATTTGATCTCTCTGGATGTCAATAGAAAGAGATATCTGAGAAGAATGAATACAGAACATGGATATAAACATAGATTGGCACAACACAAGAACAAGCCCCTCAGCTCACAACGTCTGTGCCGAACATCATGCCAAGACCAACTCTTATCTACCTAACATGATCCATATCCTTCCAATTCCCTACATATCCATGTGCCCATCCATAAGTCTCTTAAACACCACTATCATATCTGCCTCCACCACCACCCCCAGCAGCATGTTCCGGGCACCCACTGCCCTCTGTGTAAAACATTTGCCCCACACATCTCCTTTAACTTTCCCACTCTCGCTTTAAAGCTACGACCTGTAGTATTTGATTGTTTCCATCCTGGGGATAAGGTTCTGACTCTCCATTTCTATGCTTCACCTAGGTTTATATACTTCTATCAGGTCTCCCTGAAACCTCTGACATTCTAGGGAAAACAATCCAGGTCTGTCCAACCTCTCGCTGTAGCTAATACCCCCTAATCCAGGAATCATCCCGGTAAACCTTCTCTTAACCCTCTCCAAAGCTTCCACATCCTCCCTGTAATGGGGCGACCAGAACTACATGCAATACGCCAGGTGCGGCTTAACCAGTGTCCTATAAAGCTGCATCAGGACAAAGCATGAGGAAGAGAAATATTAGCGGAAATCCGATATGCAGGGCTGGCACGGTGGCACAGCGGTAGAGTTGCTGCCTTACAGCGCTTACAGCGCAAGAGACCCGCGTTCGATCCTGACCACGGGCGCTTGTCCGGACAGAGTTTGTACATTCTCACAGTGACTTGCGGGTTTTCTCCGAGATCTTTGGTTTCCTCCCACACTCCAAAGACGTACAGGTTTGTAGGTTAATTCACTTGGGTATAAATGTAAATTGTCCCTACTGTGTGTAGGATAATGTTAATGTGCGGGGATCGCTGGTCGGCATGGACTCGGTGGGCCGAATGGCCTGTTTTCAAGTTGTATCTCTAAACTAACACTAAAAAGTAAACAGAACACGTGCAGATGTTGGAAATCTGAAATAAAAGAGAACAACAAAAATACTCAGTAGGTCGGGCAGCATCTGTACACAGATTTATGTGGATGTTGCCAGGACATGAAGGCCTGAGCGATAGGGAGAGGTTGAGCAGACTAGGACTGATTCTAAACTGTTCGTTTTGTTCCCCTCTCCCCAGACCCTGCCTGACTTCCCACATCAGTGATACTTTGCTGATCCATTCCTTAACATCAGATGTGGTGAATTCCTCAATCCACGGAACCAGAGAAATCCCGATATATTTTGAACCACTTCCATTGTTTGCATCCTCTTTCCAATAATCAAAGCCACAAATTCATATTAATGTTTTAGGCATAGGTTTATTATTATCACGTGTGCCGGGGTACAGTGAAATGCTTTAGTTTGCATGCGATCTAGGCAGATCAAATAATACTATCAACTCAAAATCAAGTACAATATGTAGAGCAAAGGGGAAGATATAGAGTGCAGAATATAGTTCTCAGCATTGTAGCGCACCAGTCCCAGAGACACAGTCCAATGCCCGCATGGGGTAGAAATGAAACAGGCGGTGCCCTAGCTTAGAAACATGTAAGAAACATTTAAAAAATGGTTAAGAAACAATTAGACAGTCAAATGGATAGGACAGGTTTCGAGGGATATGGGCCAAATGCAGGCAGGTGGGACGAGTGTAGATGGGGCATGTCAGTCAGTGTGGGTAAGTTGGGCCGAAGGGCCTGTTTCCACACTCTATGACTTATGGGCCTGTCCCACTTAGGCGGTTTTTTAGGCAACTACAAGCGACTAGTTTGTCGCAACATGTTCGCCGGGAGTCGTCTCCTCAGTCGCGCAAAAAGTCGTGGCGTCCTCCAACATGCGACAGTTGGCTTGACACCAATGAGGCAGCTTGACTTCTCCTTACGTAAGTGCTGTCATGGATTTTTTGGCGACCTGCCACGTCTATGACAGTCACCGGCAGTTGTCTAAAAAATCGGCAAGTGGGACATGCCCATTATGGAAGGACTGTTCAGAAGCGTGATAACAGAGGGGAAGCAGCTATTTCTGAATCTGGTTCCCAAAATCACAATGCCAGTCAATAAATAGTCTTGTAAAAGCTTAGGATTACTACCTTGCATTTGTATTTTACGCCTCAGAATACCCAACCATTTTTGTTTGCCTTTTTTTACAGGTTAATCTCTTTAATTTGCTTGCTTTAATGGCCCGTGAGCCTGCACACCGAGGCCTCTGTTCCTCCGCCCTATTTAGAAACCTAATCTATAACCAGTCCTCCGTCAGTATTTTCAACAAATACTCTGCGTGCAACTGATAAGGCCTTTAGGAGGAATCAAAGCTCTCATTTGGGTCAGGATAACAGATGGAGCAGTGGAGAAAGACGGATCCAGGATACAGCTGGGTGGCGATCTCAGCGTGTGGCTTGTTTTAACATCTTGCAGGTAGATTAGAAGCCTTACCTCCAATCCACATCTTGAGAAGGTATTTAAATTGCGCAGCCACATTCCGAGCAGCATATTAAGAATTACAATGATAAGAATTTTTGTCTTAATAAGCTTTGAGTCAAGCATTAAATGAAGCTCCCACTGTAGATGATGCTCCTCTACTGTTTCTGGTTCTGGTCGCTGAGTTCAATTGAACAGCGAGATTCTTTCATTAAGGCTTGATATACATTTGGAATATACCTTCATTCAGCCTTGACTCGGTGATAATATTCTTGCCTCCGAATTAGAAGGTTGTGGGTTCAAAAGCAGCCCCGGTGATTTGATCTTGGCTCGTGTTCAGACAGCGCTAAGGAAGAGAGGGGCTCCAGCTCTTTGTGTCTCGAAGAGCAACCTATTGTTCTATGAGGCTCAGCACAGCACTGTAGCGGGGGGCAAGTAAGCGCGTGATCAGAATGTCTCCTTTCAGTGGTGCCACCTCTTAAGGTATATGGACACAGAGCAGTGCAGCAGCAGGCCCTTCGGTCCACAATGTCCATGCCGAACATGATGCCAAGTTAAACTATTCTCTCCCTGCACATGACGGCTGAGACGAATGAACATGGAATGTACAACGTGCAACATAGAAGATAGAACCGCTGAGCAAAAAGCCCTTCGGCCCACAGTGTCCATGCCGAACATGATGCCGTTAAAGTAACCTCCTCGTCTTGCACAAGATAGCAGAGAAAAATAAACACAGAACACAGAACACTGAACATTGAACATAGAAAATAGAACATAGAACATAGATCGTAGAACAGTACAGCACACCCTTCAGCCCACACAGTCTGTGCTGAACATGATACCAAGATCATCCCTTACTGTATCTGCCTGCACATAATCCATATCCCTCCCTAATCCATACCCCTCAATTCACATGTACCTAACCAGAAATCTCTAAAACACCACTATCGTGTCTGCCCCCACCATCACTCTGGCAGCTCGCCCAGCCACTCACCGCCCTCTGTGTAAGAAAACGTGCCCACATGTCTCCTTTAAACCTTGCCCCTCTCACAATTACACCCTGGAAAGAAAGGTTCTGACTGTCTACCCTATCTATGCCTCTCACATTTTCATATATTTCACATATTTTCCACTCTGGGTAAAACCGATCACTCTTGACAATATTGTCTGAAACCAGATAAAGATTGTTGCAGGTACAATAAATAAAAGGATTTAAAAGGCATTTGGACAGCTACATGGATAGGAAAGGTTTAGAGGGATATGGACAAATGGGACTAAGATGGGGCATGTTGATTGGCAGGGTTTGTGTTGGGCACAATGGCCTGTTTCTGCCCTATGTGATTCCATGACTTTGTGACTGTAAATATCATTGCCAGCCTTATCGGCACCATGCCTGTGGTGAAATTCAGTGAGAGTTACCCTCTTTGTGACTTCTCACAGAATCTCCTCGGACTTTATTCCTTTATTCCGCAGGAGGCTGAGGGGCGATCTTATAGAGGTGTAGTAAATCATGAAGGGAATAGGTGGGGTGAATGAACAGAGTCCATTACCCAGGGGAGGGGAATCGAGAACCAGAGGACATAGGCTTAAGGTGAGGGGGGAAAGATTGAATGGGAATCTGAGGGGCAACCTTTTCACACAGTATGGAACGAGCTGCCAGGGGAGATAGTTGAGGCAGGTGCTATAACAACATTTAAAAGCCGCTTAGACAGGTACATGCGGATAGAAGGAACTGCAGATGCTGGTTTACAAAAAAGGCAGGAAGGATGTCATGAAACTAAAAAGATTGCAGGGGAGATTTACGAGGATGTTGCCAGAACTTGAACAACCCCTTTGCTCTATCTATTGTACTTGAGTGTGACTCAATTGAATGTATGGATTGTATTATCTGATCTGACTATAGCTTTTCACTGTACCTCTGTACATGTTACAATGATAAACCTAAAACTAAACCTAAATATTCTGTACTCTCTTTAGTTTTTTTAGTTTAGCTTATAGAGACATGTGCAAAGGTACAGTTCAAAGCTTTTTTTATTACCTGCTATCCAGTCAGCGGAATGATGATACCTGATTACAATCAAGCTGACCACAGTGTACAGATACAAGATAAAGGAAATAACATTTAGTGCAAGATAATGTCCCTTCATTTTATCTATTGTACTTGAATTTGACTAGATTGTATTTATGTATAGCAGTATCTGATCTGTTTGGATAGCTTGCAAAACAAACATTTTCACTGTACTTCCGTACAGGTGACACTAATAAACCTAATCTTAAATCTAAATATTCTGCACTCCATATCTTCCTCTTTGCTCTACCTATTGTACTTGAGTTTGAAGTGATTGTATTTGTGTAGAGTATTCGCTGATCTGTTTGGAAAGTATGCTGAACAAACATTTTCACCGCACCTCAGTACGCGTGACGGTAATTAAAACTAAACTTCCGAAGCTTTGATATATTTCTCAGCGTTCCCCTCACTTGTTCTCCACACTGCGGTTTCTATTTCAACGTTCCGCTCCCCCCTTCCCCAGGCTGCCTAGTTCGGTGATCGCAGGGCATGTAGCGGTAAATGAAGACAAGGTCACAGGCTTAGCACAGGCCGCTGTGCGTTTAGGCCCAGTGGGCACGTGGGCATGGTTTAGAGGGATTTCCAGCTCATCGCCATGCATTTATGGACAGCTGCCAACAAATGATGAGTGCATCTCAGCCGGTGACAATCTTCTGATGGGACGTCCCGTGGGATGAGTGGCTTAACACCGGCAGGTTAACCTCAGGCCACTTCTCAGTGTCAATTCCCCCAAAACACTCAATACTTCAGTCACCGCCAGAGGGGAATAAACTGTGACTGTCATATCACAGCTCCACTGAGAAGAGAGAATATTTGCCTCAAAAGAATCAGGGACGATCATGCTCTTTGCATTTTAATTTTGTTTTTAGTTTAGCTTGGTTTGGAGATACGGCGCAGAAACAGGCCCTTCGGCCCACCGAGTCCGCGCCGGCCAGCGATCCCCACACATTAACACGACCCTGCACACACTAGGCACAATTTTACATTTATACATTTACACCAAGCCAATTAACCTACAAACCTGTACGCCGTTGGAGTGTGGGAGGAAACTCACGGGGAGAACGTACAAACTCTGTAAAGACAAGCACCCGTAGTCAGGATTGAACCCGGGTCTGTGGCTCTGTATGGCAGAGCTCTACCTCTGTGCCACATATGTAATTTTACATGACATTTCTTTCTGATTATTATGGGGGGGGAAGACAACAAATGCATTGTATTCCTCTCAATCAGCAACTGTTCACCTGGGCTATAGAATCGGACTTATGTCTCTATGTGTGCCATTTTAATGTAAAACAGAAAGCTTGAATTATTTTAGACGCTAACTCTGTAGCAATTTACAATACATTTGACACACTGTGTACTGACTCAACCCAGCGGCAGATTAATGCTCTTGAAAGAGCATAGATTTTGGTCAAGGTCTCCTTCGAAGTTTCCCTTTGAGCCCATGGTACATTCAATATTTATACCAGCATCCAGGTCTCTTTAACTTTCCACTTCCTTGAAGGCAAGACCTGAGAAATAATAACACATCCAAGGTTATATGGACGAGAACGAAGGTGAAGAGTATTACTTTAGATGTACTGTTCTGTAATCTGAATAAGAAGCCCAAAACAATAGTGACTGACTGGGATTTTACACAAGGCTAAAATAGTGTCTGATGCAAATAACCAGTAGACTAGTTTGCAAATCAATGTCTGATCTTGTAGACACAAGGAACTGCAGGTGCTGTTTTACAACAAAAGACACAACATGACTTTAGACTTGAGACGCTGGAGATATAGCACGGAAACAGGCCCTTCAGCCCATCGAGTCCGCACTAGCACTATCCTTCGCACAAGAGACAATTTATAATTTTACTGAAGCCAATTAACCGACAAACCTGTACGTCTTTGGAGTGTGGAGGAAACCGGAGATCCCGGAGAAGACCCATGCAGGTCACAGGGAGAATCCACAAACACCGTACAGACAGCACCCGTAGTTGGGATCGAACCCGGGTGTCTGGCACTGTAAGCGTTGTGAAGCAGCAATTCTACTGTTGCACCACCGTGTCTCCAATGTCTCTTACAAACCTCTACAGATGTACCGTAGAACGCAAGCTGTTGGGTTCCATCACAGAATGCAGGAAAGACCCGATACCAGGAGGGAGTTGCTGGAGGCCTCAGAAGCGACGAGCGTGGGGCAGGGGGGTGAACCAGGGTGATGCCTCCAGTGCCTTGAAGTTTGGCTGCAGGAGGTGCCCCTGGATCACAATCTAGCCGGGTGAAGAGAGGGACGATGGTTTGCGGGCCGATCCAGTCATTGCTGATGAGGAAGGACAAAGGACATTTATTGTCACATACACCAATTGGTGCAGTGAAATTTGAGTTACCATGCAGTGCACAAATAAGATAAACACAACACTATAGAATTTAACATAAAACATAAAAACACCCCCCCCCATAGCGGAATCAACGTTTCCCACTGTGAGGGAAGGCACCAAAGTTCCGTCCTCTTCCTCATGTTCTACTGAGGCCTCCGCAGTCGCCGCAACGGCAGCCTGATGTTTCAGGCCCTCGAACGGAAGATCACTCTCAGCGGCTTGGAGTTTCCAAATCGGCCGCGGCTCCTGAAGTCCGGAGACCGCGGCTCCCGAAGACCACAGGCCGAGCTGGGCGGAGACTCAATGCTGGCGGTCTCGGCAAGGATTCCAGGCTCAGCGATGTTGAAGTCAGCGCTGCCCGTGGCTGGAAGCCCCGCAGGCCACAACTCCACGGTGTTAAAATCAGCAGTCCAAGCATTCCGGAACTCCAGCACGGCGATCCCAGCAAGGCTCCGCGATGGTAGCTGAAGCTCTGGTCGGTCAGGAAAGGCTGCGCCAATGCCCCGCGAAGATGCGGCCGGACGTTAGTGACTGAGAAAAACTGTTTCCCCCCCCCCCACCCCCCACATAAAAGAGACTAAAAGACCTCCAAAAACAAACTTTTACACAGACTAAAAATAACACAAAGGATGAAAGGACAGACAGCTGCTGGTGAGGCTGTCGCCACCACTTGGACTGCAGGAACCTGGATCAGGAGCTGCTCCTGTAGACTGAACGCACGGGCAGGATGGACTTACGACTTTGGAAATGGCGCCAAAACATGGCGCCGCCCGCATAGGCACATATGCGAAAGAATTTCACCGCGCAGTTACACATGTGACAAATAAAACACTATTGCACCATTGAACCATCACCGCTTGGTTTGGGAGAGTGGCAGATGTAGCCCAGTCTATCGCACAGACTAGACTCCCCACCATTGACTCCATCTACACCACGCTGCCTCAGGAAAGCAGCCAACATAATTAAAGAATTGTCCCACATCTGTCTGTATGGGTAAGAACGTGGGATAACGTAGAACTAGTGTGAACAGGTGATCGATGGCCACCGTGGACTTGGTGGGCCGAAGGGCCTGTCTCCATGCTGTATCTGTTAATGAATTCAATTCAACACATTACTTGCATCAGCTTAACAGGCCTATGAACACAATACACACAGATAAATACAACAATCAAAAATTCTATAAATTAATAACCCCAATACTAGTGCAAACAAAACTGAAAGTCCATAGTGCAACCAAAACAGTCCAGAGATTCAGATTCAGATTCAGATTCAATTTTAATTGTCATTGTCAGTGTACAGTACAGAGACAACGAAATGCATTTAGCATCTCCCTTGAAGAGCGACATAGCAAACGATTTGAATAAAAAAAAATAATAAGTGTCCGGGGGGGGGGGTGATTGGCAGTCACCGAGGTACGTTGTTTAGTAGAGTGACAGCCGCCGGAAAGAAGCTGTTCCTCGACCTGCTGGTTCGGCAACGGAGAGACCTGTAGCGCCTCCCGGATGGTAGGAGGGTAAACAGTCCATGGTTGGGGTGAGAGCAGTCCTTGGCGATGCTGAGCGCCCTCCGCAGACAACGCTTGCTTTGGACAGACTCAATGGAGGGGAGCGTGGAACCGGTGATGCGTTGGGCAATTTTCACCACCCTCTGCAATGCCTTCCGGTCGGAGACAGAGCAGTTGCCATACCATACTGTGATGCAGTTGGTAAGGATGCTCTCGATGGTGCAGCGGTAGAAGTTCACCAGGATCTGAGGAGACAGATGGACCTTCTTCAGTCTCCTCAGGAAGAAGAGACGCTGATGAGCCTTCTTGATCAGAGTAGAGGTATTGTGGGTCCAAGAGAGGTCATCGGAGATGTTGACTCCCAGGAACCTGAAGCTAGAAACACGTTCCACCTCCGTCCCGTTAATGTGGATGGGGGTGTGCGTGCCGCCTCTGGACTTCCTGAAGTCTACAATGAGCTCCTTGGTCTTCTTGGAGTTAAGGGCCAGGTTGTTGTCAGCGCACCATGCTGCTAAGTGCTGGACCTCCTCCCTGTAGGCCAGCTCATCGTTGTTGCTGATGAGGCCAATCACCGTTGTATCATCTGCATACTTGATGATGGTGTTAGTACCATGTACAGGTGTGCAGTCATAGGTGAAGAGGGAGTAGAGGGGGGGGCTCAGCACACAGCCCTGAGGAACGCCGGTGTTCAGGGTGAGGGTTGAAGAGGTGTGCTTGTCTAACCTCACAGACTGGGGTCTGTTGGTTAGAAAGTCCAGTATCCAGTTGCAGAGGGAGGGGTCGATGCCCAGGTTACCGAGTTTGGTGATCAGTTTTGATGGAATAATGGTGTTGAATGCTGAGCTGTAATCGATGAACAGCATTCTTACATAAGTGTCTCTGTTGTCAAGGTGGGAGAGGGCGGAGTGAAGTGCCGTTGAGATGGCATCCTCCGTACTCCTGTTCTTGCGGTAGGCAAACTGATAGGGATCCAGTGTGGGGGGTAGGCAGCTTTTGAGGTGTGCCAGGACCAGCCTCTCGAAGCACTTGGTGATGATGGGGGTAAGTGCAACTGGGCGGAAGTCGTTGAGGCTTGCCGCAGTGGAGTGTTTTGGCACTGGCACGATGGAGGTGGCTTTAAGGCAAGTGGGGACAACTGCTTGGGCAAGTGACAGGTTGAAGATGTCAGTCCAGACGTCTGTCAGCTGCGCAGCACAGGCACTGAGCACGCGCCCGGGGATGCCGTCAGGGCCAGCAGCCTTACGTGCATTAGTCCTACTCAGTGCCACGTACACGTCGTAGGGGGTGAGTGTGAGGGGTTGGTGATCGGCAGGTAGCACAGCCTTGATGGCTGTCTCTAGAGAAGACCATACACAGCGGGACAGGCAGCGTCTCTGGAGAGAAGGACTGGGTGAAGTTTCTTCTAACTGAAGGAAGTTCTCGACCCGAAACGTCACCCATTGCTTCCCTCCTTCCCGCTCCCTGTCCCGCTGAGTTACTCCAGCATTTTGTGTCTATCTTCAGTGTAAACCAGCATCTGCAGTTCCTTCCCACACATAGAAGATCATAGTTGAGTTTGGCTGTTTGTAGTGTTCAAGAGCCTGATGATTGTCGGGAAGAAGTTGTTCTTGAACCTGGTGGTCATGGTTTTCAGACTAATCCCCATGGCCGGAGTTAGATAAGAGAATGGCCAGGGTGGGGTGGGTCTCGATGATGCTGGCTGCCTGATGGTGGGGAGGTCAGTACCTGTGATGGACCAGGCAGTGTCCACTGCTCTGTAAACTCCTTTGTTCCATTATCAGCACAGATGCATACAAAACTCTATTTCATGCAGTCCTTCATTAATAAATAAGACTCCTCCACAAGATCAATGAACTGTTCATGATGCTTTGTAAATTAGCGCATCATTTCTTTAATTAATGCTGAAATATGAAAAGTACATGTAAACCTCTTGACAGAAAGTCCTTGTGCAGTTCATGTTTATTCTTCCAGATCTTTGCAAATCAGATTGCTAATTAAATAAATACACCAGTGAATGACTCCGTCTTTTAAGTGATTTCAAATAAAATGTCTGATTACCAAAGTCACTTCCTGTCAATCCCACATAGAGTTGCTATTTCTTTGCTATTCCTCTTTAGACGATGGGAGGGGTAAACCAGCCCCTGACATTTATATCACATGTAAGAGTAAAGTCAAATGGAAAGCAAAAAGGCCCCAGAACACCTCGGATACAACCATGCTCTCAGCACTAAGGGTGAATACATGGCGTGGATTTGTGGAGCTGTACAGCATGGAAACAGGCCCTTCAGCCCACCTTGTCCCTGCCGACCAAGATGGTAGATTGGGCTAGTCCCATTTGCCTGTATTTTTCTCAAAACCCTCTAAACCCTTCCTATCCACAAATGTATTTTAAAAGTCGCAGTTGTATGTACTCCTTCCTCTTAGCTTCCCCTGGCAGCTTATTCCAGATACGGACTTCCCTCTGAGTGAAAAGATTGCCCCTGAGGTCCCCCTCAAATCTCGCCCACCTCATCTTAGAGGGATAACTCTGGCTAAAGTATTGTGATCCCATTGCCCAAATGTAAAAACATCACTATATGAAATGGAATATTTAAAAACTGCTTTAAAAAGATATTAAGACAGTGGTTATTGTAATATTTTTCACTCCGTGTGGAGGTCAATTGCCTCATTTGGGTGGCACGGTGGCATACTGGTAGAGCTACTGCCTTTCAGCGTCAGAGACCAGGGTTCGATCCTGACTACGGGTGCTTGTCTATATGGAGTTTGTACGTTCTCCCCGTGACCTACGTGGGTTCTCTCCGAGATCTTCGGTTTCCTCCCACACTCCAAAGACATACAGGTATGTAGGTTAATTGGCTTGGTAAAATGTAAAATTGGGTAGTGTTAATGTGCAGGGATCGCTGGTCGGTGCGGACATGGTGGGCCGAAGGGTCTGTTTCGGCGCTGTATCTCTAAACTAAACTAAGAACCTCCTTCAGTGCCATTTCCTGCTCCTTATTCACCAGCCGCCCCATCTCTTCAGCTTTTTCACTCACGTTATCTCCATTGATTAGTTCTGCCATTTACCCACGCCTACAGCTGGCAATTAACCACAATCACACCCTGGTGGGACAAATGGGATGGGAGGGGTGGGATAGAAATTGGGGGAGGAGGGAGCTACATGAAGGAGGGGCGGAGTGTTATGTCGTCACCTAAAATTGGAGAATACAATGTACATGCCATTGGGTTGTCAGCTACCCAAGCAAAATATGAGGTGCTACTCCTCCAGTTTGTACGTGGCCTCACTCTAGTAGTGGAGTAGGCCCTGGACAGAAAGGTCGGTGTGGGAATGGGAAGAATAGTTACAATGGTTGGCCACTGGGAGATCCAGCAGGCCTTGGTGGACCGAGTGCAAGTGTTCACCATGTGTTCTTGCATTATGCTTTGCTATCTCAGGAGAAGACGGAAGATCCCATAAATAGTCGTGTCGTTTTGACCAACAAAAAGGACTGGTATTCATTCAAAAGTATTCAAAGGTTTTTATTAGTCACATTCACATACACCGAGGTGTAGTGAAGTGAAATGCTTCTTGCCATTTTGCAGTACACAAAAGAATACAGACATAATACCAATGAGAGTCTTAAACACGAAGAACGTCCCCCCACAATGGCTCCCACCATGAGGAAAGGCACAAAGTCCAGTCCCCAACCCCAGTTCACCCATAGTCGGGCCTATTGAGGCCTCCACATTTGCCTCTACGGAGGCCCGATATTCCTGGCCGTTCTCGCCGGGTGGTGGTGCTCCGGCGTCGGGAGAGTCCTCACAGCGGCATGGGAACCCTGGAACGGCCGCCTCCGTACTGGAGGCCGCGGCTTCCGAAGCCGACAAGGCCGCGCCAGATGGAGCTCCACAACTGGCGATCTCGTCGCGAGATCCCAGGCTCCCGATGTTAAGTTCAGTGCCGCCGCCCGCAGCTGGCGGCTCCAGTCCCGCAGCTCCGCGATGCTGTTCCCGGCGGTCTCAGCACGGCTCCAGCGCGGCAACCCAGGCAAGGCATCGCCCGCTGCACGATAGCGCTCCAGCGCCGTGCCGCCGCCGAAGCCGAGGTTCCGGCGGGCCACGACAGGAAACGCCGCTCCAGGCCCGCTGGTAGGCCGCGAGGACGGGTCGAAGCTGCAGCCCGGAGAAAAGCTGCCTCTCCGATTTAGAGGATATATTAAGTCCACAATATATGTTGGAGCAAATACTTTACTTCAGACTTTAGGCGGCACAGATACGGTGTGAACACGGGCCCCTCGGCACGCCGACCAGCGAACACCCCGTACACTAGCACCATCCTACACACTAGGGACAATTTACAATTTGTACAGAAGCCAATTAACCTCCAAACCTGTACGTCTTTGAAGTGTAGGAGGAAACCGGAGCTTCCGGCCACGGGAAGAACGGACAAACTCCATAGAGACAGCACCCGTAGTCAGGATCGAAGTCTGGTCTGTGGCGATGTAAGGCAGCAGCTCTACCGCTGTGCCACTGTGCTGCCCAAACATGAGGATATCTGAACACAAGAATGTAAAAATTAAAATATTATTTAACAGGAAGTGAACATTTCCTCTTTGTGAGTGGGAAAGCACATTTGGTTTTGATTGCAATGTTCAGAATATAATTTTTATTGCTAATCGCATTGTTCAGTAAACAATGCAAAACCAAGGGGCAAGGCATTCAGCACTTCAAAGGTTAAACTTCAATTATTTTGCAAATATTTAATCCAGGGAAGCAATTAATTAAAATTAATTTGATCTTCTTTGTTCAGCATCGTTGGCATGGAGCTTTCAAGGGACGCCGAGGTATGAGTATCAGTGGAAAAGATATAATGCAAAACCACACACATGTCCTGGAAGATGATAAGCCAAAGACACAAGGAACTGCAGATGTTGGAATCTTGAGCAAAACACAAAGTGCTGGAGGAACTCAGCAGGTCAGGCAGCATCTGTGGAGGGAATGGACCGGTGGTGTTTCGGGTTGGGACCCTTCTTCAGAGTGATAATAATGAGGAATTGATGTATTAAAATGTATAACAGTTGAATTAATTTTTGGGGTAGTGCTTTTAATGCATAGCATTTGACCTATAACTGCAAATATTACTCCAAATATCTTCGGTGTAAGATAGCATCTGCAGTTCCTTCTCACACATACAAATCACTTTATTTATTGAATTTTTGTTTTGTTTATCATATGTTATGGATGTGTATTGCTTTACCTTGCTTTACCTTGCACTAAACATTATTCCCTTATCATGTATCTGTACACTGTGAATGACTCGATTGTAATCATGTATGGTCTTTCCGCTGGCTAGTTAGCATGCAACAGAAGCTTATCACTGTACCTCGGTACACGTGACAATAAACTAAACTAAACTGAACTATTGTTGACAACAAAAAGGTGTGAGTTGACAACAAAAAGGTGGAGTATTTAAGAAGGAACTGCAGATGCTGGAAAATCGAAGGGAGACAAAAATGCTGGAGAAACTGAAGAAGGGTTTCGTCCCGAAACGCTGCCTATTTCCTTTGCTCCATAGATGCTGCTGCACCCGCTGAGTTTTTCCAACATTTTTGTCTAAAAAAGATGGAGTAACTCAGCAGGACAGGCAGCATCTTTGGACAGAAGGAATGGGTGAGGTTTCGGGTCGAGACCCTTCTTCAGACTGGACTGCATTGTGAAACTGAACTGCGTTGTGTTTCCATGCCTGTTCTGCTGCTTGCAAGAATGTCACTGGTCCTGTATCAGTATATATGACAATTAAACATTCTTGACTCTTGACTCTTTATTATCTGCGTTTGGACCAAATCCATCTGGAGATACTGTAAACACTGAATATAGGTCTCGACCGGAAACGTTACCCATTCCTTCTCTCCAGAGATGCTGCCTGTCCTGCTGAGTTACTCCAGCAATTTGTGTCTACGTATCTTCGCTTTAAACCAACATCTGCAGTTCCTTCCTACGCAAATCTTACTGGAGCTTCTTGAACGTAGAGGGAAAGAGATGCTGGCAGCAGAATGATGAATGGCATTTCCTTAACCCACGCTAGCTCTAGTCAGACAGCTGTGACTCCATCCTTCCTCATGTTTATTACAATTTATTAAAGTACTCCTTGCTTGTCGGGAACAATTTTCTTCTTGTTGCTCCTTTCACCTTGGATTTGTGCACGTCCACAGTTAGTCACCCAGTCAGGCCAAGTTTTATTTAACCCCGCGCATGTTTTAGATTCATTTAACATCACGTGTACCGAGGTACAGTGAAGAGTTTTTTATTGCATGCTTACCGGCCAGCCGAAAGCCAATACATGAGTGTCGCCGAGCACGTCTCCCTGCCAAGGCCCAAAAAACATCTCACTTAAACGCGTCCGGCATCTATTTTCAACGTACTGGTGTGACATTCGTTGCCTTTCACCCCCCCCCTCACCGGCCCCAACCAAACCTACCGTGGGGTAGCTGGTTGCAAAGGAAATCACCCACAGCCCCAAACACCACACGGAGTTAAAGACTGAAACAAGTGAAAGATACTGAGGCAGGAAAAATTTGATTTTAATCTTGCCACTTTGCAAGCATTTAAATTGCCTTAATCATGTGGCTAGCTTCCAGCTTTGCTGGTAATCTGTTATCAAATTTGAAACTAGATTTTTTAAATGTCAGCGTGGGCTGTGATTTGAAGTCTATTAACTGTTATAAACCTGCCTCCCAAAAATTCTATAACCCATGTGCTAATGGCCTGTTCTGGAGCTGGTCGAATATTTCTTTATTAGAACTGTGTATTGCTAATTCTTACATGGGGGAGTGTTCGATTTTTTAACAAACATACAGAAAAGAATATAATGTCTGCACTTCTTGCAAAGAAACTTCAATTTTTTCCCCAGCAATAACCTGGCAACAGCATAACCTTGATAAATGTAATTGAATTTTTTTTTTTCTCTGATAAGATTAACTAGTGGTAATTGTGAACAGGGAGCTTTGCCTCCAATACAAATGAGATGTACGACAAGCTGAAAGTAATTTTTAGATAAAAATGAAATACTATTTCAGACCCGTACATTGTGCGGCCCTGTTTCCTAACTCTTCAATGCACTGATTATCACTCCATCTTTTCAACGCATTTAATTGTGTTGTGCTTCGTTAAAATAAGATCAACATATGTAAACCCCAAAAGACTTAATTAAGGCAGTACCTAAATGCCAAGAAAACTAGGGTGCGTTTGAAAGTGCCTGACAATTTGTTCTTGCAGAAGTCTTTCCAAACCTATAGCCACAGTCCCTATTTTAAGGTTAACTTTATGGAGCACTGTTAAATATATGTGCAGTTTGAAAGCAAAGTAAAGCAATGCAGTAATAATATTTTAAATGTGATCTGTGGCTTTTTTTGCATTTTGTCATTCAGTCATACAGCAGGGAGACAGGCCCTTCGGCCCAACTCGCCCATGCTGACCAAGATGCCCCATCTACACTAGTCCCACTTGCCCGCGTTTGGCCCATATCCATCTAAACCTTTCCTATCCTTGTACCTGGCCAAATGTCTTTTAAATGCTGTTATAGTGCCCACCTCAACTACCTCCTCTGGCAGCTTGTTCCATATACCCAGCGTGTTAATGATAATTATACCCATCTGAGGTTATACTTCTTATGGACAAAAAATTCTTGTTAAAAGGAGACACAAGGAAAAGCTGATGCTGCTTTACGAGAAAAATGACACAAAGTGCTGGAGTAACTCAAGCAGCATTTCTAGAGAACAAGAATAGGTGACGTTTCGAGGCTCGACCCATGAATCAGTCTGAAGAAGGGTCCCAGCCTTTCCATGTTCCCCAGGGATGTTGTCTGACCCACTCAGTTACCCCCGCACTTTATGTCTAATTCTCAATTTAAATTATCTAATAATTTAATCCATTAAGGAAAGTTTGCTTGGCTATCAGAAGTATCTGCAAAACAAAATCTATGCTGTACACTTTAGTGTTGATGTGCTTCATTTCTTTTATATGGTACAATATTGTTTCATTTTAAATCCACGCACAAGCACTGCAACTTTTCAAACAGATCAGAGGGTGTTTAAATCTGTCTTTTGTGTGACTTGTAAACCAGCCACCCCCAGCACTAATTCTCGTAGCATGGTGACAACATAAAAGAGCAGCAGTTTGCAAAACCTGGATGGAGATGAAGCTTTGTGCATCTGCTTCACCTCTAACACAAGTGACCTTCTGAAATTCACACTTCACAAAGGACATCGCAGTGTTTTTAACCTTGGCTGCTAATTATACTTCTCAAGACTTGTTTCTGCTGCAAACTCTCGGCAGCCAAAGAGTTTTAGTGACCTTCGATTTTCAACACAAATCGACAAGGTCGACCTTTGCGGGAACCAGGGACTAATATTTTTATTCGGGCGGCACGGTGGCGCAGCGGTAGAGTTGCTGCCTCACAGTGCCAGAGACACGGGATCGAGGCTGACGACGAGTGCTGCCTGTACGGAGTTTGTACGTTCTCCCTGTGATCGCGTGGGTGTTCTCCGGGTGCCACGGTTTTCCTCCCACACTCCAAAGAATTACAGGTTTGTACGTTGATTGGCTTTGCAAAAAAAATTGCAAATGGTAAATTGTCCCTAGTGTGCAGGGTAGTGTTAGTTGTAAGATGATCGCTGGTCGGCGCGGACTTGGTGGGCCGAAGGGCCTGTTTTCACACTGTATGTCTAAAGTAAAGTCTAAAAGATTTAAATCTGTTAGAACAATCTTATTACCAATAGTTTCTGAGGTTCCACATTTCCTAACATTGATAGACTTCGCTTTTTGTTTCCCATATTCTTGTACTGTTTAACTCCAACTTCCAGTGTTATTTTAGTTGCTCATCCCCTTCTTTGATCTTCATAAGTTCATGTCATAGAGCAGAAGTTGGCCATTCGGCCCATCGAGTCTATCCCACCATTCAATCATGGCTGGTCTATCTTTCCCTCTCAACCCCATTCTCCTGCCTTCTCAACCCCATAACCCCTGACACCTGTACTAATCACGAATCTGTCGTTCCCCGATTTAAAAATACCCAGATATGTGCAATAAATCCAACGCCATTGAAGAGGTTTTGACCACAGTGACACATGAAGAAATGTGCGACCTCTCTCATCACCCTCTGCTCGGAGAAGGAGGAGGTGATAGAGGAGCGTTCAAGGTAGATAACTTTGGAGCCACCCTCATGATACATGTTCATGATACATGTATTTGTTCATGATACATGTATTTCTTTTTTATATTTCTATTTATTTTTCATGCACACTGAATGGACACTGGTTGAGCAACGTTTTTTTGTTTCCTCTGGGTATGCGAATACTCAGGAAATGACAATAAAGATATACAACAATACAATACAATGAACCATTATTCCAAATTATCAAGACCTCCCAGCATTTAACCGATGAAAAATCAGTTTACAAAAAAAGACACAAATTGCTGGAGTAATTCAGCAGGTCAGGCAGCATCTCAGGAGGACCTGAATGGGTAACATTTTGGGTCGGGAACCTTCTTCACACTGATTGTAGTTGGGGGATGGGGGAAGTGGAGGGGGGGAATCTGGGAGAGAGGTGGGGTGGTAAGGGGTACAAAGCCTGGAAAGTGATAGGTGGATACAGGTGAGGGGGCGGGGGGTTCTTTGAATAAGCAGATTGTTGGGCAAAGTTTAAGGATGAAGATAAGGATAGAAGATACGTGAAATGTGAAGCCAGAGGATGGAATATAGGTGGAGGGAACGGTGGGGGAATCAAAGAAATTGGCGTTCATCCTGGTGGGGCACAGGGAGGAGAGGTGGATAAAAGGAAGTGGGGAAGGAAGGGGTTTGTTTGTAGGTTAATACCTAAAATTGGTGAATTCGATGTTCATGCTTGGATTGTAAGCTACCCAAGCGGAATATGAGTTCTGACGAAGGGTCCCAACCCTTCAGTTGGATCCCAACCCGACTATCCATGTTCTCCAGAGATGCTGCCTGACCTGCTGAGTTACTCCAATGCTTTGTGATTCTTTTTTTTGGTAAACCAGCATCTGCAGTTCCTTGCTTTTCCGTACGAGGTGCTGTTCCCCCAGTTTGCGTTTGGCTTCATGCTAGCAATGGAGGAGGCCCAGGACAGAAAGGTCAGGGTGGGAATGGGAAGACTGGTTGAGGGAGCTCAGTCCAAGGGCAAGTTTACGTTGAGGAAACCTAGTGTCTGTTGCACACAGAACGGATGAGAGTCATTTATTTTCCTGTCACCAATCTGCCACACAATGAGATAACATCAGCTAAAATATTCAACAAGATCTATTCCTGTGTTTTCTCTTCAAGCCAGTTACCTATTTAACTCCATCCTGTCAATTAGACAAAAAAAGCAAAGAACTAATTAGGCAACTGTGTAATTTTAATTAGCTGTTTTAATAATTAAACTAATTAGTTCCCCTGTGTTTCCACAATATGCAGTGGACTGGTTTTTGATATCACGGCTTCAGAGTTCCATTCCGTTAGTTAATTAGTCACTTTTGCATTAGAAAGCTTTATTAATAGCCTTAATTTGCAGTTGAAATGAGTAATCTGCTGTCAATAATTTGGATAATTGCCTACTGTTTGATTATAAAGTACAAAAGTAGTAGTGCGCCATTACATATGCAAATCCCAAGAGGTATTTCCTTGCTGCTTGGCTTTCTTGATCTACATTTCATCCTTTCCCGTCTTTGTGTTTCTTTTTGACCCTGTTAGCAGATGCGAAACGGGCTTATTAAAAAAAAAAGGCCTTGTTTCCCTCCCACCAACACCACCTCCCCCCCCCTCCTCTCCTCCCCTCTCCGTGATTGTATTTTTGCCGCCTACAGTCGTTAAAGTTATTGCTAGCATTGTATCTAATTAGTGTCCTTGGAATTAAATGAACGGCTATGTATACGTCTCGAGTTTGAGCAGCCATGTTTGTGAATTGAATAATTGATTCTACTGTGCTAATCAGATAGGGACAATAATGAGCCAGTTTAATTAAATGGGGATCTAACCTCGTGAACACTGGGGAAATATTTGCTCATTTATTTAGCAAAAGGCCACTGTTGCTTTTTTTTTTTTTATTATTGGTTGCAGTGCAGCGATTGGAAATACAGTTCGGGGAACGTTTCAGCCCGTCTCTCATCCTTACAGACCCGGGAAGTAAAATCAAAGAGCCAGTTGATTTCTTCAGTCAAATCAAAGGGCCAGAGTAGAGTAAAAATGCTGACAGCCATCAACTCCCCCTAAGGTCTGAACATTATTACACAGCTCTGTTCTAAGAGATAGGGTGTTTGGTCCTTGGCTATTAGTTGTTAATGAAAGGGAATTTTTGAGCTCAGTTTTACTATCAGTCCACCGTCTCTGCTGCTTTATGTGCCTTTATTTTTATGGACATCTTACATCACCACTTGGTCTTTGAATGAAAAATATAAAAGTAACTTAACTGAGTGGATTTTGGAATGGCACTAAATCACCGGCAATTTAAAGTCATCTTTAAAGTGATATCTGCCATTTTTGAGTAATGCAACGGTAAGTTTGCAAGAGAAAAGCATTAAATCAAAAGATCAAGTTGAAGGATTTTAAGGTGTTTTTAATTACTTATTAAATGGAACTGCAGAGTGGGAGAGTGAGTTGTGGTGGCGGCGACATTGTGCTGATGTATTGTGGCACAATGCAAGAAAATAGGCTATTGACCCCAGACCAATATTCTTGGTAAAAAACCAACAGCCATCATATCCCGGTAACTCCTTGAAGTAATTAAAAACTGGGGGGGGGGGGGGGGGGGGGGGGGGGGAGGGGGGAGGGGGGGGAGGGAGGAAAGAAAGAAACAAAGAACTGCAGATGCTGAAGATAGACACAAAAATACCGGAGTAACTCAGCGAGACAGGCAACATCTCTGGAGAACATAGATAGGTGACATCTCGGGTCGAGACCCTTCTTCAGACTGGTTTATACCAAAGTGCTGGAGTAACTCAGCAGGTCGGGCAGCATTTCTGGATGTCAAAGATCGGTGACGTTTCAGGTCTGGGCGCTTCTTCTGGGCGGGGGGGGGGGGGGGGGGGGGGGTGGGGGGGGGGGGGGGGGGGGGTGGGTGAGGAGGATGACTCTTTTTGACAAACAATCATCCAAGCAAGTGCAAAATGGGTCTGTTTGAACTTGCTAAACAAAGTCTGCATATTTACATTCCCTTAATTTGCTTGACGTCCCTCTCCCCCTCCCATTTCACAAACTGAGGCCTGCCTGCCTCCCTTTCTCTTCAACTCCCCCCCCCCCCCCCCCCCCCCCCCCCCCCCCCCCCCCCCCCCACTTGTCTATTAAAATTCCACATGGTTAAGAGGATTTTCTCAATTTAGTCATACTTTTAATCTTTGCAGAAATGAGTGATGACTTCTTATAATAAAAACTTGACAGGCTTGCATCGTGCAGCAGTGGATTAGTCTCTCTTGATGATGAGGTTTCTTTTGTGCACCATGTGTCTGTTTGATGGAGTTTCAACAGAAAGCATTTTGGCAGAAATTGGATGCAGTGGCGATCATTCGCAGATGTTCGTTATTAAAGTAAGGAGAGAAGAACTCTTCCCCCCACAGTTTCCCTCCCTCTCCTCCTCCCCCTCCCCCCCCCCCCCCCATCCCCCACCCTCCCCACCCGGGGACAGGAAAGAGCTGATTTACTTGCTTTTCCCAAAAAGAAGAGGGAAGGTGGCAAGATACAGGCCTGTTATTAAACACACATTCAGTCAGTGAGTATCTGCAATATCACTAATAGTGGGGGGGTGGGAGATTCTCTTTTCAAAGCCTTCAGTAGAATTATCCCTTTAGCAATAAGTAAGTAATGTGTACCAGTTGGCTGTGGGTTATTTAATACACCAGACTTAATATTGGAGAACAACATCCTTCATGATTTTTGTTTAGCACTTGGTGTGAAATGGAGTTTAAAATTACTCCGTACCAAGATACAAAGAGATGGGTCTAACTCCTTAAATGTTTCTGAGGCACTTGTTCACTTATGTCTATACAACAAATTATAACACTTTGAAGATTAGCATTTTTAAGGCAAGATGAGAATTAACAACATTAAAAATAAAGAAGGGTCTCGACCCTAAACGTCACCCATTCCTTTTGTCTGGAGATGCTGCCTGTCCCGCTGAGTTACTCTAGCATTTTGTGTCTACCTTCGGTGTAAACCAGCATCTGCAGTTTCTTCCCTCAAATGAAATCTTGGTAATGGGACACACGCACACGTACACGCACACACACATGCACATGCGCGCACACACACACGCACATGTACATGCACACGCTCACACAAATGTACATGCACACACACACGCAGACTTACACGCACACGCTCACACACATGCACATGCACACACACACACACGCACTCACACGCTCTCATACACACATACACACACAACCTCTAAGGCATTTCTTGCAATTCATTGAAAGCCAAAGTCAGAAGTAGGGGGATTTGTAAATTAAGGAAATTCTTCTCAACTAGAGGCTATCTCTTGATCATCTCATTTCCTAGATAAAAGGATTTTAATTGGCTTGCTGCATAAGTGTGTATGGATCGAGAAGGAGGTGGTTGGGGAATAGGATGGGGGGGAGGAGGGGATACGATGAGGGGATACGATGAGGAGGGGAGGGGAGGGGAGGTGCAGTGGGTATAGGTGAGGGCAGGGAGGGGAGGAGGAGGAGCGGGAGGGGAGGAGGAGCGGGAGGGGAGAGGAGGGGGAAGGAATGCAGGAGTTTGAGGAGGGAGGGAGAGAGGGAGAGAGGGAGAGAGAGAGAAAGAGAAAGAGAGAGACGGGCATGGGAGTGGTCAGGAGGAGCAGAAGCCGAGAGTATGGAAAGCATAGGCGAGGGAGATATGTGAGTGGGGGAGAGGTGGGAGATTGATGAGGGAGGGGAAGGCAAACATGGAGGTGGTGATGATTTTTGTTTACTTTAGTTTCGAGATACAGCATGGACACAGTCCATTTAGCCCACCAAGTCCGCGCCGATCATTGATCACCCATTCACACTAGTTCTATATTATCCCACTTTTACAGCCACTCCTTGCACACAGGGACAATTTGCAGAGGGCAAATTAACCTACAAAGCCGCACAACTTTGGGATGAGGGTGAAAAAACCGGAACACCCGATGGAAATCCACATGGTAAAAGGGAGGACATGAAAACTCCACATAGACAGCACCCGAGTCGGGATTGAACCTGGGTGTCTGTGAGGCACCAGTTCTACCCGCTGCCGCCCATGCTGGGAACCTTTATCTTACTACAGTTACAAAGTGCAGTCAGTGTGATATTATGTCTTTTGCAGTTGAATGCGTGAATATTGATCCCCTTTCACTTTGAAATTTTAATGTGCACATTGCCGACAACATTATACAAAGGAACATCGTAACCTACAACCCAACATGTATCCAGCAAAGGGACAATACAAGGAATAGAACATTAGAACAGCACAGCACAGGAGCAGGCCCTTCAGCCCACAATGTCTGTGCCGAACATGATGCCAAGAACAACTAATCTCATCTGCCTGCATTAGATCCATATCCCTCTATTCCCTTGCATATCCATGTGCCGATCCAAAAGCCACTAAAACACCATTATCACACCTGCCTCCACCACCATCCCTGGCATCATGCTCCAGGTACTCTGTGTAAAAAAACTTGCCCCGCACATCTCCTTTAAACGTTGCCCCTCTCACCTTAAATTTCCTTGAGTCAGAAGATGAAGATTAAATGCTCTGTTTGCAGTTGTTCTTTACAAGTGTTCTTTTGACAGATGTAATAACAAGGAACTGCAGACGCTGGCTTACATTAAAAAAAGGCACAAGGTGCTGGAGTGACTCAGCGACTCAGGCAGCATCTCTGGAGAACATGGACAGGTGATGTTTTGGTGTGGGAGACCCTTCTTCAGATTCGAAACGCCACCTATCCATGTTCTCCAGAGATGCTGCCTGACCCGCAGAGTTACTCCAGCACTCTGTATCTTTCTTCTGACAAATCGTGTCTTCACATAAATGTCCAGGCAATCTCTGACCTGCAAGCAGACGCAAGCCCCAACAAGGTTTTATTTTATGGAAATCTTTCTTTGATTAGTTTCAAATTCAACATTTTTCTTTTTTTAAATAAGCCATCTACCAACGACTTGGTCTGTGATTGCTATTCCACTTTGTGTTAATAACCGGGTCCATTCCTCAGTGTTCCTGCTTACTGGCTATGATGGACTGGGCCATAAATGAGCCGATGTGAAGACCCAGTGTTGTTCTTGCTGCTGGACATTACGGTGGGTCTTAGGAAACTCAGAATTTAATAGTCATAGAGTCACACAGCACGGAAACAGGCCCTTCAGCCCAACTTGCCCATGCCGACCAGGATGTCCCATCTACACTAGTCCCATTTCCCTGCATTTTTTCCCCATATCTCTCGAAATCTTTCTATGCATGTTACCTGTCCAAATGTCTTTTAAACACTGTTATAATACCTGCCTCAACTACCACCTATGGCAGCTCATTCAATATATACCAACCACCCTCTGAGTGAAATATATGCCCATCCGGTATGTATTAAATCTTTCCGCTCTCTCCTTAAACCCATGTCCTCTGGTTCTTGATTGCCCAACTCTGGGTAAAAGACTGCAATCACCCCTATCTATTCCACTCATAATCTTATACAAATCTGTAAGATCACCTTCCCCCTCCTGCGCTCCATGGAATAACGTCCTAGCCTGCCCAACCTCCCCCTGTAGCTCAGGCACCTCGAGTCCTGGCAACATCCTTAATGTAAGGTGAGGCGATTTATCTGAACTTTGAATTTCTCTGACGTTCTTGCGGACAGATCAGTCCAGGCCCTCTGTTGCTGCATGACACACTCTGGCCAAGTGAGGGAAGTACAAGTTCAGCAGCATTGCCCATCTTAGAACGTAGAACATAGAACAGTGCAGCACAACAACCTGGCCCTTCGGCCCACAATATCCGCACCAAACAAGTAGCCACTTTGAATGTAATGTCCATAATGCCAGCAATATCACACAATGGAAGATCTTAACCCTCAACCCACCAGGTGTCTGGCAATGGGGCCATACAAGTAATAGAACATAGAACAGCACATCACAGGAACAGGCCCTTCAGCCCACAATGTCCATGCCGAACATGATGCCAAGTTAAACTGATCTCCTCTGTCTGCACGTGATCCATATCCCTCCATTCCCTGCACATCCATGTGCCTATCTAATAGTAGCAATGTTACAACATTTTGCGATTTTAAAAATCAGGTCTGCAATTTATCCCATCAGATAAAGCACAAATATAAGTTTAATTTGACACCCAATTCACTTACATATCTTCAGTATAAAAAAAGTTATGGCCATTTTCATACTCGGAAATTAGCATCTTGTTCCCTATTGATTTTCCATTGACTTAACACAAAAGCTGTGATCGAGGACAGTGAAATGGCCATAACTTTATTAAAAATTAAGAGAACTGAAATAAATTTTCAGTTATTATAGATTGAAGCATTCTGAAACAAATATGAAACAATCTTACTTGGATGACCTGAAATTAAACCATATAATTAGTTAGTTACCCAATTGTAGCTAATTCCAAACTTCAATTACTGGATCTAAACATCTATCCATTTCTTAAGAAAAGATTAACATTTTTAAATAGCCTAAGTGTTCAAATAACATTCACAAAGAATTCACAATAAAACATGATTTTTAAATCTCATTTACATTAATTTATAGGCCAAATGGAAGGAATTTAGTGTTCAATTGCTGTAAATTAATGGCCATTTAAATCAGCTTTCGAGTGGGATCCTGTGGAACTCTGTGGAACGCGCTGGTTTAGAACGTTCCCATTGTGGTGAATTTGTACCCCAAATGCCCAGAAAAATACTGCGGGATTTTAATGGGCCCCCAAATTAGCTACTCGCAACATAAAACTTTGTACAGTATAAAGGAATCTTAAGAAGCCCTTTTTTAATGTAAAAATAAACAACCTACCTTCCGTTGTCCCCTGTATGAGATCCGTCCCGTTGTCGGCGGTCGCGGGTTTAGAGGATAATTTTTAACCTACTATAACAATTAAATTAACCATTTAAATTAAAAAATACCTCCAGCGAAAGAATCTCCCAGCGATTTTTCGTCAGCAACTAAGTAGGCTGAACAAGCTCGATTTGAATAGCCTAGGGAAAATCGCGTTTTAAACCCGCCCCCCCTCTCAACGGGCCAAAATCACGCACACGGGCTTGGACAGATCTGCAGTGACGCTTAAGGTAGGTTTTGCAACATACTTACTAATAGCCTCTTAAATGCCGTGACCATATCTGCCTCCACCACCACCCCTGGCAGCGCGTTCCAGGAACCCATCACCCTGTTTAAAAATGTTACTCCATACATCTCCTTTACATTTCCACCTTAATGCTATGCCCTCCTGTGTTGGACATTTCCACCCTGGCAAGAAAGGTTCTGACTGTCTATCCTATCTACGCCTCTCATGTTTTAATATTTGATCAGGTCTTGCCTTGATCTCTGGTCTGTCCAACCTCTCCTTGCAGCTAACCCTCAGGCATCACATTTTCGTCCAATCTGCCTCAGATGAAGCATTTGTGATTCCAACCACTGCCTGGTGCAAAAAACATCCTCCCCAGATCCCTTTTAAACCTTTTACCACTGATCCAAAATCTGACTGCCCACCCCATATTCACCACTCATAATTGTACATACTTCTATCAGGTCTCCCCTCAACCTCTGGTGTTCAGCTTGGACATTATTCTTTGCAGGGCAGGATGCTGTGTGGTGATCTTATATAGGTAGGTGTATAAGATCATGAGGGGAATATATAGGGTAACTGCACATAGACTTTTTCCCAGGGTGGGGGAATCAAGAACTGGAGGTCTGAACTCTAGATGGAAGGATGTAAAACCATGAGAGGTGTAGATAGGGTAGATAGTCAGAACCAGTTTTCCCAGGATGGAAATTTCAAGGACGAGAAGGCATAAAAGGTCTAAAACTTTAACCTGTCCCATTTTAAAACAGACGTGTGTGTGTGTGTGGTGGGTGCTTGGAACACATAACCAGGTTTGGGGGTGGAGGCAGATACGAGAGTTGAGTTTAAGAAGCGTTTGGAGTCTTTCACCCAGGGTTGGGGTATCAAGAGCCAGAGGACACAAGTTTAAGGTGCGAGGGGTAAGAACCTAAGAGACAACTATTTTCGCTCAGAGGGTGGTGGGTACAGGGAACAAGCTGCCAGACAAGGTAGTCGAGGCAGGTCTTCTTCTTTTGTGTCCATCTTCCATGTTTTAAATGTTGACATCGCTGTCATCGTCTGTCCTGAACAGGACGCAAGCTTCGGGCGACAGTCAGCGGAAGCCATCACTTGTTCCAATAGATGATGGCGGTAGCAGAATTAGCTCGGGATACTTCCAGTTACCAACCCCCGCGACATGGACGCTTCTGCTGCGGGGCCGAGGCAGGTACTACAACAGAATTTAGAAGACATTTGGACAGGTACATGGAAGGCGAAAGGTTTAGAGGTATGGAGGGGTTAAATGTGGGTAGGTGAGACTAGATAGATGGGGCATCTTGGTCGGTGTGGGCAAGTTGGGCAGTAGGGCCCTTTTCCACACTGTATGAACCTACCACTCTATGACACTAATAGTCGGTTTTATTTATTTCTGTCAGTTACTGATGTAAAACCATTAGGTCTATATTTAACCATGATCTGACCTTTCTTGCAAATAGGTCCCAGATTGGCTTTTGTTAACCAATAGGATATCCTTGTATTCACTAACTGTCTTATTAATATTGCTTCAACTCACAGATTCAATCCCAGGATCACTTAGTACCACCAGGCATAATATTCCTCCCAGAGAGTATTTTCATTTTAAACCTTTCTAGGTGATTTAAAATACATTAGGACAGATCGTGCAGTGTAGGAACAGACCATTAAACTCAGTGCTCCATGTGGAACCCACCCCACAGCTCTCCATCTAATGTAGGAGCAGCACAGTGGTGTAGCTGGTAGAGCCGCTGCCTCACAGTGCCAGAGGCCCGGGCTCCATCCTGACCTCGGGTGCTGTCCGTGTGGAGTTTGCATGTTCTCCCTGTGATCGCGTTGGTTTCCTCCGCGTGCTCCTGTTTCCTCCCACATCCCAAATACGTCTGTTAACTGACCCCCTGTAAATTGCCCCAAGTGTGTGGGGAGTGGATGAGGGGTAAAGACTGGATAGACTCGACTTGTACTCGCTAGAATTTAGAAGATTGAGGGGGGATCTCATAGAGACTTACAAAATTCTTAAGGGGTTGGACAGGCTAGATGCAGGAAGATTGTTCCCGATTGTTGGGGAAGTCCAGAACTTGGGGTCACAGTTTAAGGATAAGGGGGAAATCTTTTAGGACCGAGATGAGGAAAACATTTTTCACACAGAGAGTGGTGAATCTCTGGAATTCTCTGCCACAGAAGGTAGTTGAGACCAGTTCATTGGCTATATTTAAGAAGGAGTTAGATGTGGCCCTTGTGGCTAAAGGGATCAGGGGGTATGGAGAGAAGGCAGGTACAGGATACTGAGTTGAATGATCAGCCATGATCATATTGAATGGCGGTGCAGGCTCGAAGGGCCGAATGGCCTACTCCTGTACCTATTTTCTATGTTTTTATGTTTCTATAACGTGGAACTAATATGAATGGGTGATTGATGGTCGCTATGGACGCAGTGGGTCGAAGAGCCTGTTTCCATGCTGTATCTTTATACTAAACTAAACTAAATCCCATCAATGTAATCTTCCATCCTATTCTTCTCCGTGGATTGTCGCCTTGTCGTGGTAAAGAAGCTTGTGTGGTCCTGAGATCCTGAGAGCGATGCCGTCAGGACCTTATACTCCTGGTGGGGCCACCCATGGCGGTAAGGTCGAGGGGGAGGTCTCTGACAAAGAGCAATCCAACCAAGACCTCAACGGTGGAACAGGCGGAGGATGATGGCTGACCTTAGTGGAGCGTCACAACGGCCGGGAAGGCGGATGAAGGCTGCAGCAGAAAAGGGTCTCCGGTCGTCTTGGACTCCATGCCACTGGATCCTGACCCAGATCTGTCAAGGACCTTGTGGTGGCTGTCTGTGCACCAGTCTCCCCACGTTAAACAAAGTCACGCACTGGTGTCCTCCAACCCTGGAGACGCCTTAAGAAAAAAAGAATCTTTCATTCCAATCAACATCCCTTTCTTTAATGCTTCTGGGATATTTGCTCTAACCTCACCTGACACTAATGTTATTTTAAACATTCTTTGTGCAAATGAGTTTGTCCTGATTCTCTTCTGGGATTTATCGGTAACTCTCTGGTATTTATGGCCTTTAACCTTGTTCTCATCAAAAATAGAAATATCTCTCGTATTATGTGAAACTCCCCTCCACAATGGCTGTGTTGTCAGTTATCTGTTGACTGTGATCATTCAGCAATTCCATTCGACCAAACCATAGACGTATACAGCACAGGAACGGGACCTCCAGTCCACAATGTCTCTGCTCAACGTGATGCCAAGTTAAACTAATCTCCTCTGCCTGCACGTGATCCATATCCCTCCACTCCCTGCATGTCCATGTGCCTGTCTAAAAGCCTCTTAAACAGTACTATTGTATCTGCCTCCAACACCACCCTCGGCAGCAAGTTCCAGGCACCCACCACCCTTCATACAAAAGATATGCCCCGCATATCTCCTTTATACTCACCTTAATGTTATGCCCTCTCGTCGTAGAGATTTCCACCCAGGGAAAAAAAGTTCTGACCGTCTACCCAATCTAAGCTTCTTGTAGATTTATATACGTCTATCAGGTCTCCCCTCAGTCTCCGACACTCCAAGATAAGTTTTGGCTAATTTCTATTTCAATCTTCAGTTTTCTTTGACTACATTACAACGTTTTTTCATATTCATATGTTTGTTTTTAACAGTCATGTGTATTTCCATTTCCCGCTTTGCTGCCTAGATAATCTTTGTATTTCTGGAGGCATTTGTAACACTTACCAACGAGGTTCCTCAATTTCCATTTTGCAGGCTCTACAAGTCATTTGCTTTCATAGTTATTTGACTTCAATTTGTTTTGTTGATCCACTTAGTGTTTCATTTTCTTCACTGTGTGTATTGGTTTTGGTCTATTCTTGCCATGTGTACCGAGGTACAGTGAAAGGCTTTTGTTTGTATGTTATTCAATCATGTCAGATAAAACAACACACACGTACCATCAGGTCAAAGACAAAGACAGGTAATGCAAGGTGATAATACCAGTGTACAGAATGGTTTCACTGTGTTGTAGCGTAACAGTTCCAGAGAAAAATGCGCACGGTCCAATATGAGGTAGGTTGGAAGTTCGGGACTACACGTGGCTAATGATAGGACAGTTCAGCCGTCTGATAACAGAGGGAAGGAAGCTGTTCTTGAGTCTGGTGGTGCGCGCTTTCAAACTTTTGTATCTTGTGCCCGATTGGAGTAGGGAGAACTGAGATTGACCGGGGTGGGACATGCCTTCGATGTTATTGGCTGCTATCACAAGGCAGCGTGCAGTATAGATGGAGTCGATGGTGCGGAGTCTGATCTGTGCGATGGACTGGGCTACATCCACAACTGTGTGAAATTTTTTTGCAGTCTTCGGCAGAGTGGCCCTAAACCAAGCTGTGATGTAACCCAACAGCATGCTTTCTATGGTGCAGAGGGTAGAAGTTTGTAAGATTCATTGGAGATATGCTGGATTTCCTCAAGAAGTGGAGGTGCTGGTGTGCCTTCTTGGCTGTCGTATCAATGTGGTTGGTCCACGACAAATCGTTGGTTATATTAATGCCAAGGAACTTGAAGCACTCAACCATTTCCACAACCCGACTGACCAATCAGTCTGAAATAGGTTCCACCCGAAACTTCACTTATCCATGTTCTCCAGAGATGCTGCCTGATCTATTGAGCGCTTTGTGTCCCAACTCCTGGCAAGGTGAAAGAGGCTTCCACAAGGAAATGGTTGAAGAGAGCTTGATCCTTGCTCGGACTTTGCTGGCTTTACCTTGCACTAAACGTTATTCCCTTATCATGTATCTATACACTGTAAATGTATTGTCCTTCCGCCGACTGGTTGGCATGCAACATAAACTTTTCACTGTACCTCGGTACACTTGACAATAAACAAAACTGAACTGAAGTCATCATGGTTCACCAGGCCACCAAGCAACAAGATAGAATGCAAACACAATGTAGTGGAGTGTCAGGCTAGGCATGTCTCGCTCAGACTCTGAACGACAGGTTTTACCAGCAGACAATAAAGACTTATCCTATCCTGATCATTCCTCCTTCTCCCTGCCCTCATCAGCCTGAAGGTGCCCACCAGCAGATTCAGGAACAGCTTCTTCCCCTCTACTATCAGGCTTCTGAACGGTCCTTCCACAAGCTAGGGTACTGTCCGATTCACCTCTACCCCATTGTGGACATTGGACATTGTCTCTGGAACTGATGTGCTACAATGCTGAGAACTATATTCTGCAGTCTGTATCTTCCACTTTGCTCTACCTATTGTACTAGAGTTTGACTTGATTTTATTTATACATAGTATTGTCTGATCTGTTTGGATAGCGTGCAAAACAAAGCGTCTCACTGTACCTTGGAACACATAGAATGTAGAATAGCCCAGGAATGGGCCCTTCAGCCCACAACATTTGTGCCAAATATGTTGCCAATCGTTTCACTGTACCTCAGTAGCCGTGACAAGGGTAAACCTAATTCTAAGGTGAAGGTCTAAGTACGTGCTGGAGGCAGAGGACAGTGGGTGGTGGAATGAGCTGCCTGCGGAGATTGGTGAGGTAGGTACTATAGCAATATTTAACGGTACATGGATGGGAAAGGCTTAGAGGGATATGGCCCAAACGTGTGCAGGTGGGACTAGCTTAGATGAGGCATCTTAGTTGGGATGGACAAGTTGGACCTGTTTGGTCTAGTTGGACTGAAGGGCCTGTTTCTTTGTTGTATGACTCTGTTTCTAAAACTTAACCAAGAGAATTATTTAAACTCTAGATGAATGTCCCATGCTCTATGTTCAATATTCTATGGTCTATATGTTCGATGTTCTATGCGTTTGATGTTCTATATGTTCTATGTTGTATATGTTCGATATTCAATATGTTCTATGTTCTATATGTTCTATGTTCTATGTGTTCTATGTTCTATATGTTCTATGTTCTATATGTTCCATTTTGTATATGTTCTATGTTCTATATGTTCGATATTCAATATGTTCTATGTTCTATGTTCTATATGTTCCATGTTGTATATGTTCTATGTTCTATATGTTCGATATTCAATATGTTCTATGTTCTATATGTTCTATGTTCTATATGTTCCATGTTGTATATGTTCCATGTTGTATATGTTCCATGTTGTATATGTTCCATGTAGTATATGTTCCATGTTGTATATGTTCTATGGTCTCTTGTCCATGTTGCAAGGTCTACAATCCCAGAGGATGTAGTTCACCATGTGTGGGAAACTGAAGCACCACTCTTTACGGTCTCTCCAAACTACTCTTGTTTACAGCCCAGCCTGCCATTGAACCATCCTGCACTATCCCACTTCATCACAATCATTATATTTTCCACCTCGGCGGATCTACATTCAATGCTGCATAATTTGCCTTCTTTCCAATTCTGTTTTCAAGGCCTCCACGAGAGTGCTTCACTTTGCTGCAGTGGGCATTGCAGTTGAAGGGGTCTTGAGCATGATAAATTGGTAAACATTTACCCAGGGGCTTGAGTCACCAGTGCTCTCTCCTGTTTGCAGGAGCCTGCCTGCCACATTTGAGTTGAATGAAACAATTAAAATTAAAATGAAACTCTACGGGAGCAGATGTTTCGCCACTGTTTTGTGAAACGGTAAAATGGACAATAGAGACTCAACAGTCTGGTCTTCAACTCTCCCTCTTCAGAGTCATACTGCAGGGAAACAGGTCCTTCAGCCCAACTTATCCATGCCATCCATCATGCCCTTTCCACACACTAGTGCCATTTGCCTACATTTGGCCCATATCTCTCTAAGCCTTTCCTATCCATGTACCTGTCCAAGTGTCATTTAAATGTTGTTTTCTCCGGGTGTTCTGGTTTCCTCCCACATCCCTACAACATTGAAGTTTGTAGGTTAATTGGCTTCTGTAAAATTGCCCCTAGTTTGTGAAGGATAGCTTTATGCCCCTGTCCCACTTAGGAAACCTGAACGGAAACCTCTGGAGACTTTGCGCCCCACCCAAGATTTCCGTGCGGTTCCCGGAGGTTTTTGTCAGTCTCCCTACCTGCTTCCACTACCTGCAACCTCCGGCAACCACCTGCAACCTCCGGGAACCGCACGGAAACCTTGGGTGGGGCGCAAAGTCTCCAGAGTTTTCCGTTCAGGTTTCCTAAGTGGGACAGGGGCATTAGTATACGTGTGATCATTGGTCGGCGCTGATGCAGTGGGCCGACGAACCCTGTTTTCTCGCTGTGTCTCTAAACTAAACTAAACTAAACTAAACTAAACTAATTTAAACTAAACTAAATTAATTTAAACTAAACTAAATTAATTTAAACTAAACTTAAACTAGACTAAACTAAACTAAACTAAACTAAACTAAACTAAACTAAACTAATTTAAACTAGACTAAACTAAATTAAACTAAACAAGACATTGCACACTCTTTTCCCTTTTCTTCCTGTTTGCTTTATATCCGGACTTTACCATCCTGTTTGCCCGAGCTGAAAATTGGACTCAGATTCATTAGTGCCAGTCAGCGAATGATCATTGCAATCTGTGAGGAAACCTGCAAACCTTTTCACTGAACAGTGAGGACTATGTTAATCACACACTATCTGCCAGGTAATGGGCATCCTTGTTAGCGGTAGCATTAATTTTAAAGGGAATATTTGCCTGGGGGCAAACCTATTTCCCTATACATTTAATTTGCTTGTTTAACGGCAAGAAATGGATAATGGTAATGCCTTTCCTGTTTGCACGGTATACCCATTAAGAGGCTTTCACTGTTCTTGTATATTTTAACAAAGTAGTGATGAATATTAATGGGTAAAGTAGGAACTATGAAATCTTTTTGCATTCAACATAATTTGCTCCTTTTTCTTCCATGCCTGTCCATCTCTGTGTGTGTTGTGTGGCAGTAAAAGGAATGGACGACAAACCGAGGTCATTTCTTGTAGCTTCGATGCTCAGGTGTCGTTTAGTTTAATTTAGAGATACAGCATGGAAACAGGCCCTTCTGCCCACCGAGTCCCTGTTGACCATCCATCACCCATTCCCAATACTTCTATGTTATCCCACTTTCTCATCCCTACACCCCAGGGACAATTTGCAGAGGGCCAATTAACCTACAAACCCGCACGTCTTTGGCACGTGGAAAGAAAACCGGAGCACCCTGGAGGAAACACACGTGGCCACAAGGAGAACGTGCAAACTCCACACAGTCAGTACCCAAGGCCAGAATCAAACCCGGGTCTCTAGCACTATGAGGCCACAGCTCTACCAACCCTTCTATGCCAACATGTTCCAAAGGGCTGTCAGTATCTTCGTCACAAGAGATTGTCTAATTAGGAACGTCACGGACGAAACACAAGGTTTGTCATGTACGCTGATGATAACATGTACAAATCTGCCATCATTCAAGAGCTTAACTTTAGCATCCATTGCCAGTGCTGTTCTGTCTAACCTCTGGAAGTCTATCTTCAAATTTCTCCTTTGAAATCGCAGCTCCGATATTAATGTAGGAAGTGCTTCCCAATATCTATGGGCCCACCCTCAAATAACGTTTAAAAACCCAGGAACCGTTCTGAGATTTCAGCAAAGGATGTAGATCATAAACAGACGTAAAAAACTCATTGAGTCTAAAATAAGGCAATTTATATGTAAATCGGCAATAAAGCAGAACTATGGAAAATGCATAAACTGTCCTATTATTGACAGGACTGTTCCGAAACAGTTAAAAGCCTGATAATAATTCTTCAATCATTTACTTACCATTTCTTTTGTTTCTCAGCCTCGACTACATTATGTTTCAGGCTGGATTGATTAATATCTCTGGGCTTGCCACCTTGGCATCTGATTTAGACAGGTAATTCTCTCTCCGAGGTACCGCAAACCCAGAGCTTGTTGTACAGCAAGATATTAACGGAAAGTAGAATATCATATATGCTGAAATTTCAGATTAAACTAGAATGCATTATTGATTGTGTGGTAATTTAGTTTCCTGAAAATAAGTGCCACTGGCTTATTTCCTTAATATGAATGATAATGCAATATCACAGTGAACAGGAAATGAGGTTCTTCAGTACTGATGATGTGCAGTGTTATTTTGTCAAACATTTTTAAATTGCTTCCTTTTGTATGCCTGGATGAGGGAGGTATACCAGGGTCTTTTCATTACATTACAATTGGAGATTTATTAGAATAGAACTGAACCGTAAATTTGCCTGGAGTATTACTATATTAGTGCGATGTGAATCTTTATTGGCTTGCCTTGAAACTCTATAAAATGCTGAATTTTTGGACGACAATGAATTGCAGCAACAACGCTGGCATCCCCCGTTCTTTAATAAATTGGAATTTAAATATTCCATATGTTAAAAAAAATGTCCCAACCAGGTAACTATTTCACCACTGTGATGTTCAATTGCATAGAACATAGAACATAGAACAGTACACTCTCTCTCTCTCTCTCTCTCTCTCTCTCTCTCTCTCTCTCTCTCTCTCTCTCTCTCTCTCTCTCTCTCTCTCTCTCTCTCTCTCTCTCTCTTTCTCTCTCTCTCTCTCTCTCTCTTTATTCGACACAACAAATGATACAACAGATCAAGTCATAAACAAAAAAAGAAATTTCATTATATCAAGTATCATTATAAAACAACATTACAATCATTGTTCACAATACTCTCAACCCCACGCGGTGACCAGCGCCCACGGAAAACCTCCACAGTCCCCGTGAACACTGCGTGTTCCCTCTCCAGGGACACACGTGCACAGACATAGGCCCGAAAGAGGGGCAGGCAGCTGACTCTAGCCTGACCATCAACCGCCTGCTGCCTGGACCCGCGTATGGCCATCTTGGCCAGGCCCAGGAGCAAACCGACAGATAGGTCCCACCCTCCCACTTGGCTCTCCCCACACCCTGCCTTGTGTCCAAACACGAGAATCATAGGACTAAAATGCAACCAGAACTTTAGGAACAACCCCTTCAGATATTGGTACAGGGGCAGTAGCCTCTCACACTCCATATAAGCGTGGAACACGGTCTCTTCCTCGCCGCAGAAAATACAAGCAGCGGACGAGCCCGTGAACCGACTCAAAAGTTTGTTGCATGCCGCCGCTCTGTGCAGCACTCCCCACCCCAGGTCCCCAATGTAAAGGGAGACAACTCCCTTGTAGAGGGACCCCCACTGGGGACCTTCCCCGCCTTCAGGTGGTAACACCGTCCGCCATGGTATATCGGGATGGGAGACGAAGGCAAGGAGGTGCAGAATGTGCAGGAACATTCTATACAGTGAGCGTCTCTTTGCGTCACGAAACACGCTAATCATCTCAGAAAGGCGGCTCGGGTTGTGTGGAGCCGGTGCCCGAGATATATCCCAGAACCGAGGCCCGATGAGCAGATCTGACGGAGCGGGTAAGAGCTCATTCAAAACCACTCTGGGCGCGCGCCTCTCCTCGACACCCGCCATGATTTGTTGAGGACCGGACCACTCCCGCAGCCGCAACATCCCCCTCCCCTCGTGGAGCAACACGCTGGCTGAAAACAACCAGATTCCTCACTCTTAACACATCCCGGTAGAAAACAGGCAAGCCCCTTAGGGCGGGTCGACTGATGCCTGCCACCGGGAGCCGCGAGACCCCCCTTAGACAACGACCCCATCGCAAAAAATACGTGGCCAAAACGTGCAATCTGGGGGGGGTTCTCTATATACATATACCTCCTCAGAGTCCTGAGGCGGAGAGCCGCCACCTGGGTACGCATGCATACCAAGGACTGGCCGCCCTCCTCTAACGGGAGACTCAGGACCGCTGCGGAAACCCAGTGCTTCCTATTTCCCCAAAAGAAGTCTACCAGTTTCTTCTGTAAAGCATTTACAAAAATGGAAGGCAGGACAAGAGTAGCCAGCCGGTACCATAACATGGAGGTCACCAGCTGATTTATGACCAACACCCTCCCCTGAAAAGAAAGAACTCCAAGCAGGCCTGACCAGCGCCCCAGCCTGGCAACCACTTTCGTCTCCAACTCCTGCCAGTTTGCCGGCCAAGCATCCTCAGTGGGACTCAGGTACACCCCCAGATAGAGGAGGTGCGTGGTGCTCCACGCAAACATTGCCATCTCCTCTGACAGGGAGTCCACCTGCCACTGACCCACTAAAAGTCCAGAGCACTTGCTCCAATTAATCCTGGCAGAAGATGCATCCGAGAAAATCTTCTGGCAATCACGCATCCTCCGCAGGTCACCAGGATCGGTGAACATAAGTAGTACATCATCGGCATAGGCCGAAAGAACCAACTCCACCCCTGGACCCGGTAGGGCCAGGCCTGTCAACCTCCTCCAAAGAAGAAACAGGAACGGCTCCACACAGACCGAGTACAACTGACCTGACATGGGGCACCCCTGACGGACCCCCTCCCAAAATGAAAGGGAGCCAACAACGCACCATTAATCTTCACAAGGCACTCCGCTGTAGCATACAAAAGGTGGACCCGGGCCACAAAATGCGGTCCAAATCCAAACGCTTGCAACGTCCCGAAAAGGTATTCATGCTCTACCCTATCAAAAGCCTTCTCCTGATCAAGAGACAGAAAAGCAGCTGACTGACAGTTCCCTGTGCTAGATGAATCAGGTCCCTAACCAGGTGGATGTTATCCTGGATGGACCGGCCAGGGACTGTGTAGGACTGGTCATGGTGAATCAGCTGAGACAGCACGGAGCCCAGGCGATTTGCCATCGCCCGTGCAAAAACTTTATACTCTGTGCATAGGAGAGAGACCGGGCGCCAGTTTTTCAGCAGGCGGAGTTCCCCCTTCTTGGGCAGCAGGACAACCACTGCTCGACGCCACGAAAGGGGCATCTCCCCTGTTGCCAGGCTCTCCCCCAGAACCAACATGTAATCATCCCCCAGGATACCCCAGAAGGCTCTAACAAACTCTACCATCAGCCCATCCAGCCCGGGGGACTTACCCCTCCTGAGCTGATGCAGTGCACGAGTCAACTCCTCCAAAGATAAAGGGCCATCAAGAAGATCGGCCACCTCCCTATCTACAATCGGTAGATCCTCCCACAGGTCCTACTGAGCTTCCCCGCTGAGTCCACCTGCGGAGAACAGGGATCCATAAAAGGACCTGACCAAGGCACTAATCCTCTCTGGATCCGTGACAGAGGAGCCATCATCTGCGAGCAGCTCAACGAGCTGTTTGCGGGCTCCCCGCCCTTTCTCCAGAGAGAAAAAGAAAGGCGATGCTCGATCCAGATCGTGCAGCATCTGGACCCGCGCCCTCACGTAAGCGCCTCGGGACCGCTCAAGTTGCAGGTTCCTCAAGGCTTCTTCTCCTGAAACACACCCCATTCGCAAGAGTCATCTCCAACCTGACCCAGGCGAGACTCTGCGTCCATCAGCTCCCTCTCAAGCCTCTCGACCGCTGAGTCCCGCCGCCCGGTCGACCCCCACGTGTATTCCTTACAAAAAAAGACGGATGTGAGCTTTCCCCACATCCCACCACTGCCTAAGGGAAAAGAAGCATCTCTGCCTCTCTCTCCACCTCAGCCAAAACTGACTGAATGACTCCCGGAAACACCGATCCTCCAGCAGCCGGTTATTAAAGTGCCAGTACGCAGACCCGGTCTGAGCGAGCGCTGGATTAAAATCCACACGCACCAGACAGTGGTCCGAGCACGGCACCAGCTTCATTGAGGCTGCTGAGACACGGGAAACAAACGCTCGGGAGATATATATTCGATCAATGCGGGAACCACCGCCCTCAGTCCTCCCCGAAAAAGCAGTGGAGTCTGGGTTGAGGTCCCGCCACGCATCAACCAACTCAAAAGAATCAATCAACCCTCTCAACTCCAACGCACGGTTCTAGGGAGACCCCTACACTCCACCTCGAAGCTCCCCTCATCGCCTTCCCCCACCCCCACCTTCACAAACACCCTCCTCTTGAAACTGAGAATCCCTTTTTCCTCCGGATTTCCACCCCCCCAGGGTGCATGAGCCTAAAGCACTTAGACCGCACCTCCCCAATCTGAGACAGGTACGAAATGAGTGTTGCATCCGGAATACATGTAGGGCAACTCCGCAGGAGAGCCGGTCTCACCCTGGATACCCATGTGTCCACCTGTATATGGACCCCCCCCCCCCCCACTGAAATCCCCCTCTCCAACACTGTGGCCACATCCTCCCGGGTCTTCAATATCATCTCAACCTTTCCCCTCTCGAGCTCGCAAGAGACAATAGCCCCCCTCCCAAGAAGGGCATTCATAGCCTTCGTAATTACTCCCCTGGACATCTGGGGCCCAGTTTGAACCGAGATACCAAAACTGTCCCAGTCCAAGTTAACATGAGGCTCATATTCCGATGGCCTCGCTTCCGCTGCTGATGTCACTGCTGCGTAGCTCCTCTCCTTCGGCCGAGCCCCCGCCATCGCCATCCGGACAGAGGCACAAACCAGCTCCCGGCACCCCAGCAGCTCACAAATTAATTCCCAGGGACAGTCACAGTCCAAAGCAATCCTCAAAAAGCAAAGTCCTCCAGCTGAAGAAGGAAAGTTCCCAAGCTCATCCACATCCGAAAACAGCTCACCCTGTCTTGCCGAATGCAAAAGCACCATCTTCACATTAAGCCAGGCAGCCGCACTGTGCAAAATGACTTTAAGGCAGAGAAACAGTGCCAAAACACGACAAAGGGACCAAAACACTTCAAACCCTCGATATCCAGGCACTCTTGGCAGTCCGCCAATGACAGCCGCTCCCTGCTCCCTCGACAATGTAGAGAAGTCTCAGGGATTTTCACACCTTGTGGAGGTATTTTTAAAGCAAAGGAAAGTTTCAACAGTCCAACAATAAGTTAAACTATGAAGCCCCTCTGCCTCTGTTCCTTTCCTTCCCTCCTCTCTCTCTCTCTCTCTCTCTCTCTCTCTCTCTCTCTCTCTCTCTCTCTCTCTCTCTCTCTCTCTCTCTCTCTCTCTCTCTCTCTCTCTCTCTCTCTCTCTCTCTCTCTCTCTCTCTCTCTCTCTCTCTCTCTCTCTCTCTCTCTCTCTCTCTCTCTCTCTCTCTCTCTCTCTCTCTCTCTCTCTCTCTCTCTCTCTCTCTCTCTCTCTCTCTCTCTCTCTCCTCTCTCTCTCTCTCTCTCTCTCTCACCACCCCTCTCGGTCCCTCTCGGTCAAAATTCACGTTAATAAATTAGAGAAACAAAGATTTGGAGGGGTTAAGAATAGGGTTATATATCCTGAAGAAGGGTCTCACCCAAAACCTCATCTGTCCAGTCCATTCCCTCCACAGATGCTGCCCGACCTGCTGAGTTCCTCCGGCGCTTTTCAATTGGCTCAAGATTTACACCATGGGAACACACAAAGCACAAAGTGCTGGAGAAACACAGTGTGTCAGGCAGCATCTGTGGAGGGAATGGGCAGACAACGTTTCAGGTTGGGACACTTCTTTGCTCTCTAAATATGGGGACCCAAAAAGTTCATGATCGTAAGTCATCAGAGCAGAATTAGGCCATTTGCCCCATCATGTCTACTCCACCATTCAATCACGGCTGATCTTTCTTTCCCTGTCAACCCCGTTTTCCCGCCTTCGCCCCATAACCCTAACACCGTTACTAATCAAGAATCTGTAAATCTCCGCCTTCTGAAAAATACCTAATGATGCCCTTCACAGCCATCTGTGGCAATGAATTCCACCGATTCACTACCCTCTGGCTAAATAATTTCCTCCTCATCTCTTTTCTCGAGGTATAAAAACAGACATGTGCCCAGTAAAGACCCAGTCGATTCAAGATGGCTGCATGGTGATGCGTTCTCATCGGCCTGTTCAAACTCAGATGACCGGAAGGGGCAGATAATTACGAGGCAGAGGAACGGAGGCACAGGATCAACCAGTCCAGCTTGTTCAGTTCACAGTCCTAATTGGAACTAGTTGCAGGTGCTGTTCTGTAAGGGAGAGACAGAGAGACAGCGTGCTTGCATGCCTCACAAGCTGTAAAGGGCAAGGACAAGATTGGAATGAAATAGCAGGAGGCTGCAGAATGAGAATAACAAAGAGAGATCAAAGAGTGGATGTACCACTTTGCTGGAAGAGGCTAATAACCTGAGAGCATAAGTAAGTGTAAGTAAGTTGACACAGTGGTAGAGCCACTGCCTCACATCGCCAGAGGCCCGGCATGGGTCCTGACCCATCTCTACAGGACCAGCTCAATGCCTTTCATGCCCGTTTTGAACAGGCAAAGTTCCAACATATCCCCAGCAGTAGAGTTGCTGCCTCACAGTGTCAGAGTCCCAGGTTCGATCCTGTTGGTGCGTGGAGTTTGCACGTTCTCCCCGTGACTGCGTGGGTTTCCTCCGGGTGCTCCGGGTTTCCTCCCACATCCCAACTACGTGCGGGTTTGTAGATCAACCGGCCTTCTGTAAATTACACCTAGTATGTAAGGAGTGGATGTAAAAGTGGGATAACATAGAACTTGTGTGAACGGGTGATTGATGGTCAACATGCACTCGGTGGGCCAAAGGGCCTGTTTCCATGCTGTATCTTTCTATTCAATTCTAAGCGGATGGCCAGCTTGGCCAGGCCTAGGAGCAACCCAACCAGGACATCTACAGCCCTACCCACTCCCTAGATCCCATCACCAATCCTCTGGTTGTTGACAGCAGAGCCACTCCTTCCAGCACTGTTGCTGCTGTTGTGAAGGGGAGTTAACTTCATCTCCATGCAAACTCTGCCTTATAATTCTAGGAAGAAATACGTAGCCAAAAAGGTTGGGAAATTTACGAATCTCCAGACAATCTTCCTGAGAATCACACTGCCTTCAAAATACGTGCAGAAGCCAGTTTAATGAAACTGATTATCCTTGTGTGTTTAATGCCAGCAGATGCCATATAGTCTCTGTGTAGATTAGGATATAATCAGTTGCCAATGTCTTGTGAATATACTTTTTTCTCAGGAACACCCGGAGGAAACCCACACAGGTCATTGGGAGAACGTGTAAACTCCACACACAGACAGTAGCCGAGGTCAGGATCGAACCCGTGTCTCCGGCGCTGTGAGGCGCTACCTTATGATTGCGTGACGTACAATAGGAGCTTTCTTTTTTCGTATTTGTCCGCTTGGGGGTGGGAGGATATGAGAAAGATGACTGATTGATTGATTCATTGATTACTGATTGATTGATACAGCATGGAAACAGACCCGACCATCGATCACCTGTTCACACCAGTTCCATGTTCAACCACTTTCTCATCCACTCCCTGCACACTAGGGGCAATTTACAGAGGAAATTTAACCTACAAACCCGCACGTCTTTGTGATGAGGGAGAAAACCGGAGCACCCAGAAGTAAAACCCACGCGGTCACAGGGAGAACGTACAAACTCCACACAGTCAGCACCCTAGATCAGGATCGAACCCGGCTCTCTGGCGCTGTGAGGCAGCGGCTCTACCAGCTGTGCCACTGTGACATTTGTGTCGGGGCACGACGGACTCAAGGGACGAGTTCAGTTTTCCCTTAACCTAACTCACATGCCCACAATCATTGCACAATGAGCACTGTTGCCCCTGCGACATGCTGCAACTCCTGGAATAAATGTGGAGTACAACCTTCTTCTGTTGTACTCCACATCTGTCTGGAAGTTTGTAGGACAAAAATGCCCATGACAAACAAGAACTCCGGATCCCCAGTCTCGGAAAAGCAGCCAACATAATCAAAGACTTCTCCAACCCTGGTCATTCCTTCTTCTCCCTGCTCCCATCCGGCAGAAGATACAGAAGCTTGAAAACGCGCACCCCCAGACTCAGGAACTGCGTCTTCCCCTATCAAGCTTCCGAACAGCCCTTCCATCAGCTAGAGTACTGTCCGATTCACCTCTACCCCATTGCGGTCATTGGACTTTGTCTATGGAACTGATGCGCTACAATGCTGAGAACCATATTCTGAATCTTCCCCTTTGCTCTACCTGTTGTACTTGAGTTTGACTTGATTGTATTTATTTAATAGTATTATCTGCTTTGATTAAATAGCTTGCTAAACAAAGCGTTTCACCGTACCTCGGTACACGCAACAACAATAAACCTAAACCTAAATCAATCAATGGGAAACAAAATTCTTTGGCTGCCGATTCTTCACAATTTAATGCAATGCATTCTCAAGAAGATGATCTCATTGCATTATTTTCTGATTTGCTGAGATGTTGTAAAATGCCCCAATAGATCTCGCCACTCACTTAAGATTATCCTTAATTGGAAACACTGGGCGTTAAAAATAAATCACTGAGAACTACAATATTTCTTTCAGGCATGCCATGCCTGTGTTGGCGTATCTCTGGACTTATGCCGTTAAAATGGAAAGCGATGCGTTCCTTCAGATGATAAAGCAAAGACAAGAGTACATTTTAGCAACACTCCAGGTGGTTTAGGATCCTTCATAGCTAGTCTGCGCATTGAGTTGGTGTTTAACTCCAACTAAATTAATAAAAACAGAAAATGTTTGCAATATTTAGTGGGTCAGGCTGTGATAGAATTAGGCGGCCACATCAGAATTCTGTGGTTGAATTTCTATCGTGTGAAGATTCGCCAGCCTTTCTTCCCGTGAATTCTGTTTATGATTGATTGGTTTTGGTTTCGCTTTATGTCGATTATTGTCACATGTACCGAGCTACCGAGAAAAGCTTTGCTTTGCAAGCGATCCAAGCCAAGCGGCACTGTGGCGCAGTGGTAGAGTTGCTGCTTTACAGCGTCAGAGGCCAGGGTCCGATCCTGACTACGAGTGCTGTCTGTACGGAGTTTGTCCTTTCTCAATAGACAATAGACAATAGGTGCAGGCCATTCGGCCCTTCGAGCTAGCACCACCATTCAATTTGATCATAGTTGATCATCCCCAATCAGTACCCCGTTCCTGCCTGCTCCCTATATCCCCTGACTCCGCTATCTTTAAGAGCCCTATCTAGCTCTCTCTTGAAATTTCTTGGTGTGATCTTAGACCACAAAATCTGTTGGAAACCATATATTAACCACGTCAAAGCAAAACTGGCAAAGTCTATAGCAATATTGGGAAAATCAAGACACATTCTGGACTACAAATCATTACATACTCTGTATAATACGCTCATATTGCCATATCTGAGTTACTGTGTGGAGATATGGGGTAACACCTATAAAACCAACCTACAGCCATTATGCACATTACTAAAAAGAGCAATAAGAATTATCAATAACGTTGGATATCTTGAATATACCAATTTATTATTCTTAAAGTCGCATACACCGAAGTTAACCGATCTGGTTAAATTTAAGACTGCGCAAATCATGTACAAAGCAAGAAATAATTTACTTCCAAGAAATATACAAAAACTGTTTATGGAAAGACAGGGTGGGTATAATTTGAGAGGGGAACATAATTAAAAAAAACTCAATGTCAAGTCAAGTCAAGTCAAGTCAAGTAGCCTTTATTGTCACTCAGACCTTGTGGTCTGAACAAAATGTTGTTGCCTTGCAGTCCTACATATAGTACAAAATGACAAAAAACACACAATAAACACAAATTAACATCCACCACAGTGAGTTCACCAGGCACCTCCTCACTGTGATGGAAGGCAAAAATCTTAAGTCTTTGTCTCATCCCTTCTTATTCTCCCTCTGCGCCGAGGCGATCTAACAGTTAAATATTTAGCCTAGCAACCCAATCCCAATGCAACTTGAAACTCTAAGATGCCTTTATACTGTAAACTATGGGGCAACAAAATCTAGGCATGTACTGTAGATGCCAGTATATCATTGGGATTAACAAGTAGGCACCTTCCTTCACTGGTGTCCCAGAACCACCTGAAGAAGGGTTTCGGCCCGAAACGTAGCCTATTTCCTTCGCTCCATAGATGCTGCTGCACCCGCTGAGTTTCTCCAGCACTTTTGTGTACCACCCTCTTCAATACCTGCTCTCACCACCTACACCAGCAGTACACGAGTACAATCAAATCAAACTGAAGTACAACACATAGAGCAAAGGGGAATAGTGCAGAATATAGTTCTCAGCATTGCAACGCATTGGCTCCTTAGACAAAGTCCAATGTCTGCAATGGGTTAGAGAGGAATTGGGCAGTCAAAGGTTTCCTGCATTTGGTTCATAGAAAATAAGCTCAACCTGGACAATCAGGATTTTTTTTTTCCCAAGGTGCAGATGATAGTTTTTGTAATTTTTTCAGTGTCTAATTATAAGAAGATTTCATATTCCCTGAATATGTTATACCTACATTAAACCTATGTCCTTGAGAACCAGAGGACATGGGTTTAAGGAGAGGGGGAAGATTTCATGGAAAGCTGAGGGGTAACTTTTGCACACAAAGGGAGGTAGGTGTATGGATCGAGCTGCCAGGGGAGGTAATTGAGGTAGAGACTAACGCAGGCAGGTGGGACTAGTGCTAGTGCAGATGAGCATGTTTGTCGGCATGGGCCAGTTGGGCCGAAGGGCCTGATTCCATGCTGTATGTTACTCTAAAATGCATCTTGGATAATCACCAGATCTAGTTACCAACCTCTCCTGTGTAACCCTTTCACGAACTGCCTTCTACATATCTGCTCTGTTTCATTAGTTTAATAGATAGAGGTTGAACACTTGACATTCATTAAGCTGGTGAGCTCTGTTTCAAAAAAAAATTGTTTTAACATGTTGTAGTCAGATGTGCCAAGCTGGTTATGTATTAATATGTACCGATGTCACACATCTCTATGTCTCCCACTGCCCCGACTCTCAGTCTGAAGAAGGGTCTCAACCTGAGATGTCAGCCATTCCTTCTCTCCAGAGATTCTGCCTGTCCCACTGAGTTACTCCAGCATTTTGTGTCTATCTTTGGTGTAAACTAGCTTCTGCAGTTCCTTCCTACACACTTTAGGACTGTTGGATCTCTTGGTTGCCAAAGGGCCTGTCCCTCTTTCACGACCTAATTCACGACCTTTTTTACTCATGGACATTTTTCATCATGTTGAAAAAACGCCCCGACCTACTTGATGCCACGAGTACCTACGACTAGCATCACGACCTACCTACGACCTCGTGACGACCATGCTGCGAGTATGAGTCAAGGGCAAACTCGGCAGAGGTCGTGAATTAGGTCGTGAAAGTGGGACAGGGCCTTAACCATTTTAACTCCCCTTCCCATTCCCACACTGTCCTCTCTGTGCTGGGCCTTCTCTATTGCCAAAGTGAATGCCATATGCAAACTGGAGGAACAGCACCTCATATTCCCCTTGGGTGGCTTTTCGCTGACTGGACAGCATCCAACCAAAAAGCTTTTAATTGTACATTGGTACTAGTGACAATCATAAACTAAACTAAACTAAATTAAGTTCATCTACAAACACTTTCCCTCCACCTCCCCCTCTCGGACCTTTTTCCATTTTCCCCCTCTTTTTATTGTGCCTCACCTGGATGCGCTCTTATTTCTCCCTCTCCCACTCCCCCCCTTCGACTCCCTCCATTATTCTTTCTTCTGGCTTCACAATTTGCACTTCTTCTCTCTTTAACTCCAAGGAGATGGAGCACGGAAACAGGCCCTTCAGCCCGCTGAGCCCAGCTGACCATCGATCACCCGTTCACACAAGTTCCGTGTTATCCCACCTTCTCAACCACTCACGACAATCAAGGGGTAATTTACAGAGGGCCAATTAACCTACAAACCCGCATGTCTTTGGGGTGTGGGAGGAAACCGGAGCATCTGGAGGAAACCCACGCTGTCACAGGGAGAACGTGCAAACTCCACACACAAGACAGCGCCCAAGGTCGGGATCGAACCCAGGTCTCTGGTGCTGTGAGGCAGCAACTCTAGCAGCTGCACTACTGTTTCTTGACAAGAGAAGAAACAAAAAACAGCAATCTAATTCTTGGTGCTTGTTGGAGCTCTTTTAAGAACCAAACAGAACTGTTGCCAGCGATATAGACACAAAGTGCTGGAGTCACTCAGCGGGTCAGGCAGCAGCTCTGGAGAACATGGATAGGTGACCTTTTGGGTCAGGACCATTCTTCAGACTGATTGTAGAGGGAGGGGGGGGATCTGGAACTAAAAAAAGACCAGGCCAAATCAGGACCGGCCACAGATAACCTCAGGCAAGGAGGTTCCCTGATTGTAGATGAGAGACATAGGGGGCAGGAGTAGGCCATTCGGAACTAGCCTGCAAAATATGACCAGGCCAAACTCAGGACCTGCCTTCTCTCCATACCCCCCATTCCCTTAGCACAAGATAAACTCCCTCTTAAATATAGCCAATGGGCCTCAAACTACCCTCTGTGGCAGAGAGTTCCAGAGGTTCACCACCCTCTGATCTTCTCATCTCGGTTTTAAAGGATTTCCCCCTTATCCTGATGTAGCCAGGGAGTTTGCCCGAGTCCATTTAGTCTTCATCAGGTCATTGATGTTTCTCTCAGAAAACAAACCCAGAACGATGGAGAGGTTGGCATTTATCCTTGGTAACCTGAGTACAGTTACATAACATGATGGAGGATGAGGTGTCTTTGGAAGATTTAAAGTACTTAAATTAGTAAAATAAATGGACATTTAGAGCCAGGCGTGAAGGGACATGGAGTGGTTGGATCCCAAATAACATGCACTCCTTTTATGATGATAAAGGACTTGCAACGGTTATCTTGCAGGAGGATTTTGCGTAAAAGTGCTCTCGCATTGTTGGTGGCAGCTCTGAACTTTGATAAAGCAAAATGCCAAGGATCTCGAGGAATTATTAAGTCCGTTCGTCAGCGCGCTTCTCCTCTGAGCTCACTGCTCATTTATCTTAGGACACCTTTACAGTTGACCTTCATGTGGAGCTGATGAATGGAGACGGTTCAGTGGTTATGGTTACACACAGCACCATCCTGCTGCCCCGCAGCGCTCTCTACACCTCTGTGGATCTACAGCACGTGTTCCTGTGACTTATTGGGTTGGCTTGGTCTCCTCCATTTAATGATTATATATAATTTAATTGAGTTACTTAAAAAAAAAAAGTAATTTAATCAAATCAGCCCGTGGCTCCAGGCCTCCATCAGTCTGCGTGTCGTGTTAAAAAATTCTCTCAAGTACAAAACTAAGTCTGAGTTTCAATCTGTTCGAAGTTCTGAACATCAGGCAGTCCCTTTTGGGGTAGGTGGGTTACATGCATGGTACTGCTGGTAATGTGAACATCTTGGGAATCCCAGGAGAACGGATACAGGCTGCTGGGATGGAGGAGGAAGGTGACTTCAGAGTTGCCTTCAGCTGAGGTTGAACAATGGAAACAGAGAAGCACTGAATTTCAGCAAAACTCCGTGAAATTAATTAACTGTGAACTTTCCCGTTGGCCATTTTGGTAGGAAACGGTGCTGACGGAGATGTCACTGAATGCTTTCCCCTTCATTGGTCACCCAGTATCTGCCTCAGATTTCAGGTGTAAGGTGAGTCTGTGGAATTTTCTGCCTCAGATGGTGGTGGAGGCAGGTTCGCTGGATGCTTTCAAGAGAGAGCTAGATAGGGCTCTTAAAAATAGCGGAGTCAGGGATATGGGGAGAAGGCAGGAACGGGGTCCTGATTGGGGATGATCAGCCATGATCACATTGAATGGCGGTGCTGGCTCGAAGGGCCGAATGGCCTACTCCTGCACCTATAGTCTATTGTCTATTGTCTATCTCAGCAGAGGGACGGTCTTTCTACTGAATCCAAATCTTTTTCCGTTCGTGCTCAGTTTAGTTTATTGTTGTCAGGTGTACCGAGGTACAGAGAAAAGCTTTTGTTGCGTGCTATCAGGTCAGTAGAAAGACAATACAAGCCAGCAAAGTCCGATCAAAGATAGTTTGAGGGTCACTAAAGAGGTAGATAGTTCTGGACTGCTCTCAGGTTGTGGTAGGTTGATCCAGTTGCCTGATAACAGCATGGAAGAAACTGTCCCTGAATGTGGAGGTGTGCATTTTCACACTCCTATACCTTTTGCCTAATGGGAGAGGGGAGAAGAGTTGTGACTCATCCTTGATTATGCTGCTGGCCTTGATGAGGCAGTCAGAATAACTCCTATTGTGTCTATCTTGGATATATACCAGCATCTGCAGTTCCATTTTACTCTCTTTTTCCTCTCTCTACCAATTCAATTCAATTTCAATTTAAAAACTTTATTGGCATGATAAAAAAAACATTGTTATATTGCTAAAGTATAAAACATGACATACATATTTGAAATGCATAAGTATAAATACAAGTATACAGTGTATGGATAGATATGTCCCTGTACATAAACTTGCAATAGGCCTATAGCCCTTTATTGATTGAGTTTAGAGATAACTTAAGGCACGGAAACAAGCCCTTCAGCTCACCGAGTCTGAGCCAACCATAGATCACCTCATACACTAGCACTACACACGCTAGGAATAATTTACAATTTTTATCGCAACCACCTGGAGACAACCCACGCGGTCACGGGGAGAGGGTATAAATTCCATACAGACAGCACCCGTAGTCGGGAACAAACTCGGCTCTCTGGAGCTGTAAAGCACCAACTCTACCGCAGTTCCATAGTGCCACAGTTCCACAATCTCCTGCATGAAATCACAACTCTTTTGCATGGCTTTGCAACTAGGCAGAGTTTAGATGGACTCGCACAGGGCAGAGGTGAGGCAAGTATAATTCAGCACAGTGCCAGTGTAGCAGCTGATTCCTGACATCCCACCCTGGTTACATTCTGACCTCAGGTGTAAACTTTCTCCCAGTGACACAGATCCTCCGGTATCCTGCCACGTCGCAAAGACTTACCAGTAGTTAGAACGGATGGTAGAACTTAGTGTCTGCCTCAGAGACCCACACCACCCTGGCCACACTCTCATTTCACCCCTGCCATCGAGAAGAAGGGACAGGAGCCTAAAAACTGTAATGTCCAGGTTCAGGAACAGCTGCTTCCCTACAGCTGTTCAGCTATCAAACACTACAACCTCAAATAAGCTCTGAACTACATACTACATAGACTATTATTGTTCTTATTGCAATATTATTTTGTTTTTCGTATTGACGAGAGAGAGAGATCATATATATACATATATGTGTGTATTTATGTATGTATATATATATATATATATATATACATATGTATATATATATATATATATATATATACGTACACACAAAAAACAAACAATAATAGTGCAATAATAACAATAATAGTCTATGTAGTTCAGAGCTTATTTGATGGCCCATTGTTGACTGGGGAAGAGGTGATAACGAAGGGATACAAGGATGTAAACAGTGGAACTGATATGGCAACTAGGGTGGGGGAAGAGGGAGGGGGGGGGGAGTGAATGCAGAGATGGCTTGAAATTAGAGATACATGTTCATACCGCTAGGTACCCCTTACCTGCTCTAACCTCACCTCCACCGAATGTATAGCACTCCATTCACTTTGCAGCGATCCCGACATTATCATCACCTCCACTCTCCATCTTTCTGCTGGCGTGTATGTTTAGCAAGTGCAATTATTTCTAATTTCCCAAAGAGAAGTATTTCCCATTTTACAAGTAGTTCTGTATTGCAGTCATTAGAGAAACGTTTACAGTGGAGCAGAGAACCCAAGTCATCATTGTATTGAATTCCTTCAACCTTCGCCAAAGCAATATAAATTGATGAAATAATATTAAAACATTAAACCCGAAAGAAATTAGTTTATGATAAAGGTAAAAAGTGCACAAAATGCAAAATGAAGAGACAACAAACACATTAAGGGCAAAACCATAAATATATATAAATAGTTGAGCTGTCAATTCAAATGTAATATCAAGTCTTGCCTTAGAAAGCAATGATTTATTTCTAATGTAGTAAGTGTGCGGTACTTTAATCACCAGGGTGTACTAAAGCTGATACAAGAACACGTCAGATTATTCCAACACATCAACCAGAGTTTGTCAGAGAATGGTAATGCACAGATTGGAATATAGCAAAGTAAATGAATATAATAATCAGATTATACAAATATATTCATTGGAGTTATAGCAAATGCACAAGAATATATCAATTGGAATAAACCCAGTGTATTTTTCTTGTGACAGTACAGCCTACAGGCACCTCTAAGAAGTAAAACGTCCTTATTTTGTTAGCTGGCCATAGAACGAGGAACTGCTGGAATCTTGCGCAAAAAAAGACAAAGTGCTGGAGGAACTCAGCAGGTCAGGTAGCAGAGAGTCAGAGGGTCTCCAAAGAGCTCAGGACCACTCTCTACCAACAACTAGAGAGTGGTCCGGACTTCCCATTTACCTCACTGGAGACCTTGGACTATCTTTAATTGGACTTTACTGGATTTAATCTTGTATTAAACTCTATTTCCTTAATCATGTATCTGTAGACTCGATTGTAATCATGTATAGTATTTCCACCGACTGGTTAAACATGGAAAAAAAGCTTGTCACTGTACCTCGTGACAATAAATTAAACTAAACTAACATCTGCGGGGGAAATGGATATGTGATGTTTCAAGTCGGGACCATTTTTCAAACTCTGCAGAAGGGTCCTGAACCAAAAACGTTACCTATAGTATCCATGTCCTCCAGAGATGCTGCCTAATGTGCATGTATAATAGCTGCGTGCACCAGTACCCTATTGTATAAAAATATGATCAATAAATAAACCACAGTAGAAATTTGGGCATAAGAGAAAGGAACAGAATGATCAAGAATCAATAAATCTTTATCTTGAGTCAGTTCAATGAGAGAGCAACTGTTGCCCTCTGGATTAAAACATCCAAACATTCACAACTTTTTTGAGTGAAGAAATTCCTTGTGCCTAGATTAGAGAGTATCGTCTACAGGGAGAGATTGGACAGACTTGGATTGTTTTCTCCGGAACTTTGGGGGTTGAGAGGAGACCTGATCGAAGTATAAAAAATGATGTGATGCATAGATAGGGTAGACCTCAAATGGAAAAATCAAACACGAGAGGGTATACCTTTGAAGTTGGAGGGGCAGGGTTTAAAGGAGATATGCCTGGGCAAGATTTTTACAACAGAGGGTAGACCATGCTGCCAGGAAGGGTGATGGTCAGATAAGATAGTGGCGTTTAAGAGACTTTTGGATAGGCACACGGATTTGCAGGGAATGGAGGGATATGGATCATGTGTAGACTGGTAAGGGTTGGCATCATGTTTGGCATGGACATTGTGGGCCAAAGGTCCTGTTCTTGTGTAGGAACTGCAGATGCTGGTTTAAACTGAAGATAGACACAAAATGCTGCAATAACTCAGCGGGGCAGGCAGCATCTCTGGAGAGAAGGAATGGGTGATGTTTCGGGTCGAGACCCTTCCTTCTGTTCTAGATGCTATCTTCATAACAAGTGGAGACGAGTATAGGAGCAAGCAAAGAGGTCCTTCTGCAGCTGTAGTGAGACCACACCTGGAGTATTGTGTGCATTTTTGGTCTCCAAATTTGAGGAAGGACATTCTTGCTATTGAGGGAGTGCATCTTAGGTTCATAAGGTTAATTCCCGGGATGGCGGGACTGTCATATGCTGAGAGAATGGAGTGGCTGGGCTTGTACACTCTGGAATTTAGAAGGATGAGAGGGAATCTTATTGAAACATATAAGATTATTAACGGTTTGGACACGCTAGAGGCAGGAAACATGTTCCCAATGTTGGGGGAGTCCAGAACCAGGGGCCACTGTTTAAGAATAAGGGCTAAGCCATTTAGAACGGAGATGAGGAAACACTTTTTCACACTGAGAGTTGTGAGTCTGTGGAATTCTCTGCCTCGGTGGAGTTCTCTGGATACTTTCAAGAGAGAGCTAGACAGGGCTCTTGAAGATAGTGGAGTCAGGGGATATGGGGAGAAAGCAGGAACGGGGTACTGATTGGGGACGATCAACTATGATCACATTGAATGGCAGTGCTGGCTTGAAGGGCCGAATGGCCTACTCCCGCACCTTTGGCTATTGTCTATTGTCATCCTTGGTGGACAATCTCTTGAGATGGACCATTCAAAAGAAAATTACAGCACGGAATGAAGCCCAGCACACTTAGTCCTATTAAAACTTCCCCCCCTCACCTTAAACCTATGTCCTGTGGTTTCTGAATCTTGATTCCCCTACACTGAGTGAAAGACTCTTACTATTGCTCTCATGGTCTTGTACACATCTACAAGTCCTTCTGTCCCTCACCCTGAATAACAAGAAGACACAATAAACTCCCCAGAAGAGCTTACGCAGATGTATGCACCTTACCATCTGTTGAAAATATTGTAATTTGGAGCAAGCTAACAACCTCACGCTCCTTGTTTATGGCACTGCTAATGACTTTCATCACCATCACATCTCCTCCTCCTCCTTCCTATCCCTGTTCTTGCTCCCGTTGTGGTCCGGCAATCGGATATCCTTCTCCCGAGAAGATTTCAGATAGTGACCCTTGGCAGACAGGCTCAATTCAGGTTGAGGAACCTGCTCGCGGGGACAAGAGAGGGAGAGAGGAGCCTCCGCTGTTTCTCCGGTTATCTTTGCCACCTGCTCCATCGTTACTCTGCCCTGCAGTGGCGGAATGGGAAAAAATTAAATCACACCCACTGACTAACTTCAAACCACCAATATGTTCCCTATCCGTGAAGCAAGCTTCTTGTCAGCTTCCCCGCTGTGAATTGAACAAAGCTCTCCTCACACTGAATGGCAAGTGTTAGTCGAAGCTAATTTGGGAGCCTTGACTCTCGACATGTGACATCCGCGGTGGGTTCGTTCCACCCTGCAGTAAAAACAGTCTCCGTGACTGTGGGGGTGAGGAGTTTAAAGGCAAGACGACATGCACCAGCCACGATAATAATCACTTTATTGATATTGAGGAGCGGATACCCGTTGGTCTTGCCTGCCAATTATTTCTCATGCCGTTGAAGACTGCACTTGTGTTCAGTAAATACAAGTCTGTGTCACAGTCACGGACCACATTGGTATCTGTTGTTGCCGATTGTCCGCTATGACTGGGGGAGGGGGGGGTGGGGTTAAGGTCGAGGTCCCAAGGCTGGAAGGGTGAAGATACGGTATTGGGAGGGGGGGTTTAAACCCAGGCCAGGGTGCCGCAGAGTCCCCGGCCCCACACGCGCTGCTCCAGGGTCCCTAGTGCTCACGACATCTTCATGCCTCTCCCTCTCTCCACACCCGCGACTGGAATAACTTCACGTGGTGCCAGCTCACTGGGGAACTAGCGGATTTATGGCGGGGGGGTACAGTGGAACAGGAGCCTCAGTCCGTCATAACCAAAATCTGCTATATCAGGGCTGCCAACCGGGTGAGTTGGGAGCGAGAAATTGCAAGAGACCAAGCCTGAGGGAGTGTAGCGACCAGGGGGGGGGGGGGGATGGTGGGCGAGGGGGGGGCCCCCTCCCCTTGGTACCGAGATTTTGCATTTTTCAGCTTGAAATTGTGCAATCTGGTGCATACTGTAGCGAGTCTTTTAACTTACACTTGAATACAATATTTATGCTTTAAATTTGATTAACTATGAATAAAGTTAGGAAAGCATACTGGTTACTGTATATTGTTGAACGGCAGTACACAGAAGCCAACGTTTCACCATTGATACGATTAACAGTGACAAATTCTTACCTTGGCAACTGTGAAGCGGCTGCTGAGGACCAGGGGAGGTGGTGAAAGGACCTCCAGGCGGGTATAAAGCCATATGACAGCGTGTGGTTCAAGACCCTAAAGATCGGGCTCCAACGCCACAAAATGGTCGACGGCAACAGCAACACACTCCCTGGTCCTCGGCCAGAGACAGCTTCACCCCTGGCAGCTGTGGGACGGTCTGCCTGTCAAAGATAGACCTAAAATAGACACAAAAAGCTGGAGTAACTCAGCGGGGCAGGCAGCATCTCTGGAGAGAAGGAATGGATGACGTTTTGGGTTGAGGCCCTTCTTCAGACTGGTTAGGGATAAGGGAAACGAGAAATATAGATGGTGATGTGAAGAGATAAAGAACAATGAATGCAAGGTATGCAAAAAAGTAATGATGATAAAGGAAACAGGCCGTTATTGGCTGTTGGGTGAAAACGAGAAGCTCGTGCGACTTGGGTGGGAGAGGGAATGTCGGGGTTACTTGAGTTCAGTTTAGTTTTACAGTTTAGTTTATTGTCACGTGTACCGAGGTACAGTGAAAAGCTTTCGTGGCGTGCTAACCAGTCAACGGAAAGACTATACAAGACAGGTCAGCCACAGGAAGTAATGCAACCACAGATGAAACATTCCGCTCTCCAAGCAGAGCAACGTCAAAGCCTCACCATCATCTCACGCAGATGGACGGGAGCCAACACACTAATCCAGAGGGCAGGGCAAGTCGTATCCTGGGGCAGAGAACCAGGTACTACCACAGTTGCTTGGGGACAGAGAGGGGGGGGTCAGGAGGGGAGGGGTCTCCGTGTCGGTTTACTCCTGGGTGTGGCCAAGATGGCCATTCGCGGTCCAGGCATCGGGCAGTTGATGGTCACACCAGAGCCTCTATGCTGGGCCTCCAGCATGTCCGTGCCCGCGTGTCCCTGGAGCTGGAGCATGCGGTGTTTATGGGGTCTCTGGGGACCTTCCGTGAGCGCTGGTCGCCGCGGAGGGTCGGGTGCATTGCAGATAAAGTTGGCAATATTCTAATTTGACATCGTTATTTATGAACAGTATTTGTTTGAATAAAACCATTTTGTATTCTTTTTAAAAAGAGTTGCTTGGGGAAACCAGCTTTACTACTTTTTATAGGGGGACAATCGAGAGCACATTAGATTCAGATTCAGATTCAGATTCAATTTTAATTGTCATTGTCAGTGTACAGTACAGAGACAACGAAATGCATTAACCTACGGCATCACTTCCTGGTTCGGGAGCTGCAAGGCGTGCGAACGGCACCAACTAGACAGGATTGTGAAGACCACCAGCAGGATTATTGATGCTCCACTCCCTTTCCTGCTGGACATATACAGGAAGAGATGTATCAGCAGAGCCATCTCCATCATCAAAGACCCCTACCACCCATCGCATCACATATTCTCCATCCTGCCATCTGGGAAGAGGTTCAGGAGCATTAGCTGCAAAACCAGCAGGATGCTCCTCAGCTTCTTCCCGCAGGCTATAAGACTGATAAACGGACTTTGCCCCCTGCCAAAGTATCGCGCACCAACCATCAACCTGGACACACTGCAGCAGAGCCACTGTCGTGCCGCTGCCGATCGGAACGCCTGTTGATGTTTAGTAGAGAGTAGTGTGTTTAATTTGTTCATGATATATGTAATTTTATTTCTATTTATTTTTTTACTGCACACTGAATGGACACTGGTTGAGTAACGTTTTTTTGTTTCCTCTGGGTATGTGAGTACTCAGGAAAATGACAATAAAGATATACTTATATTTATACTTACTTACTACTTTGTCCCATGTCAAGCCATTCTCTCCCCCTTTAAACTCCTTCCCACTCCCATGCTGACTTTTCTGTCCTAGGCCTCCTCCACTGTCAGAGTGAACCCAAATGTAAATTGGTGGAACAGCACCTCATATTTCGCTTGGACAGCTTACAACCCAGCGGTATGAATATTGATTTCTCTAACTTCAAGTAACCCTTGCATTTCCTCTCTCTTTGTCCCTCCCGCACCCTAATTGTCTGATTAGTTTTACTGTCGCCCTGCATAGTTTCACTGTGTGCACCCATGCGCTATCACCTCCTCCACAGCCAACAATGGACCATTGTGGGCTCCAACCTTTCCTTGATCATAGTTGATGGCTTTGATTTGTTCTCTTCATACCTTTCATTCATTTGTTCCTTGTACCTTTTCATCTCTCTGGTTTCCCTCTCCCCGGACTCTCGTCTGAAGAAGGGTCTCGACCCTATTCCTTTTCTCCAGAGATGCTGCTTGGCCTGCTGAGTTACTCCAGCGTTTTGTGTCTATCGTAGCCATTCGTGCAGGCTGGATTCCTGGATTCTTATAAATAACCTAATCTGTGCTGGCACAAGAGGTGCTGGAATCCTGAACAAAACATAAAGTGCAGGGGGAACTCAGCATGTTTAAGAAGGAACTGCAGATGCTGGAAAATCGAAGGTACCATTTATCCTGTATCTGTACACTGTGGGTGACGAATCATGTATAGTCTTTTCTTTGACTGGATAGCAAGCAACAAAAAGCTTTTCACTATACTTCAGTACACGTGACAATCACAAACTAAATTAAACTACACTAAACTCGCCAGAAGAAGGATCCCAACCGGAAATGTCTGCCCATTCCCTCCACACATTCTGCCTGACCCGCTGAGTTCCTCCAGCACTTTGTGTTTCGTTCTAATCTCTGCTGAACGCCGCCCTTCAGATTTGCTAAACCATTATTATCCAGGAACAATTAAGAAAGTATCAAAGGATTCTTCCCGCTTCTGACTGTGAATAGAAAACAGTAACACTTAATTGTATCCTTTGTAAGCAGGATGCAACATTCTATAATGAATTCAATGCAGTCTCCAAGGTCTCATTTGAAGCCCTTATGATCAAATATAATTCTCTCCCCTAAAGACTATTGAAACAAAGTATCATCTTACCTTTCATAATTTTTAACAGCTACATATCTGCCATGGCTAACTTAACATATAGTATGAAGCTACACAAAAAAGCTGGAGAAACTCAGCGGGTGCAGCAGCATCTATGGAGCGAAGGAAATATGCAACGTTTCGGGCCGAAACCCTTCTTCAGAAGCCTTCACTTCCCTATCCCCATTCCTGACCAGGATTCATGACCAGAAATTCAACACCAACAAACTGTATTCTGTCCATTGTCATAGAGTGATACAGTGTGAAAACAGGCACTTCGGCCCAACTTGCCCACACCGGCCACAAGGTCCCAGCTACACTAGTACCACCTACCTGCCTGCGTTTGGCCCATATCCTTCCAAACCTGTCCATCCATGTACCTGTCCAAATGTTTCTTATATATTCTGATAGTCCCAGCCTCAACTACCTCCTCTGGCAGCTTGTTCCATACACCCACCACCCTTTTGTGTTGAAAAGGTACCCCTCAGATTCCTATAAGATCTTTTCCCCTTCACTTTAAACCTATGTCCTCTGGTCCTCGATTCACCTACTCTGGGCAAGAGACTCTGTGCATCTACCCGATCTATTCCTCTCATGATTTTAAACACGTGACATGTCACAATGAAAGTTCGACTGGGAACGATCATGACCAGAACACAAAGTGCTGGAGTAATTCAGCGGGTCAGGCAGCATCTCTGTTGGACATGGACAGGTGATGTTTTGTGTGGGGAACCGTCTTCAGACTGATGGTTCTTTAGATCAGTCTAAAGAAGGATCCTGACCCGAAACTTCCCCTGTTCATTCCCCCCAACACATTTAAGACTTTAGTCTTTAGAGCTACAGCGTGGAAACAGGTTGTTTGGCCCGCTGGGTCCATGCCGACCAGCGATTACTGCATATGCTAGCACTATCTTGTACAATGGGGACAATTTTACAATCCACAGAAGCCAATAAACCTACAAACCTGCACGTCTTGGGAGTGTGGGTAGAAACCGGAGCACCCGGAGAAAACCCACGCAGGTCACAGGGAGAATGTACAAACTCCATGCAGACAATATGTGTAGTCAGGAACAAATCTGGGTCTCTGGAGCTGTGAGGCAGAACTCTATTACTGGTCACCATGCTGCCCTGCATGAGATTCTGCCTGACCCGCTGAGTTCCTCCAGCAATTTGTGTTTTGGTTTAGATTCCAGCATCTGCAGTTCATTGTGTATTGCAGCAGAGATTAGTTTATTTATAGAATCCAGGAATGCATTCTGAGACAATGGATTAAAGGGGCAAAATGAGGTGAGTAGGGAGGGAGGAGAGGGTGGGGGAGGGGCTGGAAAATACATTAGTGTGGGACAAAGCCTGGAAAGTGATACATGAATAGTTTAGTTTAGTTTAGTTTAGTTTAGAGATGTTTAGTTTAGAGATGCAGTGTAGAAACAGGCCCTTCGGACCACCGAGTCTGCGCTGAAGAACAATCTCCAATACACTAGTTCTATTGTACACACTCGGGACAATCTATAGAGGCTAATTAACCTACAAATTTGAATGTCGTTGGAGTGTGGAAGGAAACTGATGAAAACCCACATGGTCATAGGAAGAACGTGCAAACTCCGTACAGACAGCACCTGTAGTCAGGATCGAACCCAGGTCTTAGGTGCAGTAATGGGCCCGTCCCACTTAATGGCCTATCCCACTTTCACGACCCAATTCATGACCTTTTTTACTCGTGGACATTTTTCATCATGCTAGAAAAAAACGCCCCGACCTACTTGATGCCACGAGTACCTACGACTAGCATCACGGCCTGCTACGACATACCTACGACCTCCTACGACCTCGTAACGACCATGCTGCGAGTATGAGTAAAGGGCAAACTCGGCAGAGGTCGTGCATTAGGTCGTGAAAGTGGGACAGGCCCTTTAGGTGATGTTTTTTGGCGACTGGCGGCCACTGTCATAGACGCAGCAGGTTGCTGAAAAACCGGCGACTGGACACCCCCTACGACAATGTCTACGTCAATGTCTACAACAACCTACCTCCAGTCGACATCAAGCTATGGCAAGCTACTGACAACCAGCGACCTATTAGGACGTCCACCTACGACAACCTACGTCCAATTCAGTCGCCGCTATCTGTCGGCGGTTGACGTAGGTTGGCGTAGGTAGTCGCCAATGGAATTCACCAAAGTCAGCACCGGCAAAAACCTACATCATCCTGGCAACAACCTACGTCAGTTTACGATCGTTGGCGCCAAGCCCTCGGGCTCCAACTGTCGCTGAAAAGTTTTGAACATTTCAAAGTCTGGAAAAAAGGTACGATTGTTTGGGAACTGAGGAGACCATACAGGCGACACCCCGGCGACCACGTGGCAACGGCCTAGTCGCATGTAGTTGCCTAAAAAATCGCCTAAAGTGGGACAGGGGCATAAGGCATCTTTACCTCTGCGCCATCGTGCCATCATTGTTCTTGTTCGTAACCACCCATCCCACAGGTATGCACTGATTTGTTCACAGCCCAGGAACCTGGTTGTTTTATTTCTTCGTACAACGGAGCCACGCATTACATTGTTTTGTGAATCTTTGTGGTCTTTGTCACACTGCGACACGGTGACCATGTTAAATTGGGTCTGATTTTCTATTGGCGACCTTCATTTAAATGGCTACAGACAAGGTCCACTCCTGATGCATATTTCCAATTATCGTGCCTCTTGACGTCTTTCAGACCCGCAATCTACTGAGTGCTTTTTGAGAACATCGGCGTTCTGAAATGGCAGAGGCAAACATTAACCCCGTCTGAAGGGCTGCCAGCCCATTGCTTTTTACAACCCTTGTTGAATGAATGGATCCATCCGACAAAAATGACAGGATGATTGTCCTGGACAACACCACTCACATGTCAAACACTACACTGGCGAGTTGCAACAATCACCGCCACTGCTTTGCACATATACAAAATCAGATGCATAACATCCGACAAAAACAGAATTAAGTAGCTGACGCATCACCACTGGGTGAATCGACAGACACTGCCACACATCCCTAACGCAGCAAACAGCTCAACCACACTCTAACCAGAATGTTGCCTTGTGCGACCAAAGTTTCAACTCCGAAGATAGACCCAAAGTGCTGGAGAAACTCAGCGGGTCAGGCAGCATCTCTTGATATTACAAAGGATGGGTGACATATCAATTCCTTTGGCTTCAAGGGTTGCAGTTGAATGAACCTCATTCCCCTTCAAACTCAGGGTGAGGTTCCCCCGTTCAGTTTTTCTCAAACTGCTCAGGAAAACTTGTCTTGTAGGAACAAACCCTTCTTCAGACGTACTGCAGGTGCTGGTTTATACTAAAGATAGGCACAGAGTGCTGGAGTAACTCGGCGGGTCAGGCAGCGTCTCTGGAGAAAAAGGATGGGTGACGTTTTGGGACGGGAAACTTCTTCAGTCTGAAAGTAGCGGGTGGTTGGGCAAAGAGCTAGAGGCCAGCAAAGACTAGGATCAATCAGGGCTGGCCACAAATAATCTCAGCAGGGAAGTGCCCTGGGAAGTCAATTCAATATTGGGATAACTGAGTCCACAAATCGCAATCACCCCGTATAGGCAACGGGTCCATACTAACTAGCGATCACCCCGTGCTCCATGGGTGCACACTAACTATTCACACCTCAGATTCCAAGTGTAACTAGCGATAACTAACCCAGCGAGTCCACGCTAACTAGCTCTCCCGTACAGATAACAGAGTGTCCCTAACTAGCAATACACAGACAACTCCAACGAGTGTCCGATACTACAGATACTATCGCGACGCTACCGATCACTCGTACAGATAACTCCATCGAGTGCATACTAACTAGCGACCACCCCATACAGATAACTCCAGCGAGTGCACGCTAACTAGCGATCACCCCATACACTAGTGCTATCCTACACACGAGGGACAATTTACAATTTTTACCCAGGCCAGTTAACCTACAAACCTGTACGTCTTTGTAGTGTGGGAGGAAACCGGAGCACCCGGAGAAAATCCACGCAGTCACAGGGAGAACATGCAGACAGCACCCATTGTCAGGATTGAACCCGGGTCTCTGATGCTATAAGGCAGAAAGTCTACAGCCGTGCCACCGTGCTGTTTCTATGCATTTGCCACATAATCGGGCAGTCCTTAAGTAAGGCGATAATCTTACTGATCTGTATGCAAAAAATGTACTTCACTGTACCTTGGTACACATGATAATAAAAGAACCATTGAACCATTATTATGGATATCTGATTAAATAGAATGAGCCTTCTAGGGGGGGAGGGGGAATATCAACCCAAAAAATGTATTTAGCCTTGAAAGCTGGAGTTTAAAATAATGGCATTGATTTTGCCTCTCTGTCCCAGATAGAGAAAAGTGAGAATTGATTAGTGTGACAAAGTGGTTATGTGTTGAAGAGTAGATATTGAGCACTTAAACACTTAGCTTTTCTTTATATTTGCTCTTTGTTTTGGCCCCACCAGGGCACGGTATGCGGGTCTGAAAGTACTATTTGTGTAAGGGAGCAAGCACAATGTAACGTCAGCCATTTGTGATAAGTAGAAAAATTCAATTTAAATACATAAAAACCGCAGCACAAAGGCAGGCGCTGGGCTTGCACTTTCAAATATGATGCAATTCTGGACCTCCAAAGCTAACGCAAGAAGTTTAAAAATAAGCTTTCTTGCTGAGCTTAGCCTTTACTTATGGAAGTGTTAAACACCGAGGGCTTTCTCTCGGTGTCCAACGCAGTTGCATCGGGGCAGAGTCGTGGAGCGACAGAGAAACAGAGGGTGAAGCCAAACACAAACTGGAGGAACAGCACCTCAAATAGGGTGGCACAGTGGGGCAACGGTAGAGTTGCTGCCTCACAGTGCAGAGACCCAGGTTCGATCCTGACCACGGGTGCTGTCTGTACGGAGTTGGCACGAGTGTAAGGAATTTGTACGTTTTCCCTGTGACCACGTGTTACAAACAAAGACATAATTGTGACATTACTACCCTTATCAAACAACTCTTGGAGAGAAGCTGTTTTCTATGTCAAACACATTGAAGTCTTTTGTGATCATCTAGTCACACTGACCAAAGGTTGAATGGAATCTGTGGATATGTTACAATCTGCCCGGTCGATTCCTTGTGTGATTGTGTGTGCAAAGAGAAAAGCATTTATTGTAAGCAGATTAATGGGCCTGTCCCACTTAGGCGATTTTTTAGGCGACTGCAGGCGACTAGGCTGTCGCCAAATGGTCGCTGGTGGTCGCCGGGGTGTCGCCTGTATGGTCGTGAGTAATCTCCTCAGTCGCCCAAAGAGGCGTAGCGTCTTTCTGGTCACCGCTAGATTTTCGCCGACAGTGGCGACGGTGGGTTTGATGCCAATGAGCGTAGCCTGACATATGTGCTGTTGTAGGTTGTCGCCAGGTGACATAGGTTGTCGCTGGTGATGACTTCGGTGAATTCCACTGTTGTATTCGCCGACAGTCTTGGTTCTTGGTTCTTGGTTTCTTGGTCCTCCAAAATATTCCAAATGGAATTTAAACTGGAGGTGGTACCCCATCTCCCCCATCTCCCCATCTCCCCCTTCCCCCACACCTCTCTCCTCCCCTCCCCAACCCCTCCTTCCTCCCCCTCTCCATCTCCCTTTCCTCACCCAACCTCTCCTCCCCCTCCTCCTCCCCCTCTCTCCCCCACCCCCCTTCCCTCTCTCTCACCCCCCCCCTTCCCTCTCTCCCCTCCCGCCCCCTTCCCCCTACCCCTCTGTCCCTCTCCCCCTCCCCCTACCCTCCCTCCCCACTCTTCCACCCACCCCTTACCCCACCCCTCTCCCTCCCCAACCCCTCTCTCTCCCCCTCCCTTCCCCTCCCGTCTCACCCCCCCCCCCTTCCCCTACCCCTCTGTCCCCCTCTTCCACCCACCCCTACCCCTCCCTCCCTACCCTCCCTCTCTTCCCCCCTCCCCCCCTCTCACTCCCCACTCTCCCCTCTCTCTCCCTCCACCCCAGTCGCCTATAAAATCGCCTAAGTGGGACACGCCCATTAGTCCAGTTGCCGGTTTCTCGGCGACCTGCTATGACTATGACAGTCGCCGGTAGTCACCTAAAAATCACCTATGTGGGACAGGCTCACTACACCATTGTTAAAGTAGGCAAGGGACTGTAATGCAGAGAGGTTAATGGATTCATTGGCAACATTAATACAGAATGCAGAACAGTACAGCGCAGGAACTGTAGGCGGCACGGTGGTGCAGCGGTAGAGTTGGTGCCTTACACCGCTAGAGACCCGGGTTCCATCCTGACCACAGGTGCTGTCTATACGGTGTTGTCGGTTCTCCAAGTGACCACGTGGGCTGTCTCCGGGTGCTCCGGTTTCCCCCCACACTCAAAAGATTTGCGGGTTTGTAGGTTAATTGGCTTCTGTAAATTGTACATTGTCGCTCGTGTATAAGATAGTACCAGTGTACTTCTTCTTCTTGCGTATGGCGTGCACAGCCCAAAGTTGTAAGACGACTTGTTCTGTTTGATCTTCCGTTTGTGCACACCAGGGTGATTGCATTCATTGAAACCACGTGAAGGTTGCAATCTCCCATCACACTAGTGTACTGGTGATCGCTGGTCAACACAGACTCGGTGGGCCAATTTACACTATAAATCTAAAGTCTAAAGAAAAGGCCCTTTGACCCATAATGTTTGTGCCAAACATGATGCCGGATAATACAAATGTCTGCCTGCACATGATCCACATCCCGATATTTCCTGAATATCCATGTGCCTATCTAAAAGCCTCTTAGACACCACTATCAAATCAGCCTCCACCAGCACCCCTGACAACATGGTCCAGGCACTCACCACTCTCTGCGTAAAAAATGACGCCCACATCTCCATTAAACTTTCTCCCTCACACCTTATAGCTATGCGATATGACCATAAGACCATAATTCCTAGGAGCAGATTTAGGCCATTCAGCCCATCAAGTCTACTCCACCATTCAATCCTGGTCTATCTTTCCCTCTTAACCCCATTCTCCTGCCTCCTCCCCATAACCTTGATGCCCTTATTAAACATGATGCCAAGAACACCTCTAATCAAGAACCTAATCGCTGTCTTAAATATCCAATGACTTGACCAACAAAGTTGTCTGTGGCAATGAATTCCACCGATTCACCCTCTGGCTAAAGAAATTCTTCCTCATCTTATTTCTAAAAAAATCCTCCTCATCTCTATTCTAGCCCTCAAGCCCTTGACATTTCCACCCTGGGAAAAAGGATCTGACTGTCCACTCTCTCTATGCCTCTCACAATCTGATGTACCTCTATCACGTCTCCCCTCAACCTCTCATGCCAGAGAGGAAAGAGAATGCATTGAGAAAGATTTCTTTTCTTTATGAGAAACTATCAACCAAAATTCAAGGGGGACACAAGGAACTGCAGATGCTGGTTTCCAAAAAAAAAAAAAGACTCAAAGTGCTGGAGTAACTCGGTAGGTCAGATAGCATCTGTGGAGAACATGCACAGGTGACTTTTTGGGTCACAACCCTTCATCAGATTGATGAACTAAAATTCAACCAAAAAAATCAATTTTCAACAGAAAATCATCACTCTTTCTATGCTTATATCTTGTCTGCATTCCCTGCCTGTCTCACCGGAGAGCTGAACATCTCATTCAGTGGCATTAATCAAAAGTCCCATTCCCATTCAGTCAGGCAATAAATTTGAACAATTTCACCATTGCATTTAATAAGATCTTTTAACTTTCTGCTGATGACAAATTAAAGTGCTTTATTTTAGAATATACCAGCATTCACAGATTGGTTACAGAAAGATTGTACCCACAGTGGCACAGCAGTAGAGTTGCTGCCTCGCTGCGCCAGAGGCCCTGGTTCGATCCTGACTACAGGTGCTGTCTGTATGGAGTTTTGTACGCTCTCCTTGTGACAGTGTGGGTTTTCTCTGGGTGCTCCAGGTTTCCTCCCACACTCCAAAGACGTAGAGGTTTGTAGGTGAATTGGTTTCTGTAAATTGTGAGTTGTCCCTAGTGTGCAGGATAGTACTGGTGTGCAGGGTGATTGTTGGTCAGTGTGGGCCAGAGGGCCTGTTTCTGTGCTGTATTTCTAAAATCACAGCTACACAACTAGCTGAAGTGCTTTAACTGGTGCCTTATCCACACAATACAGAATTCTACAAAAGAATAGGAAACTCAGTGTTGAGTTGAGTAGATTTTCTAAAAGAATTACAGATTTTGTTGATTTATTTCTGGCTATAGATTCCAAAGGCCCAATTTTTAAATGAAGATTCCTTTCACCACGCCAGCGCCACTCATCTGGTCATCCTGCTCTTGGTAGAGTTTTGTTGAGCTGCAAAGGGTACCGAGATGATTTACGAGGATGTTGCCAGGACAAGAAGACCTGGGAGCCAAAGGGGGAGGTTGAGCAGGCGAGGACTTTATTCTTTGAAGTGCAGGAGGATGAGTGGTGATCTAATAGAAGTAAAATTATGAGGGGAATAGATCTGGTGAATGCACCATATCACGGTGGCACAGCAGTAGAGTTGCTGCCTTACAGTAAATGCAGCGCCGGACACCCAGGTTCGATCCCGACTACGGGTGCTGTCTGTACGGAGTTTGTACGCTCGCCCCGTGACCTGCGTGGGTTTTCCCCGAGATCTTCGGGTTTCCCCCCACACTCCAAAGACGTACAGGTTTGTAGGTTAATTGGTTTGGTAAATGTAAAAATTATCCCTAGTGGGTGTAAGATAGTGTTAATGTGCGGGGATCGCAGGTCGGAAGGGGTCGCTGGTCGGCCGAAGGGCCTGTTTCCGCTCTGTATCTCTAAACTAAACTAAACTAAACTCAGACTCTCTTACCCAGAGTAGGGGAATCAAGAACCAGAGGACATCGGTTTAAGGTGAGAAGGAAAAGGTTTGATAGGAACCTGAGGGGGAACTTTTTTACATAGAGGGTGGTGGATGTATGGAACAAGCTGCCACAGAAGGTAGTTGAGGCATGTACATTTAAAAGATAGAAGAATCCTGACCTGAAACATCACCGATCCAGGTTCTCCAAGAACGCTGTCTGAACCGCTGAATATTCCAACAGGCACATGGATAGAAAAGATATAGAGGGATAAGGGTCAATTGCCGGCAGGTGGGATTAGTATAGTTGGGGCATCTAGTTCGGCATGGAAGGGCTGAAGGGCCTGTTTGAATATGACTCTATTTCTAAAATCTTGCAAAGATTTTAAAAAAAGCTTCTTTTGCACGTTGATTGTTGCTTATTTTATATTTACGCTAAAAGCTTCTCTTTTTATGATGGAGAGATGCCTAATGCCAATTACAATGTTCGGTGCCATTAAAAGTATAGTTTAGTTTAGAGATACAGCAATGGTAAAGGGCCCTTCAGACTAAGTCCACACCGACCAGCAATCACCTGTTTGCTAGTTCTAACCTAGAAACTTGGGACAATTTTATAGAAGCCAATTAACCTGGACATAACTCAGCAGGTCAGGCAGAACCTCTGGAGAAGATGGATAGGTGAAGATTTGGATCGGGACCCTTTTACATTCATCCCACGTTAATCCCATTTTTGAATCTGCCTATATTCTCATCAGCGCCAATCTGATTCCACCACTCCCTATAGACGAGGGGAAATTTAAAAGCACATCGTACATAGTACTTCTGTACAATGAGTCTGAAGGTGAGTCCATTAGAGATCCAGCGTGGGAAAACAGGCCCTTCGGCCCATCGAGTCTACACCGACCAGAGATCACTCCGTACACCAGCAATATCCTACACACCAGGGGCAATTAACCTACAAACCCGCACGTCTTTGGGATGTGGGAGGGAACCGGAGCACCTGGAGAAAACCCAATGTGGTCACAGGGAGAACGTGCAAACTCCATACAGACAGGATTGAACGCAGTAGTCAGGATTAATCCTGGGTGTCTGATGCTGTTAGGCAGACATTATACTCACATGCACTGCAGCTTTGTGATATTTTACATTACTTGTAGTTTCCACCTGATCGTGGGTCGAATGTTACCGGTATCTCTACACCGCCATCACTCAATGGGCCTCCCGCCAAAGCAGCACACCTGCCTGGCTGATACAAAGTGATTCTGAAGGGGGTCAACGTTGAGGTTACAAATGATTGCTTTGATCTGACCCAGTGTAACTCGGTCCACAAATGTTGTCTTCATCTGAATCACAGCCCTGTCAAGTGTTGTCCTTAATGCTGCTCTGCCTAAATCCCAAAGATGGTTTTCATCCCAGCTGTTATGAGACAGCTGAACCATCCAACCAACAACTAGAGAGTGCAGTCCTGAGCTACCATCTACCTCAATGAAGACCCTCGGACTATCTTTAATCGGGCATTACTGGACTTTATCTTGCATTTAACGTTATTCCCTTTATCCTGCATCTGTACACTGTGGACGGCTCGATTGTAATCATGTACAGTCTTTCCACTGACTGGCTAGCGTGCAACAAGCAGCTTTTCACTGTACCTCAGTACACATGACAATAATCAACCAAACAAAAGCAATAAACTAAAGTACAATGTACAACAAACTTAAGTCAGATGGAGTCAATTGCAGGAACCTCCCAGGATATGTGGGTGACGCAGTAGCGCAGTGGTAGAGTTGCTGCCGTCCAGAGACCTGGGTTCGATCCTGACAATGGGTGCCATCTGTACAGGGTTTGTACGTTCTCCCCGTGACCTGCTTGGGTTTTCACCGGGATCTCCGGTTTCCTGCCACACTCCAAAGACGCACAGGTTTGTAGGTTAATTGACTTTGGTACAATTGTAAATTGTCCCGAGTGTGTGTAGGATATTGTTAATGGGCGGGGATAGCTAGTCAGTGCAGACTCGGTGGGCCGACCGGCCTGTTTCCACACTGTATCTCTAAACTAATCTAAACTAACATAACAGTGACTGCACTTTGGAAGGCGTGTGAAGTTATTCAGAAGGTACTATGAAATGCAAACCGTTTATTTTTCTCAGTGTACGGTCTCCTTCATTACCTTTGACAAGACTCTTTTGGACCTTTGTAAGTCTGGAAACTTCAGTAACTGGCATAAAACATCAATAAGCTGAAGACACAAGGAACTGCACATGCTGGAATTCACGTTCGGAATCCTCTTCTGTCTGATGCTGCCTGACCCACTGAGTGTCTTTGTGTGCCTGAGCACTTTGCGTCTATCTTCAGTATAAACCAGCATCTGCAGTTCCTTTCTACATTTGGTCTGTTTCCCCATCCTCGCCTCTCTGTAGCAGTTTTCTCCCACAACTACAATCAGTCTGAAGAAAGGTCCCGACCCAAAACATCGTCTGTCCATTCCCTCCACAGATGCTGCCTGACCTGCTGAGTGACTCCAGCACTTTGTATTCTACGCAAGAATCCAGCATCTGCAGTTCCTTGTGTCTGCATCCCAATACTTACATGGGTTAATTTGCTAATTTGTGCACCCAGGAAATTTGCTTATAACACCCTCTATTGGTGGCAGTGAAGCCTACTGTTGCAAAACAGCATGACAGAAGAGGGAGGAACTACATGCAAAGTGTGTAGACTAGGGGTGGGGATCCTGCGGCCTTCTAGGCCATTAAGTGCGGCCTTTTGAATGAATCCAAATTTTGTGGAACAAATCCTTTTATTTTTATTGATATGTTTTTGTTCGTCTTTTATTATTTTTAATTTAATCTTAAAATGAACGTATTTAAAATACCAAAGAGTAAGAGAAGATTCAATTAAATAATCAAACTCAAATTAGCATTTCAACCTCACCTAGTTGTTTCCAAGGCTCCTAAAGAACTACAAGATTGAATTGATTGAGCTCTCAGAAGATGACATTTTAAAGTCCTTATTTGACACTAAAGATCCGATTGAAATATGGAAAAATCCAATAGAATACCCACGTCTTCGGCAACATGCACGAAAAATGCTGACTTGCTTTTCAACCACATTGCTGCGAACCTACATTCTCCTGCTTAACCCAAATCAAGACGCCCTTAAGGACACAAATGGCGGATACCCATCTAGGAGATCAGCTGAAATTGCGTACCTCCATGTTGCAACCAAATATTCAAATGCTTTCCCACAAAAAGCAGTCACAACAAAGTCATTAAAAGGTTAGTTAGTTTTAGAATTAACAGATTTTTTCATTTTCTTGAAGTTAGTACATAGTAGTTAGATTTTTTACAATTTAATGTACATTTTGAAGTATATCTAATTGAAGTTTCTTGGATGCAGCCTTATTAGATTACAGCTAACTTAATGAGGCATTCCAACATGAAAAGGTTCCCCACTCCTGGTGTAGACAACACAGTGCCAGCACACATATTGTTCCTTGCTGTTGGTGTCTATGGTGGATCATGATCCTATAAGCTGCTTAGGCTGTTTAGGGGCCTGGCTGCCTAATTTTATAACATATAACCATTTTTTTAAATCTTAGAAATGCCGAATAAATTTTTTTAAATCTTAGAAATGTTTTTGTAATATGATCCACCACCGATTTTCCGGCAACTGGTGATCCGGCACCTCCTTCAGTCGGGACAAAATTACGAGACTGCACTTGAAACCACCCGGAAGTCTCATCTGAAAATGTGACGCCTAGGTCGGGAGAGGCAGCCAATCTCCACCACATCAGGACTTCCGAGGCCAATGGGCGGGTCAAATTTTCCTCCTGCAGTCGGAGCTCTGGAACTCGGGCCAGGCTGGAGCCGGCACATCCGTTCCCATTGCCGATTCCGAGGTCGACTTTCCCGCCGGCATCTCGCCCCTCCAGCGGCCTAGGCACAACGTTCTTGTACCGTTGGACTCCTCTCGGAGGCCGTGACATCTGTCTGTCCGTCCAGCAAAACTGATAATCCAGAAAGGCTCTGCAAACAAGGGTGAGGGAAAATCGGTGGTAGATCTGTATTAAAAACTGTAGAAAATAAAAAATAAAACAGTTTTTTACTTTTCAGACGCTGGGGTAACTCAGTTGGTTACTCACTGGTTGCAGGTAGTGGAAGCTAAGACCTTCCACTACCTGCAACCTCCGGCAACCACCTTCAACTAGCATCGCAACCGGCTTTGACTAAAAAATTACCGATTTTTAAAACGGCAACCTATTTTTAGTTGCGGCCGGTTTTGAATTTTTTGAAATAATCGTCACAACATAGAAGATGCAGAAACCACTTTCGACCATTAGGGAGACTGACAAAAACCTCCGGGAACCTCCAGGACCGCACGGAAACATTTGATGGGGCGCAAAGTCTCCAGAGGTTTCCGTTCAGGTTTCCTAAGTGGGACAGGGGCATTAGGCAGCATCTCTGGAGAACATGGTTAGGTGACATTTTGGATGGGTACTTCAAACTATCCATGTTCTCCAGAGTTGCTGCCTGACCCACTGAGATATTCTAGCACTCGGTCTGTTTTTTTCAGACCAGCATCTGCAGTTCCTTGTTTGTACATATTATCTGATCAGATTGGAGAGCAGGTAAAACAAACCTTTTGACTGTACCTCAGTACACGTGACAATAATAAACCTAAACCTATGATTAAGCCCAGCAAGGAAGAAAGTTATTTTTATCAAATGATATGCTTGCGCAATGCTTTTAATCAGTTAAAAGCGTTTTAAAGGATTTTTAATTGAATTTGAAATTCCAATATAAATTCCACAGGCAGCAACGGATGTAAAAATCATCAGGTGTAAGAAAGACCTGGATAGAGTGGATGTGGAGAGGAAGTTTCCACTAGTGGGAGAGTCTAGGACCAGAGAGCACAGCCTCATAAAAAAAGGACACAACTTTAGACAGGAGATGTGGAGGAATTTATTTATCCAGAGGGTGGTGAATTTGTGGAGGTCATTGCCACAGACGACTGTGAAGGTCAAGTCATTGAGTATTTATAAAGCACAGATTGATAGGTTCTTGATTAGTAAGGATGTTAAAGGTGACGGGGAGGTAATGGTATCACAACCAGAGAGCAGAGCGGAACTAACATCAACCACATTGGTGACCCTTTGACCATCCTGATCAGACTTTGCTGGCTTGACCTTGCACTAAACATTATTCCCTTATCATGTATCTATGAACTGTAAATGTGGCGATTGTAATCATGGTTTGTCTTTCCGCTGACTGGTTAACACGCAACAAAAGCTTTTCACTGTACCTCAGTGCACGTGACAATAGGCTAAATTGAACAAACTGGGGAGTATGGGGTTGAGGGAAAGATAGATCAGTCACGATCGAATGGCGAAGTAGACACGATGGGCCGAATGGCCTAATTCTGCTCCTATGTCTTATGGTCATCTACTTTATGATGGATAAATATGGAGAACGCACGATAGTTTATGAGTCACAGCCTACCTCAGGATGGTATGGTCTGCCTCAGGGAACAGGTGCTGTAGCAAATGTTTTAATCTATGCAGCACAATTAATCAGTGGTTTAAATTGCCAAGCAAATAGCCCTACATTCTGACCTGTTGCTTCAGACACCAGCACAGTAAAATGTTCTCTCAAATTCTTTTCGATACACTAATAGGCTTGTTGAAGAGCACTATATTTGTTAGTTACTGGCATTAGCCCAGACAAAACCTTTCAATTGTAATTGACGACAGACTTTGTTCGAACAGAAAAAACTATTCAGAATCATTTATGTTGAATTGTGCTCTCTTGAAAATGAACATAGCATGGTGATCCTATTTCATCGCCCTAATGACTTGCTGAACCTGGAGATGTAGTGCATCATAATCTCTCTTCAGACTAGTCCTCAGAAGGCTCAAGAGCTGATCTAAAAACCCCAGCCACTCTCACCTCACCACAAGCCCTGCACTTGACGAAGTAAAATAATCAGCTTGCAAATACTCGCTGCCCTCCGTCACCGCAAGATGTGGCCAAGCACTGTGTATAATGATCGACGCAAAACGCTGGAGTAACTCAGTGGGTCAGGCAGCATCTCTGGAGAAAAAGGAACAGGCGACATTTCAGGTCGAGACACCCATTCCTTGACACAGTAAAATGTTCCCCATGTTGGGGGAGTCCAGAACCAGGGGTCAGGAGTGTAAGAATAAAGGGTGGACCATTTAGGGCTGAGATGAGGAAAGACCTTTTCACCCAGAGAGTTGTGAATCTGTGGAGTCCTCTGCCACAGAAGGCAGTGGAGGCCAATTCACTAGATGTTTTCAAGAGAGAGTTAGATATAGCTCTTAGAGCTAACGGAATCAGGGATATGGGGAGAAAACAGGATTGTGGATGATCAGCCATGATCATATTGAATGGCCAAATGGCCTACTCCTACTCGAAGGGCCAAATGGCCTACTCCTGCACCTATTTTCTATGTTTCTATTCCTTTTCTCCAGAGATGTTGTCTGTCCTACTGAGTTACTCCAGCACTTTGTGTCTATCATTGGTGTAAACCAGCATCTGCAGTACCTTCATGCACATTGCATATTATGAAGCGTTTGCAATGTGCAGTCGCTGTTAAAATGTGGGGAAATTTTAAAGCTAATTTTATGTTTGTTTACCTTAGTTTAGGTTGGATTAATGTTGTGTGTACTATGGTACAGTGAAGAGCTTTGTTGTTGCGTGCTATCCAGTCAGCGTACAGACTATACATGATTTCAATCAAGCCGCCCACAGTGTACATATATAGGGCAAAGGGAATAAAATTTATTGCAAGATAAAGTCCTATTAAAGATAGTCCGAGGGTCTCCGTTAAGGTTGATGGGAGGTCAGGATAGTTCTCGATCTGGTGATAGGATGGTTCACTTGCCTGATAAAACTAGATCCATCACATTAGAAGGTAGACAAAAATGCTGGAGAAACTCAGCGGGTGAGGCAGCATCTATGGAGCGAAGGAAATAGGCAACGTTTCAGGCCGAAATCCATCACAGAGTTGAGTGCGATTGTCCTCTTGGTGGGTCATTTCTGTGTGTCCTGAGTTGGCTGAAGAGGCCGATCCTGGAGCCACAGACTTTATGTCCCTTAGGTGGACGCCCGTGTGTGACGTCTTCTAACGTGGGGAGACCCTCCCACCGCACGGTTCGTGACAGAGACAGACCCGGGTCTAACAGCACGGATTCCACCACAGTGGGGAGTCTCTCCCTGCTGCAGCTTCCTCCACCCTCTCACCCGCTGTGGACCCCACCCACCGGCCAGACAGCAGTCTCCATCCATCGAGGTCTTCTTCTTGGGCCACCCTTTGTCAGGGATCTCTGCGGGACACTGCTAGGAGCACGGCTCCACACGGATTAGCTCTCAGGATCCCGGGCACCCGCAAATTGCCCACCACAGCAAGGAGGTGACTCTCGGAGAAGAATGCAAACAAGACTAGTCTGAAGAAGGGTCCCGACTCGAGACACCACCTATCCATTTTCTCCAGACATGCCTGGGGGCACAGTGGCGCAGCGGTAGAGTTGCTGCCTTACACAGCGCCAGAGAGCCAGGTTTGCTCCTGAATACAAGTGCTGTCTAATTGGAGTTTATACGTTCTCCCCATGACCACGTGGTTTTTCTCTGGGTTTCCTCCCACACTCCAAGGGTGTACAGGTTTGTAGGTTAATTGGCTTTGGTAAATATTATGAATTGACTCAAGCATATAGGAGGATAGTGCTAGTGTACAGTGTGATCGCTGGTTGATGCAAACTCAAGGGCCTGTTTTCACACTGTATTTCTAAAGTCTAATGCTGCCTGACCCACTGAGTTACTCGAGCACTTTGTGTCTATCTGTAGTCTAATAAATATTGTTTTAGTGATGTTTTAGTGCGGGATTATATATTGGCGAAGATTGCAGGGATAACTCTCATGCCCGACAAAGAAACAAAGCCAGATCTTTTAAATCAGTCAGAGATGGTAAACCGGGGCTCGGTGTAACATCTCATCGGATGTCCAGTGCTAAGACAACGCTGCACTCCACCAGTGCTGCCCCTGAACTTTCAGTTCCCGACTGCAATGCTTCACTGAGGTAGAAGCAAAGAATAGGGAACATAGAACAGTACAGCACAAGAACAGGCCCTTCGGCCCACAATGTCCATGCCGAACACTATGCCAAGGTAAACTAATCTCTGTATGGGAAGGAACAGCAGGTGCTGGCTTAAACCGAAGATAGACACAAAAATCTGGAGCAACTCAGCGGGACAGGCAGCATCTTTGGAGAGAAGGAATGGGTGATATTTTGGGTTGAGACCCTTCTTCAGACTGTCTATCTGTCTGAAGAAGGGTCTCAACCCGAAATGCCACCCAACTAGTCTCACCTGCCTGCACATGATCCATATCCCTCCATTCCCTGCATATCCACATGCCTACAAAATGATCAAACGCCATTATTGTATCTGCCTTCACCACCACCCCTAGCAGCAGGTTCCAGGCACCCACCGACCTTTGTGTAAAAAGTCTGCCCCGCATTTCACCACCAGATGTGCTCACAATTAATTTTATTGCAGGTCCGTCACCGATTTTCTAGCAACTGATGGTCCGGCATCTCCTAATCCAGACAAAATATCCAGAGTGCACTGGAAATTCCCTGGGCAACCAGACTAGTTCACTGGGCGGCCATAGATGGCACTGTGTGTGGCTCACATTTGTTCAGAATGTCAGTCTCTGTCCTGAAATTATTTTATCATTTTTCCCGCGACCAGCTTGGGTTTGGTACGGGATGCTCCGGATTCCTCCCACAACTAGAGTGCGGTCCAGAGTCTACTTCATTGGAGACCCTCGGACTATCTTTGATCAGACTTTACTGGACTTTATCTTGCACTCAACGTTATTCCCTTTATCCAGCATCTGTACACTGTGGTTCGATTGTAATCATGCATAGTCTTTCCGCTGACTGGTTAGCACGCAAAACAAAACTTTTCACTGTACCTCGGTGATCCGTGACAGTAAACTAAGCTAAACTAAAAACTACAGTGTAACATCCAACAAAGTTAAATAAGGTAGAGTCAATTGCAGGAACCTCCCAGAACCGACCAGTTGGTAGAGTTGCTACCTTGCAGCGCTAGAGACCCGGGTTCGATCCTGACCACGGGTGCTGTCTGTACGGAGTTTGTAAGTTCTCCCCGTGATCTGTGTGGGTTTTCTCCAAGATCTTTGGTCTCCTCCCACGCTCCAAAGACGTACAGGTTTGTAGATTAATCGGCTTGGTATATTTGTAAATTGGGTTGGTGTAGGTTTAGGATAGTCTTAATGTGCGGGGATCGTCGAAGGGCCTGTTTCCGTGACTAAACTAAACTAAACTAGTGACACAGGAGGGATATGATTGGTGACAGAAGTGTGTTGTTGAATTATTATTATGTGACCTCTGTTGTTCCAGCAAAACATATAATCCGGCAAGACTCTGGAACCGAGGGTGCCGGAAAACCAGGGTGCAATGTACATATTTATTAGATATCTTAACAAACTCTCTCTAGTAGCAATACCGTCAAATCGCTTATGATTTCAGCATCAGAAGAAAAACGGAAATGGGCCAAGACATTTGCTGCCACATACAACTTCCGAGCAGGCATGCATACCTCCGCAACAGTGCAGTGGTCAGCAATATTCTACTCGTAGCTGAGTTACTCCGACAATCTCAGACTCCATCCATCACTCTGACTTGAGGATCATCTCTTGTTTTGAGAGCGCACCTTGCCTGGGACAGCCCTGCCCTGCCCTTGTAATGAAAGAAATAACCTGCAGGCAATCTCAAGCCTTCTGGTGAAGCGCGATAATTGGAAATGTTGGATGTGCAAAGTATTTGAGGATGTCAAGGTCAAGTGTTGTTTCATTCTGTCGTCTGAATTACTCTGACAAGATTGATGAATGGGAGCAGAGAGTAGTGCCGTCGCCGAGATTTCCTCCACTTTTGAAGTTCTAGGCTTGACCATTGCGAATCACGCACTAAATGCATCAGGCAGTTAATAAACATTCCTTGAGAAGTTTGGGGACAAGTTTGGAAACTCAAATACTCTCTGAGACTCAGCACTACGCTCCCAAGGAACCTTCTTGGTTCCTTCAAAACAATGTGTAGGAAGGAACTGCGGATGCTGGTTTATAGACACAAAGTGCTGGAGTAACTCAGCGGGTCAGGCAGCATCTCTTGGAGAAATGGAATAGGTGACTTTTCGGGTAGAAACCCTTCTTTATACTGAAAGTAGAGTGGGGGGATCTGGAGGTAGGAGATGGCTAGAACCCTCAAATTTTGTTAGCCCTTGCTGTCTCCTCCCCTTCCTCAGCCCTCGGGCTGTCTCCTCCCATCCCTCAGCCCTCGGGCTCCTCCTCCTCCTTTTTCCTTTCCTCTCCCCGCCACCCCCCATCAGTCTGAAGAAGGGTTTCGGCCCGAAACGTTGCCTATTTCCTTTGCTCCATAGATGCTGCTGCACCCGCTGAGTTTCTCCAGAATTTTTGTGTATCCTCAAAACAATGTTGGGGCATCTTGGAACATCAGCTCACACAAGACTTCAGGAAGAGAACGATGTATGTCACAGCAAGAGATACTTCCTCGATGATCAAAACCCTGTCGGTATCCGAACCCATAGAACTTTCAACTGCTTCTTAACCAGAGAATAGGAAGTTCAATACCCTCTGAATTTCCTTCGCTCCATAGATGCTGCTGCACCCGCTGAGTTTCTCCAGCAATTTTGTGTACCCTCGATTTTCCAGCATATGCAGTTCCTTCTTGAACAACAATTTCAATACCCTCCCTGATGCCCAGAGACAGCTACTGTTATCTGGGAGAGCAAAGCACCAGTCAATAGATCCTCACTGGTGTGGTCTTCGGTCTGACAAAGGAGTTCTAGATGTGTGTGTCGGCACTTTATGCTGCAACTAATTATTTCTTTGTCCTTTGTAGATGTTTGTTGGTCTTTTCACTTTTCAATTTTGTACCAATCACCACGTTCAGGATTCCTCGCTGTAGAGTTGCTGCCTCACAATACCAGAGATTCGGGCACGATCCTGACCTCGGGTGCTGTCTGTGTGGAGTCCGCACGTTCTTCTTGTGACCGCGTGTGTTTCCTCCGGGTGCTCCAGGTGAAACACATTGTCTCACCTTGAAACCGATACCAGTGCAGATGCATACTTGTGTCATTGATTTAATTACCATTGACACCAGCCTTAACCTTTACGTTTGATGCTGATTACTATAAATATATTTCACGTCGGCCGATTGAAGGAGAGAATTTCTTAAGAATATTTGGGGAAATTGCCTTTAAGTTGCATTAAATAGCTCATTAAGGGCTAATAGCTCAGAAGAAGGATCCCAACCCGAAACGTCACCTATCTATGATTACCAGACATGTTGCCTGACCTGCTGAGTTACTCCAGCACTTTGTGTTTTAATTAATTAACCAGTTATTTCATGCAACTGGAAGGCAATTTCCACAGTCTATCATCAAATGATTTTGATTGTTTTAAATTTACAGGATGGAAACAGGCCCTTCGGCCCGCCGTGTCCAAGCTAACCATCGATCACCCGTTCACACTAGTTCTATGTTATCGCACTTTCTCATCCACTCCCTACACACTAGGGACAATTTACAGAAGGCCGATTAACCTACAAACCCGCATGTATTTGGGATGGGGATGGAAACCGGACATCCGGAGGAAACCCACGGAGTCACAGGGAGAACATGCAAACTCCACACACAGACGGCACCCGTGGTCAGGATCAAACTTGGGTATCTGGTGCTGTGAGGCAGCAGCTCTACCAGCTGCACCACTGTTGATCAGAGAGATATCAATATGTAGATCTTTATCTTGAGAATGACCAGCATATAGCACTTTATATCACTTTATTGGCCCATTCTTTATATCCCATTAATCCCATTATTTTGATCTTGTGTAGATTTAACTGATATCTGCATACTATCAAACCCAATACTACACACTACAATGATTTGAGACTTTCTATAATTATTCAGTTATTAAACAAGCATTTATTTTATTTCCTCCAAATAGAATCCAGACCAGTTAACTCCTGAAACTTCTCCTAGTCATTGGTCATTGATTATTTTAGTCTGACTATTCGCCCATCAATCAGAACGTGTGGGAACATGCTTCTTTCACCAATGGATATATTTACCTAGTCTTGTCAAAAGTAGTGCATGTGTTAAGAGAAGTCCCTCAATACCAGCGAGAAACATCAGGCACCAGTAGTAAGGGATCTCACCCGCTATCAGCATAAAAAGTTCAGCATGAAACTTTGTCTCCCTTCAGTAAGAAACAACATAAGCCATCAATATGCCATATATGTTATAAACATATACGTTGTAAACATATAAAATTCTTAAGGGATTGGACAGGTTAGATGCAGAAAAAATGTTCCCGATGTTGGGGGAGTCCAGAACCAGGGGTCACAGTTTAGGAATAAAGGGTAGGCCATTTAGGACTGAGATGAGGAAAATCTTTTTCACCCAGAGAGTTGTGAATCTGTGGAAATCTCTGCCACAGAAGGCAATGGAGGCCAATTCACTGGATGTTTTTAAGAGAGAATTGGATATGTAGCTCTTAGGGCTAAAGGAATCTAGGAATATGGGGAAAAAGCAGGAATGGGGTACTGATTTTGGATGATCAGCCATGATCATATTGAATGGCGGTGCTAGCTCGAAGGGCCGAATGGCCTACTCCTGCACCTATTTTCTATGTAACAAAGGGAAACCATGACTTAGGTCAAAAGGAAACGTTGAGCAAGACCAATAAGAGATCTTGGCCAAGGTCAATAGGAAACCATGTCCAAGTTCAATGGGAAACTAGGACCTAGATCAATGAAACACCTTGACCAAGGTCAATGAGTCAAGTCAAGTCAAGTTTATTTGTCACATACACATACGAGATGTGCAGTGAAATGAAAGTGGCAATGCTCGCGGACTTTTGTGCAAAAGACAAACAACAAAACAACCAAACAAATTATAAACACAATCATAACACACATATTCTTTTACATAATAAATAATGGAAGGAAAAATGTTCAGTAGAGTTAGTCCCTGGTGAGATAGGCGTTTACAGTCCGAATTGCCTCTGGGAAGAAACTCCTTCTCAACCTCTCCGTTCTCACCGCATGGCAACGGAGGCGTTTGCCTGACCGTAGCAGCTGGAACAGTCCGTTGCAGGGGTGGAAGGGGTCTCCCATGATTTTATTTGCTCTGGAGTTGCACCTCCTGTTGTATAGTTCCTGCAGGGGGGTGAGTGAAGTTCCCATAGTGCGTTCGGCCGAACGCACTACTCTCTGCAGAGCCTTCTTGTCCTTGGCAGAGCAATTCCCAAACCAGATGGTAATGTTCCCGGACAAGATGCTTTCCACCGCCGCTGCGTAGAAGCACTGGAGGATGAGAAGCCATCACCAAGGTCAATGATCAAGATTAATGTGCAACCCTGACCAAGATAAATAATGAATATCAATGGGAAACCCTGATGAAGATCAATGGGAAACTTTGACCAAGGTCAAGGAGAAACTATGATTGCGATCAATGAGGACCTCACACATCAGCAAGAAACTAATCCCACCTTCAGTGAGAAAGATTGACCTGACATCATGCTCAGCACAGACATGGTGGGCCAAAGGGCCTGTTCCTGTGCTGTACCGTTCAGGCAGCATCTGTGGACAGAATGGACAGATGACATTTTGGGTCAGGACCCTTCTTCATCTATAAAATATCTACTTCCACACATAGGTAGGTTGAGAGAATTGAGTAACCCCACTTTACAACGCCCACCAATATGGCAGCACATGGGTGCAACTGGCAGAGCCACTGCCTCACAGTATCAGAGTCCCGGGTTCGACCCGGACCTCAGCTGCTCTCTCTGTGGAGTTTGCACATTCTCTCTGCGACCCCATAGGTTTCCTCTGGGTGCTCCGGTTTCCTCCCACATCCACAAAAAAAACATGCATGTTTACATGTTAACTGGCCTCTGTAAATCACCCCGAGTGTACAGGGATGCCTGAGAGAGTGGGATAACATAGAACTCGTGAGAATAGTCGGCATGGAATCGGTGGGCCGAAGGGCCTGTTTCCGTGCTGTATCTCTAAACTGAACTAAATGGCAGGAATGAAAGTGCACAATTCAAGCTGCAGTTTAGTAGAGTTTAATCTTTGCTGTTTGTGCTTCACTGAAGAAGCTGATTTGCAAGTTCAGATAAACAGTAATACTGACTTTGGAAACAAAGAGATCCCTTTAGCTCCCTGCCTGCCATACATCATTGTACTGATTTGACCGAGGCTTGATTTTAACTATAAAGTTACTTACAGCTGGAATAGCCATTATTTATTTTCTCTGGGGACTGGAGCTCATTCTATTTTGATGGGAATAAAATTGTCCAATCTGAACAGTTCCCAAAGGATTACTCTAACGAGTTCAGTGATTATTTCACCATATTCAGGAATGCCAGCAGCGCTGGGCTGGCATTCCGATTGAAGCCGTATATTTTTCAGAGTCAGTCCCGACTTCTGGGAGGTGCGGTCTAGGTTGGCATCACTGCTTGCCCTTCAGAAGGTGGTGCTAGGGATTCTTCCCAAACCCAGTGATGCCCTTGGATAGAAAAGGCCTGGATAGAGTGGATGTGGAGAGGATGTTTCTACTCGTGGGAGAGTCTAGGACCAGAGGTCATAGCCTCAGAATTAAAGAACGTTCCTTTAAGGAAGGAGATGAGGAGGAATTTCTTGAGTCAGAGGGTGGTGAATCTGTGGAATTCGTGGCCACAGAAGGCTGTGGAGGCCAAGTCAATGGATATTTTTAAGGCAGAGACTGTTAGATTCTTGATTAGTACAGGTGCTAGGGGTTATGGGGAGAGGGCAGAAGAAATGGAATGAGAGGGAAATAGAGATAGATTAGCCACACGTGAATGACGGAGTAGCCTTGATGGGCCGATTGGCCTAACTCTGCTCCTATCACTTATGAGCTTATGAATTTATGAAAGTTCTGAAGATTTGACCCAGCAAAGATAAAGCAACAGGAATGGTGTCAAATGCAAAATTCTGTGTGAGTTTCAGAAGTAATGGCATCATACAGCACGGAAACAGGCCCTTCAAAACAACTGGTCCAAGCAAGTTGCCCCATCTACACTAGTCGCACATGCCCGCAATTGGTCCATGTCCCTCTCAATCTTTCCTATCCATGTACCTGTTCAAATGTCTTTTAAATATTGTTATAGTACCTGCCTCAAGTATCTCCTCTAGCAGCTCATTCCATATACTTTATGCCCCTGTCCCACTTAGGAAACCTGAACGGAAACCTCTGGAGACTTTGCGCCCAAAACAAGGTTTCCGTGCGGTTCCCGGAGGTTTTTGTCAGTCTCCCTACCTGCTTCCACTACCTGCAACCTCCGGCAACCACCTGCAACCTCCAGTAACTACACAGAAACCTTGGGTGGGGCACAAAGTCTCCAGAGGTTTCCGTTCAGGTTTCCTCAGTGGGACAGGGGCATTAGTTCCGCCTCTGGTTCCCGGGAGTGGGAGGTAACACTGTTGCCGTGCACCTGCTGCCCTGTGACCTTTTTATGGGTGCAGTTTGCAGCTTTGCGATCTGGAGAGCCAAGATGTGCTTAAATCGCATATGTTTCATATTTCTAAAGGTACTTTGATTGAATGAACAAATCAGGTGAACATCAGGATTCATGAGTGTTTATTTAGCATATGTACTGACATTGGAACAATTAAAATCTTACTTCCAGCACAATTGCCACTTTCATTTCACTGCACATCTCGTATGTGTATGTGACAAATAAAAACAAAAAACAATACACATATATAATACAGAGTAAACAAATGTTCAATAAATTAATAACCACAATATCAGTGTAAAGTCCTTGGTGCTTACTTCAGGGCTGTCCATAGAGGTTTGTGGTTGAGGTTAGCATTGTATAGAGTTCAAGAGCCTGATGGTTGATTTTGATCATAGTGGTCACGGTTTTCAGGCTCTTGTACCTTCTTCCAGATGGCAGGAGTGCAATGAGAGCGTGGTCAGGATGGTGTGGGTCTTTGATGATATTGGCTGCCTTTTTGAGGCAGAGCCTCCTGTAGATAGCACACTTTGCAACAACACTCATTGTATATCTTTATTGTCATTTCCTGAGTATTCGCATACCCAGAGGAAACAAAAAAACGTTGCTCAACCAGTGTCCAGTGCTGGTGAAGGGAATGAATATATAAATAAGTCATGTAAATGGTTTAATCACTTACAGGCCAGAGGAGTTCAATTAAACAGTTTGCCACACCTCACAGTTCCAGCAACTCGGGTTCAAACCCAGCCTCAGGTGCTGCCCCTGCAGAATTCATTCTCTCTGAGTTCCCTCTAGACACACTGGTTTCCTTGCACATCGCAAACATTAAAAGTTGGCTCTAAACGTATGCATAACAGTAAAAAGAATCACAGAAGAAGGGTCTCGATTCCAAACATCAGTCTAAAGAAGGGCCTCCACCCGAAACATAATCTTTCCATGTTCTCCAGAGATGCTGCCTGCCCCGCTGAGTTACTCCGGCACTTTGTGCACTTTTGTGCAAAACCAGCATCTGTGGTTTGCACAAGAGAATCAAAGGGGTGTAGAAAGAGAGCACAGCGCAGAGGTAGCGAGAAATAAGGAGGGTGGGACAAATTGCATTTGTTCCCTGTGAGCCAGTATGGAACTAACAGGCCAAATGGCCTCCTTCTATGTCATTATGAAGGAAACAATGATGGTGAGATATTTTATTTTTCATGCATACATGACTGTAGCGGTACATCATTAATAGTTAGTGTTGTTTTAGTTGTGTTCAATTGTGCCTTAATATTTATGCAGTATATTAGAAGCTGTGTTGTAAAGAGCATTTGTGTTCATGTTTATGTGAACATCGAGGACTAATCTATTATGTCAATTCAGTGATAGATTCAGGAGAAGATTTTACACTAGAATTAGAAGGACATAATTATGTGTGAAAACTGAAATATTGTGGAATTATGTTGTGGGGGGATCAAGCAGAAACATGTTATTCGATTTGTTGGAGCGATCCATTTAGTCCAAATTACAACAATTGTGCAGACGGAAAAAAAACATTACTGGCCAATTTACACTGGATCAGGTTCACTGCCATGGCTTCTCCCAGTGCCAGACTTACTGCGCTCAGCCCCCTACATCTTATGGGGCTGCAGAGTCATTGAATGATTGAAAGATACAGCATGGAAACAGGCCCTTTGATCGAGCAATTCCACGCCGACCATCGATCACCCGTTTCACACTAGTTCTATGTTATCCCACTTTCTCATCCACTCCCTGCACACAGAGGGCCAATTAATCCACAAACCCACACGTCTTTGCGATGTGGAAGGAAACCAGAGAACCCAGAGGAAACCCACGTGTTCACTGGAAGAACGTGCAAACTCCACACGCGCGCACACACACACACACACACACTCACACACACAGACAGACAGAGCACCCGACATCAGGATCGAACCCGAGTTTCTAGCGCTGTGAGGCAGCGGCTCTACCAGCTGTGCCACCATCCCCTCTCAGTCATTCTAGAAGGTAGACCACAAATATTGAGTCACCCTCAATCCCTGGCTCCTGAGATCCCAGCTCCTGGAAGCCCAAATGCCATTTTGACATCTTTCCTCTCAATGACTTTGAACTTTTCAGTAACTGATGAGACATTTAAAAACAGCTCACGAGAAGATAAACAATTTTAGAAATTGAAAATTACTTTTTTTTTAAATCACGAGTACTTAACATTTAAGTGGTGCAGCAGGTAGAGCTGCTGCCTCACAGCTCCAGAGACCCTGGCTCGACCCATCTGCTGTCTATGTGGAGTTTTCACGTTCTCCCTGTGATTGCGTGCGTTTCCTCTTGGTGCTCCGGTTTCCTCCCACATCCCACAGATGTACAGGTTAACCAGCCCTCTGTAAATTGTTTTGCTTTGTATCCTATCAAAACATATCAGAAATACCATACATAAATACAATCAAGTCAAACTCAAGTATAACAGGTATATGCAGAATATAGTTCTCAGCATTGTGGCGCATCGGTTCCATAGACAAAGTGCAATGTCCGCAATGGGTTAGAGGTAAATCGGACAGTCCACTAGCTTAAGGAAGGACTGTTTAGAAGCCTGTTAACAGAGGGGAAGTTGCAGGAGGTGCCCTGGGTGCATAGGCTGAGCGGTGGCATCAGGAGAAGAGGTGACGGCCGTTCATGGGTCAATATGTTCGTGTCGAGGTGTTGGCCGATGGAGGCTCTGCAGCATCCTGGGGCTCGATTGAATCGGTGAAGACACCGACAGCAAGAACATCGCCTGTGCTGGCCGATCCCTGCAACTCCGACCCGGTGCCAGTGCCAGGACTACGGGCCTCTAAGACCAAGTTAAGACGTTAACATTTTTAACAACTTTTACCTGGAACAGATCAACTTTTACCTTAAACGTGGCGACTCTTGCGTACTTCCTCTGTGTAATCTGCCATTCTTACACTCGTACATCCCACTTTTTCCCACAAACAACTCAGTTCCCCCCCCACCCCCACCACTATTCTCACTCCTGTGCCCTACCTGGACTCTGAACTATTTCTCCCCCACCACACTGCCAATTTCCTCCTTCTGGATTTACATTCCGCAACTCTTCAAAACTGTCTCACACCTATACCTTCATTACCTACCACAGGCCTTTTTTCCCCAAACATCTGCCTATCAACGTCCCCCCTTCCCTCGCCTGTGTCCACCAATCGCCACCACATTTTGTCCTGCCTCTCTCCTTTCGTAACTGTCTTCTCCCCCTACCCTCCCCCCTCCCTACAATCATTCTGAAGAGGGGTCCCGACCCAAAACGTCACCTTTCCATATTCTCCAGAGATGCTGCCTGACCATCAGTCTGAAGAAGGATTTCAGCCCGAAACGTCGCCTATTTTCTTCGCTCCATAGATGCTGCTGCACCCGCTGAGTTTCTCCAGCAATTTTGTATACCTGCTGCCTGACCCGTTGAGTTACTCCAGCACTTTGAGTCCTTTTGTGATTTGTAGTTTAGAGATATAATCCAGAAACAGGCCCACCGAGTCGCGCACACAAAAGCCCCTGTCCCACTTAGGAGACCTAGACAGTAACCTCTGGTGACCTTGCCCACCACCCAAGGTTTCCATGAGGCCACCGGAGGTTTTGGTCACTCTCCCTAATGGTCGAAAGTGGTTTCCGCTTGGTCGAGGCTTCATCTAGGTTGCTGCTATTTTTTCATCATGTTTAAAACCGGCCTCGACTAAAAATAGGTTGCCGTCTTAAAAATCAATAATTTTTTTGTCGCAGGTCTAGTTTTCAACATATGCGTGGGAGGTGGTAGGAGGTTGCAGGTCACCTCGACCTTGATTTTGTTTTTTGGGTGGCGGGCAAGGTCACCAGAGGTTGCTGTTTAGGTCTCCTAAGTGGGACAGGGGCTTCACTATCCTACACACTCTAATTATAATTGTTACCAAGCCAATTAGTCTACAACCCTGTGCATCTTTGGAGTGTGGGAGGAAACGGAGCACCCTGCACTCCGTCCAGACAGCACCCGTGGTCAGGATCGAACCCGGTCTCCGCCGCTGTAATAACCAACTAACCAGCACCTGCAGTTATTTGTTTCCACATCCTTATGTTTTGTACTTGGGTACGATTGTGATTATGTACAGTGAGACTTTTACTGAGCTGTGTGCACTATTGAAGCATTAGACCATTGTATTATGCATCTTGGGAGCAGTGAGATGTTACAAGATCCAGGTTTGAATTTGCACGCGTGGATGTGTTCCTCCTTGTACGGCCAGCAGTGAAAGTAATGACATTCCAAGGTGTTCCAGTACATCTGGTTTATTTTGATTGCACTATTGACCAAATGTCAGACATCAACAGATGCAATGATTGAATAAAGGAGTGCATGTCATGCAATCTTACGATGTAGCTGCAGATAGATGTACCTGTTTTCATACGGACCGCGAGATTTCTACATCACTTCGTTCTTGCAAAGACTAAATGCATTTCTCCCCCCCTCCGAACTGCTATCGCTGAGGTTAACTAGCGTAAAGTACCCGTGGCGAGAGGAGGCTGATGAAATATTTGTGCCGTCGATTAATCTGTTATCCGTTCTGTTCACGTGAAATGTGATGAGGATGAGAGGGCCCCATGCTCCGTGGGGCCGGTGTAATATGTGCCCGCGATATATATAGCTTGGTTTGGGACATGGCAGATCAGTGATTAACCGGGGGGCGGGGGGCAACCCTCTAGGGAAGAGACACTCAGAGCAGATTTTAATGCCACGGAATTGTGTGAGAAGCAGATAATGAATGGAGTTTTATTGGGAAATAAAGCTCTCCAAACTGTAACACTGCTGCCTTGTGCCTTGTTCGTAATCTGACATTGAAATTGAGGTGCGTGACAGATACAGGGCCAAAATACTTAGGTTTGTTCTTCGCCGTAGGCATTCTATTACTTGGACCAGGGTGCTTACAAAGGTAACGTCATTAGGAGCTGATTGCTGTGAAAGAACTCTACGTTTTCCAGGCGTCCAAAATCTTCTACGAGGCAAGTGCATTAAAGTGTCTGCGTGCAGGATGCTGAGCTGGGATCATTTAGAAACCAAGGCCGCTACCTGTAATGGGAACCGTGATGCACAATTAACCATAGATTGCACATTGAGTACACCAACTTCACGTTGCTGGCTCTTTAATAAAATCTCAGCAGTCTTGCAGCCTCGTTTCACTGTTGATCGGCTGGACACAACAGCAGGGTTCAATTTTGTGAATGGCTAGCACCAGTTAAAGGCACCCCGCTTCTCTTAAAGGGGAGAGTCGAGGGAGAGTCTCAAGAAGGGTCTCGACCCGAAACGTCACCCATTCCTCCTCTCCGGAGATGCTGCCTGTCCCACTGAGTTACTCCAGCATTTTGTGTCTATCCTCTTAAAGGGCTAACGTTCTGACGGCGAGAGTTTCCATTCTATATTCCTGTAGAGATACAGCGTGGAGACAGGCTTAAGGTGAGGGGTGGGGGGAAGATTTCATAGGAACCTGAGTGAAGGGCACCTTTTTTTTTTTACACAAATGGTGCTGGGTGTATGGTCCGGAGGAGGCAGTTGAGTCTGGGACTATCATAACATTTAAGAGGCATTTGGACAGGTATTCAATTCAATTCAACTTTATTGTCATTGCACAGATACAAGTATAGGTACAACGAAATGTGGGTTAGCGTCTGGTCATAGTCATAGTGCAAGATAGGAATTTTTTTTTAAATACAGAACAAGCGTACATTAGAGTAAGAAGAGTGCTGATTAACAATGTGGATGGAGACGGGACTCCGAGTTCAGCAATGTAAGTGTGTTGTTGAAAAAGCTGCTCCTCATCCTGCTAGTTCGAGACCTGAGGCTCCTGTACCGCCTCCCTGATGGGAGGAGGGCAAACAGTCCATGGTTAGGGTGAGAGGGGTCCTTGATGATCTTCCCGGCCCGTCTCAGACACCGTTTTCGGTGGAGGGCATCCATGGCAGGGAGCGGGGCAGGTATGTGGGTAGGATAGGTTTGGACGGTTGTGGTTCAACCACGGGTAGTGCGGATGTGGCATGTTGGTCGGCGTGAGCAAGATGGGCTGAAGAAGCCACACTGACCACCGACCACCGATCACCCATACAATAGTTATATCCCACACACATGGGACAATTTACAGAGGGCCAATTAAACTACAAACCGGCCCGTCTTTGGGATGTAGGAGGAAACCAGAACACCCGGAGGAAACCCATGTGGTCACGGAGACATACAAACTCCGTACAGGATCGAACCCAGGTCTCTGGTGCTGCAAGGGCAAGGCAGTAACTCTATCGCTGCGCCATTATTCAATGAATAGGACACAATGTAGGAAACAATGGGATCCAAGGATTCCACCAATCAATCTGCCTCAACCCACTTGTCACACAGCACGGAAACAGGCCCTTCAGCCCAACTCACCCATGCCAACCAAGGTGCCCCATCTACACGTCCAATCATAAAGAAGTATGATAATAATAGGCCAGCACAGTGGTAGAGTTGCTACCTTACAGCGCTTGCAGCAGCAGAGATCCGGGTTCTATTCTGACTACGGGTGCTGTCTGTACAGAGTTTATACGTTCTCCCTGTGTCCGAGATTTTGGTTTTTTCCCCACACTCTAAAGACGTACAGGTTTGCAGGTTGAATGGCTTGGTATGTGTAAATTGTTCACAATGTGGATAGGATAATGTTAATGTGTGGGGATCGCTGGTCGGTGTGGACTTTGTGCACCGAAGGGCCAGTTTCCGCGCTGTATCTCTAAACTAAACTAAAGTATAAGTGAAAAGATTGTCGTGTAAGAACAGAAGACCTCACCAAAGCAGAACACAGTCGCCATGTTTCCAATGCCATTCAAAGGTCCTGTTTCCCTGCTGTATGACTCTATGACTCGTGCACTTAGTGGGTCGAGCAATCTGTGGAGGCCATAGACAGATAATTGTTTAGGTCGAGACCCTTCTTCAGACGCATTAGACAGGCGACATTTAGGGTCTGGATTTTTCATCAGACTTTAGAGATACAGCGTTGAAACAGGCCCTTCGGTCCATCGAGTCCATGCCGACCAGCGATCACCCCATACACAAGCACTATCTTGGATTGTGGGAGGAAACCGGAGCCCCCGGAGAAAACCCACACACAAATTCTGAACAGACACCACCCGTAGTCCACCCAAACTCTACCGCTGCGCTACTATGCCACTCCGAAAGGTCGTCAGATCGAAAGAAGACTGAAGAAGGGTCCAGAACCCAAAATGCCACTTGTCAATTCTGTCCTCAGATGCTGCTTGACCCATTGAGTTCTTCCAGCGCTTTGTGTTTTGCCCAAATTAGTGTTGTCCCCTGAGTGATATCAAGAAACACCCTCCCTTCCTTCTTTTATAGAGCAATGGCTGTATACCCACCAACACCATCATCATTTAGGGTTAACAACATCCTTGCAATGACATTTTGGAGCTTGAAGAATACATGTGATACCAAAGAGCAGGCAGAGCCAAGTCATAGATAGGTACCTTATATGTAGACACAAGGAACTGCAGATATTGGTTTATAAAAAAATAAACAGAGTGCTGGAGTAACTCTACATTCTCTGGAGAACGTGTATAGGTGGTGGTTCGGATCGGAATTCTTCTTCAGATACTGAAAAAAGATACGGGCCTGAAACGTCATAAAGTTATAAGTGATAGGAGCAGAATTAGGCCATTTGGCCCATCAAGTCTACTCTGCCATTCAATCATGGCTGATCTATCTCTCCCTCCTAACCCCATTCTCTTGCCTTGTCCCCATAACCCCTGACACCCGTACTGGCCGCCTATCCTGTTCTCCAGAGATGCTGCCTGACCCACAGAGTTATTCCAGCACTGTGTATCCTTCGTTGATGTGTACCACAGTTGATTCTACAACTGCTTCAGTGAAGACTCGGTTCTAATGTTTGTCAAACGGAGAGAAACTGTTCCCACGACGAATGGTGAATTGGTAGTGAAGCTCCCAAGGTTATCAGTGGAAAAGTGTAGGGAGATGGTGGATTACGTAGATGTCGACTGCAACCAGGCATTCTTCATACAAACAGCTATTGAGCAGAGACCATCACATCATCTTAAGTAGGGTGGGATCATAGTGGAAAAGATGGATTGGAAGCAAAGCAGGGAAATGGGATTAGAATATACAGATCGGTATCCATTTAATGTATATGTATCGACAGATCTGCAGCAGTTGGATTCTTCCCTTGCTCAAGATATTTGCTTCGAGGTACAGTTCATTTTAAGACGCATTTGCATGGTGCGGCAGTCTATGCACGGGCAATTCAATCTGGGAGACGTTGGTGGTTTGCAGATGACTAAGTGTATTCTTAGTTAGTTTAGTATATTCCCACGTGTACCGAGATTTATGAATGAATGCATGATACATGATACGTTATTGTCACGTGTAACATTGTTTGATTTGCATCCCCCAAGGTATGCAAAGAGCCACCACTTAAAGGGCACGGACAAAGTTACAGAGTATCCCTCGCCGGGTTCTCCTTTGTTCTCCCCGCTCCCACTTAACTTTGAAAAACCAATTAACCTACAAACCTGCACTTCTTTGGAGTGTGGGAGGAAACCGAAGGTCTCAGAGAAAACCCATGCGGTCGCGGGGAGAACGTACAAACTCCAAACAGGCAGCACCCGTAGTCAGGAACGAACCTGGGCCTCTGGCGCCGAAAGCGCTTGTAAGGCAGCAACTCTAACGCTGAACCACTGTGCTGCCCTGGAGTAGCTCAACAAGTTAAAGGCAACATCGCTGGAGGACATGGACGTTTCTGGACTCTTCATATTTCTGCAGATTTCTGCTGGATTAACTCAGCGGGTCAGGCAGCATCTCTGGTGGTTACAAGGAACTCTCAATCAGTATGGGTGTCAGGGGATATGGGGATAAGGAAGGAGAATGGGGTTAAGAGGGAAAGGTAGATCAGCCATGGTTGATTAAATGGTGGAATAAACATGATGGACCAAAAGGCCTAATTCTGCTCATACAGTATAACATTAATTTTTAACTACAATTTCTGGCTTACAAAAAAAGACACAAAATACTGGACTAACTCAGCGGGTCAGGCAGCATCTGCAGAGAGCCTGGATAGGAGACTTTTTAGGCCAGGGCCTTTCTTCAGATACGAAATGATGTAATGTTTTGGGTCAGGACCCTTCTCCAGTCTGAAGGGTCCTGACCCTAAACATCACCTGCCCATGTTTTCCAGAGATGCTGCCTAACCCGCTAAGTTACTCCAGCACTTTGTGGTGTGCATATCTAAGACTATATCTAATGCATGTCTAATGCCTGCTCTGCATTGTTACACGTACTCTCAGAGCTCAAGAATAGAGCAGGTTTTTTTTAGGGCAGTAAAATAACTTGCCAATAGATTTATAGCTTGAGTCAGATAGCAAATAGAAAAAAAAAATTGAAAGTGACATTGCACTGAATTGAGTTCTATTAATGAACTTGCTAAATAGAAAGAGTTTTACAGGTAATAGATTCAATTGCAATATTTTGCGCTTCTTTCTCAGGAGTGGTTGTTTGTTTTATAAAAACGTACAAGGTGAAACATGCATGTGTATCTAATTCTCAAATCTGCTACTGAACTAACTACTGATTCTAATGTTAGGCCAATGAGTTTTTAAGTGGAGGGGGGGGGGGACATAAACGACTTTGCATCCAGCTCCTCAGCTTTACACCAGAGATGGCCGATGAAGAAATGGAAACTTCAAATCATCTGATTAGAGTCAACAACACATTGCAGCATAGTGGCACAGCGGGTAGAGCCACTGCCTCACAGCACCAGAGACCCAGGTTCAATCCTTACCTCGGGTGCTGTCCATATGTGGAGTTTGCAAGTTTTTACTGGGGCAGTTTGGGGTTCCTCCGGGTGGTCCGGTTTCCTCCCACATCCCAAAGACGCGCAGGTTTGTAGGTTAATTGGCCCTCTGTAAAATTGCCCCCCGTGGATGATAAAGTGGGCTAACATAGAAATAAGTGTGAATGGTGATCATTGGTTGGCATCGACTCGGTGAGCTGAATGGCCTGTTTCCATGCTGTATCTCTAAACTAAGCTCATTTTAAAAATATTTAATTATTTGTTAGCATTTTCAAAGGTAATTAATTTTCATGTATTTAAATCTGTTGGATCAGTCTTTAAATGTCTCTACCAGGGACTTTTAAAGATTGTTGAAAGGTCATAATTTCATAATCAGGCAGCAGAGAAAGAGACCCTTCAGCCCAACTTGCCCATGTCGATCAAGATGTCCCATCTACACCTGCTTGCGTTTGGCCCATATTGCTCTAAACATTTCCTATCCATGTAACTGTTCAAATGTCTTTTAAATGTTGTTAAGGGTCTTTGATATCTGCTGAAGACCATGAAAGTTCTCCGTGAGAACTTGAAGAACTCCGTGAGATTGAAGACTACGTTGAACAAGGCTGAGTTAGCACTGGGACCTCATCAGACCTCAGTGCCAACCCCGCCATCAAGAGGAAGGTTATTAAATAGTTGGAGAGAATGGAGACACAAGGAACTGCAGATGCTGGATTCTTGAGCAAAAGACAAAGTGCTGGATGTACTCATCGGATCAGGCAGCATCTATGGACATGGCATAGATAGGCGAAGATTCAGGTTGGGACCCCTCTTCAGAAAATGGTTGTGAAAACATCTGCAGATGTTGGTGGACCTTCACACCTCCCCACCATCGAAGGAATCTCCGGGAGTTGCTAGATCAAAAAGGCATCCAACTTCATCAGAGACCCACACCACCCTGGCCACACTCTCATTTCACCCCTGCCACCGAGTGAAGGTACAGGAGACTGAAAACGGTGAGTTGCAGGTTGAAGAGCAGCTTCTTCCCAACAACCATCAGGCTCTTGTAAACTGCAAACACCAACCAAACACCTATGAAATGTGCAGGAAGGAACTGCAGATGCTGGTTTACACCGAACATTGGCGCAAAATGCTGGAGTAACTCAGCGGGACAGGCAGCATCTCTGGAGAGAAGGAATGGGCAATGTTTCGGGTCGTGACACTTCTTCAGACCGAGAATCAGGGGAGAGGGGGGCCTTAGAGATATGGAAGGGTAAGGTGGGAAAAGGAGAGATCAAACGGAACGAAGCTTCAAAGAAAATGTAGAATAGATCATTGTTATCTAGGAATAGGTGAAACCGAGGCTTACAATCAGTTTCACCATCCTCCTGATTAAATATTATTGATTGTATGCCTCGTTGTCACCTTCCCCTCAGCTAACAATGATCCATTCTACATCTTCCTTGAGCTTCGTCCCCTTGATCTCCCGGTTTTCACACCTTACCCTTCCATATCTCTGTCGCCCTCTCCCCTGACTCTCAACCTGCCTGTCCAACTATGAAGTGTGCAGGAAGGAATTGCAGATGCTGGTTTAAACCGAAGATAGGCACAAAATGTTGGAGTAACTCAGCGGGACAGGCAGCATCTCTGGAGAGAAGGAATGGGCGATGTTTCGGGTCGAGACCCTTCTTCAGACTGTATTGGTTGCACTGGAGACTTCGGGGTTTTATTTTTGCACTATATTAATTTTTTTTTTTCATTCATTGACCTGGTTTTTTGTTTGTTTATGATGTTATCCATGAGTACTGCATTCACAGACCTGTTATGCTGCTGCACGTAAGAATTTCATTGTTCAGTTTTCATTTAAACACTCGTGACTCTCACAAAACCAGCAGTCTTTCATCGTTCGTTGACTCTGCTGCAGTCAAACGAAGGACATGTTTCAATCACTAACAAGCACAACTGAATAAACGTGGACAAGATTTCTGACTAAATTAGTAGCTAAATATAAATGTTATTAATTTAAGTCAATTTTCCCCTGTATTAATAAATGCACAAATTGTGCAGGGAGATCTCTGGCAATTAATTTATTAATTTAAATTCTCATTAAGATCAATTCCTACTCTTTTATGAGCTGCAAGTTAAAATGCTCTTCATTTTTCCTTCTTCATCTCCTCTTGTTTCTGTGTTGGTTACACAGGGAATCAATCAGGTGTGAAAGCATCAAATGCCAGTCTGAAGAAGGTTCCCGACCCGAAATGTTGTCCGTCCATTCCCTTCCGCAGATGCTGCCTGACCAGCTGAGTTACTCCAGCCCCTTGTGTTTTGCTCAAAACCAACTTCCCGATGAACTAGTCCATTGATCCCCTCTGGATCATCAATCAAAGTTACAATATAGAACATAGAACAGTACAGCACAGGAACAGGCCCTTCAGCCCACAATGCCGGACATGACGCCAAGTTAAACTGATTACATCTCCTGTATATAAGCCAGATACCTCAATTTCCTGCAATTCCATGTGCCTATCTAAAAACTTCTTAAACCCCTCTGTCATATCTGCCTCCATCCCCACCTCTGGCAATGCATTCCAGGCCTCCACCACCCTCTGCACAAAACTGCCTCACACATCTCCATTATATTTCCTCCCTCTCACTTTATAGCTATGCCCTCTAGTGTTGGTCATTTCCACCCCGGGGGAAAAGGTTCTGATTGTCTACCATGTCCATACCTCTCATAATTGATATACATCTGTCAACTCTCCCATCAACCTCCAACGTTCAATCCAAATCTCTCCAAGCTCCCCCTGCAGTTGATATCCACGAATCCAGGCAGCATTCTGGTGAACCCCTGCACCCTGTACGAAGCCTTCACATGTTTCCTGTAATGGGGCGACCAGAACTTCACACAATGCTCCAAATGTGGCTGAACCCAAGTCCTATGGATTTGTGACTGTCTCGTCAAAGAAACCCATCATGCTGTGATAGTCTCACATTAACGTCAGTTATAGGATTCACGGTTTGGTTCTTGAGATTTGCAATGTCTAAGCCATTTCAAATGGACCTCTGCACATGTTGAGCGAACTCTGTGCCCCTCCCATTTCTCCCATTTCTCCCAATACCCCGCTCCTCCCATGCTCCCCATCCCGTCCCCTTCTTCAGACTGATTCAGCAAAACATAAAGTGCTGGCAGAACGCAGCAGATCAGGACCGGTGGTGACACAGTGGCGCAGCAATAGAGCTGCTGTCTCACAGCGCCAGAAACCCGAGTTCGATTCTGACTATGGGTGCTGTCTGAATGGTGCTCCGGTTTCCTCCTACACTCCAAAGATGAGCAGATTTGTAGGTTAATTGGCTTCGGTAAAATTGTCCCCAGTGTATGAGGTGCTAGTGTACGGGATGATCGCTGGTCGTCGGGGACTCAATGGGCCGCAGGGCCTGTTTTCATGCTGCATCTCTCCAAACTCTAAAGGACCCTTCTTCAGACTCAAGTCTTAAGGGAAGTGCCACCCAGAAGCATCGCCTGTCCCATCCTTCCACATATGCTGCCTGACCACCTGAGTTCGTCCAGCACTGTGTATTTCAATAGATGATTTAAGTGGATGTTGACATTGGAAGAGATGTACAGAGATGATTTATTTGTTCTTGACACTTAGATTCCTGACAATTTTTAATCTGATTCTGATGATAATATTTTATATGTGAAAATATTCCATATGGATATATAACCTTTTTACTACCGCAACGTTGATTAGATTTGACACATTTTCCAGCCAAGTTTTAATAATTCTTCTTTTCGTAAATTCGAACTGTAAGACCATCTTCGAGCTGAATGCAGATAATTATTTTGACTCTCCTGGGTAGAAAGCTTCACAAAAGTTCAACTGGACATTTTATTCCCCTTTTTAATTAAGGGAGGATCACTCTCAGAAAAAAAAACCTCTGCAGACTTTAAAAGTCATGAATTTGAGTGGGTGCATCGCTGTTAAAATCTTGTCAGTATAGAGAGATGGTCAGACAGCATGAAAACCAGCCCTTTGTCCATGCCGACCAACATGGCCCAACTTTAACCCCTTTACCTGCAATTGGCCCATGTTGCTCTGAAGCGATCCTATCCACATACCTATATAAATGTCATTACAGTACCCACCTCAACTACCTCCTCTGGCAGCTCATTCCATAAACCCACCACCCTCAGTGGGAATAAGTTGCCCCTCGGGTTCCTATTAATGGACAATAGACAATAGGTGTAGGAATAGGCCATTCAGCCCTTTGAGCCAGCACCGCTATTCAATGTGATCATGGCTGATCTTCTACAATCAGTACCCCGTTCCTGCCTTCTCCCCATATCCCCTGACTCCGCTATCTTTAAGAGCTCTATCCAGCTCTCTCTTGAAAGCATCCAGAGAACTGGCCTCCACTGCCTTCTGAGACAGAGAATTCCACAGACTCACAACTCTCTGTGTGAAAAAGTTTTCCTCATCTCCGTTCTAAATGGTTTACCCCTTATTCTTAAACTGTGGCCCCTGGTTCTGGAGTCCCCCAACATGTTTCCTGCGTCTAGCGTGTCCAAACCCTTAATAATCTTATATGCTTCAATAAGATTCCCTCTCATCCTTCTGAATTCCAGAGTATACAAGCCCAGCCGCTCTATTCTATCAACATATGACAGTCCCGCCATCCCGGAAATTAACCTTGTAAACCTACGCTGCACTCCCTCAATAGCACGAATGTGCTTCCTCAAATTTGGAGACCAAAACTGCCCACAATACTCCAGGTGTGGTCTCTCACTTTAAACCTATGTCCTCCGGTTCTTGATTCTCCTACCTTGGTTAAACGATTCTGCACATTCACCCTCATTGGTCCTAACCTGCCTGACCTCTCCCTGTAGCTAAACCCCTCCAGTCCAAACAACATGCAGTATATCAAAATCCAGTGCATTTAAACTTCCATCATGTATAATACTGGCAATCCTTGTGTTTCTCACTAATGAGACCAGAATTTATTTTTGCCTAATCCTATTTGTATCTGGGTACAGGAGCATGAACAAAGCACTGGAGTAACCCAACAGGTCAGGCAGCATCCCTGGAGAACATGGTTAGGTGACGTTTCGGGTCAGGACCCTTCTTCAGACTGTGCCAATAGAATGTCTGGCATAAGTGAGGCATAGAGTCATACACCATGGAAAAGCCCCTTCGGCCCACCTTGCCCATGCTAACCAAGATGCCCCATCGAAACAAATTCAATTTTCCCACCTTTAGCCCATATCCCTCCTATCCATGTACCTGTCCAAATGTTTTTTTTAAATGCTGTTATTGTACCAGCCTCAACTACCTCCTCTGGCAGCTCGTTCCATTTACCCACCACCCTCTGAGTGAAAAGGTTACCCCTCCGGTTCCTATTAAACAATAGACAAACACAATAGACAATAGGTGCAGGAGTAGGCCATTCTGCCCTTCGAACCAGCACCGCCATTCTCAATGTGATCATGGCTGATCATCCCCAATCATTACCCCGTTCCTCCCTTCTCCCCATATCCCCTGACTCCGCTATTTTAAAGAGCCCTATCTAGCTCTCTCTTGAAAGCATCCAGAGAACCTGCCTCCACCGCCCTCTGAGGCAGAGAATTCCACAGACTCGCCACCCTCTGTGAGAAAAAGTGTTTCCTCGTCTCCGTTCTAAATGGCTTACTCCTTATTCTTAAACTGTGGCCCCTTTCTGGACTGCCCAACATCGGGAACATGTTTCCTGCCTCTAGCGTGTCCAAACCCTTAACAATCTTATATGTTTCAATGAGATACCCTCTCATCCTTCTAAACTCCAGAGTGTACAAGCCCAGTTACTCCATTCTCTCAGCATATGACAATCCCGCCATCCCGGGAATTAACCTTGTAAACCTACGCTGCACTCCCTCAATAGCAAGAATATCCTCCCTCAAATTAGGGGACCAAAGCTGCACACAATACTCCAGGTGTGGTCTCACTAGGGCTCTGTACAACTGCAGAAGGACCTCTTTGCTCCTATATTCAATTCCTCTTGTTATAAAGGCCAACATGCCATTCGCTTTCTTCACTACCTGCTGTACCTGCATGCTTACTTTCATAGACTAATGTACAAGGACCCCCAGATCCCGTTGTACTTCCCCTTTTCCCAACTTGATGCCATTTAGATAGTAATCTGCCTTCCTGTTTTTGCTACCAAAGTGAATAACCTCACATTTATCCACATTAAACTTAATCTGCCATGCATCTGCCCACTCCCCCAACCTGTCCAAGTCACCCTGCATTTTCATAGCTTCTTCCTCACAGTTCACACTGCCACCCAGCTTTGTGTCATCTGCAAATTTGCTAATGTTACTTTGAATCTCTTCATCCAAATCATTGATGTATATTGTAAATAGCTGCGGTCCCAGCACCGAGCCTTGCGGTACCCCACTAGTCACTGCCTGCCATTCTGAAAGGGACCCATTAATCCCTACTCTTTGTTTCCTGTCTGCCAACCATTTCTCTATCCATGTCAGCACTCTCCCCCCCCAATGCCATGTGCTTAATTTTTCCCACTAATCTCCTATATGAGACCATATCAAATGCTTTCTGAAAGTCCAGGTACACCACATCCACTGGCTCTCCCTTGTCCATTTTCCTAGTTACATCTTCAAAAAATTCCAGAAGATTCGTCAAGCATGATTTCCCCGTCATAAATCCATGCTGACTCGGACCGATCCTGTTACTGCTGTCCAAATGTTCGGCTATCTCATCTTTTATAATTGACTCCAGCATCTTCCCCACCACCGATGTCAGGCTAACTGGTCTATAATTCCCCGTTTTCTCTCTCCCGCCTTTCTTAAAAAGTGGGATAACATTAGCTACCCTCCAATCCACATGAACTGATCCTGAGTCTGTAGAACATTGGAAAATTATCACCAATGCAACCACGATTTCTAGAGCCACTTCATTAAGTACCCTGGGATGCAGACCATCAGGCCCTGGGGATTTATCAGCCTTCAGTCCCATCAGTCTATCCAACACCATTTCCTGCCTAATGTGGATTTCGTTCAGTTCCTCCGTCACCCCAGATCCTCTGGCCACTAACATATCAGGAGGATTGTTTGTGTCCTCCTTACAACCTTGTCCCTCCCACCTTAAACCTATGTCCTCTGGTTCTTGATTCCCCAGCCCTGGGTAAAGGACTCTGTGCATTCATCCTATTTCCCTCGTGATTTTATAGATTGTATCTCTAAAAGATCACCCCTCAGCCCAGCCATCCTTAATAGGTGAGGGGAAGGTTGATTGGCAGATGGAGTCTGAAGATGTTTCCTGACCCAAATTCTCGCATGTCCATTCCCCCCACAGATGCTGCCTGACCCACTGAGTTCCTCCAGCACTTTGTGTTTCACTTAAAATTCCAGCATCTGCAGTTTCTTATGTGTCCATTTCACACTCCAATGGGAGATCTCCTTAAGGTATGCCTACTTTGAAGACGTTGTCCTCTTCTCTCCCACGGATGTTCTGCGAGACCCTTTCTCACTGCTTCAGTCTGTTCTTATCTCACACCCTTTTGTCTGCTTTTCATCTTGAGCCTTTACGCACCCATCTGCCAATCGACCCCAGCAGCAGTCTCGAAGGGAAGAATGGCCTAATTCTTATGACCTATTTTTTTTTTTTAATTAAACCCTCACCTGTTTCCAGCTATTACTTGCCAGGCTTTGCCCCACCACCAACTCACTTTTCCAGCTTTCTACCCCCCCTACCACAATCAGTCTGAAGAAGGGTCCCGACCCAAAGCATCATCTGTCCATTCCCTCCAGAGATGCTGCCAGAGTTCCTCCAGCACTTTGTATTTTTGCTCAAGATTGCGGCAACACAGCGGTGCAGCGGTAGAGTTGCTGTCTCACAACGCCAGAGACCTGAGTTCAATACTGACTATGGGTGCTCCAGTTTTCCCCCACACTCGATATAAGTGCAGGTTTGTAGGTTAATTGGCTTCAGTAAAAATTCTATACTCTCCCTAGTACGTGGGATAGTGCTTGTGTATGGGGGGGGGGGGGTCGCTGGTCGGCGCGGACTCGGTGGGCTGAAGTGCCTTTATTCCGCACTGGATCTCTAAACTAAATTAAAGTGAATTCGGTCATCTGCAGTCTTTTGTGTCTGGCATTTAGCAGTGATAATCAAATGAGCCTATGTTTGAAGAGGAAGGAGGGGGGAAAGCTGCTTACTGATCCGGAATTGTGAAAAGTAGCTGTAAGCTTCTCAGAAATGAGAAAACCGTGGTTCATTCATACCTGTCTAGCTTTTAACACTGGGAAGTCGGATTTTTTTTTGTCTGTGAAATGTCAAGCACGTGGTTTATGGCATATATCTATATGCTTCCAATTTTCCAAAACAGAATCGACTCCCTACATTTTCCTTTTGTGCTCTTCTTTCTGCAGGAATCAAATTTGTGCAGGGCAGTGCATAAAAATAGCAGGCTAATGGAAATACGAAATCAAAAGTACACCATCACTGAGCAAGTTGATTATAGAGATGGTAGAAACAGGGGAAGGCAGTGAAATCAGAGCAGGGGAGATGAAAAGTGGGAGTTTAGAAGGATGGGGGGGTGCCTCATTGAAACTTACCGAATAGTGAAAGGCCTGAATAGATTGGATGTGGAGAGGATGTTTCCACTAGTGGGAGAGTCTAGGAACAGAGGTGATAGCCTCAGAATTAAAGCACTTCCTTTAGGAAGCAGATGAGGAGGAATTTATTTAGTCTGAGGGTGGCAAATCTGTGGAATTCATTGCCACAGATGGCTATGGAGGCTGTCAAATGGAAATGTTTAAGGCAAATATAGATAGGTTCTTGATTAGTACGGGTGTCAAGGGTTATGGGGAGAAGGCAGGAGAATGTCATTAGATGGGAGAGATAGATCAGCCATGATTGAATGGCAGAGTAGATTTGATGGGCCGAATGGCCTAATTCTGCTTCTGTCACTTATGACATGACATCTGAGAGTTAGATTGAAGACAAATGGAGAGATATAGCATGCAATATAATGTACAATGCTTTCATTCACTCAACATAAAGAGTCGTTTGCCAGTGTAGAGCTCACTTCACACATTTCCTGCATTCATCTCAGTCTGAAGAAGGGTCCCGACCCGAAACGTCACCCATCCTTTTTCTCCAGAGCTGCTGCCTGACCAACTGAGTTACTCCAGCACTTTGTGTCTATCTGCTCCTTCCATCCCCTATCCTGTTAAACCTAGCTCTGCTGGATCTGCAAGACAGGACCTATTTGATCCTGACCTCGGGTGCTGTCTGTGTGGAGTTTGCACATTCTCCCTGTGGCCACATGGGTTTCCTCCGGGTGCTCCGGTTTTCTCCCACATCGCTGTGGGTTTGTGGGCTTGTAGGTTATTTGGCCCTCTGTAAATTGTCCCCTGGTGTGTGCAGGGAGTGGATGAGAAAGTGGGATAACGCAGCACCAGTGTGACTGGGTGATCAATGGTTGGCGTGGACTCGGTGGGCCATGATGTCAATTGCAAACAACCAAAATCATGTCATGACATGCTATTGCAATTGCCTTCTTGATGCATGAATTAGCTGGTTAATTAATTAAGGCACAAAGTTTTGGAGTACCTCAGCAGGTCAGGCAGCATCTCTGGTGAACATAGATAGGTGACGTTTCGGGTCAGGGCCCTTCTTCAGACTGTTAATTAACTAACAACTTGAAGGCAATTTCCACAAACATTCTTAAGAGATTCTATCCATCAATCTGGCAAAGTGAAATAAATTTATTCAAATCAGCATCGAAGGTAAAGATTAACTCTAGTGTCATCGGTAATTAGATCAACAACGCAGGTATGCATCTCCCGTGGTGGACCTGTTTCCATGCTGTTTCACTAAACTAAACTAAAACTAACCCTCTGGCCCAGTCCCTCTTGGACAAAGCAGCTGGGTAGCAAACAACACAACGAAGCCAAGAGTGTTAAACAGTCGTATGTACCAAAATAGAACAATGAAATTCTTACTTGCTATACAAAACGATACGATAGAACTTTAATTGGAGGGGAAATCGTCTGTCAACAGTCATAAAAGTCATAAAACACAAGACACATGAAATTAGAGTGACGAGTGGAAAGGATTGGGGGTAAGGAAGTCAGTCTACCCCGTGACTGAAGGGGCAGGAGTTGTACAGTTTGATAGCCACAGGGAAGAAGGATCTCCTGTGTCGTTCTGTCCTGCATCTCGGTGCAACCAGTCTGTTGCTGAAGATACTCCTCAGACCTCAGGTTGACCAGTGTGCCATGGAAGGGGTGAGCTGTATTGTCCAAGATGCTCTGCAGTTTGAGGAGCATCCTCCCCTCCAAGCCCACCTCCCATTGCAACAGCTTTACAGGCCTGCAAACACAATCACACGCAGATAATATGTAATAAACAACAGTGAATCAATAAATTATTACCCATGATACTGGTTCAAAAAAGCCCGAAGACCGTCATGCAACCAAAGACAGTCCATAGAAGTTCACAGTTGCTGAGGTTGGTGCTGTGCGGTGTTCAATAACACGATGGTTGTTGGGAAGAAGATGCTCCTGAAACTAGAGGTCGTGGTTTTCAGGCTCCTGGACCTTCTTTCTGATGGCAGGAGTGAAATGAGAATGTGGTCAGGGTGGTGTGGGTGGGTCTCTGATGATGCTGGCTACCTAATTGATGCAGCACGTCCTGTAGATCCTTGCAATGGTGGGGAGGTCAGTGCCTGTCTACCACTCTCTCTAATCCTTCATGACTTGGCATTTCAATTACCGAACCAGGCCATGATGCAACCAGTCAGTACGCTCGCCACAGTACACTTGTACATCTTTCCACTTCCCCTTTGCCTCCTCTTCACTCTACCTTTTCTCGTTGACTTTGTATCTACTGTATGTATGGTTGATCTAATCTATTTAGATAGCGTGCAAGTCAAAGCTTTTCACTGTACCTCAGTACAGTGACAATAACAAACCTAAACGTCAACCTAGACGTTCAAGAGAGTAGAAACAAGGAACTGCAGAAGCTGGTTTACACAAAAGAACACAAAGTGCTGGAGTAACTCAACTGATCAGGCAGCATCACTGGAGAACATGGATAGGTGACGATTCGGGTTGGGATCTTTCTTCAGATTGATTGATGAGGTGGGGGTCGGAAAGAAAGCTGGGAGAGAGGAGGGGCAGGGCAAAGCATGGAAGGTAATACGTGGACACGGGGAGGGTGGATTTTGATAGGTAGATGGTTGGAAAAAAGGCCTGAGATGAAAAGACAGAAGGAGTGAGAACAGATTGAAGAATTGCAAACTGTGAATCAAGAAGTGATGTAAGGTATGTGTGTCTGTAGAATTTAATGGAGGGGGTTAAATGGAGGATAGACCATCACAGAAACTTTTCCAGATGTATGTTTTGATGTATCAGAAGGAATATTGAATAATTTTAGCACCCTGCTTTGTGCGAGTGTGTTTGATTCTTCGGTACTAACAAGGGAGATTCAGCAATGCAATGCTCCCGGTCTCAGTGTGCTCACTGAGAAATACTGCGGCATCCCCGGCTCAGTGCCTGTGCTGCGCAGCTGACAGAGAAACAGCACTGAGATCTAAAAGCCCCTCCATCGTTCCACATCCACTGCGAGCCTCAACGAGAGCACGCTTCGAGAGGAACACCTCAAAAGCTGCCCCCCCACGTTCACTCTGGAACAGGACTTCTCCGGCACTGCCGCCCTCTCACCCTAGGGAGACCATGGAGCCAGTTGATGTTACCAGCGGTAAGAACACAGTTACAGTTCTTGCTTTACACCCTGAAGCTGGTTCATTCCTCTTTTCTCCCTCCCAGGGCATCTGGGTCAGGATGACTTCACAGGTTAGGATTCAGAGGGGATAACGAAACTAGATTGCAAAATAGTTGAAAAAATATTTAACCAGTTTAGTTTAGTTTAGTTTAGTTTAGATTAACTTAGTTGAGTTTAGTTTATTATTGTCACGAGTACGTCAGTACAGTGAACACATGTTTTGTTGCGTGCTATCAGCCAGCAGAAAGATTATATCTAATGTCAAGTCAAGCCAAGAGAGTTTATTATCATATGTCCCAGATAGGACAATGAAATTCTTGCTTTGCACAACGGAATATAGTAGACATGAATACAGAACACATCATATCAGTGTGTCCATACACCATTATATAAATACATACACACATCAATAAATAAGCAGAAAAAGTGCAAATAAACAGATAATGGTCTACTAGTGTTCAGAGATTTGTTTCAGTTGAGTTTAATAGCCTGATGGCTGTGGGGAAGTAGCTATTTCTGAACCTGGATGTTGCAGTCTTCAGGCTCCTGTACCTTCTACCTGAAGGTAGCGGGGAGATGAATGTGTGGCCAGGATGGTGTGGGTCCTTGATGATGCTGCCAGCCTTTTTGAGGCAGCGACTGTGATAGATCCCCTTGATGGTAGGGAGGTCAGAGCCGATGATGGACTGGGCAGTGTTTACTAATTTTTGTAGTCTTTTCCGCTCCTGGGCGCTCAAGTTGCCGAACAAGCTAACAAGTTTTCTTTTGAATGAAACCTCCCCCCATCCTACCTCTCCACAATGAAATTCAAGGTTTTTTTTTTAACTGAGTTTTTTGTTATGTAAATGAAATTCGGAACCCCATTGTGACGTCATTGTGAGGTGGAATGCTGCTGACGGGCAGGGCAAGTGGAAAACTGTTTTTTAAGTGGTTTTTGTAAAGTTTAAAATGTGAATAACTTGTAAAATATAACATAAATCCGAATGAAACTTGCCACAGCACACCCCAGGACAATGATGAGTGAGGTGGGCCAAAAATGGTAGCACTATCGTGTACTGTTTTGGCGTAGTTTCAGGATCACACACACACGCGCACGCACGCACCCATACAAACAAACAAGATGAGAGTTTTAGTAATATTTATACTAGACCAGGCGCGGACCTGTTGGGCCCCATCCCCCAAGGCAATATTCCACCACTCATCCATAGCCCCCAACTGCACAGGTACAGCTGAGGGGTTCCCGTTGTGATGCCAGAGATCCCCCATCGTGTCGCGAGTCACGGCAACCCTCCGTCAACTGCGCCTCACCATCCCTCTTCCGACCCCTATCCTCCTCCATTCCCCTCATCCCTCAGCACTACCTCCCCATCCTCTTCATCCTCCCTCTTCTTTCCCTTCTCCTCCTCCCCTACCCCACTCCCTCCCTTACCTCCCCTGCCTCTCCTTGCTCTTACCCTCGGTCAGTCACTCACACCCTCCCTCTCTCCATAACCCCTCTCCCCTCCTATCCCCCTCCTGAAAATCGCGATTTTTGAAATGTAAATGAGTATCGGGTACCCATTGAGGCATCATTGTGATTCACCACCCTCTGGCGAAAGAAATTCCTTCTCATCTACAATTTAAAGGTACGTTGTTTTATTCTGAGGTTGTGCCCTCTTGTCCTAGACTGTCACGCTACTGGAAACATCCTGTCAAAACAAAGATCTGAAGATGCCAGTTAATACACAAATGGCCATAAAGCACGGGCAGCATGATGGCGCAGCGGTAGCGTGCTGCCTTACAGCGCCAGAGACCCGGGTTCAATCATGACTACGGATGCTCTCTGTACGGAGTTTGTATGTTCTCCCCGTGACCTGTGTGGGTTCTCGCTGAGATTTTCGGTTTCCTCCCACACTCCAAAGACGTATGTGGTTTGGCTTGGTTATAAATGTATATTGTCCCTCGTGTGTGTTTGTGTGGGATAGTATTGAAGTGCGGGGATCGCTGGTCGGTGCGCACTCGCTGAAGGGCCTGTTTCTGCGGTGTATCCCTAAACTAAACTAAACTCGGCAGGACAGGCAGCATCTCTGCAGAACATGGATAGGTGGGAGACATCTTGGAACCCGTCACATCACCTATCCATGTTCTCCGGAGATGCTGCCTGACTCCAGCACTTGTGTCCTTTCTTGGAAGCATCCTCTCCACATCTACTCTATCTCAGCCCTATCAAGAGTTCAAGTCCAAGAGTTCTGCCACAGATGGTTGTGGAGGCCAATTGATATTTTTAAGGCAGAGATTGGTAGATTCATATTTAGTACGGGTGTCGGGGGTTACGTGGAGAAAGCAGGAGAATGGGGTTGAGGGGGAAAGATAGATCAACTATGATTGAATGACGGATTTTACGTGATGGGCTGAATGGCCTAATTCTGCTTCTTTAACTTGTGAACTTCCACCTGTGGTGCCAAAGTGATATATAAACAGCAGGACCCAGTGACAGAGAGCCCATCAGTAAATATTCCACTTTTAATTCCTTCCCAAAGGCGTGATGCCATTAAACGTTGAGAAAGTAACTCCATCTGCCAGCCTTCCTCTTTAGATTGCATTGCCACTGTTACCAATCTACCTGTCACAGTAATGTCTTACTCTCGGTTTGTAGAGAATCAGCCACAAAATGAATGCAGTTTTTTTCCCCGATGTCGGTATGAGACTTCCATAGGACAAGATGCACTGATCCAGCAAGCAAAACTGATAGCACTGAAAAGATTATAACTGAGAGCCTACTCCAAATGCCATGCAGCCACTTCAACACCGAGCCAGAGATATACCCTGCAGAATGCATTCCAACTCGATGCACTTACAATTTAACTTAAGTATGAAAATAAAAAGTATTACTCCTACTTTGGAGCGCCGATGTAGTGTTTGAGCTCCCAGCTTTCAGTGGAAATTCTGCACTTTAAAGTATTCATTGAATCAATTTAGAATGGATGCTATTTCAAACAATGTGTGGCACTGGGAATGAACACCGATGCTGGGGAAAATATCGCAGTCTCAATGGAGAATGGCAGGAAAAATAAACGGAGACAGACTCATTCCCTCAGCTTGATTCTTTATGATTGCCTTCCAGTTATTGCGCGTATATATTCACTTCCCCTCTGAAACCCAAGAAACACTGTTAACACAGTCTTCATAAACTGCTTACCTGGTCGGGGAGAGACAGTCTCGATGCTCCTACGATTTATGCACACTCTCCCTCCCTCCCTCCTCTCACTTCAGAATTAAAGGACGTCCTTTTAGGAGAACGATGAGGAGTAATTTCTTTAGTCAGAGGGTGGTGAATCTGTAGATCTCTTTGCCACAGAAGGCTGTGGAGGCCAAGTGGATATTTGTAAGGCAGAGATAAATAGATTCTTGACTAGTACGGGTGTCAGAGGTTATAGGGAGAAGGCAGGAGAATGGGGTTAGGAGGGAGAGATAGATCAGCCATGATTGAATGGCGGAGTAGACTTGATGGGCCAAATGGCCTAATTCTGCTTCTATCACTTATGATCTTATGACTGTGATCAAACTGGCTGCCCCTCCCAGGCTGTCCCATTGCCCTTCAGGCTGACGGCAGAGATGTCCCCCCCCCCCAATTGCAGGATAGTCGACGGCAAAACTTGTGGTAGTGGTGGACTGTGTTCAAATTAAAAACATGTAAAATCAAAATAATAGGGGGCGGCATGGTGGCACAGCGGTAGAGTTGCTGCCTCACTGTGCCAGAGACCCGGGTTCGATCCTGACCACGGGTGCTGTCTGTACAGAGTTTGTACGTTCTCCCTGTGACCACGTGGGTTTTCTCCGGGTTCTCCGCTTTCCTCCCACACTCCAAACACATACAGGTTTGTAGGTCAATTGGCTTCTGCAAATTGTAAATTGTCCCTAGTGTGTGTTGGATAGTGTTAGTGCACGGGGATCGCTGGTCGGCGCAGACATGGTGGGTCGAGTTTCCGGTTTCCACGCTGTAGGAACGGGGTACAGATTGGGGATGATCAACCATGATCACATTGAATGGCGGTGCTGGCTCGAAGGGCCGAATGGCCTACTCCTGCACCAGTTGTCTATTGTCTATTGTCTATCTCTAAACCCTAAAGCTGTATAATTTTAAGTCCATAGTAATAATACAGATATGAACAAAATTTGCAGTCAGTGCAGCAGATTGTAGAGATGTTGATATTTTATTGGAGACTCCACACTGTCAGCATCGAAGGCCAGGATTGATCCTGGGCTGCTGGAGCTACGATTGTCATGATTCTGAAGGAGGATCCTAACCCAAAACGTCTTGTTTTGCTCAAAATTCCAGCAACAGCATTTCTTTGTGCCTCCATCTTAATTGACTCGGTCGACTAAAGGACTAATTTAGTTTTAATTTAGAGATAGAACATGAAAGCTGGTCCTTCAGCCCACCAAGTCCACTCTGACCATCGATCACCCGTTCACACTCATTCTATATTATCCCACTTTCTCATCCACTCCCTACATACTCGGGGCAATTTATAGAGAACAATTAGAAACATAGAAAATAGGTGCAGGAGTAGGCCATTCAGCCCTTCGAGCCTGCACCGCCATTCAATATGATCATGGCTGATCATCCAACTCAGTATCCTGTACCTGCCTTCATTCCATACCCCCTGATCCCTTTATCTCACTCCCTCTTAAATATAGCCAATGAACTGGCCTCAACTGCCTTCTGTGGCAGAGAGTTCTAGAGGTTCACCACTCTCTGTGTGAAAAATGTTTTTCTCATCTCGGTCCTAAAGGATTTCCCCCTTATCCTTTAAAATTTCCCCTTTATCCTTAAAATGTCCCCTTTATCCTTAAATTAATCTACAAACCTGTAAGTCTTTGGGAGCACCTGAAGGAAACACACACGGTCACAGCGGCTCAGCAGTAGAGCTGCTGCCCTACTGCATCAGAGACCCGGGTTCAATCCTGACCTTGTGTGATGTCTGTGCAGAGTTTGCACGTTCTCCCTGTGACCGCGTGGATTTTCTCCGGTTGCTCCGGTTGCAGGTGGTTTCCTCCCACATCCCAAAGGCGTGCAGGTTTGTAGGTTAATTGACTTCTGCAAATTGTTCCTGGTGTGTCGAACAGAACTAGTGTACGGGGTGATCGCTGGTCGGCCGAAGGGCCTGTTTCCACGCTGTATCTCTAAACTAAGCTAAACTAAACACAGGGAGAACGTGCATACTCCACACAGTCACAACTCTGGTGGCCAGGATCGAACGCGGGTCTCAGCCGCTGTGAGGCAGCGGCCCTTCCAACTGTGTAACATGTGTCAATTGTTTGTTCCTCCTGGCTACATGACAATGCTGGCCACACTTGTACATTGATTCATTGTGAAGCACTTTGCAAAGTCCAGGAGAAATGATGGAGCTCTTTCTAATGCCAAGTAGTTCTGTCTTTACAGTATCATGATTGCTCCTCAGTAAAACATATGCTGGGCAGTTTTTTTCCTGAACATTAATTGTTACTGTGCAACACAAGCCTGCATATTGCATGTACTGAGGAATGATTGAGGGAAGCTTCTATTATTACTATCGGAAAGTTTATTTATCTGATTCAACTCTGTTTAAAAGGACTGATTGATAATTCCATTCGGGTACTGTTCATAAACAAGCAGCTTAAATAACAAGCCCAGAATGGAAGTGACAGGAATTGTAAAATCAAAATGAATTTATAAGAAAGGCTGCAAAAGATGAAAGTTTCAATAATATACCGATCATTTTCTCCCCACTCCTGTCCAGTAGAAGATACAGAGGTTTGTAAGTGTGCTCCACTAGACTCAGGAACAGCTTCTTCCCCTCTACTATCAGACTTCTGTATGGTCCTTCCATAAGCTAGGATATGGTCTGATTCACCTCTACCCCATTGTGGACATTGGACTTTACCGATGGAACAGATGTGTTACATTGCTGAGAACTATATTCTGCACTCTGTATCTTCCCCTCTGCCCTATCTACGAAACATGAGGTTGACTTGATTGTATTCATAGCATCATAAAGTGTTACAGTGTGGAAACAGGCCCTTCGGCCCAACTTGCCAACATGTCCCAGCTACACTAGTCTCACCTGCCGGCGGCATTTGGTCCATATCCCTCCAAACCTGTCCTGTGTGCAACAGTTTAACAATTATGGGTTTACAGTTAACTGAGGTAGGAATGTGTGTCAGGACACCAAGAGAACTAAGGTTTAAATAATGCCATGGAATCCATAATGTCCACTTTACTGGTTGGAATGGCGCCTTAATTAAAGAACAGTAAACATCTAATGGTGCAGAACCTCCTCACTATTGGTGCCAGTGCCAGTTTAGATTATAAGGTCATAGAGTCATACAGCATGGAAATAGGCCCATCCGTGCCAACATAAATTCCCTATCTACATCAGACCGATCTGCCCACATTTGACCCATATGTCCCTCATCTTCCCTAACAATGTACCTATCCAAATGTCTTTTAATGTTATAGCACCTGCTTCCAATGACCTCCTCTGGCAGCTCGTTCCATATACCTACCACCCTCTGCGTGAAAAGTTTGCCCTTTCTGGTTCTTATTAAATCTTGCCCCTCTCGCCTTAAACTTATGTCCTCGGGATCTTGATTCCCTAGATTCTCTGCCTTCACCCTATCTATTCCCCTCATGACTTTCTGCACCAATATAATATCACCCCTCAGTCTCCTGCACCTTAGGATTAAAGTCTTGTTATGGCGTAAATAAACAAGTATGTACAATCCTAGAGGTGGCATTGACAATAGAACAATGAGTGTTCCTATGTTAGATACAAAATGCTGGAGTAACTCAGCAGGTCAGGCAGCATCTCTGGAGAGAAGGAATGGGTTCCTCTGTTTCTAAGTGTTCTAGGTTCTAGGTTTCTAAGTGTTTCCTGACCCAAAGGTAAGTGTTGTAAAAAGGTGGAAGAAGATGCAATCAGCGAGCACTTAGAAGAAATGTTTTAAGACCTGGCAGCTGTTTGGAAAAAGGCAAAGAAATAAGATAAAAAAAGTGAAATAAAAGAAAAGTAGACAGATTTCCACTTAAAAAGAAAATGGAACACTACAACAAGCGATCAACTGTTTACGGTGATTGGATTCATGTTGATTTTTATCTATTGTTCAAATAGAAAAAAACAGAATAAAATGGAATATATGATTCACATTCAAACTTGTCCAGTACAAAACCTTTTGAAAATCACTCATCTGTGACTTTTATTTGAAATACTGCAGCGTGCTGACAATTTACCCTATTTACTGCTGTATATATAAATACTGCAGGAAGGAACTGCAGATGCTGGTTTACACCAAAGGTGGACACAAAATGCTGGAGTAATTTAGCGGGACCGGCAGCATCTCTGGAAATAAATCGCTTCGAGTCGAGACCTTTCTTCAGACTGAGGTCTGAAGTCTGAGTCCGACTTTCTCTCGATAAATGTTGTAACCTGCACCCCCAGCCTATTCCTACTTGCTGCATTGTGCATACAACTGGTATCCTCACAGTACATCAATGTATGTATAATACATCGTCACAGTTTGGACCACTTCATTTTCAATTCGGTATTGGTATTGGTATTAATTTATATCACTAATTTATACCTTTAATTCACATGTTTAGTTCAGCTTAGTTAAGAGATACAGTGCAGAAACAGGCACTTTGGCCCATCGCGTCCACGTTGCCCAGCGATCCCTATACACTAGCACCATCCTACACACTGGGGACAATTTACAATCTTTACCGAAGCCAATGAACCTACAAAATTGTAGTGTGGGAGGAAACCGGAGCACCCAGGGAAAACCCACATGGTCATGGGTGGAACGTACAGACAGCACCCGTAGTCAGGATCGAACCTGGGTCCCTGGTGCTGTGGCAGCAACTCTACCGCTGTGCCACCAGGCCAACCGAGCGACACTGAGTCCCAGTGAGAAACATTGTTCTGCGTGCTATCCAGATAAATCAACCAAACAAGATTACAATCAAACGATGTAGGATGTTGATGTTGCAGCTGCAGAGAAAGTGCAGGTTTAAAAAAAGTGCAAGAGCAGCAATGAGATAGATTGGGGGAATCAGGGATACATTGTTGGTACCCGGACATGGCGTCGAAGGACGAGAAGCCTTCAAGTCACCTATGGCTTGTGTGGGAAAATGACCTCCACCCTCCCGTCTCCACCGGCCAGTGATGTGATAGACGTGGGCGGGGGTCGGGACCAATCGCTGACAAGTCCCCCCCCCCCCCCCCCCACAACCCACGACGTCATGTCCGTTATTTGACTTTTTGGTTGAGCCACTATTCGGTTAATTGGCGTGTAGTGAGTTTGCTTTTGGGCGATGCAGCCTTTTGGTTAGTTGGCTTTTAGGCGTCCCACGCTTTTGGTTAGTTGGCATTTCGGCTTTGTACGCTTTCAGTTATTTGGCGTAATTTGGCGTTTCGACTTTGTTTCCGTTCGGTCATTTGACTTCCACTTCTTTGCTTCGGGTTCTCGACCTTCGACCCCACGTCCGCACACGACATTGTTAGCTCATGAGAAGTCTCTTGCGACAGTCTGATAACAGCGGGGAAGAAGCTGTTCCTGAAACTGGCTCTTTTAAACGTTTGCAATTCTGCATGATGGGAGAGGGGAGAAGAGATAAAGACTGGGGTGTGAGTGGTCCATGATTATGTTGGCTGTCTTTTCATGGCAGTGTGAAGTGTAGATGGAGAGAGGAGGTTGGTCTGTGTGATGGACTGGACTGTGTGCACAACTCTCTGCAGTTTCTTACGGTCTTGGTTGCTGTTGCCTTACCAAGCTGTGATGCATCCCGAGAGGATGCTTTCTCTGGTGCATCTATTGAAACTGGTAAGTCAGCCTAATATCCCCTGTTTCAGATGCATTGGCTTTACTGCTCTTGCTATTTGTCAAACAATGATATAGGAGTCAAATAAATATTTATATGTTTTTTTAGTTTAGTTAAGTTTAGTTTAGTTTAGAGATACAGCGCGGACACAGGCCCTTTGGCCCACCAAATCCTCGCCGACCAGAGATCCCCGCACAGTAACACTATCCTACACACACTAGGGACAATTTACAATTATACCAAGCCAATTAGCGTATAAACCTGTACGTCTTTGGTGCGTGGAAGGAAACCAAAGCTTCTGGAGAAAACCCACGCAGGTCACGGGGAGAACTTACAAACTCTGTAGAGACATGCGCCCGCAGTCAGGATTGAACCCGGGTCTCTGGTGCTGTAAGGCAGCAACTATCTCGCTGCGCCACCGTGCCACACTCCTATATTCACAGTATTTCTATAAATCCCATATTTCTATGGAAATAGGTATGACTCCTGCAGAAGTCAAATATTTTCCCATTGTAACCACCCAGTTGGCAGATACTGAGATCCCATTTCTACCCACCTCACAGATGGCTTACTGCTAACAAGCCTCTTTCAAATTGCTTTAAATGCCCCCTGGTGATTAGAGGCATTCAAGATCACGCCAAAGGGATTTAAATAATATGGAAAAACAAAAACATTTAAAGATAATAAATTAATTTAGAAACAACCTTTAAATTGCAGGAATAAAATAACATGATTAACACTCGATAAAATTAAAGAGATCACTTAACATTTCAATCCGGGTTTGGTGCATTGGGTTCCCGAGACTTGGTTTTGCCCATGGAGTCTCTGGTAAGCCCAGCAATGGACCAAGAGTTCAGATACTTCACCCTCTAACCTGTTCCTGACTTCTGAAGTGCAGCTCGATACAACCCCATCAACACTATTAACGTGCTTGAAAGCAAAATATGATTCATTAGCTCGCACATCAGGCCCAGAACATCATAAAACATAATGAAATCCTCATTAAATTGATAATTCTCATCTAAAATTGCAAATTAGCATGCTGCAAAGCTAATAATTATTTTTTAATATGTTGATCCATCCTGCTTTCATCTATCCCACAGTAAAAATAAATTATCAAGATGTTTTTCAAGTGCATTTATAATAGACTTCAGATTTCAGTTTGCCCTTAAGTGGGGGAGAATATTCAACTAAATTCCTTCAGGCAGTCCACAATTATGGAATTGTGATCTATACAACTCGTGGTAATTAAGAAAAAAAAGTTACTTGCAATTTTTCAATCCCTTTATAATACATAGAAATATATGAGTAAAACAATATGAGAAAAAAATCAGTGGGTGGCCTTGTGCAGCGGTAGAGTTGCTGCTTTACAGTGCCAGAGACCCGGGCTCAATCCTGAGAACGGACGCTGTCTATATCTGCTCTCCCCGTCACGGAGTGGGGTTTCTCCGAGTGCTCCGGTTCCCTCCCGCACTCCAAAGACGAACAGGAATGTAGGATAATTTGGCTTTGGTACAAATTGTAAATAGTCCCTTGTGCATAGTGTTAGTGTACAGGGTGATCGCTGGTCAGCACCGACTCGAGGGACCGCATTGCATCTCTAAAATAAACTAAAAACCATTCCACGGACTGAGCGTTAGTGTTCAGTGGAGCGGTAGCCGAGTTGAACGCCCAATTGCCCCGCCAAGGCCTACTGGATCTCCCAGTTGCTTAATTCCCCTTCCCATTCCCACACTGACCTTTCTGTCCTGGGCCTCCTCCGCTGGCAAAAGTGAGGCCAAACACACACAAACTGGAGGAACAGCACCTCATATTCTGCTTGGGTAGCTTACAACCCAACGGTATGAACATTGAATTCTCTAACTTTAGGTAACATACAAACACTCCCCTAGCCATTCCCCACTTCACCTTCCCCCCCCCCCCCCCCCCATTTGCTGTAACCCCCTCCCCTTTCTCCATTTTTCTCCATCCTCCCATCTGGGAAGAGGTACAGGAGCATTAGCTGCAAAACCAGCAGGATGCTCCTCAGCTTCTTCCCACAGGCTATAAGACTGTTAAATGGACTTTGCCCCCTGCCAAATATCGCGCACAAACCCCCACACTGCAGCAGAGCCACTGTTGTGCCGCTGCCGGTCGGAACGGCTGTTGAATGTTTAGTAGAGTGTTAAATTTGTTCATAACATGTATTTTTTTTATTTCTATTTATTTTTTCATGCACACTGAATGGACACTGGTTGAGCAACGTTTTTTTTGTTTCCTCTGGGTATGCGAATACTGAGGAAATGACAATAAAGATATACAATACAATACAATACAATGTTGGTTAACCAGTTCCACAGTCCACAACAATATATCCCTCTTGGGCTCCCACCTGCCCCCTGCCAACTGTTACCATATCAGGGAACCTCCTTGCCTGAGGTCATCTGTTGCTGGCCTTGATATGTCCTGGTCTTTGTTATTTCTCGTTCCCCCCTACCCCAACCCCTTACAACCATTCTGAAGAAGGGTCCTGACCCAGACGCCACCTATTAATTGTTTCCAGTGATGCTGCCGGACCCTCAGAGTTACTCCTTCACTTTGTGTTCATTACATCCCTCTAAGCCTTTCCTACCTATGTACCTGTCCAAGTGTCTTTTAAATGCTGTTATTTTACCTGCCTCAACTACCTCCTCTGGCTGCTTCACAAAGTATTTCCCACTGAGGTTCCATTAGATGAGTGGCAGAACCCTGGAAGAAAGAGAGTTCTCATGGGGCCACACAGTGGTGCAGCGATAGAGCTGCTGTCTCACAGTGCCAGTAACACGGGTTCGATCCTGACTATGGGTGCTGTCTATACGGAGTTTGTGCATTCTCCCCGTGACCTGCGTGGGTTTGCTCCGAGTGCTCCTGTTTCCCCTTTCCACCAACAATCCAAAGACGTACAGGTTTGTAGGTTAATTGGCTCAGGTAAAATTGTAAATCGACCCTAGCCTCCGGATAAAAGGACATACCTTTAGAAAGAAGATGATGAGGAATTTCTTTAGTCAGAGGGTGATGAATCTGTGGAATTCATTGCCACAGATGGCTATGGAGGCCAAGTCATTGGGCATTTTTAAGGTGAACGTTGACAGATTCTTGATTAGCAAGGGTGTCAAGGGTTATGGGGAGAAGGCAGGAGACTGGGGTTTGGAGGTAAAAGGTAGATCCGCCATGATTGAATGGCAGAGTCAACTCAATGGGCCGAATGGCCTGGTTCTGCTCCTGTGATTTATGAACTGTTAGAAGCATGTATCTTGCTGGTTTCCCCTCTATGACACAATTTTGGTCACCTCCTTTTCCAGCCTAGAATTGGGAAGAGCAAGAAATTGTGTGATGCATGTCCATTCTCCATATAGGAATAAAACAAATCAAATATCAATCTCCCGTTCCCACTCCTGCACAAACATACTAAGGCTGTATCTTAAAGGATTTATTGTACAACGACAACACATCGACAGCATTTGAAATAAACATCTGCTGCAGCATTAATGTCCTTATAAGGGGGAAGAAAATGGTGCACTCTATATCTTATCTGAAGATGCATCAGAGCTAAATATTTTGAAGGGTTATTTGCGACTGATTTTCGAGTAGCAAATGGAGATTTTAAATTGGACTTATTTTCTGCCAGCAGTTTATCCTTCCCAATATCCATTTAGTCAGACTGTGTGAGTCAATATATATCACCCTGATACTAAGTCATTCAGGAGGGAACATACTGTTATAAAACTACTATAAAAGCCAAATTGTAGTAAAGGCTGGTGTTTCTTTCTTTAACGTAAGGAGTGCAGATGTGGAACCAGAGGGTAGTTTTTCATATGTAAAAACGAACCCATTACAAACAATTGAAGCTCCCACTACCACACAGGCTGTTAGACCTAATTATAATTCAATAAAAGTACCTCAAGAATAAAATAAAAAATTCTGTTTCTTCTGATGCAATGCATATGGCAGCACAGTAAAACAGCAGTAGAGCTGCTGCCTCACAGCGCCAGAGACGCGGGTTCAATACCAACCTCCAGTGCTGTCTGTGCGTGGAATTTGCTCGTTCTCCCTGTGACCGTGTGGGTTTCCTCCAGGTGCTCCGGTTTCCTCCCACATTCCAAAGTCGTGCAGATTTGTAGGTTAAGAAGACCTCTGTAAATTGGATCCTAGTGTGTGAGGAGTGGATGAGAAAGTGGGATGACATAGAACTAGTGTGAACAGGTGATCAATGGTCGGCGTGGCCTTGATGGGCTGAAGGGCCTGTTTCTTCGTGGTATCTCTATGGTGGAGGAAATAGAAAAATGTAACAGGGCAACATGGTTTATTATTTCATGAGGTTCAATTTTCTGCAGCTTGCAATTTAATCAGAGTGTTCTCACTCAGATATCAACATTGGAAGACCATAAAGGGCCTGTCCCACTTTGGGCGTCATTTATGCGACATCATTCATGCATGACGCGCGCGTATGGCGTGTGGTGAGGCGTGGTAACGTAGGCAGTGACACGCGGTAGTGCACGGCGCCCCAGGATTTTGGGATTCACAAAATCTTCGTGACGTGCAAATGACGCCCAAGTGGGACAGGTCCTTGAGGCTGCTGGAGCCATTGAGAATTGTTAGTTATCACACAATCATTGCATTGAAAGGTTTATCTCGCTGACCTGAGACCCCCGTCATCTCTAATGTACCCAAGCACTGCTCCTACAAGTGTAAGCTATATGGCAGGTCAAATGTAAGGAGAAGGTACGCAGTTAATGGTAGGATGCTTAACAGCATTGATGTTATAAAGGGGCACAAAGTGCTGGAGCAATTCAGCAGGTGAGGCAGAATCTCTGGAGAACATAAAGAGGTGATGTTTCAGGTCAAGACCCTTCTTCAGACTGATGGGGGGGGCGAGGGGTGGGTGAGAAGAAATCAGACTGAAGGCGCATCTCAGCCTGAAACGTCACCTGTCCATGTTCCCCAGAGATACTGCCTGGCCTGCAGAGTTACACCAGCACTTTGTATCAACCAGCAACTGCAGTACTTGCATCCTACATGTTACAAGGGGAACTTGGAGATCAAGTCCATAACTCGCTGAAAGTGGCAACACAAGTAGATAGAGTGGTGAAGAAGATGTATGGTATGCGTAACTTCATGGGTCAGGGCACTGAGTGTAAAAGTCACGGTGCAGCTTTGTAGAAGCCTTTTCGCCTGATGGAAATATCAAATACTAGAGGGCACAGCTTTAAGGTGAGAGGGACATAGTTTCAAGGAGATGTGTGGTGGGTGCCGAGGACACACTGTCAGGGTTGGTGGAGGAGGCAGATACGATAGTGGCGTTTAAGAGACATTTTGGATAGGCACAAGGACATGCAGGAAACAAAGAGATGTGGATTATGTGCACGCAATTAAGAGGATCTCGGCATTATGTTCAGCACAGCCATTGTGGGCCGAAGGGCCTGTTCTTGTGCTGTACTGTTCTATGTTCCATGTTCTAACATTAGTTGGGTCCCATTTGGAGACTTATGTGTAGTTCTGGTCACCCCATCACAGGAAGGATGGTTGAAGCCAGAGAACGGGTGCGGGAGAGGTCGACGGCATACTGTTTAAGATGCTGGAGGTTGGAGGCTTTAGAGGGCAGGGAGCCGGAAGTGATGAAGTCAGTGATGGTGCATGAGATTAAGGCCTAGTGCTCGTCTGTGGATACATTGTCTATCAGGATACTGCCAGGATTAGTGGGCATCATATATGAGGAGAGATGTGGCAACCTGGATTGTTTTCCCTGGAGCATCGGAGGTTGAGGGGAGACCCGAGAAAAGTTTATAAAACTATGGTGATTTCACTCGATTAGCACCTGCAATTGTTAGTCACCTTAAAGCCCGTCTTTGGTCTTCTGGGGATGAAAAATTCAGCGACACACTCGCGAACGAATACTCTCTAATTTTATCCTCTCTAAGTCCAAGTTCGAAGACCAAAAGTTTTGAAATGAACCAAACTCGGACACAAAAGCGTAAAATGGAAATTGAGTAGAAAACGAATCTAAATATACATTGGGAACAGAGAAAGAGGGATGACAGCATTCTATTTTTACCTATTAAAAATCAATCTCAAATGATTGAAAATATAAATCCAGATCTCTTCCATTTTCCAATGGGGTAAATCATTAGAAACGGTGAAATCTGAACAAATGATCTTTTGAAAAAGATTGCCTCCATATAATATGTTTTATTGCATAAATTTTTTATATATATGTATTTCCCCTTTCCCTGGGATACTATTTGAGAGAGTTGAACCTCCAGTTTTTGTTGAGCATGGGGATTTTTCTGCCTGTAGTTCTCAGTACTGCTTAGAGCTAAATCATCAGCATGCACTATTAAGCTAGAATCACAAGGAACTGCAGATGCTGGTTTTAACAAAAAAAAGACACAAAGTACTGGAGAGACTCAGCGGCGTCAGGCGGCATCTCTGGAGAAGATGGATAGGTAGTTTTCTTCTGTCAGATTCTTCAGATTCACAAAGTGCTGGAATAACCCAGAGAGTTGTCCCGCTGAGATACTTCAGCAATTTGTGGATTTTTTTAAGCTGGAATCATGTATGGAACACATTGCTGGAGGTACTCAGCGGGTCATTCTAGAAATCGAGGATAGGTGACGTTTCGGGTTGGGACCCTTCTTTGGACTTTCTTTCCTCTCATAACCACAACAAACATCAACAGTGGTGATAGAATCCCTAGTTGATGATAGAATGGTTCAGTTGCCTGGTACAACTACTGTAATTCGTGGATGATGGTCCTCCAAGTGGGTCATTTCTGTGTGTCCTGAGACGGCTGAAGAGGCCGATCCTGGAGCCACAGACTTTATGTCCCTCTAGGTGGATGCCCGTGTGTGATGTCTTCTAACGTGGGGAGGCGGGTGCACGGAGACCCACCAACCGCATGGTCCGTGACAGAGACAGACCGCGTCTAATGGCATCAGGCTATTAAACTTGGCTCGGACAAAACTCTGAACATTAATAGTCCATTATCTGTTATTTGCACTTTATCAGTTTATTTATTCATGTGTGTATTTACGTATATAATGGTATATGGACACACTGATCTGTTTTGTAGTCAATGCCTACTATGTTCTGTTGTGCTGAAGCAAAGCAAGAATTTCATTGTCTGGTCAGGGGCACATGGCAATAAACTCTCTTGACTTGACTCTTGACGGACACCACCATAATGCTTCAATGTCTTCCACCTTCTCACCCGCTGTAGACCCCACCCACCAGCCAGACACCACCCTCCAGCCTGCTCCACCATTGGAGGCAGATACGGTAGTGGCAATTAAGCAACTTTTGGATAGGGTCATGGGTATACAGGGAATGGAGGGATATGGATTATGCATAGGTATATAAGAGTTGGTCTAGGCACCATGTGCAGCACAGATATTGTGGGCCAAAGGGCTTGTTCTTGTGCTGTACTGTTCTACGTTCTATGTTCTAACAATAAACGCTCGCCAGCTCAGTAATGGAGCTTCTTGTGAGCGTTAGAAACCGCAGTAACAAGCGTTGTGAGCAAAGTGTGTGAAAATATTGCCTCAGTCTGGTGAGCTGATGCAAGGGTACATTACTGCTCATTACCACACAACGTTGGTGTTGATACTAATAGCTCTGAAAGATTTCAGCATGCCGTGAGGTTTCTGGCAGTGAACTACAGTGGAGGGGAAGTTCCTGTGAAATGTCCTCAACCTGTGTTGGATTAAACAAAAATGTTCCTTTTCCCACTATTATTATAGATCGCTAAAGTGTGGCTGGATTGCCAGACTAGGGAATTATTTTGTTTTTGCGGAGAGCTGCCAAAATAGTATCCAATTATAAAACACCTGTACCAATCCCTTTGAACTTTTCAAGGTCACAAAACCAATTAAATGTCACAAAGTTCATTGTGAAATTTTAGAGCCTTTGTTTAGTTTAGAGATACAGCACGGAAACAGGCCCACCAAGTGAGTGCCAACCAGCAATCCTTGCACACCAGCACTATCCTACAAAGGACAATTCATCATTTTCACCAAAGCCAAATCTGTACGTCTTTGGAATGTGGGAGGAAACCGGAGCTCCTGGAGAAAACCCACATGGTCACAGTGAGAATATTTAAACTGTACATAGTGCAGCTGTAGTCAGGATCAAATGAGGGTTTCTGGCACTGTAATGCAGCAACTCTATCTCCATCATGCCGCCCATAATCATATAGTCATGGAGTCATACAACAAGGAATCAGGCCCATCGTCCAACTTACCCATGCCGACCAATATGTCCCATCTACACTAGTCCCACCTTCCTGGGTTTGGCCTATGTCCCTCTAAAGTCCTATCCGCATACTTGTCCAAATGATTTTTTAGATTTTGTGATAGTACCGAATTTTGAAAGGAATTGCAAATTTTCCAGACTATAAAGGCAGATTAGTAAAAACAATGCTGAGCACATCAGAGACAAGGGGCAGCATAGTGGTGCAGCGGTAGAGTTGCTGCCTTACAGCACCAGAGACCCGGATACAATCCTGACTACGGGCGCTCTCTCCCTGTGACCACGTGGGTTTTCTCCGGGTGCTCCAGTTGCCTCCCACACTACAGAAACGTACAGGCTTGTAGGTTGATTAGCTTTGGTAGCATTGCAAATTGTCCCTAGTGTGTAGGAGAGTGCTACTGTATGGAGGTGTTGACTGGTCAGCATGGACTTGGTGGGCTGAAGAGCCTGTTTCCACGCTGTATCTTTAAAGTCTAAAATCTAATATTGAAACTCCCAAACTTGACAACTGGTGTCTGCGATGCAGGCTCATGTTATAGCATTTTACGTTATCAAAACACCCAAAACAGAATGAATGCACAAGGTGCCGGCTTACCAAAAAAAGACACAAATTGCTGGAGTAACTCAGCAGGTCAGGCAGAATCTCTGGGGAACATGGATAGGTGACGATTCGGGTCAGGAACATTCTCCAGACTCATCCGTCAATCTGTATATATGGATTAGCATTGCAGGATAATTCCCTGACCACCTTTGAATTGAGCCATGGGAATATTTTAGACAATTGACAATAGACAATAAGTGCAGGAGTAGGCCATTCGACCCTACGAGCCAGCACTGCCATTCAATGTGATCATGGCTGATCATCCCCAATCAGTACCCCTCTCCCCATATCTCCTGACTCCGCTATTTTTAAGAGCCCTATCTAGCTCTCTCTTGAAGGCATCCAGAGAACCTGTCTCCATGCGGAGAATTGAGGCAGAGAATTCCACAGACTCACCACTCTCTGTGAGAAAAAGTGTTTCCTCATCTCCGTTCTAATTGGCTTACTCCTTATTCTTAAACTGTGGCCCCTGGTTCTGGATTTCCCCAACATGTTTCCTGCCCCTAACGTGTGCAAGCCCTTAACAATCTTATATGTATCAGAAGACATAGAGTGGGCTTTAAGGTAGAAATGTGTTTTTTGCAGAAAACAAAGTCCTTCCTAGGTCACTCGGTTCCCATTCATGGTAAAAATAATCAGCCCCTTTAAGGAAGAGCAATACTGAACACTAATTAAATCAAAGCAACGCTCGTTAGAAGCCAATCAGCAACGAACGGTTAGTTCTTGATTAGACCCATAAATAGTATGGGCAGGGGGTCCAACCTGCTGAATGCTTGGTCCCACGTGTCTGCTCAAGACATGACATTACCCACATCATTAAGTTTCACTTTGATCTTGCTGCGGGTAAGTTAACATTGCGTATCGCTTGATGTTAACATCTCCCTTCGGCCCGTGGACCAAATTCAACCTGCTGGGGGAACCTTTGGCGGATCAGGCAGCATCCGTGGTGACATTTCAGGGACTACGACCAAAGAACTATCATTCTGAATAAGGGTCCCAAGCCAAAAGTCACCTATCATATAACCATATATTACAATTACAGCATGGAAACAGTCCATCTCGGCCCTACACGTCCGTGCCGAACAAAATTTTTTCCCCTTAGTCCCACCTGCCTGCACTCATACCATAACCCTCCATTCCCTTCTCATCCATATGCCTATCCAATTTATTTTTAAATGATACCAATGAACCTGCCTCCACCACTTCCACTGGGAGCTCATTCCACACTGCTACCACTCTCTGCGTAAAGAAGTTCCCCCTCATATTACCCCTAAATTTCTGTCCCTTAATTCTGAAGTCATGTCCTCTTGTTTGAATCTTCCCTATTCTCAAAGGGAAAAGTTTGTCCACATCAACTCTGTCCATCCCTCTCATCATTTTAAAGACCTCTATCAGGTCCCCCCTTAACCTTCTGCGCTCCAGAGAATAAAGACCTAACTTATTCAACCTATCTCTGTAACTTAGTTGTTGAAACCCAGGCAACATTCTAGTAAATCTCCTCTGCACTCTCTCTATTTTGTTGACATCCTTCCTATAATTGGGCGACCAAAATTGTACACCATACTCCAGATTTGGTCTCACCAATGCCTTGTACAATTTTAACATTGCATCCCAGCTTCTATACTCAATGCTCTGATTTATAAAGGCTAGCATACCAAAAGCTTTCTTTACCACCCTATCTATATGAGATTCCACCTTCAAGGAACTATGCACGGTTATACCCAGATCCCTCTGTTCAACTGTATTCTTCAATTCCCTACCATTTACCATGTACGTCCTATTTTGATTTGTCCTGCCAAGGTGTAGCACCTCACATTTATCAGCATTAAACTCCATCTGCCATCTTTCAGCCCATTTTTCCAAATGGCCTAAATCACTCTGTAGACTTTGGAAATCCTCTTCATTATCCACAACACCCGCCTATCTTGGTATCATCTGCATACTTACTATCCATGATCTCCACAAATGGATAGCACTTCGTGTTTATTTGTTTAAACCAACAACGGCAGTTCCTAGTTTCTAGAATCTGCGGAGGGGTGGGAGATTGTAACCTTCACGTGGTCCACCCTGTTTTGACGAATGCAATCAACCTGGCGTGCACAAACAGAAGATCAAACAGAACAAGTTGTCTTACAACTTTAGGCTGTGCACGCCATACGCAAGAGGAAGAAGCAACTGTGGAGGGTTTACGTTTATTATTGTTACGTGAACCAAGGTACAGTGAAAAACTTTGCTTTACACACTCTCAAAACAGGTCAGATAAAACAACACATAAATACAATCCAGTACAATAGGTAGAGCACAGAGTGCAGAATATAGTTCTCAGCATTGTATCGCATCAGTTCCAGAGACAATGTCCATTATCCTCAATAGGGTGGAGGTGAATCACCTAGCTTATGGAAGGACCGTTCAGGAGCTTGATAACAGAGGGGAAGAAGCTGTTCCTGAGTCTGGTGGTGTGTGCTTTCAAGCTTGTGTTCCTTCTGCCTGAGGGGAGCAGGAAGAAGGAATGACCGAGATGGGACAAGTCTTTAATTATGTTGGCTGTTTACCTGAGGCAACCTGAAGTGTAGATGGAGTCAATGGTGGGGAGTCTGGTTTGTCTGATGGACTGAGCTACATCTACAACTCTGCAATTTCTTGTGATCTTGGGCAGAGCTGTTCCAAAATCAAACTGCGATGTAATCCGAGAGTATGTTTATTATGGTGCTTCTGTAGACGCTTGTAAGGAATGGACAGGTGACTTTTCAGGTTGGGGTCCTTCTTCGGACTGGGTGTTGGGCCTGCCACAGGCTAATGCACTTCCTAATTATGACATTAAAGTGGGTGGTATTATAGATAGTGAAGATGGTTGTCAAAAATTGCAGCAGGATATTGATCGCTTGGGCAGGTTGGCTGAGGAATGGTTGATGGAATTTAATACAGAGAAGTGTGAGGTATTGCATTTTGGGCAGTGTGACAAGGACAGGACCTACACAGTGAATGACAGGGCCCTGGGGAGTGCTGCAGAGCAGCAAGATCGAGGAGTGCAGGTAACATTTTTAAACAAAGGATGGTGGATGTGTGGTACGAGCTGCCGGAGGAAGTAGTTGATGCAGGTACCATCATAACATTTAAGATACATTTGGACAGGTACATGAATGATAGGTTCAGGGCCAAGCGCAGGCTGGTGGGATTAGTGTAGACGGGGCATATTGATCAGCATGGGCAAGTCGGGCCGAAGGGTCTGTTTCCACAATGTCTGACTCTATAACTATAAGTAAACACTGATCCCATATGTACCACATCCATGTGCATGTATTGGATGGGATATTGAAATCTATTGGGTGTGGTTCAGTAGAACGGGTTTACAATTGGAGTGGAGCATCGTGCATCTTGCTAAAATGCCCCACTAAATTATTCTGAACTTATTTCTGCTTAATGTACTGCTGTTGATTTGTCTCTGCTGTTACTGCTTTGACAATTCTGTTTGAGATACAGCATGGAAACAGTCCCTTCGGCCCACCGAGTCCACGCCGACCATCGATCTTTCTGAAGAAGGGTGTCTACCCGAAAAACATCGGCCATTCCTTCTTTCCCCGAGATGCTGCCTGTCCTGCTGAGTTACTCCAGCATTTTGTGTCTACCTTCGGTTTAAACCAGTATCTGCAGTTCCTTTCTACACCCGTTCACACTAGTTCTACGTTATCCCACATCCTACACACTCTGGGCAGTTTACAGAGGGCCAGTCAAACTACAAACCTGCACATCTTTGGGATGTGAGAGGAAACCGGAGCACCCGGAGGAAACCCACGTGGTCACAAGGGGAAGGTGCAAACTCCACACAGACAGCACCCCAGGTCGGAATTGAACCCAGGACTCCTGCACTGTGAGAAGGCAACTCAATCAACCATTTACTCTAGTTCTATGGGGAAAGAACTGTTCCCATGCTGTATCTCATACAAACCAAACAAAGAATACTAAAAACATGACTTCCCAGATTGTCCAGCCAACAATTAAGAATGTGGGGAATCCACTGTGGTGGATGTTTATGTTAACTTTTATGTAGTTGTGCGTCTTGTTGCTTTTTTTTCATATGGCTGTATGGTAATTCGCATAACACTGTACCTTAATTGGTACATGTGACAATGAACGACCTTTGAAACCTTTGAATTACAACTTTCTCCATTCTTATCATATATCCTTTGATCAACGTGACATGCCTCAGCAAAGTGAGTATGTACTCGGTATAAGTGCACTTCATGATAACAAAGCAACCAAACTAATGAAAGATAGGCGCAAAGTGCTGGTGTAACTCAGCGGGTGGGACTGCGTCTCTGGAGAACGTGGATGGGTGATGTTTCAGGTTGGGACCCTTTCCTCACACTGATTGGAGTAGTGGGGGAGCGGCGGGGAAAAACAGGAAGCCAGAACAAAAACAGGACAAATTAGGGCCCCGGCAACAGATGGCCTCAGGCAAGGAGATTCCCTGATTAGCTGAATGTTGGCTGGAGATGTTTTAGGCCCAAGAGTGATACATCATTGCGAACTGTGGAACTGGTTAATGGACTTTTAGTGGGGGAAAGAGGGGAGGGGGGGAGAGGGAGGTGAGTGGGGAGAGAGGTGTTTGTAGAATTTACCTAAAATTGGAGAATTCAATGTTCATACCATTGAGCTGTGAGGTGCAGCTCTTCCAGTTTGCATGTGGCCTCACTCTGCCAATGGAGGAGGCCTATGCCAAGAAGGTCAGTGTGGGATTGGGAAGGGGAGTTACAATGGGTAGCAGCCAGGAGATCCAGTAGACAGACCCCTAGCAGATTAAACCAAACTAATGAAGTCTCTTTACAGGTATCATTCCAACTGTTCTTCTAATGTCAACCAGATATGGCTCTTATCCGTAAAGCGACCATTCGCACTGGTGGAGTGAATGCACAGAACCATTTTGCCCCAGTGTTTGGGAATCAAGAACCAGAGGGCATAGAGGCCGAGCGCTCTAAGAGGCCAAGGGCGCGAATCGGACGCGGCCTGCAGGGGCACGGAGCGGCTGAGCAGCGGTGAAGACACCGACATCATCACAAGGCCCACCCCTGTAACTCCCACCCACTGCCGTCGCCAGGTCAACAGGCCTTTATGGCTGAGGTAAGATGGTATTTTTAACAACTTTGAACTTGAAAGGAACAAGATGGTGCCCAAAACATGGCGACTCGTGTGTACTGCCTCAGTGTAATGTATAATCTTGGACTTAAATAAGATTTGGCTTTTGTATGGTAAGATTTTTATTGAATTGAACTAACTGCAAAACAGGAATTTCTAGGGGCAATTTACAGCGGGCAATTAATCTACAAACCCGCACGTCTTTGGGATGTGGGTCTGAATCGGAGCACCCGGAGGAAACCCATGGGGTCACTGGAAGAACGTGCAAACTCCACACACGCAGCACCCGAGGTCGGGATCAAACTCGGGTCTCTGGTGCTGTGAGGCAGTGGCACAACCAGCAGTGGGAAGATTGGGGAAAGCAGCGATGATCAGTGGATGGGAGGACTTTTATCATGGCTGCTTCTGATTACAAAGGGAAGAAAATGTTTTTGGTTGTTGGGTGTGGGCGGAAATACATCAACTGCTCCTGAGCCGCTGTAAAAATGGAAATACACTTGGGAGAGGTTGTGTTTAGCTTTGTATTTCTCAAGCCTCGGAATACCGATTGGAAAAATTATATTTACAAAACATTTGCAACCCACCTCAGAATTGTGCAAACACAAGGAACTGCAGGTGCATGTTTACACAATAAAAAGACACAAAGTGCTGGAGTAACCCAGTAGGTTAGGCAGCATCTCTGGAGAATGTGGATAGGTGATGTTGCAGGGCAACATTTTGGGTTGGCATACCTGCTTCAGAAGAGTCCCAAGAAGATGGGGCCCAACCTGAAACGTCACCTATCCAGGGTCTCCAGCAACTAAAGTTCCTTGGTTTTCCTATATAGATCCACTGGTTCTACGAATTAGTGGAAACTCTCTTTTCGGTAAACCTTCTCTGCATCTTTTCCAAAGCCTCCACATCCTTTCCCACAATGGGGAGCCCAGAACCGCACGCATTTTTCTCCAAATAATATCCCAGTTCTCTTCAAAGTGTATCTCAGAGGGGCCTCCTCAGAAATCTGAAGGAGTTGATGAGAGCTTCACCAATGAACTTGTACCACTGACTGTGCAGTGCTGCCCAAGTACTGCTTTGATATCGTTCTTTGCTATCCATTTGAATATTTCACCCAACACAAGCCTAGCCGTCTTGGAGGTTATTTAGCATTATCTCAAATGCATCTGATTGTGTTTGACCTGTGGGTAAACACAATACTCTCACACTGAGATCATCAAGTAAAATGTATCGCTTTGAAGGTAAAAGAGAGATTGGACCCTTTGAGAGATGGACCACCTGCTGACACTTCAGTCCAATCTTCATATCCAAGAAAAGCAAAAGACATTAAAAATACAAGGGGAAAAAAATAATTAAATCTGCAGGCTTTGGGGGTGCTAAGAAAATCTTCAGAAGCTTGCATCAATCAATATGGAATATGAATTTGAGGCGATCTACAGAGTTTTACTGGTTCGCTGTGTGCTGTTTTTATTGCTATGGGCATTGGTCTCGCCAAGGAACGCATGCAAGGCCAGGGGGAGCTAAGGGATAGCATAAAGCAACTAACCACCGAATGGCCACTGTGGGCAGGGAACCAGGTGTGAAGATGGGTCCCAACCCACAACATCGCCCATCCTTGATCTCCAGAGATGCTGCGTGTGACCCGCTGAGTTACTCCAGCACTTTGTGGATAGAACCAGGTGATGAGCTCAATCCTTGAAGCGGTCGCTAGACATGGGTGGCCGACCACGTTATCTCTCGTGGAAAGGCGAGTATTGTGTTTGCTGTGGTGAAGGGGTGTACGGTCCGTGTTCCCAACGTTTACATAGTGCACACACAAGTTGGCTGACTACAGAGGGCTTTCGTTTACCGTCACCTTTACCGAGGGACGGAGAAAAGCTTTTGTCATGCGCTAACCCGTCAGCGGGAAGATAAAATATGATTACAATCAAACCATCCACAGTGCACAAATAAAGGGAAGGGCGGGAATTACGTTTGGTGCCAGATAGAGCCAGTAAAGACTGATCAAAGATGTTGGGTCTTTGGCTGTAAGTGGCTGTTTCATCCCCACGACATCACGGTCTGGGGACTCTGTAACCTACAGCATTGCTGCCAGGACAGGCCATTGCTAATCAATGCAGCGTGTCTTCATGCTGACGGCCAAACTCAGCTACAGATCCTGCGCTGACTCTCACACCTCATACCCAGTCTGCACAAGACTGTCACACAGACCAGACTCCCCGCCGTCGAGTCCATCCACGCTGCCTCGGGAAAGCAGCCAACATAATCAAAGCGTCCCACCCCGGTCATTCCCTTCTCCCTGCTCCCATCGGGCACTTAAAAGAGACTCGGGAACAGCTTCCTCCCTCCCTCTGTAAGCAGGTTTCTGAACGGTCCTTCCATAAGCTAGGGTACTGTCTGATTCACCTCTAACTCAATGTGGACATTAGACTTTGTCTGTGGAACTGAAACTCTACAATGCTGAGAACTATATTCTGCACTCTGTGTCTTCCCCTTTGCTCTTCAGTACCCCTTTGTTCTGCGGTACTTCAATTAGATGCTTGTATTTGTGTATGGTACTATCTGATCTGTTGGGATGCCATGCAACACTAGGATGGGTATGTGTGTCAGTGTGTAGGAGAGTGTTAGTGTACGGTGATCGCGGATCAGCTCGGAATAGGTGGGTCGCAGAGCCTGTATATTTAAGCGCTGTATATTTAAACTAACTTAAACCGTGCTTTTCATTGTACCTCGGCACACATGACAACAATTAAGCCAAACCTAAACCTCCTCCACTGCGCTATTATAGACAGGCACCTTATGTTCTTTAGGTAGGGTACACTTGTGAATTGCACACATCCTCTCAGCGTCTGGACCACACACGCGTTCTCTATGTAATATACCCACCTGTGGCTTCTGCACACCTATTCCTGGGTGAAAATGCCTCCATAACATTCATCTCACTCATCACCAGTGGTTAAGACTTTAAAGCAGAACGCAGAGCAGTACAGTGCAACAACAGGCCCTTCGGCCCACAATGTCTGTGCCAAACATGATGCCAAGTCTTCACTTACCTGCCTGCACATTGTCTGAAAAAGGGTCCCGACACGAAACACCACCCATTCCTTCTCTCCAGAGATGCTGCCTGTTCTGCTGAGTTACTCCAGCATTTTGTGTCTACCTTCCATTTTCTATATCCCTCCAAATCCATGTTCCAAAAGCCTCTAAAACACCACTATTGTAGTGGGTGTAATAGCACCACCACCCCTGGCAGCATATTCCAGGCACCCACCACTCTCTGTGTAAAAATATTGCCCCTCACATCTCCATTTAACTTTGCCCCTCTCACCTTAAAGCTGGGGTGGAAGATTGAAACCTTCACGTGGTCCAACCCGTTTCGACGAATGCAATCAACCCAGCGTGCACAATCAAATAAGGTCAAATAGAACAAGTTGTCCTACAACTTTAGGCTGTGCATGCCATACGCAAGAAGAAGAAGAAGACTTTAGAAGAAGCTTTAAGAAGCTAGGCGCTCTAGTATTTGATTTTTCCACCCTGGAAGAAAGGTTCTGACTGTCTACCCTATCTATGCCTCTCAGAATGTTATATACTTTTTATTAGGTCCTGCAACCTCTGGCTTTCCAGACAAAACAATTACAAGAAGATTGAAGAAGGGTCCTGACCTGAAAGGTCACCTATCCATGTTCTCCGGAGATGCTCCCTAACCCGCTGAGTTACTTCAGCACTTTGTGTCTTTCCAAATCCATCCGGCCTCTCCTTCTAGCTGGTACCTCCTGATCCAGGCATCATTCTGGTAAAACTTCTCTGCACCCTTTCCAAAGTCTCCAATATCCTATGTTCTCCAAATGTTCCTCTTTACTCCACTCAGTGCAGTCGAGAGAATGCCACCTCCTCTGATTATCCATTACGCACTGCTGCATAATGCTTCAAGTTCATCTTGAAGGACCGGAATAGCCCTTAACAAGTGAAGATAGACACGGGATGCTGGAGTAACTCGGCAGGCCAGGCAGCATCTCTGGGGAGAAGGAATGGGTGACGTTTCAGGTGGAGACCCTTCATCAGACCTTCTTCAAATCAGCATCTGCAGTTCCTTCCTTAACAAGTGAAAACGGTCTACGCGTTCAAGAATCGATTTCTTGAAGGCCCACTGTCTCGCAGATTTGCAGCTACAAACGGACAACTTGCTGTTGAAAGTCTTCAGACACGGTAAGACCTTTCCATGAATGACTTAGCGCCCTGCGTGCTTACGATCAGGCTCACTGTCTACTTGAACTGCTGTGACCTCTGACTCTCTTGTGGCATCAAAGTTTGCGGAGGTAAATTCCTTTGCACAGACTTTCTATTTTGGTTTAAAGAAGAAAGTACATTGTAAACCGTTTCTGGTTGCTAAAGAATTGTCAATGCTAATCCAGAATTCTTACAGTAGAGTAAATTTCTCCTCTTTTAAGTGCAAAATCATGGCATTACCATTTCCCAAAGTGCTTTCCGTATTAGGCCGCTTCCCTAATTAGTTGCATGATAACAGCCGGTCTGATTGGCATTATAAAAGCATTAGCTTGGCTTCATCTGTCCCAGGTGTTCACTGGTATTTCTCTTCCTCACGGTTTCAGATCAGCACCTCTCTGCTTCATTGCTCCTTAAAATTACCAACCAAGGAATTAAAACAGATTTTTTTTTAAAAAGACATTAAAAAGAAACTTTCCCTGCCAAAGCTTATCATCCTTCCCTTTCATCAGAAAGTTAGTTTTTCTTCTCTTCCTCGCCCCCTCCCCCATTTTCCTTTTTGTTATGGCAGCAGAATAATAATTTTTACAAAGAAGTTAGACAGGAAAAGAAAAGATGGAGCCCTGTCAATGGATTGAATGTGCTCTTAAAACTGGCGTCACTACAAAGGTTAGCAGATCTATCTGTCAATACTGTGAACGAGTGGAGTCCAGAAAAAAAGGGAGGGGGGTGGGCTTTGTGAGAAAGAGATACTTTGATATTTTGGAATGTTAGAAGGGTGAATGTGAAAAATTGGAGGTTGGGGATCTAATTACCCAACTGTAATTGGGGGCTTGGGAATAAGTTGCAGTCCTCTCAACTCACCGCAGATCAATTATGTTAAGAGAACATCTGTAAGTAGAACTTAATGAGGTCCATTAGAGCAACATGTACAGCCTCCACGAACAGCACTTGTCAGCTTCTTGGATGAGCTGAAGGAAGCTGTTAACTAGGGACCTGGTGAGGTGCTTAAATACTGGAGGAAAGGAAACAGGCCCATTTAGGACCGGTGCTCAGCTAGTGGAGAGAGAGGGGAAGAGAGAGAGAGGGGAAGGGAAAGAGAGAGAGAAAGAAAAGAGAGAGAGAGGGGGGGAAAAGAGAGAGAGAGAAAAAAAAAGAGAGAGAGAGTGTGTGTGTGTGAAAGAGAGGGAGAGAGAGACAGGTGGCTCTTTTATCCTGGCTGTCACGGTTCGGGAAGAAAAAGTATCTGGTTCTCCTGTCATTCCCATGAAAAAACATTTTCTTTCCTTCTCTCTTCCTTGGAAACGAAGTATTTTTTAAACAAAAAAGCAAAAGGGGGAGAATCCTTCCTTCATTTGATTTGTCCCAGTTAGTATTTGTGAGCACCGGAAATCCCCGATTACTTTATTTTGTTGGAAGAAAAAGGGAAAGATATTTTGGCAAACGGAGTGAAAACTTGAGGCGTGTTTGCCTTGTTAACCCTTTCTCGGCAGAGACGCGAGCAGAAGGTAAGTTTAATTATTGTCATGTGCAGCGAATTTGCGTTTTAATGGGTCGCTCGATGCAGGGAATGTTGTGCATGGGCCAGCCTGCTCAAAGCAGAACAGATGCAGCTCTTTTGTCATACCTTTTCAAGGAGCTTTCTTCAAAATCTTCATTAATTTACCCAAGGAAATGTTTGCCTTGGGTGACAGACACAATCTTGCAGTTCGCTCCAGGGAACAAAAGTGCAGTTTTGTTTTGTTTTATTTCTTTGATGCGACAGTGAGCAAGGAGAGGAGGGGAGAGTTTGTGATAATGTTGTTGTTATTTTTCCATGCTGATGATTACAATCCACCTCTTGGTCACCAAAACACATCGTGTGTACAAGCACTTCGGTTGTTTCGGATCGCAGATCTGGGTGGTGTTGTAAAAGTGATGGGGCCTTTTCAACTGTGGCGTTTTGGGATTTTCTGTGAATAATTCATCATGATTATGAAGAGGGGAGGGGATGAATGAGTTGAGAAATGCTATTTTGTCATCGTTTTCACTGTCAAAAAAAAAAACCTCTGGAAATTGCACGATTTTGAAGATAGTCTGCATTCAAATAATTTAATTCATGACAAAACGCAATTACTATCAGGTAATACCTTGTCAGTTCCAATGCAGTCAATCAGTCATAATGTGGTGCATTTTATGACCCGTCTAATTATCATTGCGTTTTTTTGGTGATGGGGGAAAAAGCAGGAATGAATGGATGGCGTGGAGCTGAATTTTAACTATTGATTTCTCCTCTTTCAAATGTACTTATGGCGTATTAGTCATTTAAATCTTCTCCCAGGATTTTTGAAAGAACAATGTATAAGAGCGGTCTGGGCAGTTTGTCAGATGCTCTTGTGAAGGGCTCCAGCTCGCTGGCGTTATTAAAGAATCTATCGGCACGGTCTTAAATAGAGTACTAATTACTGGGAAATGATGTCACTGTACGCAGAAGAATAATCCTATCATTTAATTAGGTGAATGATTTAAACAAAGATTTGCATAGATGCACTAATCATTTCCCATAAATTAGACAGCAGCCAGGGCAAGCGGGGGAAAACAGATCACACGGCTTTTATATGGAAAAGAAATCTCTTCGCCTTGAACATAATTAATTTAATTGTCCTCATTATCTGTTCCATTTGTTTAGTTTTTTTTATTTCCTTTCGCTGTTTCTTCTATGACTGTGTATTGGTTGACAAAGACAGCGATATTTCACAGCGGTATTGTGCAGGGGTGGAGAAGGCTTTTTTAAAATCCACCCCCCACCACCACCACCACACACACACACACATACACACACACACGCATAACCTAACGTGGAATCCCAGATTATTCGGCGCTGCCACTTTTTTTTGATCGTCCTTCCTTGTGTAAAGCGGTCAAATCAACAGTCTGATCCGCAGACTCCGGTTCTGGCCGGACTCGAGAGGTTGGTGTGCAGTTGCATTGGCTTTCTACGGAGGGAGGAGAGGGTCGGTCTGTCTGTCTGTGTGCGAAGGAGAGAGGGACACACACACACACACACACACAAAGCTGGAGTAACTCAGCGGGACAGGCAGCATCTCTGGAGAGAAGGAATGGGTGACGTTTCGGGTCGAGACCCTTCTTCAGACTGAGAGTCGAGGGGGAGAGAGATAAGGGAGGGGTAAGTGTGTGTGTGTGAGAGATAGAGACGGGGGTCGGTCGGTCGTGTGGCGTTTGGCCGCAGCCAAAGCAAGCGGCTGATTGTAACTGTCTCCACGGGGGGAATTGTCTACTGAGGCAGAATCCATCCCATCAGCTGTTGTTTGCTCGAGTCGCCAGCCAGCCAGAGTGTGTGTGTGTGGTGACTATCTCACGCAACGCCGCTGCCCTGCATGTGTGTGTGTGTGTGTGTGCTCTCGTAGCCGCGGTTTCAAGCCAACAACCTCGCCGGCTCAGCATTCCACGATGAAGCTGAATAGGTTTCAGTGCTCCACTCTCTTCAGCTGAGCGGTAAGTTGTTCCTCGATCAGCCGGCCAGCCAGCCCGGCCGGCCAGCAAGCCGAGGGACGAGGTTACCGCCGCCCGGATACCACACCTGTGGCTCGCCGTCAGCCCGGCTCTATCACTGATAGATATCTCCTTAAGGACCTCATTATCTTTAAACTTTATGATACGTGCTTGCTTTTCTTCCCCCGTTTGACCTTGCAAGTGCATTCCCGGTCTTTCTGAAGCGGGTTTCTGTTCATTCTTAACAAGGGCGGCAAGCGAAAAGGCATTATCTGTTGGTTTTAGTTTCTATCAGCCCAAAACTGGGTCTGGAGTGTACAATGGTCTCCACCCACCCCTTTCAATCAATTAATTAATGTCTACGTTCTCGTGCTGACTACTAGCTTGGCTGCAGAGTAAGCCGCCTCTCCTGGTAAGTTGCTGATTTGAAAGCCACGTTTTGTTTTCGAAGTGATTTCTCTCTCCCCCGCCCCTTCCCCCTCTTTAAAGTTGAAGGAGAGTGCTCTGCGCTATATGGCAACTCCGTGCCAGGGAAAGGGGGACGTGTTACAACCGGGCTGTGTAGGAAGGGACTACACCACCGAAAACAGACACAAAATGCTGGAGTAGCGGGCCAGGCAGCATCCCTGGAGAGAACGAATGGGTCTGAAGAAGGGTCTCGACCCGAAACATCACCCGTTCCTTCCATCCCGAGATGCTGCCTGTCCCGTTGAGTTTCTCCAGCATTTGTGTGTCTATCTTCGGTTTAAAACCAGCGTCTGCAGCTCCTTCCTACACATTCTCTACTCTGCTTTCACTCGCGGCCACTTGTATACATTACCAACGCGTAGTCTGAAGGGTCCAGACCCGAAACGTCGCCTATCCATGTTCTCCGGAGATGCTGTCTGTCTGTCTGTCCCGTTGAGTTACTCCGGTACTTGGTGGCCTTTTGTATTGACCAACATCTGCAGTTCCTTGTTTCGACACGTTGGCCCTGCTACCTAGTAATGTACCTTCTTGTAAACCAACATCCGAGTTCCTTGTATCAATGTCCCCGGTTGGGGAGCGATCATTCTGATGTGCAGGAAAGTTTATTACTTTGCCAAGGTTTATTATTGTCACGTGTACTGTTAACTTGGCAACATGTTCGACACGAACATTGTGGGCCGAAGAGCCTGTCCCTGTGCTCTACAGTTCTATATGTTCAGAGGTACAGTGAAAAGCTTTGTTTTGCCTGCTGTTAAATCAGATTAGATAATACCACTCTTAAATATAATCAAGTCAAACTCGTGTACAATAGATAGTGCAGAATATAGTTCTCAGCATTGTAGCGCATCAGTTCCAGAGACAAAGTCCACTGTCAACAATGACCGAGGTGGGACAAGTCTTTGATCATGTTGGCTACTATCCCAGGGGAGTGTGAAGTGTCGATGGCGGGGAGTCTGGTCAGTGCGGTGGACTGGGCTACATCCACATCTCTGCAAATTGTTTGCAATTCCAATTTTTCTTCTTGCAATTCCACAAAAAAAAGCAAATGGGTTTGCCAGTACGGAAAAAAAGGGCCCTTCGGCCCAAACCTGCCCATGCCGACCAAGATGCCCCTTAGAAACATAGAAAATAGGTGCAGGAGTAGGCCATTCGGCCCTTCGAGCCTGCACCGCCATTCAATATGATCATGGCTGATCATCCAACAGTATCCCATACCTGCCTTCTCTCCATACCCCCTGATCACTTTAGCCACAAGGGCTACATCTAACTCCCTCTTAAATATAGGCAATGAACTGGCCTCAACTACCTTCTGCGGCAGAGAATTCCAGAGATTCACCACTCTCTGTGTGAAAAACGTTTTCCTCATCTCGGTCCTAAAAGATTTCCCCCTTATCCTTAAACTATGACCCCTTGTTCTGGAACTACGCTAGTCCCACCTGCCTGCATTTCGCCCATATCCCTCTTATTTATCCGATAATATAATGTCATTCGAGTCTGCGTTTAACAGGATGATGCTTACTGCCAATACCTTTAATAGCTGTTTTTGAAGGATGTCCATCCTGTCACTCTATAGTGGCGGGGTTCACGTGGAAATCTTTGCAATCTTCGCTCTTATTCTTCTTGGAGAGGGGGTGGGGTGAGGTGCGAGGCAGGGGTGGGGGGACATTGAAACCTAGGGTGAGCCGGCTGGCCGGGGGGGGGGGGGGGGGAGTGGGTGAGTGAGTGAGCCGCTTTTTGTGTGTCATCGCTGGCTGCATCATCAAATTGGGTTTCCTGTAGCGAATCTCTCATTGGCCTCCGCCAAGCGCTAACACTTTGCTGCCATGGCAACTGTAATTAAACTGATAAGACTGGGAAAATGTCAGTATCTCGTCGCCTTCCAGCTGCATCTGAGGGAGAGAATTCAGAAAAAAACTGTTTCCCAGCTCCGCCACTTTAAAATATAAAGCTCCCCCCCCCTCCTCTCTCTATTCCACTCTCCCTTCCCAGAGAACGAGGCAGGTTTATCGCCGTGTGTAGTGACTGTCTTCTGGCCGCCAGTCTTTGAACACGAAAGGAACGCGTTTTTTTTGTTTGTTTTTGTTTTAAGATCGCTCCTAGTTCCTTTTTAAAATAAAATATTTTTTGTTTGCCATTTCTTAACGGTCCGATGAGCGTGTTGGCGAGATGGTCTTTGATTCTGTGAGCTCGGCTATGGGACCCGCACTCTCCCCGCTGCTCGTTCACACCTCCTTAAAGATTTATCAATCGGCTCGGGGACTTTTCTAGATAGGCAACGCGTTCAGTGGATTTGAAACTCTTGCGACCCGGAGACTGGTAATGAGTTTAGGGACTTTTCTGTATGTGTGTGTGTGACTGTTGGATGTGTGTTTCAATGGGACAGAGCAGGGGAGGGTAGAATGGGGGAAACCAGCCGTGTTGACAATAGAAGCCGGGGCAGTTTAGCAGTGACCTCAGTTTAAATGGGATAAAGTGGCCGCTGATTGTAACGTTGTGCGGCCACTGTCTATTTATAAACGGACTTGCTGGCTGTCAAATGCTTCTGAGCGGAGCGATTGCATGGATGAAGTGCCGTGCAGTACAATTGTAGTTTTGATCGGGTATATTCTCCTTGTTTGTTTTGCTCATGGACCCTTTTTTTTTTTTTTATCTTCCTTCTCTCCTGTAATATCTCCGAATGTGAATGGGGAAAGGTGCATTTCTGCCAGTAATCACCAAACATTTTTTTTAAAGCTACGAGACCCAGCGATCGGGATAAGTATGTGGCGGAATACTCAGTTCTCAGTATAAAGAGGGGGTTCTTAATCATGGCAGTCCGGGATGGGGGGGGGGGGGGGGGGGATATATGGTGAGGGGAATTAAGTGGTGGGGAGGAGGGGGGTGGTAAGAGGGGAGAAGGAGGGGGGGGGGGGGGGGGGGGGGTCATGTACACTGGGGGAGGGAATCCACAGGTAGGGACATATTGTCATGTCTCACTGCTCCAGAGGGAATCCAGAGCAGGTCTCACCCACTTTTCTCCTACCCCTCACTTTCTCCTCTCCCCCCCCCCCCCCCTGCTTCTCCTCCCCCCCTCTCTTCCCCCCCCCCTTCTCTTTCCCCCCCCCCCCCCTTCTCTCCCCCCCCCCCCTCCTCTCTCTCCCCCCCCTCTCCCTTCTCCTTCTCCCCCCCCCTTCTCTCCCCCCCCCTTCTCCCCCCCCCCCCCCCCCCCCTCCTTCCCCCCCCCCCCCTCCTTCTCCCCCCACCCCCCCCCCTCTCTCCCCCCCCCCCCCTCCCCCCCCCCCCCCCCCCCCCCTCTCCCCTCCCCCCCCCCCCCCCCCTTCTCTCTCTCTCTTCTCTTTTCTTTCTCTCTCTCTCCCCCCCCCCCCCCCCCTCCCCCCCTTCTCTCCCCCCCCCCCCCCCCCCCCCCCCCCCCCCCCCCCCCCCCCCCCCCCCGTCGTCTAACAGGCGATCACAGCGCCGCTGGTTCCGAATCTGTGGCTCATAAGTAGAGGTCTCCAAAGGGATACAGGAGTGGGTGAGTGTGTGTGTGAGAGAGAGAGGGACAGGCAGGCAGGCCGGCAAATGAAGCAGCATTCTGTTCCAATGTCCTGCACTTCGCATTTCATCTGGAAATTGAATATTCAATTGATTAGCTTAGAGCTAACAGTTTAACCTGCCGCGGTGCAAGGAGGCGTTGGACTGAAGGGCTCTGGCGATAACTGGGTCTCTTCTGCCCTTGTTTTCTTTCTCCTCCCTTCTCTAGGTACACAAATGCTCTCGGCTCAGCCGGACGCCAAAGCCAAGGGTTGTGCTGGCTGCAACCGGAAGATTAAAGACCGCTACCTGCTGAAGGCACTCGACAAATACTGGCATGAAGACTGCTTGAAATGTGCCTGCTGTGACTGTCGCTTGGGCGAAGTGGGATCCACGCTTTACACCAAAGCCAACCTTATTTTATGCCGCAGAGATTACCTGAGGTACAACTTTGTTAACGTCTGGGTGTGGGCGTGTGTGGGTGGTGGGGTGGGGAGAGATTTCCCCACCTTTGTGGGGGGGGGGGACTGGTGATGGACTTTTTAAGAATATTATAATTGAACCAAAGTGGAGCTTTATTCAATGAAGTTTACTTTTGTGAGCAGATTTGTCGTCTGTGATCGACAGTCCAGTCTTGCAAATTACTTGGAAGAAACGGTATTGATGTGCTTTTCCCCCCCGTTTGGAATTAAACCTGCGTGACTAACGAAACCGATACATCTCTGATCCTCTGGACCTTTTGCAACTCATTTCACTCCCCCCCCCCCCCAAAAAATCCAAATTAGATATATTATAATCTGCAAATCTCGCCCTATTTGATTAAAGCGACGGAGTTTTAAGGCAAAAACGTAATATTTACGATTCAATATTAGCAATAAGGTTTACAAGTGAAAAGCAACCTTGGATTGTAATGCAATCATCCCATTCATTTATTTTGGGACAGCTTTTTAAGAATTCTAGGTCACTGGTTCTTGTCTCTGTGCAAAGCAGTCTTGTGTGTGTTAGTTCTCCCCCCCCCCCACACACACACACACACACACACACACACACACACACACACACACACACACACACACACAAAGTATCCTTGGCCACTGGAACTTTTTAATTTATTTTCTTTTTTCATATAAAAAAAAAAAAAAGTGAATTTTGCAGCACAGATCAGCTGGTAAGTTTTCAGCTCACAAACTGCCGCACCGCCCTCTAGAGGGTGTTCTGGCTACGAGACCGACAACGTGAACATTTATATTGAGTTGGATCATTACAGTGTTTGGCAGAGGGCCACGCTTTGTGTTCCTGTGTACAGTCTCCGGCCACTTGATTTATTGCGGAATAGCCTGCTACTTTTTTTCCTTTGAGATTGAAGGAAGATGGGCGAGAGAAGGTGGAGGAGAGAGAGTGGCTGGGTGTGTGTGTGGAATTAACTTGATATTGCGCTATTATAATGTGGCATTTCGCTGTTGCTTGTCATGTTTCAACTCTTTCAAGGCAGAAACACTCCGTTTCCCTGCTTATAAAAGTGAAGTTGATTTTTTTTTAAGATGGTACTTGAGTGTGAAATTGCTTAAATATCGCAGAGCAGACTCGAGGGGCCGAATGGCCTAATTCTCCTCCTATGTCTCATGATCTATATTCTTTCTAACGCGTTGCTGTTGGTTCTAAATGTGTCGGGATGGATTGGCATTAGACCAAATGCATCATTGTAGGCTGATCTGTCTTAATTAAATAGCAGTTTGTCCACTCTGCAATATTCTTGCTGCATTTTCCATTCTAATACAGTCTCTGCAGGTTACTTGCATTCTTCTCACTTCAACTTCTTGGGCAAGTGTCCAGCACACCCCACAGTAACTGTTTGATGCAGTGTTTCCAAAAAGGGTGAGCTCACAACTTGTTCTCATTCCCCCTATGTTATAACCATCAGGCAGGCCTTAACATTAGATTATTTGAACACATTTTGGCAGTAAATCTGGGCAGCTGGTAAACTGGTGATGGGGTTTGAGTGTTGAGGGGGTCTTTGTGAAGGGTGTGTCCACCTATTAAAATATTAACCAATGTTAGGCTAGGCTTGGACACGTTAGAGGCAGGAAACGTGTTCCCGATGTTGGGGGAGTCCAGAACCAGGGGCCACAGTTTAAGAATAAGGAGTAAGCCATTTAGAACGGAGACGAGGAAACACTTTTTCTCACAGAGAGTGGTAAATCTGTGGAATTCTCTGCTTCGGAGGGCGGTGGAGGCAGGTTCTCTGGATGCTTTCAAGAAAGAGCTAGATAGGGCTCTTAAAAAATAGCGGAGTCGGGGGATATGGGAAGAAGGCAGGAACAGGGTACTGATTGGGGATGATCAGCCATGATCACATTGAATGTGATCATGGCTCGAAGGGCCGAATGGCCTACACTTGCACCTATTGTCTATTGTTAGCATCTTATCGTCTAGTTTATCCAAAGTTATTTGCTAATAGTAAACTGTCAATGGAACTGTCACATGTGCCAAGGTACAGTGAACTTCTTTTTGAATATAGCGCAGTAACAATCTTGTTATACATAAGCACAATCATACTGTAGAACAAGGTAGGAACAGTAGATTACACTTAATCTAATCCAGTGGTCCATTTAATCTTCGTTAAGATATTGGTCTATAGTAGGGTCCCGAGCTGAAACGTCACCTGTCCATTTTCTTCAGAGTGCTGCCTGACCCGCTGAGTTACTCCTGCCTTTTGTGTCTATCTTTGTATGAACCAGCATCTGATGTTTCTTTTATGTTATATTAAGCTATTGGGTGTGTGTGTGTGCGTATGCATATTCATATTTATTTCGTGTATATGTGTATGCGTATGTATATTTATTTTATGTGTATATTTAATATATTGAGTATGTATATTAAATATAAAATACATGCATACTCCACAGAATTATTTTGTTATTGGCTGCTTTGCAATTTGCAGGAATATTAATGGTGTAATGAAAGATAAAGTTGCTAATAGCTAAATAAATGGGTAGAACTGGTGTCAGAGGACACTTCACTAACACTGCCACAACCATGTGTTAACCAAGCTTTCAATCAAGTGACAACTCGTTTGATCCATCAGCAGGCCAATCATTCACGTTTCAAGGTTAGGTATTGATTCAATACCACCTCTGCTACAGATGTCTTAAGCTTGCAGTATTCTCTATTAACCAATTTAAATCCTCAGTAATCCCCAATTTGTGTTCTGTTTCAAAATTAACCTTGTTTGACTGGAAACGTGACATCAAGACTGCATCAATTTTTGGAATGTACCGTACCCTATTCCTCTTTAAATACCCTGTGACGGGCAGAGTTGTGATTTGGGGAAAAACAAATTTCAGAGCCCGTCTCAAATTTTATTTTTGACATTGGGCATCATACGTTTGGCTTCCATCACCAGCGGCTGGCTTTGTGCAAACATTTGAGGAACGTTGTCCATCTTTAGAATGGTGGCAAGCAATGCAATTTGCAGCCTAAGTTGAATAAATTAACTGGTACTGGCTCATTTCGAGTCACTTCAGGTAGTTGGTTTGACTCTGGTAATTAAGGATACCTACTGGAAATCTGAAGAGAATGGAAATTGTGGCGTTGTCAATTCTGCAGTGCAAGTAGTTTGCAATGCATTCAGAGTAGCAATCGAGAGTCAAGTGTTTAATTGTGATACTGGTGATGGAACAATGAAATTCTAGCTCGCTGCAGCTTTAATGCGGGCCTATTAATGCAATAATGCACAAATAAATACGAATAATCAATAATACAATGAATTAAGTTGAGTGTTTAATTGTCATATGTAACGAAACAGGACAATTAAAATAACCTGTAATCGTAATGGTGCTAGACCGGGGTAGGCAGTGCAATGGAAGCAAAGTCCATAGTAGATCGGTGCTGAGGCAGCATTGTGGATGCTGTTGTCTAGTGTTCAAGAGTTGCTGAGGAGATTACTGGAGGCTCACAGTTTTCAGGCTCGTATACCACCTTCCTGGTTGTGGTATTGAGAAGAGAGCATAGCCAGTGTGTTGTAGTTCTTCGATATTAAACGCCAAGTATGTTTTAAGTACATTATTGACCAGTATTTCACCATACAGCAACTGTTTAATTCTGTTTACCCCTGTAATGTACCACATTGTTATGCACTACAAACAATGTGAGTTCAGAATCGGAACGGAAAATTTAGCAAATGCTTCCAATTGGCAGTATCGTACAAAAATGATAAACTACTATTGTCAAATTGTAAAATTGAGATGTGGAGGAAGGGACTGCAGATACTGGATTAAACCAAAAGCAGACACAAAATGCTGGAATAACTCAGCGGGCCAAGCAGCATCTCTGCATAGAAGGAATGGGAGACGTTTCAGGTTGAGACCCTTCTTTAGACACATTTCAAAATGAGTGCGCTGTTAAGATCTACTGCATCAGAAATGTTCTTAAAAATGCTTTATTTGAGTTTTGCAAAATGAGTTGTTAATTTTGCATTAGCTTTGTCCTTCTTCCTGGCCTGAGTTAAGATAGACATTTTAAGTGGCTTTCTGATCGAGCTGTATTATTATTTTTTAAAAAAAACTTTGAGTGGGGTGTTATTTAGCTTCTGAATTTCTGTCCATATCTGAATTCTGCATCTGTTGGATAGGTTTCCACTGCATTTCGCTGTCTTTCAGGCTTTCCCATTTTACTCAATCAGAAATCCAATTAAAGCATGTGGTTTTTAAACTCTGCAAAAGAAGCAGGAGAAAGTCCAATAAAAATGACTATGTTTTCATTAGCTCGTTTTGCAAAGCTCATAATGCTTTTTGAAGAACTTTCCTGCAAAGAGGTACCCATTTTGAAAAGCAGCCATATCATTTTACAATTTGGCATACGAGTGCACGGTTTAGGTGCATTATTGTCATGTGTACCGAGATACAGTGAAAAGCTTTATGTGCCATCCCGATCATATCTGCCGCGGTTAAGCCGTTCAGACCTTGTAATGTTTCGTACATATAAAGTGAAGTATGTTTTACGCATCTGCCCATCTTGCTTCCTCTGTCAGTGTAGGTCTGCACAGTCAGATGGTCATGTTTGTATAGGATCGCATTCTCTGCCATCTTGGTAATCATTGATGCAAGTAAATTGGTCACAGCTTGTGAGATATAGGAGTTTGTGCATAGACTCTCAGCTATTCGGAGCTAATAGCACAGTGGTAGAGTTGTTGCCTCTCAGCGCCAGAGACCCGGGTTCATTGTACGATCTCCCCTTGACCACGTGGGTTTCCTCCGAGTGCTACGGTTTCCTCCCACATTCCTAATATATGCAAGTTTGTAGGTTAATTGGCTTCTGTAAATTCCTGTCCCTTGTGTGTAGGATAGTGCTAGTGTACGGGGTGATGCTGGTCAGTGCAGACACTGACGGGCTGATGGGCCTGTTTCCGTGCGGTATCTCTAAAGTCTAAGGAGAATCCGGGGATTGTGCTTTAAGGCAGGAATGTGGTGCGAAGGTAAATGATCAACCTTGATATTAAATGATGGACCAAGACCGAGGGCATCTACTACTAATCTCTCTTGTTCTTATGCCAGTGACGTACTGAAATGTGAAACTGGAGGTCACAACACACAATACACTCTTTGAAACGGGCAGGAGGAGCTTCTTTAAAGCAACTGGTTCCCATTCTCAAATCAGCTAGACTCTTTTTGGGTGGTTGTTCTGTGTTCATCTCCATTCACCTGTCCTGATACCTGTATCGTCTTTCCCATTCAAACCCATTCACACGCACAGGTAGCACAGAGTCTCAGCGGCAGAGCTGCGACCTCACAGCCCCAGAGACCCAGGTTCGATCCTGACCTCGGGTGCTGTCTGTGGGCGGAGTGTGCACGTTCTCCCTGCGACCGTGTGGGTTTCCTCCAGGAGCTCCGATTTCCTCCCACATCCCAAAGACGTGTGGGTTTGTAGGTTAATTGGCCCCCTGTAAATTGATCCGTAGTGTGTAACATTTGAAAGTGGGATAACATAGAACTGGCGTGTGGGGAGAGGTCGATGGTCGGCATGGACTCCTTGGGCTGAAGGGCCTGTTTCATGCTGTATATCTCCAAATAAAACATGCAACTGATCGCCTGAAGATAAGTGAACAAACTTCTTGCATCAGAGTCGCGTTTACATGCTGTTCTTTTAAGCCACTAGTTAACATTAATCCAGTTTTTTCCATTGCCTTTTAAATGGAGGTGACTCAGACTTTTTACTGTCAGGAGCTTGTTAAATTGATGCTTGCTATTAGTCTCTGTGAAGGCGAAATAAAAAAGGTCTGTGTGTTAACTGGTGCTCGTTATATAAAGGGATTATGGATAGAAATGCAATTCTTTAGATATCGGTTCTTTTTATTTCCCCAACAATCCCTCAACCAGTGATGTCTGTGATCTTTGAAGAGCCTTTTGGACCCTTTGACCCACCGAGTCCAATCTGACCATTGATCACACTAGTTCACACTTGTTCTATATTACTTCATTTTCCCATCCACTCCCTACACACTAGGGGGCAATTAACCAACAAACACGCACATCTTTGGGATGTGGGAGGAAACCGGAGGAGAACCCACACAATCACAGGGACGGCACCCGAGGTCAGGATCGAACTCTGGTCTCTGGCGCTGTGAGGCAGCAGCTCTGCCACTGTGCCGTCCAATAGGAGAAAGATGGTTGGTTCATTTCAGAATTGCCAATGACGCAAGTACAAGCTGGCAGTGTGTGTTCTCCATTGCCATATGTTTGATTCACTGATACACTTTGACCACCCACTAGTTGTGGCATTTTGAATTACAGCCCACCTCCCCCTGACTCCTAGACGTTGCACTAGTTCCCACTTTGTGACGCCCGCTTTAAATGTCCCCACCTGGTTCCTCACCAGCTGCGGTGCTCTGATCAAAGTTCAAGGCCCAAGTGAGAGCTTTTGCATGTGAGCAGCTCGTATATGACTTGCAAGCATTCATACCTTGACCCAGCACAATCCTCCCCTCCCAGCACCCCTCTCTACACATCTCAAGGACATGTGTTTTAAAGTAAAAACAGTGCTGGAGGAACAGTGCCACAGCGGTAGAGTTGGTGCATCGCAGCGCCAGAGACCCGGGTTCGATCCTGACTACGGGCGCTTGTACAAGCTCCGTACATACGTTCTCCCCGTGACCTCGTGGGTTTTCCCCGGGTGCTCCAAATTCCTCCCACATTCCACAGATGTACAGGTTTGTAGGTTAATTTGCTTTGGTAAAGATTATAAATAGACCCTAGTGTGTAGGATAGTGCTAATGTACGGGGATATCACTGGTCGGCATGGACTGGCAGGGCCGAAGGGGCTGTTTCTACGCTGTATCTCTGACCTAAACTTGGAGGGTCAGGCAGCATCCGTGGAGGGATGTTTCGAGTCGGGACCCTTCAGATCCAATGAGTTCCTCCAGCATTTTGTATTTTACTCGGGATTCCAGCATCTGCGGCTTCTTGTATCAATAGGATATTCTTTGTTGCTGCTCTCAATCATAGCAGCAGCACAAACATAAAACCTTCTGTAGCTTCTGTTGCCTCTAAAGATAGGAGCTACCCCCCTTTGATTCCACTATCTGAGCTTGTACAGAATCCAGTTAAACTCCCAAGTCTGACAATCTCCAAACAGTGTATCTGTGTGCCATCCTCTCATCAGCTAGAGAGTGGTCCTAACCTCCCATCTGCCTCAGTGGGCACCTTTGAACTATCTTTCATTGGACTTTATCTGGCACTGAATGCACTCTTTATCCGTGTGCTGTGGTCAGCTTGATTGTAAACATGTGTAGTCTTTTCTCACGTAAGCAACTCGTGTGGTAAGGATTGTGACTAGATTTGCAGAGATGAACTTTGCGGGACAGGCAGCACCTCGGGACAGGCAGCACCTCTGGAGAAAAGGAATGGGTGACGTTTCAGGTCGAGATCCTTCTTCAGACTAGTAGTAGAGTGGGTAAACGGTGGGGTGAAAATGCACTGGGGTGTTGCAATGTAGAAGTTAACCACAGATTATTATTGTCACACGTACTGAGATACAGTGAATCGTTTTTGTTGAGTGCTATCCAGTCAAAGAAAAGACTATACATGATTGCAATCGGAGCACCGATTTGGTGCGAGAAAATCCGATTAAAGATACTCCGAAGGCTTCCAGTGAGGTAGATAGGTGGTTAAGACATATCACTCTAGCTGATGAGCCTGATAACGGCTGAGAAGAAAGTGTCCCTGAATCTGGAGGTATGTGCTTCAAACGTCTGTACCTCCTGCCTGATAGGAGAGTGGTGAGTGAGTGGGGTGAGACTGGTCCTTGATTAAGCTGGTGGCCTTGCCGAGGCAGCGTGAAGTGAACGGAGGCCAGTTTGTGTCGTGGTCTGGGCCACGTCCCCAACTCTCTGCCATTTCCTGTGGTCTTGAAACTTGCTACTTTGTCAGACGAGCTGCTGTGCCTTTGATTTGGTAATGCATTGCTCCCATCCACTAGTTGCGGCATTTCAAATTAGTAGACCATCTCCCACTGATTACATAGCGGTTACTCCATCTACACTGCATTCCTGCTTGTAACACATCGTCTGAGTTTCACTGTCCGGTTCGGCACCAGCCTCGGTGCTGAAACTAAATTCAAGGCCCAGGTAAGATCATTTTCATGTGAGCCGGACCTATCTTGTTTGCGAGCATTCGAACCTTGATGCAGCCACAATCCTCCCGTGACTCTCTATACAGCTCACTAGTTTATTTTGGAGATACAGCACGAAAACTGGCTCTTTGGACCATCGAGTCCATGGCGACCAGTGAGCCTCCCACACTAACACTATCCTCCACACTAGGGACAATTTACAATTTTACTGAAGGCAATTAACCTGTTGGTCTTTGGAGTGTGGGAGGAAACCGAAGCACCCAGAGGATACCCACATGGTTACGGGCAGAATGTACAAACTCCGTACAGACAGCACCCGTGGTCAGGATCGAGCTCTCGTGTCTCCGGCGCTGTAAGGCAACAGCACTACAGCTGCACCACCATGCGGACCGCTCGGTAGAATATGTTCTCACAGGAAAATTGACTACGGGTGCTGCCTGTGCAGAGTTTGCACGGTCTCCCCGTGATCATGTGGATTTTCCCTGTGTGTTCTGGTTTCTTCACACACTAAAAAACGTGCATGTTTGTAGGTTAATTGGCTTCCGTATAGATTGTAAATGGGCCCTAGTGTGTAGGAGGGTGCTAATGTATTGGGTGATCATTGATCAGTGTGGGCTGAAGGGCCTGCTTCCGTGCTGTTTGTCGAAACTAAGGCACAAAGTGCTGGAGTAACTCAGTGGGTCGGGCAGTATCTCTGGAAAAACATGGATAGGTGACATTTCAGGTCGGGATCCTTCTTGCTGTCTTGTCTTGTGCGTGCATGCCGTCAGAGGAACCTCTCCTCCTTAGCTGTGTATTTTTGGTGAAGCAAACACTAGCATCTTGAACGGCTAACAGTAAATTGTGCATTGCCAAAGGCTCTTCACATTGTTGCCCTGCAACATTAAAAAATGGACACAAAGTGCTGGCGTAACTTAATGGGTTTGGCAGCATCTGTAGAGAACATGGATAGATGACGTTTCAGGTCGGCCGAATGTCGCCCATTGATGTTCTCCAGAGATACTGTCTGACCTGTTGTTTCACTCCAATACATTTTCCTGGTACATCAGCTTCTACAGTTCCATGTGTCTTCCATTCAACACACTGGATTTATCTGCAGTGTTCAAATGATTCGAGGCTGGCTCTCCAATCCCCGAGCACCCAAACAACTCCACCGGTACTCTGCCTAACCTGCAGCAAGTTCTAGTCCTGGTCCACTACTGTTCATTCTGTTCGATTATTGCTTTGAGGGGGAATAGCAAGCCTTTCATTTCTCACTCACGGTTCTCTCCCACGAACCTTGCCTGGAACTTTGAATTGATCCACAACGGGCATTGATTTTGAGTTCTTGTCATCTTCAATGCCTTTCCCAAAATCTTCCAGCTCTCTATCCCAATTTCTTTAATTGCCCTCATGGAATCTTTTTACCCACCCTACCCTTTGACTCGATGTCCACCTCTTGTTTTACCATAATTGTGGGTTCTTTGGAGGTTTTTTTACTCTGAAGCAGATTTTTCTCTTGCTGATGTGTATATAGCACCTTGCTTTAAATGCGTGATTGATTTGTGTTTAGAAAAATATGCTTATCTTTTTACTACCAAAGTTTAATTTCCACACTCCTATTTCAGAGTAACTCGCTCTGATTTCTGGCTGGCACCTTGTGGTCACGTAGTTGTGTGTGGTACCCGCCGTGCGTTAGATTTGCACGCTGCCTTTTGATTTACGCACAACTTTTGAAGCACGTAGCCTCCCGCTTAAAACACCAGATGCTTTTGGAGTATTGTGGGTGGAGAAGGAATGGTCAACTTGTTTTCACTTTTATCTCTGGGGGGAGAAATGGATGGCGTGTCTTTCCCCAGGTTGCTTCACTCTTTGTCCAGGAGAGAACTGCAGATGCTGGTTTAAATCGAAGGTAGACACAAAGTGCTGGAGTAACTCAGCGTGCCAGGCAGCATCTCTGGAGAGAAGGGGTGGGTGACGATTCGGGGCGCAACCCTTCTTCACTCTGTATTGTACAAACTCTGTACTGGCAGCGCCTGTCGTCAGGATCGAAACCAGGTCCCTAGCACTGTAAAGGGCCTGTCCCACTGACGTGACCTTTACAGCGACTGCCTTTGACCTCCAAGCTCGAGGGCACTTGCATGAAAACCCACGAGTAAAAAAATATCGATTTTTTTTTTCCATGGGCATTTTTTTCAGCATGTTGGAAAAATACGCCACGACCTAGCTGAGGCCTCGAGTACGCGGGGACTACTCTTGAGCATGAAGGAGAGTTACAAAGACCTCCTAGGACCTCGTGTCGATCATGCTGTAAGTATGAGTGGAGGGCAAACTCCTCTGAACTCGCGGATTAGGTCACCGCAGTGGGGCAGCCCCTTAAGGCAGCAACTCTACCGCTGCACTCTGTGGAAGGATGGTTGAAAAAGTCTGATAACCGAGGGAAAGATGTTGTTCCTCAGTCTGGGGGGTTCACTTTCAAGCTTCTGTGCCGACTGCCCGATGGGAGCGGGGGAAGGAATGACCAGGTTGGGAAAGGTCTTTGATTATGTTGGCTGTTCTCTTGAGGCCATGTGGCATTTAGATGGTATCAATGGTGAAGAGTCTGGCCTTGAGGAGGGTCCCAACCCAAATTGTCACCTGTCCACAGTCTCCAGAGATGCTGTCTTATCGGCTGAGTTGCTTCAACACTGCCTTTATTTTTCTTTATAAACCAGCACCTACAGTTGATCTTTTCTCCATGTTTGGTCAGTGTGATGATGTACATGAAGTGGGTGAGAAGGAACTGCAGATGCTGGTTTAAATCGAAGGTAGACACAAAATGCTGGAGTAACTCGGTGGGTGAGGCAGCACCTATGGAGAGAAGGAATGGATGATGTTTCGGGTCGAGAGATGCTGCCTCACCCGCTGAGTTACTCCAACATTTTGTGTCTATGGTCTACATGAATATGCTTCAAGATGCAAGAATTGGTCAGGAAGTGTTTACAGCTGAGGACCTATTAGTTTGATCTAAATGCAATTGAATAGTTTTGCTTGCTAAACCCTGTTCATTTAAAATGGTAATTAAACACTCTGCTGTTGAGGACTGAGGAGTAAATGAATGTACTTCGCTCATTTGACAGAATCTGCCTGTTCGGTTTTAATTCGAGTGTGCTGAGCGAAAGTATTCTTCAAAGTCTGCTTTCTTCTGAGATGGAGTTTATATGAAAGTAAAAATGCTGGCGTTGACAGTTGTGAGAAAGCTTTTTTTCTGTGTAGGAATTTGATGCCTGTCCTGTTGTCCATTCCTTGTAAAAATCGGGTGCGTACACAAGTTGTAAATCCTGATGAACACACTAACTGGTCTCTCTTTCATCCTGTGCCTTTGTTCACCCATCTACTGATCAACCCTCCTCGCAAATATCCACCTATCACTCGACAGACTTTGTCCCGCCCCCACCTCCATTCCAGCTTTCTCTTTCCCCTCCCCCCACCCAAATACAATTAGTCTGAAGAAGGGTCCCGACCTGAACTGTTGTTTGTCCACTCCCTCCACAGAGGCTGCCTTACCTGCCGAGTTCTTCCAGCATGTTGTATTTTAGTTAAAAGAACTAGAAGGATGTAGAGGTTTAGAGAGATATAGGCCAAACGCACGCAGATGGGAGCTGTGCAGGTGGGACATGTTGGCCGGTGTGGGCAAGTTGGGTCTAAGGGCTTGTTTCCACACTGTAAGACTCAGTAAGACTCTGACTACAGCTGCTATTTAAATATTATACTCGTCACCATTTGGATGCATCTATAACAACATCCAGGGTGTTGCATAACTAGTTTGAATAATATTTGGGGAAATGCTTCACTGGCCATAGATTGTGAGGTTCGTGCTCTGTGATTCAGTTATACAACACGGAAACATGTCCTTCGGCCCAACTCGTCCATGCCGGCCAAATTGCCCCACTGGTTCAATTTGCCAGCGTTTGGACCAATTCCTGCAAACTCGTTCACACTAGTTCTATGTTGCCCCACGTTCTCATCCACTCCCTGCACACTGGGGGCAATTTATAGAAGGCCAATTCACCTGCGCACACGCGCGCCTTTAGGATGTGGGAGGAAACTGGAGCACCTGGAGGAAACTCGCAGAGAGAACGTGCAAACTCCACACAGACAGCACCCGAGGTCAGGATTGAGCATGGGTCTCCGGCACTGTGACGCAGCTGCTCTGCCACCAGCATCACTGTGCCACCCAAGGTTACTGTGGGTGTTTGAAATGATAATGCCTCCATGTGGGACCTGGTTGCAGCTCGCAGGATCCTTGGCAAGTCCTTGGGCAATGAGAGTAGATTATAAGATGCAGTTAATTCACATTCAATTGTTGCCAGACAGCAGGGAGATAGGCCCTTCAGCCTAACTCATCCATGCTGACCAAGATGCCCTATCTAAGTTAGCTCCATGTGCCTGCATTTGGCCCATATCCCTTTAAACTCTTCATATTTATGTACCTGTCCAAGTGTATTTTAAATGTTGTTATAGTACCTGCCACAATTACCACCTCTGGCAGCTTGTTCCATTTACCCACCATTCTCTGAATGAAAAACAAGTCCCTCGGTTTCCTATTAAACTTCGCCACTCTCACCTTAAACCTATCGCCTCCAGTTCTTGATGCCCCTATCTGGAGTAAAATACTTTGAATTCCCCTTGTGATCTTTTACACCTCTGAGATCAGCCGTTATCCTCCTGCACTCCAAGGCATAAGGTCCTAGCCTGCCCAACCTCTTCCTATAGCTCAGGCCCTCGAGTCCTGACATCCTCCTAATCTTCTCTGCACTCTTTCCAGCTTGATAACATCCTTGCTCTAGCAGGGTGACCAAAACTGTCCTCCCTGTGACCCCGCAGGATTGCTCTGGGTTTTTTCAGTTTCCTCCTGTCGTTCGATCTACTGGGAAGATAGTTTGAGCGTGTTGGAAGTGTGCATGGTTGCAGTTTGTCATCAGACAGCCTACAGTTGGGTAGAGAGAGGTGCTGGTTTGTGACTTTCATAAGTTCTAGGAGCAGAATAGGGTCGATCAACCCATCAAATCTACTCCACAATTCAATCATGGCTGATCTATCTTTCTCTCCCATTTCCATTCTCCTCCCCATAATCCCATAATCAAGACATTGACCCTCGATATATTAGATAGGGAGTTACGAAGGGCTGATGAGTTTTATTTCTTGCATCTGTGAAATCACTTAACCTCAACCATTGACTTCAGAAGAGGGAATAAAATGCTAAATTCCTGCAGAAATGTTGCAAATGGTAAAAATGTGCACCACCAGTTACTTGTGTTGCTTTCAAAGCCTCAACATTCTGCAGCTTGAGCATCAGAGGGTGTAGTCTGTAATGTGTAGTGATTTAGGGGAGCTTTGCAGCCAATTTGAGCCCAGCAAGGTCTTGTAAACAGCAAATATAAGCAGCTAGGTATTTTGTTAAAAAAATGTCCCAGTGGCGCAGGGGTAGAGTTGCTGCCTTGCAGCGCCAGAGACCCGGGTTTGCTCCTGACTGTGGGTACTTGACTGCACGGAGTTTGTGCGCTCTCCCTGTGATCATGTGGGGTTTTCCCCAGGTGCTTCACACTCCAAAGACGATCGGGACGAAGTAATTTGCCTTCGGTAAAATTGTAAGTTGTCCCTAGTGCTAGTGTATGGGGGATCGCTGGTCAGCGTGGACTCGATGGGCTGAAGGGCCTATTTCCGCATTGTATCTGTGAACTAAACTAAGACTTGAGTGTTTTAATTTTTTCCAAAATGACACTACTGTTGGGCCATTGGGCTAGATTGTTGGATATCCTGTGGTGGTAAACTCCCATCTGTTCTTTCGGCACTGGTTCCAGACTGCACTTTCCATTTGAAAGACTGTGAATTACTTGGTGCTTCCGTTAACAATACTCCCAGGCACGCGCTGCCAGGGGTGGAGGCAGATATACGATAGTGATTTTTCAGAGGCTTTTAGATGGCACTCTCGGTAAGATTGCAGTAATTTAAGAAATCTTAATGCTTGTTGCAATGTTGACATTACGAGGCAGATTGATTCGAGGAAGAGTTATTTTGAAATCTTTTGGTCACAAATGATTTATTATGGCGTCCACCGACTGTTTACATATCTATTGTGCTGCTACAAGTAAGAATTTCATTGTTCTGTTTTGGGACATATGATGATAAAACACTCTTGAGATATTTATAGAATGGCACAATGCAGAAACAGGCCTTTTGGCTCACAATGTCTGTGCCGAACATGATGTCAAGTTAAACCAATGTCCTCTGCCTCCATGTGATCCCTCTATTCCCTGCATATCCATGTGCCTATCTAAAAGCCTCTGAAATATCACTATCGTATCTGCCTCCACCACCATCCCCGGCAGCACGTTCCAGGCACCCACCATTCTGTGTAAAAAATAATTAAAAAATAAAAACTTGCCTGGGACATCTTCAAACTTTGCCACATTTTACTTTAAAGCTATTCTCTCTGGTCTTTAATATTTCCATCCTGGGAAAAATATCTGACCGTCTATGCTTCTATCGGGTCTCTCCTCTTGTCTGAAGAAGGGTCTCGACCTGAAACGTCACCCATTCCTTCTATCCAGAGATGTTGCCTATCCCGCTGAGTTACTTCAGCATTTTGTGTCTATCTTCAGTGTAAACCAGCATCTGCAGTTCCTTCCTAGACATTGGCAACGTTAGTAATTTTAAACTAAGAATACCCAGGTACATTTTGTTTGTGCACAGTACTTTCCTGTATTTATTTCACAATATATAAATCTGAAAGCATGTTTGACAGGGGATACTGAGGCTCAACTCTCACAGAGAATTGTGAGTCTGTGGAATTCCCTGCCTCAGAGGGCGGTCGAGGCCGGTTCTCTGGATACTTTCAAAAGAGAGCTAGATAGGGTTCTTAAAGATAACGGAGTCAGGGGATATGGGAAGAAGGCAGGAACAGGGTACTGATTGGGGATGATCAGCCATGATCACATTGAAGGAGTCAGATGTGGCCTTGTGGCTAAAGGGATCAAGGGGTTTGGAGAGAAAGCAGGTACAGGATACTGAGTTGGATGATCATGAATGGCGGTGCAGGCTCGAAGGGCCGACTGGCCTACTCCTGCACCTATTGTCTATGGTGGTGGCCGATTGGGAAAGGGGGAGATGCAGCAAGACCTGGGTGTCATGGTACACCAGTCATTGAAGGTAGGCATGCAGGTGCAGCAGGCAGTAAAGAAAGCGAATGGTATGTTAGCTTTCATTGCAAAAGGATTTGAGTATAGGAGCAGAGAGGTTCTACTGCAGTTGTACAGGGTCTTGGTGAGACCACACCTGGAGTATTGCGTACAGTTTTGGTCTCCAAATCTGAGGAAGGACGTTATTGCCATAGAGGGAGTGCAGAGACGGTTCACCAGACTGATTCCTGGGATGTCAGGACTGTCTTATGAAGAAAGACTGGATAGACTTGGTTTATACTCGCTAGAATTTAGGAGATTGAGAGGGGATCTTATAGAAACTTACAAAATTCTTAAGGGTTGGACAGGCTAGATGTAGGAAGATTGTTCCCGATGTTAGGGAAGTCCAGGACAAGGGGTCACAGCTTAAGGATAAGGGGGAAATCCTTTAAAACCGAGATGAGAAGAACTTTTTTCACACAGTGGTGAATCTCTGGAACTCTCTGCCATAGAGGGTAGTTGAGGCCAATTCATTGGCTATATTTAAGAGGGAGTTAGATGTGGCTAAGGGGATCAGGGGGTATGGAGAGAAGGCAGGTACGGGATACTGAGTTGGATGATCAGCCATGATCATATTGAATGGCGGTGCAGGCTCGAAGGGCCGACTGGCCTACTCCTGCACCTAATTTCTATGTTTCTATGTCTAAAACCTGGTTCAACAAAGTAACCTGCTGCTTCTGTGACAACTTGAATCGTACAGCATGGAAACGGGCCCTTCAGCCCAACTTGCCCGCGCCGACTGAGATATCCCATTGGATTCCAGGTGTTTATTTAAAGCCTTTTTCTTGCATGCCTTTTTAGAAGATTAAAATAACATGCAGGATAAAAAGTTTTCTCCCCCTTATTCAAAGTTTAAAAACTATATTAATATTTTTCCTCCAATTTGTTTCATAAATGTGTAATTTATTTCCCAACTGTGTATCTGCAGCTGAACTCACTTGTTGGTTTAGTTGCACCCTTGTGTTTGACAAGATGTTTAAAGGTTAATGTTTTAGTCTCTTTTTTATTTCTAATATATATACTTGTTTCACTGCCAAAAAGAACTGCTTGATTTCAGCGTTCATCTGCACACAGGGCTCCAGTTCTTGACCCGTGTGCTGGCCAAGGAGACATTTATCAATTTTGAATAAATAGTGTAACATACTGTTTGAACAGTGCACACTGTGTCGGCCAAAACAAATGTTAAGTATTCCGGAAATGTAAATTAAACTCCTTGAAATGCCATCGGGTCTTTTTAATAGATTTTTTTTTTTTGTGGAAAATATTGAGACCATATTTGCTGAAATAGATCCTTTACAATATCACGGATTTAAGTGCGCAGCTTGTAACCGCATGAAATTACCTGCACATTGGTGCTTGAGTTTTAATATTCTTTCCCCACGATATAATTTTAACATTGATTCCAAAGTTTTTATTTTTAAGCCATTTCTGAAGGTTAACTTCACAACGCGTATTAAAATAACATGCAGGATAAATAGTTTATCTTGTTCAAAGTTTAAGGCTAAATTAGTGTGAATATGGGGCCAATATTTCAATAAGGGTCAGTTTAATATGTTTGGTAGACACAAGAAGCTGCAGATGCTGGTTTACAGAACAAAATGCAAAGTGCTGGAGTAACTCGGCCGGTCAGGCAGCATCTCTAAAGAACATTGGGTCTGTCTGAAGAAGGCTCTTGACCCGAAACATCACCTATCCATGTCTTCCAGAGATGATCCCTGACCTGCTGAGTTACTCCAGCACTTTGTCTTTAATATGTTTAGTGTTGTCATTTATAATTTCCTTTACCTAATGTGCGATCCACTAGACGTTTTGCTCAGTGAGAACTAATCATTTCTGTGCGCTATCAAATGAAAAGACTGCCTTTTTCTTTTTCGGGGGGGGGGGGGGGGGGAAGGAAGTATTAATTGAGATGAATGACAATGTTTAAAATGATGCAAAACAAAATCCTCGACCACAGCCATTTATTAATTATCAGCTCAAATCAATGCAATCTTCTGTGCCTGTCATAATCCATTAACTTCCTCCTAGGTAGAGTCACTAACCAGAGGCAGCAGTTGACATCCTGAGATTCTCCCTGGTTATACTTAGAATGCACACTCTCCTGTATGTTTAGAGATAAAGCACGGAAACAGGCCCTTCGGCCCCCTGAGTCCGCACTGACCAGCGATCACCCCGTACTCTGGCATTATCCTACACACTTGAAACGGTTTACAATTTTATAGAAGCCAATTGCCCGACAAACCTGTACGCCTTTGGGATGTGGGAGGAAACCGGAGCACCCAGAGCAATCCTATGTGGTCACAGGGAGGACATACAAACTCTGTACAGACAGCACCGGAGGTCAGGTTTGAACCTGGGTCTCTGGCGCTGTGTGGCAGCAGCTCTACCCGCTGCGCCACTGTTTCAAACTGGCTTTGGGATTCGAATAGCAATGCTCTCGGTTGTGTTTGCAAGCCTGCCATCTGACCCAAAATTATTTGGAGGAAGAAATATCCTCCACGTACACTGAAGGAAGGTCTCGACCCGAAAAATAACCTATCTATGTTCTCCAGAGATGCTGTACCTGCTGAGTTACTCCGGTACTTTGTGTCCTTTTGTGCATTAACCAGCATCTGCAGTTCCTTGTTTCTACATTCTTTACACTTTTGTACTTGGGTATGATTGTGCTTCTGTACAGTGAGACTTTCACTGAACTGCGTGTAAGAAAGGAACATCCCTCCCTGTCCGCAAGTACCAGTGACAATAAAGCACCATTGAACCATTGCAATCTCTGGCTCAACATTATTTTGGGTTTAATTTTTCTCAATTAAATCCGAGCCAAAGGTTCCCATAGTTACCAAGCAAGTGTTTTGCCTCTTTTTCCATCATTTTAGCAGCAAACGAGACGATGCCTCCGGTTTTTTTTTGTAAATGTTCAATTGTGCCTTGATTCGGCTGAAATGTGTACAATATCATGTTGAAAATAAAACGTCATCACCTTCGGCAAACAATAAATGAAGAAAAGTTAGTTGCACCCAAAGTAGCCTCTTTTCAGTCTGCTTAAATGAAAGGTAGACAAATGGATTCTGGAAATAAAAGACTTCCTTGACAACACTGTTTTCCATAAGTAATATGCTTCGCTATTTGTCTCCTGGCGTGAAGGACCCTCTCCCATGCTGAGAAGCCGACTGCCTGGAACAAAACCATGCGCACGCTACTGGGTTTGATTCTGCCAGCACACTGCCACCATTAGTTTAGACTGATTGCTGCAAATATCAGTTAACACACAAAAAAAAACGGTTCACACTGCCTCTTTCAGAAATGTTTGTCCATTCACTGTTCAAAGTCATGACCGAAACAAGGAACAAGATGCTGGTTTCTGTCATGACACACATGCACGCACACACGCACTCACACACACTCACACTCACAGCGCGCACACACACACGCACACACACAGCTCACACACTCGCACACACTCGCACACACTCGCACACACTCGCACACACTCGCACACACTCACACACACTCACTCACACTCAGTGCGCACACACACACACACTCACACTCACACTCCGCACACACACACACACACACTCACACTCGCACTGCTGGAGTAACTCAGCAGGTCAGGCAGCATCACTGGAGATAAAGGATATGTGACGTTTCGGGTCAGCACCTACTGAGGAAGGGTCAAGACCCAAAATGTCACCTTTCCTTTTTTCTCCAGAGATGCTGCCTGTCCTGCTGAGCTTTTTGTGTCTAAAAAAAGTTGTGGCTCCTTTCCCGTAAGGATCTGAATAATCTCTTCTGCCAAGTTGACTACTTAATTCCCATTAGTGGGTGGTTGAATCTTGGTCAATATCAGGATATATTCCTTGGCAGACACAAGATGCTGGATATCTTTTTTTTCCCTCCCCCCTTCCCTTCCCCTTCCCCTCTGTTATCAAACTTTCAAACAGTTCTTCCACAAGCTCGGGTACAGTCCCACTCTCCCAACCTACCTCATTGCGGACATTGGACTCTGGAACTGCAAAGCTATAATGCTGAGAACTATACTCCGCACTCTGGTATTTTCCTCCTTGCTCTAACTTGTACTGGGGTGCGGGTTGATTGTATCCATGTACAGTATTACTTGTGGGGTGTACGGACCACCGGACTCTACCCCTCGATGGGGAGGCACAATGGTGCAACAGTAGTTACTGCCTTGCAGCACCAGAGACCCGGGTTTGATCCTGACTATGGGCGCTGTTCCTTACGGAGTTTGCACCTTCTCCCTGTGACTGCGTGCATTTTCCTCGGGTGCTCCAGATTCCTCCCACACGCCAAAGAAATTTAAGGTTTGTAAATTAATTGGCTTCGGTAAAGATTATAAATTGTCCCTAGTGTGTATGATAGTGCTAGTGTAAGGGGATTGCTGGTCGGCACAGACTGTGTGGGGGGAGGGGGGCTGTTTCTAAACTCTAACTAAACTAATCTAGATTTCTCTACACCAGAAATTGATTTAGCTCTGTATTCTATAGTAATCCATATTGTATCATTTTAAGTATACTTGCTATAATTTCAATTCATTGAATAATCACCCAACACCAACTCATAATTAATAAACTGACAGAATATATATATTGTATCCAGCCATTAATGAGCGCCATCTAACATTATTACTAGGTTGAAAAATTATCTGAATATGTCTGGTGGAATTTGCAGTCAGGATATTCATAACCCAGGGAGAAAGTATACACCTCCATTTAATCTTCCATTTGCCATCCCATCCTTCCTTAAACCTCATCCCAGATAACATCTTGGTAAAACTCGAGTCCCCTTGTACCAAGGCAATGGGAACTAGGAGTACATGTGCACAGTTCCCTGCAAGTGGTGTTACATGTAGATTGGGTGTTGGAGGAAGCTTTTGGCACACTGGCCTTCATCAGTAAGGGTACCAAGTATAGAAGTGGGACATTATGTTATAGTTTAGTTTAGAGAGAGTGTAGAAACAGGCCCTTCAGCCCACTGAGTCTGTACTGATCCCCCCACCACCACGCACATTAACACTACCCTACACACCAGGGACAATTTACATTTATACCAAGCCAATTAACCTAGCCTTCACAGTGTGGGGAGGAAACTAAAGGGTGTTGGGGAGGCTGCATATGGAATATTGTGTTCAGTTTTGTTCACCTTGCTCTTGGAAGCATGTGTCATTAACCTGGAAAGAGTGCACTAAAGATTTATGAGGATGTTGTCGGGGTTCAAGGGCCTGAGCTACTGGGAGAGGTTGGGCAGGTTAGGAGCGCATTCCTTGGAGCACAGGAGGCTGAGGGGTGATCTTCTAGAGGTGGATAAGATCAGGTGGGGAATAGATAGTTTGAATGCAGAGGAATCAAAAACCATAGGGCATAGGCTTAAGATGAGAGGGGAAAGATTTAAAAGGAACCAGGGGCAACTGTTTCATACAGAGCGTAGTGGGTGTATGGAATCTGCCAGAGGAGGTAGTTGAGGAAGGTACTATAATATTAAAAGGTATTTGGACAAGTACACTGATTTGGACAGGAAGCTGGCTGGCATAGATGGGAGACCTTGGTGAGCATGGAAGAGTTGGGCTGAAGGGCCTGTTTTGTATTGTATGGCGAACAAATTAATTTGAAGTAACTGCATCATATGATCTACCCCTGATTGTTAAGGGCCTTGTTAAATATCCTGTTGGCTCTAACTACAGTCCAATGGAGGGTTTATCATTCCAAAGGCCACAATATCCAGGAGCAACACTGTGGCACGGCTGATAGAGCAGTCAATTGCCCCTCGTGTGTAGGGAGCGGACGAGAAAGTGGGATAGCATTGGACTAGTATGAATGGCTGCTAGATGGCTGGCGTGGGCTGAAGGGCCTGTTTTTCCACGCTGTATCTTTCAATCTATCATTCTCCCTGTGACCGCGTGTGCTTCCTCCGGCTGCTCCAGTTTCCCCCCCCCCCTCCCCCCATGTCCTAAAGAGATGTGCGGGTTTGTAAGGGAATCGGCCATCTGTAAATTGCCCCTAGTGTGTAGGGGGTGGATGAGAAAGTGGGATAACACAGAACTAGTGTGAACGGGTGATTGATGGCCAGCATGGACATGGTGGGCCAAAGGGCCCTTATCTTGCGCTGTATCTTTCAATCAATTGATTTCACAGTCCATCTTTCCCTGTAATTTTCCGGCTGATCCCCCAAAAAAAACTGAGCCGGTTCTGGGAATGAATCTTGAGAGATCAAGGAGGAAACTTTCTATTTCAGACCCAGGCATTGACCAGGCAGACAAAGCCGGCATTGCCTTTAGAGGGCCGGGTGGGGAATTGCTGGGGGTGTTGCATTTGAATTAGATATGTGCATTATAATCTCCTCTTGTCCTGGATTTCTGACACATGATGATGAGGATGCTTCAAAGCAAAGAAAAGAACAAACCCCCAGCAATCTTCACAAGAAATGAGCGCTTCTGTGTGAATGGCTCGCATGTGCAGAGTACCTATGAGAGATTTTGATGGCAGGGTGGGACCAGAACGAGAGGAATAAAGTGCCGTTAATCACCATCTGCAGCAGCTTCACTTCTAATATTAAACCACTTTAAGTGTCACAAGAAAATACTAGTGTTCTGCTCACTGGAAAATGTCGGTAATCATGCTGCCAGCTTTTTTTTTCCCTCTTCGGACCCTGCTGCTAAAGTGCATATACAAATGATTCTTTTCATCGGACTCCTCCAAATGGAACTCGGAAGCCGTGATTTCCTGACATTTCCCAGCCCGCAAGGTGCATTTACATTTTGCCGTTGTTGGCATCTGGTTGAAGTAAGTTGTGGGCATCCAGCCACAAACAGAACAAGACAAACAATGGGTCGTGTCGCTGCAGCACATACAACTTGTGTAGGTTTAGTGTAGAGATACAACGCGAAAACAGGCCCTTCGGCCCAACGATCTCTGTACACTAACACTCCCTCCGCACTGGGGATAATTTACATGTACGAGGTAATTCAAGAGTTCTCCCGAGTTTCCCCTGATTCGAACTCTGACAATTACGGTAATAGCCACTCGTAGGTTCGCATAGCTCTCGTGGACATTTTTCAACATAGAGTTGCTGCCTTACAGCGCCAGAGACCCGGGTTTGATCAGGGTTACAGCTACCGGGTGCTGTCTGTACCGAGTTTGTACGTTCTCCCCGTGACCTGCGTGGGTTTTCTCCGGAATCTCCAGTTTCCTCCCACGCTCGTAAAACGTACAGTTTTGTAGGTTAATTGACTTAGTATAATTGTAAACTGTCCCTAGTGTGTATTGGATAGTGATAGTGTGCAGGGATTGCAGGGTGGCATGGGACTCGGTGGTCCGAAGGATCTGTTTCCATAAGATTGATACCAAAAGCTGGAGTAACTCAGCAGGACAGGCAGCATCTCTGGAGAGAAGGAATGGGTGACGTTTCGGATCGAAACCCTTCTTCTGACTGAACTTATAATTTCCATGCTGTATCTCTAAACAAAACTAAAAGCTTCCAAATTCTAGACTTGTTCAAAATATCTGCGAGATGCTTTCAGAGCCTTAAATGTCATTTCAACAACCATTTCCCCTTGTGTGACTGAGAGCTTCTAATTTGCTGCCTATTGTGGAAGGAATCCAGACAAAGAGGTGTTCTGTGATCTCTTGAACATTGCCTTTTTGAGCAATAAATAAATCCTTGAGGCTGTGCGCTCGGTCTTTCAAAAGCAAGAGAAAAATAGGGGAACTATTAAGAAATGGCATTTATATTGGCGTAAAAATATTTAACAACAGAAAGTAGTGTTCCATTTAGTTTATGGTCACCAAGGTTAACCAAGGTACAGTGAAAAGCTTTTGTTGCATTCTCACCGCCCAGCAGAAAGACAATACATGATTACCATCGAGCCATTTGCAGTGTACAGATACATAATAATAATAATAATAATGATGGATGGGATTTATATAGCACCTTTCTAGATACTCAAGGCGCTTTACATCGCATTATTCATTCACTCCTCAGTCACACTCGGTGGTGGTGAGCTACTTCTGTAGCCACAGCTGCCCTGGGGCAGACTGACGGAAGCGTGGCTGCTAATCTGCGCCTAAGGCCCCTCTGACCACCACCAGTCATTCACACACATTCACACGCAGGCAGAGGTGGGTGAAGTGTCTTGCCCAAGGACACAACGACAGTATGCACTCCAAGCGGGATTCGAACCGGCTACCTTCCGGTTGCCAGCCGAACACTTAGCCCATTGCGCCATCTGTCGCCCCAAAGGGATAACGTTTAGTGCAAGATAAAGTCCGATCAAAGACAGTCCGAGGGTCCACGATGAGGTAGACAGTAGTTCAGGACCGCTCTCTGGTTATGGTAGGATGATTCAGTTGGCGGAAAACAGCCTGGAAGAAAATGTCCCTGAATGTGGAGGTGCACATTTTCATACTTCTATACCTTTTGCCAGAGGGGAGAAGAGGGAGTGGCCAGTGTGCGACTCGTTCTAGATTATGCTGTGGGCCTTGCCGAGGCAGTGCGAGGTATAAATGGAGTCAATGGAAATGAGGTTGGTTTGTGTATTAATTCTGTACACCCAACTAACAGCCATGTTCAAAACATTATATTCTGTATTCCAGTTGAGACAAAGGTTAATGTGTCCCTTCAATAGCCCAGAGCTGCCAACTCTCACGCATTGAGCGTGAGAATCATGCATTTCGCCAAATTCTCACGCTCTCACACTGATCGCAGAATTACTCGCGCTCTTTTGTGAGAAATTCTGTGATCAACAAGGATTTCAAAATTAATATGAACTACATGGGCCGCAGGTGTTGGAGAGCCGGGGCAGAGGGAGGGATGGAACGGTGGGGGCAGATGTGGACGGGGAGCCAGGGCTGGCAAGTGTTTGCCGGGCTGGCGAGTCGCTCGTTGCAGCTCCGGCCGTGGAGCAGCCTCAGTGCAAGAGTCCCGGGCCGTCGGAGGCGTTTTAAGCGTTGCACCACTGCCGTGAGAGTCTCTGTGCCGAATTCGCCCAGGTGAACGGCATGGACCAGGCTGCAGCTCGATGCATCCTGGAGGGCAACCAGTGGCTGCTGGAAGTAGGTACCAAACACTGTGTAGAAGCGGTGGAAGATAGTGGCCTTCAAATGGGGGTGGTTGGAGAAAGCATCCTGCTTGCCTGCTAGATTTTCGCATAGTGTAACTGCAGGAAAAATGTTCCCGATGTTGGGGGAGTCCAGAACCAGGGTACACAGTTTAAAAATAAGGGGTAGGCCATTTAGGACTGAGATGAGGACAAACTTCACCCAGAGAGTTGTGAATCTGTTGAATTCTCTGCCACAGAAGGCAGTGGAGGCCAATTCACTCGATGTTTTCAAGAGAGAGTTACATTTAGCTCTTGTGGCTAGTGAAATCAAGGGAAATGGGGGAAAGAAGTACTGATTTTAGATGAACAGCCATGATCATATTGAACGGCAGTGCTGGCTCGAAATGGCCTATTCCTGCACCTGTTTTCTATGTTTCTACGCTTGAGTATATGGCAATAAAACTCGACCACTTGATTTTGAAGCATTCATGCCTGGTGGAGGCATAATGTAGTCACAGAGTGATACAGTGTGAAAACAGGCCCTTCGGCCCAACTTGCCCACACCCTATCCCAGCTACACTACCTACTTTGGGTCCATATCCCTTCAAACCTGTCCTATCCATGTATCAGTCAAACTGTTTCTCAAATGTTGGGATAGTCCCTGCCTCAACTACCTCCTCTGGCAGCTTGTTCCATAAACCCACCACCCTTTGTGTGGAAAAAGTTACCCTTTTAAAAAGTTACCTCTTAAAAATACTTCAAACAAAAAACATTGAAATCACACTTCAACAATGCACTAAAACATGATTTTAATACATCAAATTTCAAAACGTCCCAACCATGGGATGCGGGGACACCCACTCCCTCGTCGGGTACCCCCAAGCCCAGTGATCGCTCGGTCCCCCCCTTCGCTCCGCAGCCCCTGGTTCAGACGGAGAACACTACCAAATATGAGCAGGGAACTGAGGTCAGTTGTACGCGATGTCTGGATCCCAATGCTCAGCGCTTCGTGTTTCGGAGTTGGCTAATGTTATTGATTTGTAATTAACCTGATTTGTAATTAGTTGACAAAACCTTAATTTATTAATCCGGAATATCCAGGGGGATGGGATAAGTGTAATATTAAAATGACATGCAAGGTGTCAGGCTGTCTGTCACAACATACAACCCCGATAACCCAATATTTCCTTCAGTTAAATATTGGGAAGGTAGCACTATTGTCATTTGCCACTCAACTATAATGTTTGTTTACCTCACTGACTATTTCTAAAAAACCCTGCCCCCAAGTTCCTTTGTCAGGTTGAATAGAAATGTCCCCAATCTTATTGCTTTATTAATTGAACATGTAGATGAACAGGAATGTAATCAGATGGAAACTGATTAAAAAAAATGTTTAAGAGCTTGTTCAAAGAAGGGACATATTTTAAAGGAGTGACAGAGATACTTGCAGGGGAATGTGTGAGGAGGTTATTATTTGTCTTTAGTTTTAGTTTGAAGCAGGACATCTGAAGATTCAAAGTTTAATGTAGTAATTGTGCTGATACTGACTCCAACCAACCACGTAATTAATATCATCCATTCCAGAGGTTTTATTTTTCTGATGTTAAAGTAATTGGGAAAGGGGAGCATTGGAACAAAAATTTGCCCTCAGTACATATGTTGGTAGGTGCAATCAAAACAAAGATCTTTTTATCATTGTGTGTTATGAATACCACAGAAAATATAATGTACTCTCAAGATTACATTTAATAGAATAATATTGCATAAAAATATCGTTATTGGACTTTGCATTTCGGAAAAGTCCCAGCTGAGAGGAAGACAGCAAAATACGGAAAATATTGGGGGTGAAAATGACTTCAGGACAGTTTGTTAGGAAAATGAAGGAAATGGTATCAGAATACTTATACAGCTGAGTGAGTATAATTTTATGGATGAGAAATTGTGTTCAACCAATTGATTACTTCTTTGACAAAGTAACTAGCATGTTAAATAACAAGGAAGCCAATGGATGTAGCAAATTTTGTTATACAAAATTTGGTCTGTGAAGTGCCCCATAAAAGATTACTGCATTAGATAAGCACCTGTGGACTTGAACGCATTAGGTTAAGTCCAGGGGGTCAGATATTGGGCTTTATGTATGGGCCAGATATATTGGCAGAGGGGCTAGGAGAAAGGCCAAGTGTGTATCCATTGTCAAGGTCTGGAATAGTATTTGGTGTGCAGTCAAAGCTGGGACAATGGGAGTGTTCAGCACTGGGAACCTAAGCAGGTAAGCAGCTATGATCAGAGTAGAATAGGGGGCCAGTTGTAAGGCTGGACTCAGGGTCAGGAATGAGAGAAGGTATGCAACTGGAGTCGGGGTCAGGAGTAGTACCAGGTGTGCAGTGAGACCCAGGTTGGTCAACATGGGCCAAGTGCTTGATTATAATCTGATTTCCTTACATGAATACACGAAGATCATTCATGTGCTGCACCTGTTGATCAGAGCCTGGCTACTGTGGAATGTAATTTAGTCTAACCTTATTCGTAGGTAATCCGATTTAAAGCATAAATATTGCATTCAAGTGTAAGTTAAAAGACTCGCTACAGTGTCCATTGCACAATTTCAAGCTGAAAAATGTAAAAGCTCCATATTAATGGGATTGCCCTACTCTGGGTATGAGACTCTGTGCATCCACCTGATGTAGTCCCCTCCTGATTTTGTACATAATGTCTGTCACCAGTGCAGATAGTATTATCGAATTGGATAGCAAAACAAAGCTTTTCTCCGCACCTCGGTTCATGTGACATAATAATAATAACCTAAACAAAACTTACGAGAATGGGATTTGCACAGCAGTGCGCAAAGTTTCATCCTCCATTATCTTATTCCTCCTCTAAGTTAAAATCTGTGTTCCAATTCAAATTGAAACAATTCTCTGCAAATGGTTCTTTTTCTTGCTTTCTTCACACGGCGGGGGCGACAAATGGGTCCATGTGAGTAATTTCACTGCCAAACAAATTATTCCGAAGGTTTGGCCGGGGCTCTAAAATGTTACTTTTTTAATGCGAGTTGATGTAGATGGAGTAGGGGCCTATCAGGTGTGAAAAGCACTGCTGCCTCTGACTTGGATTGGCCTCTAGGCAGCGATTTGGCGATGTCAATCCCGTCACACTTGGTTTCCACGCTTAACGCAGTAAACCAGGATTTCTCTCCCCCTGATCAACTTCTCAATTAGTGAGCTGCCTTGTGTAACGGCCCTGTTACTCACTCCCTGAGGGCTGCTTCAAGGATCATTAAAGTGGAGGGAGAGAGGGTGGGAGGGGCAAAGAGTGAAATGCAGTACAGATGCAAAATAACTTCCACACCCTAAAGTAACCCAGAAAGGAACATTTGCAATATTGATGGATGCTGGCTGTTTATTGTGCATAACTTTTTTTTTTTAAGTTCTTGGTGGGTAACTTGGCTAAACTTTTATTTTGGACACAAGAAACTGCAGAGGTAGGTTTATAAAACAAAACAGACAAAGTTAGACACGAAGTGCGGGAGTAACTCAGCGAGTCGGGCTGCATCTCTGGAGAAAAAGGTTGGGTGACGTTTCATGTCGGGATCCTTCAGATGGGCAGCAACTGCAATTCCTTTCTACACAATTGACGCACAGTGTTGGAGTAAAAGACACAAAGGATGGTGGATATATAAAAGATGCTGCCAGGTGTGACAGATTCTATAACTAATTTGGATGGGAGCATGGTTAGGAAAGGTTTACAGGTGTATGGGCCAGACACGGGCAAGTGGGATTAAAGTAAGTGGACAGGTTTGCATGCTGACTGACTATGACTGACTCAGCAGGTCAGGTAGCATCTCCGGAAGACAAGGGTAGTTGACATTTCGTTCAGTCTGATAAAGGGTCCCCACCTGAATCGTCATTTGTCCATTCCCTCCAGAGATGCTGCCTGGCTTGCTGACTTATTCCAGTACTTTCAAGGACCTTTTGTCTGGAAGAAAATGGAATGGGTGATGTTTTGCGTCGAGACCCTTCTTCAAACTTCTCGACCCGAAACGTCACCCATACCTTATCTCCAGAGATGCTGCCTGTCCCGCTGAGTTACTCCAGCATTTTGTGTCTATCCTCAGTTCAAACTAGCATCTGCAGTTCCTTCCTACACATGTCACCAGAAGGGGTTTCACTACACAGTAGCCGATCGAAACTAAATTCAAGATCACTTCTCCCTTGAGAGGGGATTCTAATTCACTCCATCGGCTGTGAAATGGCACATCCTCTCTTTGCAAAGGGTGTCATGTATATAAATTCCTTTCAACAATGTTTTGGCATTAAAGCATATCTACCTTGAACTAAGTAAATGGGAAGCTTGTATTGATGTGGACAATATGTAGCCATTTTGACTTCCAAAGGCAAACATTTAATAATAGGCAACAAAAAATTACATGATATATTAATACTTTAAAACAAAATTAGATTGGAGATACAGCATGGCAACAGGCTCTACTGCAGTCCACCGAGTCCACGTCAACCATTGATCACCCGTTCACACTACTTGTTATTCCAATCTCTCATCCACTCCCTATACACCAAGGGGCAATTTACAGAAGGTCAGTTAATCCACAACCTGCACATCTTTGGGATGTGGGATGAAGCAGGAGCACCTTGAACAGAAGCTGAAAGTGCCCTTCCCCAACTGTCTGATTCACCTCTACACCATTACCGACATTGGACTTTGTCTCTGAAGCTGATGCACTACAATGCTGAGAACAATATTCTGCACTCTGTATCTTCCCCGGGGAAGGTAAGAAAGTCCACCTGTCCCCCCCAGATCCTGTCCAACTTCTACCGCTGTACCATCGAAAGCATCCTGACCACCTGCTTCACGGTATGGTACAGCAGCTGCACCACAGCTGACAGGAAGGCACTGCAACGGGTGGTGAAAACCGCTCAGCACATCATCGGTGCCCCGCTCCCTGCCATGGATGCCCTCCACCGCAAACGGTGCCTGAGACGGGCCGGGAAAATCATCAAGGACCCCTCTCACCCTAACCATGGACTATTTACCCTCCTCCCATCAGGGAGGCGGTACAGGAGCCTCAGGTCTCGCACAAGCAGGCTGAGGAACAGCTTTTTCAATAACACCATTACACTGCTGAACTCACAGTTCCGTCGCTAGCTATCTTTTATACTCTCCCATTTGTATACATTTATTTGCCTATGTACCAGTTTAATTCATCCACAGTCCACACATTGTTTAACCAGTATTTTTATTTCTACTATCTTGCATTATGACCAGATGCTAAACTGCATTTTGTTGTACCTGTACTCGTATTTGTGCAATGACAATAAAGTTGAATTGAATTGAATTGCTCTACCTGTTTTACTTGAGTTGGGCTTGACTGTATTTGTGGTCACCATTGACTGACTGGGCCGAAGGGCCTGTTTCCATGCTGTATCTGTAAACTAAAGTGTATAAAATTATAAGAGGTACAGATTGGGTAGACGGTCAGAACTTTTTTCCCCAATGTGGAAATGTCCAACACTAGAGGGCATAGCTTTATGGTCAAACCCTTTAAGAGCCTTTAACATGGGCACGTGGATACAGAGGGAATGGATCACGTGCGGGTAGAGGATATTAGCTTATCTTGGCATCATGTTCAGCATGGACACTGAGGAAGGGCCTGGTCCTGTGCTGTAATGTTCTACATATGAACGTTCACAAAATATTCATTATAAATATATAATTATATCGATCACCTTTTGTTTTATCCGTAAAATTAAAAATTCCATTAAAAAAAATTTTTTAAAACCCCACCAGTGAAAGTGGGACTAAATATTGTCATGTTTGATGGACTTTGTCTCCATCTCTTCCAAATAGATTGTTCTGGAGACCTGCTTTCTTCTGTGCAAAGAACCTATGGAGATTTATTCTAATAGTCCAGGGCAAAAAAGGCAGATGATGAAATGTAAACCATTTAGCTCAGTGACTTGGTGGCAATGTGATTTAAATTCCTGGATTAGTTATCGAGAGGTGTGGATTGATTGAAAGATGCATTCAAAACCCACCATCCAGCTGGAGAGGTTTAATTAGGTTAATTTCATGCCTCTGATGTTTGTAAACCAAGGAGATAGTTGAGACGGGTCCTACGTTTAACTGAAAGGATATTTGGACCAGGACATGGATCGGAAAGGTTTACAGGGATATGGGCCAAGTGATAGGAGCACCATTAGTCCATTTGGCCCATAAAGTCCACTCTGTCATTAAACCATGACTGATCTATCTTTCCCTCTCAATCCCATTCTCATGTCTTCTCCCCATAAATCCTGGCACCCATACTAATCAAGAATCTGTCAATCTGCGTCTTAAAAATACCCAATACTTGGCCTCCATAGCCGTCTGTGGTAATGAATTCCACAGTTTCGCTATCCTCTGACTAAAGAAATTCCTCCTCATCTTTCTAAAGGGACGTCCTTTTATTCTGAGGCATGACCTCTGGTTCTAGACTCTCCCACTGAAATATCTTCTCCACATCCATTCTATTCAGGCCTTTCACTATTTGGTAAGTTTCAACAAGGTGTCCCCTCATCCTTCTGGGTGGGGACTTTTTTTTCAGACAGACCCAAACATTGTCTGTCCATTCTCTCCACAGGACTACCAATGCCAACATAGTCTAACTTCAAATCAGCCACATATTTTGTAAAGCCACACCTTGATTGAATATTAATTATTTACTTACTGCCTATTCTGCCTCTTGACATGTAGGGCAGCAACAAAGGTCCTCCTCTCCTGTTGATTCCTTCAGTTGCTGTTTCCGTAACATATTTGTTTTACGAGACAGGGTTGTTAGCCCTGTGCTCAACCTCCAACCTGGAGGACCAGTGGATCGCTCTTTGTCTCGCCTCTACCCTTCGACCTGTCCAGCATGGGAGACCCTAACAGGAGACGAATCTCCCGCTGGCATAGCTCTAAGGGTCACTGAGACACACAAGCTCCCCAACCACGACAAGGTTGCAATCCAATGGGGAGGATTGAATATTAGCGGGGATATAATGATGTGAAGTCGGCTGGGTTGAACATCTTTGGGGGACTGAATAAAAGATGGCAAATGTGTGGTGGGAGGAAATGTTCCTCCCTAGATGCTGCCCGACCCGCAGAGTTCCTCCAGCACTTTAGGATAGGCCTGGGTTTGATCCTGACCTCTGGTGCTGTCTGTGTGTGGGGTTTTTCAATTCTTCCTGTGACCGCGTGGGATTCATACGAGTTTTCCGGTTTCCTCCCACATCCCAAAGACGTGTGGGTTTGTAGGTTTACTAGCCCTCTGTAAATTGCCTCCTGTGTATCGGGAGTGGGTGACAAAGTGGGATAACATAGAACTGTTTCAGTTTCATTTATTGCCACATGTACAGAGGTATAATGAAAAGCTGTTGGTAGGTAGAGGTGAACCTTCCAGCGGAAAGACAATGCATGATTGTGATCGAGCTATTTACAGTGTACAGATGCATGATATGGGAATAATGTTTAGTGCAAGGTCTAGCCAGTAAAGTCCATTCAAAGATAGTCTGAGGGTCACCAATGAGGTAGATAGTAGTTCAGGACAATTCTCTAGTTGAGGAAGGATGATTCAGTTGCCTGATAACAGCTGGGAAGAAACTGTCCCTGAATGTGGAAGTGTGCATTTACACACCTATACCTATTGCCCGATGGGAGAAGGGAGTGACCAGTGCCACTCGTGTGTGAATGGATGATTGGCCAGTGTGGACTCGATGGCCAAAGGGCCTCTCTCTCTTCATCCTGTTTCAATTCTGTTTGCTTCAAGTTTAACCTAAAAAAAATGGAGATCTCTGCATTTAAACCACATGCAATCCCAAGAGTATATAAATCAAAGAAGGGGTAGTGTCTGTAATTAAAATCAATGCAAGAAACGTATAAATGTTTTTTAAGAGTTCAGTCCTGATGCAGTTTGAAATGCAATTTTGCAGGCAGGACATATCTCATTTCTATTAGTGACTAAGAATTGGAGCCATTTGGCAAATCATTTACCTGGCCTTTGGTGTCTGCATCCATAATCTCTGCCAATTGCTGCACCTGGCACCAAATTGTGAAGATAGATAAAGATATTGATATGCATCAAGCATATTTTATGCAGAAGTAGAACGTAGAACAGTACAGCACGAGAACAGACCCTTCGGCTCACAATGTCTGTGCCGAACATGATGCCAAATCTTACCTGCCTCAACATAACCATAACCATCCAATCCCTGCCTATCCATATGCCTATCTAAAGCCTCTTAAATGCCACTAACATATCTTGCTTCCACCATCACCAAAGCAACACATTCCAGGCACTTGCCACCCACTGTGAAAAAACACAATCTATAAAAAAATTGATTTCTGATGCACATATATTTATTCCACAAAATACAGAACATTGGCAGATTCTCAGAAGGACGAGCAATATCTGTGGCGGTAATAGGTGAACAGAGATTTCAGATGAAGACACTGCATTGGGACTTGCACTATTTTGCTTTCACAGATGACGTTTGAGCCATCGACTTCTTCAAGCGTTCTGTTTTTCGTTCGAGATTCCATTTGTAGTCTCTTTTATCATGTCTTTACCCCAAATATTGAACGGTGCAAATCAATAGGCACGTGTTGGGGTATTAGATCTTCAAATTGGATTTATCAGTATGATTTGCAAGTGATTCCCCATGCAATTTCCCAAAGATGGTAGGACAGGCAGGGATACAACATGGAAACAGGCCCTTCGGTCACCCATTCACACTAGTTCTATGTTATGCCACTTTCTCATCCACACCCTGCACACGAAGGGCAATTTATAGAGAGCAATTAACCTACAGATCTGCATGTCAGACTGAAGAAGGGTCCCGGCCCGAAACATCATCGATCCACGTTCTAGGTGTGGAAAGTGTTGAGGGACAGAATTTGGGGCTTTTTCAATAACGGGCTAACCCTTGATCACCCTGAGTCCTAACATAGTTTAGTTCATTATTATTGTCACATGCACTGAGGTACAGTGAAAAATGTTTTTATTTCGTGCTATGCAGTCAGTGAAAGGACTACACATGATTACAATCACAGGGTATAACGTTTATTGCAATATAAAATCCAGTAAAGTCTGATTAAATATAGTCCGATGGCCTCCAAAGAGGTAGATGCTCGGTCAGGAACGCTCTCTAGTTGGTGATAGGATGATTCCGTTGCCTGATGAGAGCTGGGAAGAAACTAGCGCTGGAGATGAATGTATGTGTTTTCAACTTAGAGCTGAAGAGACTTATTAACAGCTATCGGAGAGTTGTTCGCTCCTAGGAGAATGACTCTCCTCGAGCTTCAGCCCACCTTGCCCTTCAGCCCTCCTTGCCCATGCTGACCAAGTTGGCGTATTGTGCTAATCCCTTTTCATAACAGAGTGCAGAATCTAGTTTTCAGCATTGTAGTGCATCAGTACCAGAGACAAAGTCCAATGTCCACAATGGGGTAGAGGTGAATCGGGCAGTACCTTAGCTTATGGAAGGACTGTTCACAAACCTGATAACAGAGGGGAAGAAACTGTTCCTGAGTCTGGTGGTGCTTCTGGACCTTCTGTCCAGTGGAAACAAGGAGGGGGAATGACCGGGGTGGGACTAGTCTTTCATTATATTGGCTGCGGTTCTGAGGGAGCGTGAAGTGTAGATGGAGACAATGGTGGGGAGTCTGGTCTGTGTGATGGACTGGGACAACTCTCTGCAATTTCTTGCCATCTTGAGTAGAACGTACAAACTCCGCACAGACAGCACCCAAGGTCATGATTGAACTCGGGTATCTTCTGCTGTGAGACAGCAGCTCTACCCGCTGCACCATTGTGTAGCCCTGTATAGATTCTCTCTGCACGGAATTCTGTTTCACTGTGAAATGCTGACATCTTTCATATTAGATTCAATAAGATGTGTATGTAGTGCTGCATCAGTACATGAATAAGATGAATAACATGTATAGGAATGTGTAGCACCAGTGATCTGCATTTATTCACTTAGTGACTCAAAGAAGCAGAGGGAAGCAGATTGAATTTTTTGGTGATTAGAGAGACACTAATGTTAATACCAGACCCCTTAGAATTAATGGTGCCAATATTTCAAAATTACAATCACTACGGATGTTCATTATAACTGAGGGGACCTGGTACTCATTCTGAAAATATAACGGAGATCCTTTTGATCAGATCATTGTCTGTAAACCTTAACCAGTTTCCAGAAAAGTGTAGGTAATTTCATTTTTGGTTTGGACACATTTGGAGTGTTTCATGCAGTTCTGGTCACCCCATTACAGGAAGGATGTGGAGGGGGTGCAGAGTTTCACTAGAAAGCTGCCTCGATTAGGGTGCATTACCGACAAGGTTGGACAAGCTTGGATGGTTTTCTCTGGAACATCGGAGGTTGCGGGGAGACCTGAGAGACGTAGATAAAATTATGAGCGGTATTGACGGAGAAAAAGAGTCCAAACATTATCCCCATGGTAGAAATGCCAAAAACCAGAGGGCAAAGCTTAAAAGATGTGCAGGGCAAGTGTTTTTACACAGAGGGTACTGGGTGAGTGCCTGAAACACGTTGCCAGGGATGGTGGTGGAGGCAGATACGAGGGTGGTGGAAGCAGATACGAGAGTGGCATTTCAGATGCTTTTGGATAGGCACATGGATATGCAGGGAATGGAGGGATATGGATCACGGGCTGGCAGAGGAGATTACTTTAACTTGGCATCATGTTAATCATAGACATTGTGGGTCAAAGGACCTGTTTCTGTTCTATGGTACACAAAATTGCTTGAGAAACTCAGCAGGTGCAGCAGCATCTATGCAGCGAAGGAAATAGGCGACGTTTCGGGCCGAAACCCTTCTTCAGACTGTTTCTGTTCTATGTTTGGCTTCTTGCCTAGTATAGACTGGCATGATCTGATGTTGAAAATCAAACCAGTCATTGATGTTTCATTATTAATGCTCCCCTCTCAAACAAAATATACATTTATTTTTCTCATGAGATTCCAAAAGAGGTTAGTTTTCCGGATGAAGTGGGTCAGCCCGGAACTATGGATGTAATAGAAGTCGGGTTGTCATGTTGCAGTTACATAAGACATTAGTGAGGCCACATTTAGAGTATTGGGTTCAGTTTTAGTCGCCATGTTATAGGAGTGATGTTGTGAAGCTAGAAATGCAACAGAGAAGATTTACGAGGATGTTGCTTAGACTCAAGGGCCTGAGATATAGGGAGAAATTGAGCAGGCTAGGAGTTTATTCCCTGGAGCACAGGACGTCGAGGGGTGTTCTAATGGCGGTGAACAAAATCATGAGATGAATTGATCGGGTAAACGCCCAGAGTCTGTTGCGCAGAGTAGGAGAATCGAGATTAGAGGAGTTAGGTGTAAGGTGAGGGCTAAAGATTTAATAGGAACCAGAGGGATAACTTTTACACTTCCAATAGATGGTGGGTGTATGGAATGAGCTGCCAGAGGAGATAGTCGAGGCAGGTACCAGTACAACATTTAAAACATTTAGACCGATACATGGATAGGTTAGGTTTCGAGGGATATGGGCCAAATGCAGACAAGTATATGAGATATGAGATGAGAGTAAATGAGACTAGTATAGATTGGACATAAGTTGGTCAGTGTGGGAAAGTTGGCACACTGCCACACTGTATGAGTCTATGACTTTGACTCTGTTGCTCCGAGACTGGATCGTATGAGCAGTGTCCCTCCTGATCTTAAGCCATTATCCAAATGCATAACAGTATAAACAGCTTTGATTCTGCTGCTGGAGTTTGAAGAGGGGTTCCAGCCTGAAATGTTGCCTGTCAATTCCCTCTTCAAATGCTGACTGATCAGCTGGCTTCCTCCAACACTTTGTGTTTTGCTCAAGATTCCAGCATCTGCAATTCCTCATGTCTCCATATCTGCTTTTACCATTTTGATTAATTAATACACTTCCAAAGTTACTGCCCAACTTGTAAATTATTTTGCTCATTATGAATGCAACTCATACTTAGCAACTCAGTGGGTCAGCCAGCAACTATGGAGGGACTGGACAGCTGACGTTTCGGGGCAGGATCCTTGACCAGACAGATTTGAAGAAAAATTGTAGAAAATGGTACAGGGATAGGAAACGTTTAGAGGGGTACGGACCAAAAGCAGGTAGGTGGGACTAGTGTAGATGGGGCATGTTGTGCGGCATGGGCAAGTTGGGCTGAAGGGCCTGTTTCCACTCTTAAATAACCAATCAGAATTAAGAGGTTTCTATCCCTAATGTACGATAATCAAAAACGTCTTCGCTTTTCAAAGAGAGAGTCAAGAATTTTCTTGCTCATTGTCGACCGACATTTCAACACTGCCAAATCTAGTCTTGCCATTCCTAATAGATATTTGTACGTGAGGTGCACATTTTTAACCTTGCTTCTGGAGGATAATGATGGAAATATATTTATAAAGTTCACCATTCTGGATCATGAGATTTGATTATTTTTAATCAATAAAAAAAATTGTACTGTTTAAGAAATATTTATTTTTTCACATTTAAGGAAAAGTAACTGAAAGCTATACTGTTTATCAAAGGGAAAGTCATTGCTAGTTTTTAATATTAGTTGCACCTCCACAATTAACCTAGAAACCTGCATGTCTTGGGGATGTGGGTGGAAACCGGAGCACCTGGAGGAAACCCACGTGGTCACAGGGAGAACGGGCCTCTTGCTCTACCAGCTGTGCCACCATGATGCTGTGACCACGTTTTTTTTAATACAATTTTTTAAAGTCTGGTGCTTGATCTCTAATGCTTAACGTTTGCAAGTTAGTGCACAAAATAGACCATTGAAGTTGCTGCCTGCACGTTTAAAGTCAAATAGCAAGAAAAATGCATGAATAAAGATGCAAGTCACTTCTAAAAACAAGGAACAGCATGTTCACGTTTAGATTTAAAAAAAGACACAAAGTGCTGGAGTAACTCAATGGGTCGGGCAGCATCTCTGGAGAGCATGGATAGGTGATGTTTCAGGTCGGGTACCTTCTTCAAGTCATTTCTGTTGGACATGTTGAAACCACCAGTGCTCTGTTTGGGGTCTGTGACATTCTCTAGATGGGTGCGGGAGTGTGGGGCTCCATAGGGTACGAAGGGGGTCATTGTATCTTCCTGTGCAGAGTGTTTGAGATACAATGTGGGAACATGCCCTTCAAACCACAGAGTTCACACCAGCCATCAGGCACCCCCCTTTTATACAAAATCTACCCTACCCTGTTTTAATCTCCCCACATTCCCATCACCTCCATCCCAGTTTCTACCACTCACCTGAACAGCAGGGTCAATGTCAGTTTAGTTTAGTTTTACCAGTTTAGGTTGTAGCGTGTACCGAGGTACAGTGAAATGCTTTGGCCAACTCACAGTGGCCATTAACCTACCATCCTGCTTGTGAGAAGACCAAGCTTTCCGTGATCAAGATTGTGTCACTGCACTGATGAATGAATACAAGGCAACGCTTTCAAATTAGCCTGAAAAGCCATGAAACTGTGTTTTTAGGAATTGTCAACATTGCGGCTCTTGAGGTGTGGAAGGAACAATTTTAAAGCCTTTTTAGGCACAAGATTCAGATTCAGATTCAGATTCCATTTTAATTGTCATTGTCAGTGTACAGTACAGAGACAACGAAATGCATTTAGCATCTCCCTGGAAGAGCGACATAGCAAACGATTTGAATAAATAATAATAAGTGTCCGGGGGGGGGGGTGGTGATTGGCAGTCACCGAGGTACGTTGTTGAGTAGAGTGACAGCCGCCGGAAAGAAGCTGTTCCTCGACCTGCTGGTTCGGCAACGGAGAGACCTGTAGCGCCTCCCGGATGGTAGGAGGGTAAACAGTCCATGGTTGGGGTGAGAGCAGTCCTTGGCGATGCTGAGCGCCCTCCGCAGACAGCGCTTGCTTTGGACAGACTCAATGGAGGGGAGCGAGGAACCGGTGATGCGTTGGGCAATTTTCACCACCCTCTGCAATGCCTTCCGGTCGGAGACAGAGCAGTTGCCATACCATACTGTGATACAGTTGGTAAGGATGCTCTCGATGGTGCAGCGGTAGTAAGTTCACCAGGATCTGAGGAGACAGATGGACCTTCTTCAGTCTCCTCAGGAAGAAGAGACGCTGATGAGCCTTCTTGATCAGAGTACAAGGAACTGCAGATGCTGGTTAACAAATAAAAATATACACAGTGCTGGAGTAACTCAGCGGGTCAGGCAGCATCCCTGGAGAACATGGATGGACGACATTTCAGGTTGGGTCTGAGAAAGGGTCCCAACACGAAACGTCACCTATCTATCCATGTTCTCCAGAGATGCTGCCTGACCCGCTGAGTTACTCCAGCACTTTGTATCTATAAAAGGCTTTGTTTTTTAAGCTGTGGAAAATTTAACATTTCATAATTTTCATCAAATTAAATCAATTTAGCAATCAAAGGTTTTGTTAAATTGCCTACCAAATTATAAAATTTAATAATTACTGATTAAAACCAGAAACTTGTATATTTGATTGAAGTTATGAATCCTTTTAAGAAGCCTTTTGTCCTTAAATACAAGTATTGTGCTAATTCTGGAAAGCTTTGATTGTGGGACTATTTAAATCATTTTGTAATTACAATATGTTGTGACTGAAACTACTGCATACTAATTTTCGAGCCTTAGTACAATTTATTGCCTAAATACTCATTAATGGAGCCGTGTGAGTGATTACTAACCTGCCTGGCCGCCCGGACAAAAGGAAACTGCTACCGTCTTTTGTGCAAACGTCTCCGTTAAAGTGTGGAAAGATAAACGGAAACAACAGCATGTGCATTGTGCGAGAATAGGGGGCTGGCAGCTTGCAAAGTTTGTCAGCTGCAACTGAAAGGGGTGGGGAAGTGGAGGTTTAGTTTAGTTTAGAGATACGGCACGGAAACAGGCCCTTCGGCCCACCGAGTCCGCACTGGCCAGCGATCCCTGCACACGCTAGGGACAAATTTACATTTATACCAAGCCAATTAAGCTACAATCCTATACATCTTTAGCGTGTGGGAGGAAACCGGAGTACCCGGAGAAAACCCACGTGGGTCGCAGGGAGAACGTACAAACTGAGCACAGACAAGCACCCGTAGTCAGGATCGAACCCGGGTCTCTGACGCTGCAAGGCAGCAACTCTACAGCTGCGCCACTGTGCTGCCTGAGATGGGGCGGAAGGGGGAGGAGATTAAACACAAGCTCTGCAAATAAAGAGTGACTGTAACAGGAGTGTTGACTTGCCGTTAATTAAATCAAGTTTCTGCGTCTCTGCACCCAGCTCCAAGAGAGCTGACAGTTCAGTAAAATGTATCCTTGTAAAAATTTGCCCTCTTGACAAAAGGGGGCAATAATTCTTCATTAGAATATCAGAGTCCAGGTGCAGATGAGAACTGATAGAATCTCCAGTGAGACCCAGCTCGTGCAAGGAGGAAGCAAATTTTATCTGAAGTGCAATTCCCTGGCCGCGGCAGTGTATAATTAAGATAATATTGCTTCAAGAGTCCTTTAATGATTAAAAATCACATATGCAGAATCCATAAATTGGAGGGCAACAACTTGGAAAGATCGGGTTTGGTGATATCGCTGGGCAGAACGAGGCTTTATGCGCTTGAAATCTCAGCGCTGAGAGATGTGCCATGGGAGACCAAGCTTATTCCAAGGACTTTGTTTAGATGCAACAAATCATTTGTCTGTTATTAACCCAGAGCTTGTAATTATGCAGATTGCCATAGATTTTCCTCAGCCCGCAAGTTAGATTGAGGGTTGTTCACACTGTACTAGGCAGCTCAGTTCTGGCCATGCATTGCTGAACTTGCCACATTTATCATCTTGACTGATGGCAAGAGGAGCAACTCTCAGGTCCCAGTGGTTAATGTAGTGGGTAATTAACTGTCATTTGCCTAGTAATAGGCTGATGATCAATGGTTTGTGTGGAATCAAATTCTAATCAGGTAGCTGATAAATGCTTTGGGGAGCCAGAGCAATTTAAATGGGCTGGTTCGGGGAAACGGGGATTGCAGATACTGAGATTTAATAATGAAATTCATCTTTTATTTTGAAGCTAAATTAAAATTCTGTGCTCCAAATAATTTTGAGGAAACAAAGTTGTATCTTTTTTCTACAGTATTTCAAAATACGACGCTGCTTTGCATTTCAGAAGCTAAAGAAATATTTTGTTCCTTGACCTGTGCAGATCAGACATTTAGTTCTGAGGGCAGCAATGTGTGTTGGTGAGCTGCACTCCCTTAAAAGGTTGGGATTATTTTGATTATTTTGATTGATACAGCATGGAAAGGGGCTCTTCGGCCCACCGAGTCCACGCCGACCATCGATCACCCCTTCACGCTAGGTTTATGTTATCCCACTTTCGCATCCACTCCCTACACACTAGGGGCAATTAAGCTGCAAAGCCGCACATCTTTGGGGTGGCGGCAACAGGAGCCTCGGTGGCAACGGGAGCCTCGGCAGCAGCGGGGCCTCATGGTCGATGAGCGTGTCGGGGTGAGGGGAAGATAATGGAGATCCGGCTTGGGGGGGACCACTATGAGAAACAATGGGGGACCCTGCTTGGGGGGGCCACCGTGAGGGACAGTGGGAGAACAAAGGGGGACCCGGTGGGGAGGGCACTCTAGTTTTGAATCCTCTGCCCAGAGGATAAGTCTGTGTTTGTTTGTTTGGTCATTTGTTCCGGTTAGGGCACTGTGCACACGGCAGCCAGCCTAGCAGTCGCTTGTCTTTTTCTGTTTGTTATCACTTTTAATTTCAAGTTTTTATGTACCTTGTGGTGTGTTGCGACTGTCGGCAGACCAATTTCCCTCCGGAGATGAATTAAGTTTTATTGTATCGTATCGTAAAATCGGAGCACCCGGAGGAAACAGGTCGCAGGTAGATCGTGCAAACTCCACACAGTCAGCACCCGAGGTCAGGATCGAACCAGGGTCTCCGGCACTGTGAGGCAGCGGCTCTACCAGCTGTGCCACCATGCTATAATAAATATTTTGGTAAATGATAGACATTTATTTGAGTTCTAATTTACCAGATTATCAGTTGAAGTGATGACATAAAGTCATAGTCATACAGCAGGGAAACGGGCCCTTCAGCCCAGCTTGTCCATGCTAACAATTTCAGTGACAAAGCCCCATCTAAGCTAGTCCCACTTGCCCGACTGATGGCCAAAATTAAAACATTAGTAAGTCATGAGGGCTATTTTAACGCCTGTTATGCTCATGAATTAATAATGCGACTCTAGAATGTACGTTAACTTTGACATGCACGAAAAATGCTTTCCTACTTTTCAACCACTTATCGCTGCAAACCTATATTCTCCTACCTAACCCAAATCAAGATGTCCTTAAGGACACAAATGACGGATACCCATCTAGAAGATCAGCTGAAACTGCGTACCTCCATGTTGCAACCAAATATTCAAATGCTTAGTCACAACAAAGTCATTAAAAGGTTAATTAACTTTACAAGATACAAGATACAAGATAGTTTTAATTGTCACGTGTGCCTAATGGCACAGTGAAATGAATTTCCATACAGCCATACATTAAAAATCAACAGGACACAACACACTATAGAGTTGACATAAAACATCCCCACACAGCAGAATCAAAGTTCCCCACTGTGTGGGAAGGCACCAAAGTCAGTCTCTTTCCTCCACTGTTCCCCGTGGTCAGGGCCTCCCCAAGCCCTCCGCAGTTGCCGCTACGGGCGGCCCGATGTTCAGGACCGCACGCCGGGGTATTAAAAGTCCGACGTCGGGGCTGCGGGACGTCCTCAGCGGCGTGGACACAGAGTCGGCCCCCTCCTACCGGAGTCTGCTGCTTCCAATGTCCGTAGGCCGCGCCGGGTGGAGACTGCTGCTGTAGGCCCTCTACAAGGCGCCCCAGGACTCCACGATGCCGTTCAGTGCCGCCCGCGTTGGAAGCTCTCCGCACCAGAGCTCCACGATGTTGGAGCAACGGCCCAACGCTCCGGAGGTCCAAACGGCGACCCAGGTAGGCATCGCCCGCTCCGCGGTGACTCCAGCGCTGCGCCGCCGCTGTAGCAGCCCTGGTCCGGTTCCCGGTCCCCGGCAGGAAAGGCGGCTCCGGTCCAGCTGGTAGGCCGCGAGGTGGGGGGCGAGGACGCGACTCGGAGAAATAGTCGCGTCCCCGCCAGGAAGAGACTGAGGAACGGTTTCCCCCTTACCCTGCCCCCCTCCCCCACATAGACCTACAGCCCATGCTTGAATAGCCCATATAGAATTACCATTTTTTAAATTTTATTGAAGTTAGTACATAGTAGTTAGAATTTTACAAAATACTGTACATTTTGAAATATATCTAATTGAAGTTTCTTGGATGTGGCCTTATTAGATTACAGCTAACTTAATGCAGCATTCCAGCATGAAAAGGTTCCTCAGCCATGCTCTAAACCTTTCCTGTCCATGTACCTGTCTGAATGTATTCTAAATGCTGTTATAGTAGCTGCCTCAAGTGCCTGCTCTGGTAGCTTGTTCCCTCTACACACCACCCTCTGTGGCTTATTAATGAATGGGCTGAGGACTTGCAGGGGAATAATGATGAATTATGTTCAAGCGATTACTAATGTCCAATTGACCCGGTGATGAGGGGGAGATGACCATCGTGGGCTGGGAACCGTCGCATATTGCTGAATGTTTTTGCCTCGCTCGTCTATTAGTTCGGTAAAAGCGAGGATTTGACATTAATCTCATCGGGCTGCAGAACGGCGCTTGCTGTATGAATTAAACATCGTAACCTGAGAGCATGTAGCCAACACTGCGACGCTCCTCAATGGGATTTCCAGGAGTATTTCTGCGACAGAGAGGGTGGCACGGTGACGCTGCTGGTAGAGCCGCTGCCTCACAGCGGCACTGCCAGCGACCCGGGTTCGATCCTGACGTCGGGTGTGTGTGGAGTTTGCGTGATATCCCCGTGACCGGGTGGATGCTCCGGTTTCCTCCCACATCCCAAAAAGGTGCAGGTTTGTAGGTTAATTGACCCTCTGTTGAAGTGTGTAGGGAGAGGCAAAGACACTGGGGTAACATAGAACTAGTGTGATCGGGTGATCGATGGTCTGCGTGGGCTGTAGGTCTTGTTTCCATGCTGTATCTCTAAACTAATCTAAAATGCACAACAGGTCAGGTAGCAACTGAGTGGAAAGAAACGGTTAATATTTTGGGTTGATTCCCTTTCATCTGACCCACCTGAAACATTAATTCTGTTTCTCACATCTTATCTCAGATTTCCAGCAAATAAAGATTTTTGTCTTCGTAATTCCGGCAATGTAGGTTAATTGGTCTCTGTAAATTGTCCCTAGTTTGTAGGGAGTGGATAAGAAGGGAGGATAACACAGAACTAGAGTGATCGGGCGATCGATGGTCGGCATGGGCTCGATGGGTGGAGGGGCCTGTTCCCACGCTGTGCCTTTCAAGCCATTCAATCTTTCAATCAACACCGCTGTGGACCTTTAGACTTCGGAGATACAGCGCGGAAACAGGCCCTGTGGCCAACCGAGTCTGTGCCAACCAGCAATCCCTGCACACATTACACTATACGAGGCACTAGGGTTATGTCCATGTACAATTTTACTGTAGCCAATTAACCTAAAGACCTGTATATCTTTGGGCAACTGGAGCACTTGAAGAAAATTCATGCGGTCACAGGCAGAATGTGCACAAATTCTGTACAGACAGCACCCGTAGTCAGGATTGAACCCAGGTCTCTGGCGCTGTAAGGTGGCAACTCTACTGCTGTGCCACCACTAAGAGACCCTTGAGAAGGGGCAATTGAACCTCCTCCAATCTCTTCATGTTCCTCTCATCCTGAAGCTGATTTGACTCCAGTTCAACCTTTATCCGTTGCCACTTCAATGCTTCATCCTCATTGAACAAAGTGCCAGAGTGTTGGTTCTTACCAGGTTCATGTCAGATTCACCAGCCATTTCATTAGCTGGTACCCCAAGAAATTCATGATGAACTGTTTCTCAAGCTGAAGAATGGGGTTGCAGAAAAGAAACCCACCAAAACAGATGCAAAAAACGCAAAGTGCTGGTGCAACTCAGCGGGTCAGGCAGCACCTCTAGGGAACATGATGTTTCGGGTCGGGACTTCGCCTGTCCACATTCTCCACAGATGCTGCCTGACCCATTGAGTTACTCCAGCACTTTGTGGGGTTTTTTCTCACGATCCCAGCTGCTGCAGTTCCTTGCATCCACCTACCTGATGTTGTTCCTCAACAAGTTCAGATCTTGTGTCGGGCCAATGTGAAAAGGAGATACACTTTATCCCTCTCTCTATTTTGACCATGGCACTCTCCAACCCTTGTTGTCCCTGAGATGAAGATATATCCAGTGATTTAGTACCACTTTGGGATAGTCCCAGGTTTGATCCTGACCTCGGGTGCTGTATATGTGCGGAGTTTGCACGTTCTCCCTGTGACCCCGTGGGTTTCCTCCAAGTGCCCCGGTTTCCTCCCACATCACAAAGATGTGCGTGTTTAGAGTATAATTGGCTTCAGTAAATTAGTCCCTAGTGTTCAGGATAGAAATAATGTGAACGGGTGGTCAGCATGGATTCGGTGGGCCAAAGGACCTGTTTCTATGCTATATCTCTAATCTAATTTAAACACAGCTGGAAGCCGAATCGTAGAGCATGATTCTAATTTCTGATGGATGAATTTTGTTGTTATTATTATGTGAAATATAGATGAAGATGACTAATTTTTTTCCCATTGTTAACATAACATATTTGGTGTCTCTTAACAATGGGGAAATAAATTAAAGTAATATTGATCTATATTTCACATATTAATGATATGTTAATTAGTAATTTGCATTACAATTGGCAATGTCAATCTTCTGTACATCTATATTTCTGTATGATTCAGGGCAAGGACCTTTCAGCCCATCAACCTTATGTCACACCAATCCCATTGCCCTAGTGTTTCCCTGAAGCCTATTCTCCCCACACTCCTTCAATTCACCACCTTCCCAATTCTATCCCACATCCACACATTAATTGCAGTTTACAATTAACCTACAAACCAGACACAAAGTATTGGAATAACTCAGGGGGTCAGGCAGCATCTCTAGCGATCTTGAGTTACTCCAGCACTTTGCGCCTTTTTTTGTAAACTAGCATCTGCAGTTCCTTGTATTATGTACAAATCAATGTGTCATTTTGCCCTGGCAATTCTTTAACAATTTGTACGTTCTCGCCGTGACCGTGTTGGTTTTCTCCGAGATCTTCGGTTTCCTCCCACACTCCAAAGACATTTTTTACACAGAGTGGTGAATCTGTGGAATTCTCTGCCACAGAAGGTAGTTGAGGCCAGTTCATTGGCTATATTTAAGAGGGAGTTAGATGTGGCCCTTGTGGCTAAAGGGATCAGGGGGTATGGAGAGAAGGCAGGTACGGGATACTGAGTTGGATAATCAGCCATGATCATATCGAATGGCGGTGCAGGCTCGGAGGGCCGAATGGCCTACTCCTGCACCTACTTTCTATGTTTCTATACAGGTATGTGGTTTAATTGGCTTGGTGTATGTCTAAAATTGTCCCTAGGGTGTGTAGGATAGAGTTTATGTGTGTGGGGATGGCTGGTCGGCACGGACTCGGTGGACCGAAGGGCTTGTTTCTGCGCTGTATCTCTAAACTAAACTAAGTGACAAACAAGATTGATGTAAAACAGTTAATAGCATCGTGTGAACAGTATGTACATTATAACATTATTTTGTTCCAAAAAAAAGCACTGGTCTTTGAGATTTGAGTTTAGTTTATTGTCACGTGTACCGAGGTACTGTGAAAAGCTTTTGTTGTGTGCTAACCAGTCAACGGAAAGACTATACATCACTGTGTACACACACATGATAAAGGGAATAACTTTTAGTGCAAGATAAAGTCCAGTAAAGTCTGATCAAAGATAGCCCGAGGGTCTCCAATGATATAGAAAGTAGGTACACAAAAATGCCGGAGAAACTCAGCAGGTGCAGCAGCGTCTATGGAGCGAAGGAAATGGGGAACGTTTCGGCCCGAAATGTTGCCTATTTCCTTCGCTCCATAGATGCTGCTGCACCCGCTGAGTTTCTCCGGCATTTTTGTGTACCTTCGATTTTCCAGCATCTGCAGTTCCTTCTTAAATGATATAGAAAGTAGCTCAGGACTTCCCACCAGTTGTTGGCAGGTTGGAAACTTGAAAGCGGGCACCACCAAACTCAGGAACAGCTTTTTCCCCTCTGTTATCAGGCTTATGAATGACCCTTCCATAGGCCTGATAACAGAGGGGGTCTGACTCTGACAATGACTCTATGTCTCCAGTCTGATGAGGGGTCTCGACCCGAAACGTCACCCATTCCTTCTCTCCAGAGATGCTGCCTGTCCCGCTGAGTTACTGCAGTATTTTGTGTCGGTCCTTGTTTCTATACTGACTGAGTATTTGTGTTCAGGCACAGATGGTACGAGGACACTTCTTATCTCTCTCTTCATTCTCATCACACTCTCCTATTGTCTCTGAGTTAATGGCCCGTTCTGCAGACCTTGAATCTAACGGCCTTTACAGACTGTAATCAAGCCACTCAACACTGTCCCCATTGCTAATTTACTTACAGGGAGCGAATGGTACAATGGCCTCTCATTGCCAAGAGATTAAGTGCAGTCTACCAAAACCCAATATTATAAGCTAATCACTGGTTGTAGTTCAGACAAAGGGAGAAACCACACACTTGTTAAACTGGGGGAAGAAAGCTGTCTAAAATAATGCAAAAGTAGCAGCGGTAATATTACAACATGAGACCCAAGGAACTGCAGCTGCAAAAATAAAAGACACAAAGTGCTGGAGTAACTCGGCATGTCAGACAGCATCTGTGGAGGGCATGAAAACGTGGCGTTTTGGGTCGGGACCCTTTATCAGACATTGAGTAACGGGGAGAAAGCTGTAAATGTGGTGGACAAAGCTGGCGAGTAATAGGTGGATACGGGTGTGGAGGAGAGATGTGTGAATAAATAACAGAGATGAACAGGAGACAAAAGGGTGTTGGATAAAGTGAGAAGAGCAGTGAAATGTAAAGCCAGAGGGAGGGATACAGATGAAAGGAGATGGTGGGGGGGGGTTTGGGATAGTGAGTGAAATAAGTACGCAGGGAATGGGGAGGAAGAAAGAATGGAGAAGGGACATAGTTGGAGAATTCAATGTTCATGCAAGTGTAGGAAGGAACTGCAGATGCTGGTTTAAACTGAAGATAAACACAAAATGCTGGAGTAACTCAGCGGGATAGGGCACATCTTTGGAGAAAAGGAATGAGTAACGTTTCGGGTCGAGACCCTTCTTCATTCCTTCTCTCCAGTGATGCTGCCTGTCCCGGTGAGTTACCCCAGCATTTTGTGTCTATCAATGTCCCTACCGCTGGGTTGTGAGCTGCCCAAGCAGAGTATGAGGTGCTGTTCCTCCAGTTTGTACATGGTCTCACTCTGGCAACGGAGGAGCCCCAGAACTGAAAGGTCAGTGTGGAATGAGCGTGGCCTCACTCAGCCAATGGGAGAGCTCCACTGGAGATTAGACTGGGTTCATCTCTAACCAAAGATAGACACAAAAAGCTGGGGTAACTCAGTGATACAGGCAGTATTTCTGGAGAGAAGGAATGGGTGACGTTTCGGGCCGAGACCCTTCTTCAGACATTCGCCTCTAGCCAGCTGCAGTGATCTGGGAGAGATTACTCGGCCACACGGGCTACAAACGTCAAATTCTCCCCAGCAGCCAGTGAAGGGTCACGAACAGAAACGTCACCTATTCCTTTTCTCCAGAGGTGCCACCTGGCCCTCTGAGTTACTGGAGACTTTTGTGTCTATCTTAGACTGTTGAACACTATAAACACCAGTGAATGTCTGAACTGCGAACTGCGTGGGCTGCATGTGGGACTTTACACTTTGTTCTGTTTTTGCATTGTGTTGGATTTTTTATTTATTGAACATCTATTTTTCTCGTTTGTTACATTATCTATTGGGTATCGTGTCTACAAACCTGTTCTGCTGGTTGCTGCTGCAAGTACGAATTTAAACACTCTTGAAATTCTTTCACTAAACACGCTTTCAATTGAAGAAAAGTCTCGACCCGAAACGTCACCTATTCCTTTTCCCCAGAGATGCTGCCTGACCTGCTGAGTTACTCCAGCTTTTCGTGTCTATCTTCGGTGTAAACCAGCATCTGCAGTTCCTTCCTACACACACTTTCAACTCGTGCTGTCGTTCATTTTGGGTCAGGGTTAGGCCCGAACATCACCCCTACGCAGATGCTGCCTGACCCGCTGAGTTCTTCCAGCAATTTGTGTTTTGCTCCAGATTCCAGCAACTGCAGTTCCTCGTATCTCTCCAACACAGTTCTGGATGTCACCGACTCCCCCCATGTCTTGCAGTGCTGCATGTGTATGAAATATTTCCTTCGGCAAGCAGACACTTTGCAGAAAGAAATCTGTTTGGAAATATAGCATTGAATCGCAGTCCATGTGTGAGAGGCGAGTGCCATTGGAAAATGTCCAGCATCACAAAATTACAAGAGGCATAGATAGTGTAGACAGTCAGAACCCTTTTTCAGGGTGGAAATGTCACAGACTAGAGGGCATGGCTTTACAATGAGAGGGGCAACGTTTAAAGGAGGTGTGTGGGGTATGTTTTATTTTCACACACACACATGGGTGCCTGGAACACAGGTGGTGGTGGAGGAAGATACGATCGTGGCGTTTAAGAGGCTTTTAAGTACGCTCGTGGATACGCTGGGAATGGAGGGATATGGTTCATATGCAGGCAGATAAGAGTTGCTCATGGCATCATGCTCAGCACAGACATTGTGGGCTGAAGGGCCTGTTCCTTTGCTATACTGTATTTGCTCTATCTGTCATGCTCCATGCTGGATAGAGCATGGTGCATGCAATCCTCGGTGGTGAAGTTGGATATTTAAGTTCATGGACTCCCTTGGACAAACTTTAAACCAAAGCAGAAATTGGTGGCAAGACTTTCTCTTTCCACAGATGCTGCCCAACCTGTTGAGTTTCCCCCTTATCTTCTGTTTTTTAATTTAGTTTTTACAAAACCTGCAGGTTTCTTCTCGTACACTTTTTAAAAACTTAATCTGTTTAATTCCCAGAACCTGGAGGGCTTTTTTAAAGTTCAGAGTCACAGCATGGAACCAGGTCCTTCGGCCCGCCTAGTCCATGCTGGCTGTACATCACACGTTCACTCCAGTTCTATGTTATCCCACTTTCTCATCCACTCCCTACACACTCTGGGACAATTCACAGATGGCCAATTAACCTACAAACCTGCACGTCATTTGGATGTGGGAGCACCCAGAACAACTGGAGCACCCAGAAGAAGCACACGCGGTCACAGGGGAATGCGTGCAAACTCCGCACAGACAGCACCCGAGGTCAGGATGTAAACCGGGGTCTCCGACGCTGTGTGGCAGCGGCTCTACCTGCCGTGTCCTGTGCTGCCCCACCTCTTGTTTTGTTCATTTTGAACCATTTTGAAAGACGGTGAACAATCTCTCCTTTTTTCTAACAGTTTCTTACCTTTGCCACGTTTGTTTCCCCTGAAAACCAGTCAACAGAAAAATAGACAAAGCAAGCCGTGAAGAAAAAGATCTGAAATAAGAGAACAGATCAAACACCTCATTGGGCTTTGTATGCCAATGTTTATTTCTAGGTAGTTGAATGCATTGTCTAATCCCATGTCAAAGAGACAGTGCCCTCCACTAGAGCGTTTGAATTGACTTTGCTCTTGAAATGGATCCACCCGAGGCCCCATTAATTAGATGGCAGCTTCTCCCTGACATAGTCATTTGCAGAGACTACTCCCGCTAACTCACAAAAATCCAGAAGGGTCTCGACCAGAAATGTCACGTATTCCTTCGCTCCTCATCCTGCTGAGTTTCTCCAATATTTTTGTCTATCTTTGATTTTTCCAGCATCTGCAGCTCTTTCTTAAACAGGATACTATCTACAGTACATCTGAGGAAGTTTGTCAGAGTGCTCAGTGACATGCTGAATTTTTACTTTCGAGAAATACAGCGCGTAAACCGGTCCACAGAGTCCGCGCCGAGCGACGATGATCTCGTACTCTAACACTATGCTGCACACTGGGGATATTACAATTTTTTTTTTTTTTTTACTTGAAGCCAATTAACCTACAAACCTGGATGTCTTTGGAGCGTGAGAGGAAGATGGCAGCTTCAGCACCTTCGCCACTGTGCTGCTTAAAGCAAACTAAATCCACGCGGTCATAGGGAGAACGTGTACCCACAGTCCAGATCAAACCCAGGACTCTGGCGCTGTAAGATGGCAGCTCACCACCAAATGAGCTTCGCCACTGTGACTGCTTAAAGCAAACATGTAAGTGAATGGGTCAGGCAGCACTTTCACCCGTTAAAAACATGGAAAATGGTGGGGATGAAATTTTCGTGCTTCGGGACCGTTCTAATCAGGCACTCTATAATGCCCTGACTGGAATCCAGAATGCAACATTTGCCGTTTTAAAGATCCAAAATGCCGGGAATCGATCGCGTTTGCTCGATGAATTTCATCAAAAGTAAGTTAATAATGCCTTACTTTTGATGAAATTCAGCGAGCAAACGCGATGATTCCTTCCACTGTGATGGCTGCCCTGCCGGCACTCTGTTTGTCTTTTCACTCTTTTTGTTATTTTTCAGTTTGTTAAAAGTTTTGTTTTAATGTTCTTCGGTTTGTTTTATGTGGGGGGAGGGGATAGGGTGAAAGTTTTTTTCAGTTTCTTACCTTCCCGGAGATGTGATCAGGTTTCAGATCGCATTCTCCGGGGCTCTGCAGCCTACCATCGATGGAGCTGGAAGCCTCCTCAGACTGTCGTGAGCCCCACCGCGGGGCGTGGACTTAACATCGGAGCTGATCCCTTGCCTGGGATCACTCCCACCGCGGAATCATTATCAAGGGCTCGCAGTCTCGGGTGAGACCCCGTCGGGAGCTCTAACGTCGCGGAAGATTCACCAGCCCCGACGCAAAGTTCGATCGTCCAGCGTGGGGGGAGTTGACATCCCCCCTGAGTTAGGATCATCCCGTCAATGGGGGCTCGAGGCCCACGATCGAGGAAGAACTAAGGGAAGGACTTGAACTTTATTTCGCCTTCCATCACAGTGAGGAATGTGTGGGAGTCACTGTGGTGGGTGTTCATGTTAAAATGTGTTTTTGAAGTGATCTGTTATTTTCAATTGTATGACTGACCTGGCAAATGACATTCCTCGTATGTTGCAACATAATGGATCCCATCATCAAGTCCTGAAGCAGGACCTATCTGTGATCGCCTGAGTCAATGCAGTTTGCCCAAGACCTGCCTGCATGGATAATTAGTTATTGTAAAGTCCCAATTAAGTTGCTCTCTGAGTAAATTTTGAATAAAGGCAAGTTTTTTTTTTAACTGTCTAGGGCAGCACAATGACGCAACAGTAGAGTTGCTGCCTTACAGAACCAGAGACCTGGGGTTGATCCTGATTGCGGATGCTGTCTGTTTGGAGTTTGCATGTTCTCCCTGTGACAGCTTGGTTTTTCTCCGGATGCTCCTGTTTCCATCCCACATTCCTAAGACATACATGTTAATTGACTTCTGTAAAATTGTCCCTGGTGTGTAGGATGGAACTGGTGTACAGGTGATCATTGGTCGGCGGGGATTTGTTGGGCCAAAAGCCCTGTTTCCACGCTGAATCTCTAAACTGAACTATGATATGATAGACACAAAATGCTGGAGAAACTGAATCGGTCAGGCAGCATCTCTGGAGAAAAAGGGTCCCAACCCAAAATGTCACCTAACCATGTTCTGCCTGACCCACTGAGTTACTCCAGCACTTTGTGTCTATCTTTGGTATAAACCAGTATCTGCATGTTTCTAAACTAAAGTATGGACCAGGTTGGACCTTGGTCTGTAGAGAGTTTATTGATCTCAGTGGTTGTGGAGTTCTGCAGCAATTTTGCATTGAGTGGAGAACGGGCTCCTGATGACTAGCCTTGACCTTCACTAGAAGTGTGGAAGGGATTGCGTTTGGCTCCGGTATTCATTGTTTAGACTCGTGCGCGAACAATCACTTCCTGAGCCCAGCCCACTGCAGCAAGCACACTGGAGCAGTAAATCAAGGTCGTCGGAGGGGAGAGGTGCCCTGGGAAAGAGGCACAACAGTGCCCGGTCCGTTCACAAAGGAGCCCTGTAAATGGATAACTGCAGGTCGCAAACTGGACATGTCCATTCCGCTGAAAAATGCCTTTTCCACATGGGACCTCAAAGTTTGATTGGTAAATGATCTCACTGGAAGTACTGTAACAGCTCAATGCCTCGACAATGATTCGCAAACACCTCAAAGCAAATGAGTTACCTCAGGTGTAAATATCAAAGTCCCCTTCGGGTTGCCCAGCGATGCTGTTCCAATTCAGGGATGCTGATTTGTTTTTCTTGTGAAAGGAAAGAAATGCCCCACCTCCAACCTCATCTACTGCATCCCGATGTGGCCTCCGATACATCAGTGATGCAAAGCGTAGACTCAGCGACTGTTTCACTAGACACTTGCGCTCGGTCCACCAAGGACCGCTGGGTCTCCCGGTTGCCAACCATTTTAACTCCACTTCCCATTCCCACACTGACCTTCATCCAATCTGGGAACCACAATCAGCCCATCAGGGAACCATCTGTTGCTGACCCCAATTTGTCCTCGTCTTTTCTTACTTCCAGTTCTTCACCCACCCCCCCCCCCCCCCCCCCCCCCCCCCCCCCCCCCCCCCCCCCTCCCCAAACATATCAGTCTGAAGAATGATCCTGACCCGAAACATTATCTATCCGTCCTCTGGAGATGCAGCCTAACCACTGAGCTACAACATTTTTCCGTCTATCTTAAGAAAAAGTAAGGCATGACTATAACCTGGGAATAGCTGAGTCATGGTCCATGCCGACTAAGTTGTCTTATTGGGCTGGTTCCATTTGCTTGTATTTGGGCCATTGCCCTTTAAATCCTGCCAAAACCTTCCTATCCATATACCTGTCCAAATATTGTTTAGTAGTTATAATTGTGTCCACTTCCATAGCATCGTGTAGCTCAATAATGTCACACCTCAGCCTTCTCCTCTCCAAAGAAAAAAAGTCCCAGCCTGTCCATCCTCTCCCTGTCAATCAACATCCTGGTGAATCTCTTCTGCATCCTTTCCAAATTAATGACATCCTTCCTAAAGATGTGGGCAACCAGAACTGTGGTCTCACCAACGACTTGTACAGTTGAAACACGATGCCCCAACTTTAGTGCACAGTACCCTTCCCAATGGAGGCAAGCGTGCCAAACGCCTTCTTTACCACCCTGTCCACCTGACTCGCCACTTTTAGGGAACTGTGCACCTACACTCACAGATCTCTTTGTCTTGTAACGCTCTCCAGAGCTCCACCATTTACTGTGCCAGACTTGCCCTGGTTTGACATGTGGATAGATGTAGGAATTTTGTGCCAGCAGTAATTCCTCGCCAGTAGTAATTCCACGTTATTTCCACGGAGCACATCAAGCCTGACATTTAACCTGCAAATGCAAGACTGATAATTAACATGCTGAACCTCAACAGGAGGCAAAGACCAGTAGTTGTATTTTAGTTAACATCTGTTACAAGGTATAAAAACGCGCCAGTGCATTGTACCAAGTATTTTCATGAGGCACTTGAACCCTTTTAACTTATTCAAGTTGTTGTGGTTTTGGAATGTGTTCGTTCAGGTTGGTCGATGTTTTGTTTCTCCACATTGTGCCGCTACTTCAAGTGAGCTGCTCAAGACTGCAACTGATGGACTTGAATTATCCAGGGTCTGATCTCTGTAATATTCCACATGTACGTGGTGAGAGGGCTGGATTTGCGACGGGCAAATTCACACTTCATTTTGTGCCGTCCAATGATTTCAAGTGTGGACATTGCCTCACCAGTGAGAACTGGTAGTATGCTTAAATCAGTCATGAGACCATATGTTATAGGAGCAGAATTAAGCGGCTGTCCCACTTGGGCGATCTAATCTGCGAATTCTGGCGAGTATGCCCTCGACTCTTACTCACAGCATGGTCGTCACAAGGTCGTTGTAACTCTCCATCATGCTCGAGAGTAGTCCCCGTGTACTCGAGGCCTCAGCTAAGTCGCTGCGTATTTTTCAACATGTTGGAAAAATGCCCGCGAGTTTAAAAAAAAAACGTCACGATGGAAAAAATCTATACTTTTTTTTACTCGTAGGTTTAGTCGTGGGTAGTCGAAGGTAGTCGTAGATATTCATCATAGTTGAAGGGAGGTCGAAGGAGATCAAAGGAGGTCGTCTTCACTCTCCATTATTCGGTGTCCAATTTCCCGAAGTTAGTTGTAGCTTGTCGAAGCTAGTCTTCAACATAGTCAAAGGAGGTCTTCAACATGACATTTTTTCAAACTCTCCGAAACTATTCTAAACTCGCCAATTAGGTTGCCGCAGTAGGACAGCCCTTTTAGGCCTTTCGGACAATCAGGTCTGCTTTGTCATTCAATCATGGCTGATCTATCTTTCCCTCTCAACCCCATCTCCTGCCTTCTCCCCATAACCTTTAACACCTTTACTAGTATCTGTCGATCTCCACTTTAAAAATACACAAAGACTTGGCCTCCACAGCCTGTGGCAATGAATCCCACAGATTCCCCAGCCTCTGGCTAAAGTCATTACTGCCAAGAGACACAAAGAGCCGCAGATACAGCTTTGCAAAAAAAAGATACAAGGTGCTGGAGTAACTCAGCAGGACAGCCTGCATCTCTGGAGAAAAGGAATGGGTGACGTTTCGTGTCGAGACTCTTTTTCAGACTGAAAGTCACGGGAAAGGGAAACCATCTCTCGTTTCCCTTTTCCGTGATTTTCAGCCTGAAGAAGAGTCTTGACCTGAAATGTCACCCATTCCTTCTCTCCAGACATGCTGCCTGTCCCGCTGAGTATCTCCAGCATTTTGTGCCTATCTTCCGTCCATCCTCTCCTCCATATTTGCTCCAGGGAGCGGTTGAACAGATTTGGATTGTTTTCTCAGGAACGCCAAAGGTTGAAGGGAGACCTGATAGTAGAAGTATGTAAATTAATGTGATGCATAGATAGGGTAGACAGTCAGAACCTTTATCCCAGAGTGAAATAGTCAAATACTATGCTGTCCCACTCTAAGTCCCATCTTGAGGTTCATGGAACATGGTGCACGCTGATCAATGGTGAATGGTGCAAGTGGGGTGAGGAAATGGTCTGAGGAAGAATGCCTGACAGTTCAGTTCACTGTTGCGTGTACCGAGGTACAGTGAAACACTCGTGTTGCGTGTTAACCAGTCAGCGGAAAGTCTTGGGTCTATGGAACGAGCTGCCAGTGGAGAAAGTAGAGGCAGGTGCTATACAATTTTTCAGACATTTGGGCAGGTATCTGGATAGGAAAGGTTTAGAGGGATATGGGCCAAATGCGGACAAAATAAAAAAACACTTAAAGATAGTGACAGTGAGCAGCATCACCCTGTTAACCACAGATATGATATTATGGATAAGAAAAAATTTAAAAGGATATAGGCCAAACGCAAGCAGGTGGGACTATCTTAGAAGGGACATCATGGTCTGCATGGACAAGTTGGCCAGAAGGGCCCGTTTCCGTGCTGTATGACTCTATGACTCCATCTGCATTGAATTTGCACAAATCAGAGATAAATTGTTGCCTGCATTTTAAATTGCCACCCTGCTTTGTTTAACATATTTCCACAGTATACATGCCCGAGCGCTTTAAATACTCTAGTATTTCATTTTAGCTTTGGAACTAATTTGTAGTCCTAGTTTCTGCTGTCCAGTTGGTGAAGCAATGAAATTGCCATCTTGACAGGTGGAATGGCTGAGTTCATTTTTCTTAATGATGCTTTCTATCAAATAATCAAACTGCTAATGGTATATGCAGAAGTATTACAAATTGACTTTTTTTTTACTTCTTTATAATGCGTTGGCTGCTAAGCCAAATTGCAAAGCAGCTAATATCAGTAAGTCATTATATTTTGCCGTATATCCAGCATAAGTTTCTCGAGACAGGGGGTGCTGCTGTAGCCCATTTTAAGCTGTGGAAGCAAAGAGCTGCAGATGCTGGTTAATACACAGACAGACACACAGTGCTGGAGTAACTCAGCGATCCAGGCAGCATCTTGGAGAACATGCACAGGTGGCGTTTCGGATCAGTTGCCTTTCAATCCAACTTGTCTATGCCGACTAAGATGCCCCATCTAAGTTAGTCCCATTTGTCCACCTTTGGCCCATATCCGTCTAAACCATTCCTATTGGTAGTTTCCACCAGGTGGCGCCAGCAATCGCTGCCTCGTCAGCAGCTGTTAGGCCTTTCACCATTTTTGTTATTTTTAGTGTGTCTAATTGTTAGTTTTAAATGTTTCTCAGTATGTCATATGTGGAGGGTGGGGGGGAAATAGGGGGAAACTGTTTTTCAGTCACTTACCTGGACGGAGATGCATCTTTTCTCCGAGTCGCATCTTCACCACCCCCCCCCACTCGCGGCCTACCAACTGGATTGGTGCAGCCTTTCCTACCGGAGACCAGCCAGAGCTTCAGCAGTGGGGAATTACCATCGCGGAGCGGGGCGATCACTTTCCGGGGATCAGCAGTGTTGGAGCTCCAGAGTTTTGGGCCTGCTGACTTTAACACCGTGGAGCTGTGGTTTGCGGAGCTTCTAGCCATGGGAGCGACGCTGATTTATAATCGCAGAGCCTAGGATCTTTTGCCGGGGATCGCCCATGTTGAAGCTCCTCCCAGCTCGGCCTGTGGACTTAGGAAGCCGGGGTTAGAAGTGGCCGATTCAGAAACTCCAAGCCGCAGAGTGTGTTCCTCTGTTCTGATGCTGGAGTTCCGATTATCCCGGCGAGAGGGCCTGTACACCGTTGGTGATTTTCGGCATAAGACTATGTATGGCAAGGAAGTGCCACGAGTAGTAACCCTGCAACGTGGCACATGGGATTCAGATAATCAGCATCAGCATGAAGCTGGTGAGATGCGAGATGGGCATAGATTAAAGGAGATGTGCGGGACATGTTTGCTTTCCCCAGAGAGTGGTGGGTGCCTGCATCGCTGCCAGAGGTGGTGATGGAGCCTGATAGGGGAGTGGCGTTTAAGAAGGTTTTAGATTGGAACATGAGCATGGAGGGATATGGATCACATGCATGCTGAAGAAATTAGTTTAATTAGTTAAATTAGTCTGGTGGTGGCACGGTGGTGGAGTGGTGCAGCTAGTGGAGGTGCTGTTTGTGTGGAGTTTGCAAGTTCTCCCTGTGACCGCGTGGGTTTCCTCCCATATCCCAAAGACGTGCAGGTTTGTAGGTTAATTGGCTTCTGTAAATTGCCCCTAGTGTGTTGGGAGTGGATGAGAAAGTGGAATTAGCGTGAATGGGTGATCGATGGTCGGCGTGGACACAGTGGGCCGACAGGCCTATTTCCGTGCTGTATCTGTCAATTAATCAATCTTCCCTCTGGTCAAGGCCAACTTAAGTCTGTGATCCTTGATTAGCAACCCTTCCGTTAATTGCTGCCTTTACCTCCTTCTGCATTTGTATACTGGACACCCCCCCCCCCCCCCCCAAAACTCCTCTTCACCGCCATTCACTGCTCCGTGTATAAACCCCTATTTCTTTATCGTCTTCTACATGACTTGAGACCCCCTTCTGCTTGGTGTCACCCGGGAATGAAGTGAAAGGTCTGGTATCTCCAGGCCTTGTGCTAAAGATGAAGACTTTCCCAGCAGAGATGTGGGAATGTTAATCACATTAACCTGTCGGGTTAATCAACCCCCTGCTCTACTCGCTCTGTACATGACTGTGCAGCCAGACACAGTTCCAACACCGTCTTTACGTTCACCAACTCCACTCCACTCTGTTGGGTGGATAATGGGTCATGATAAGTGTGAGTGTGAATACAAGATTGAGATCGATAGCCCGATTGAGGGTTGCCAGAACAACAATTTTGCTCGCGGTGTCAAAAACCAAGGAGCTGATCGTTAACTTGAGGATGGGGAAAGCCAAGGAGCCACTAATCTTTGTTCGTAGATGGGACGGACAAAAAAATGCTGGAGTAACACAGCGGGTGAGGCAGCATCTCTGGAGAGAAGGAATGGGTGACGTTTAGGGTCGAGACTACTTCGTTGACGGGATGGTGGAAGAGGGAGTCAACATCTCCAGGTTCCTGGACATGCATATCTCTGGAGAATTGATGCAAGCATAAAGAAAGCCCACCAACGCCTCTACTTTTATCGACAAATACTCTCTTGATCTTCCACATGTGTGCAGTAGAGAGCATATTGACAGTATGAAGATGTGTCTCGACGTCAAACGTTACCTATCCATATTCTCCACAGCTGCTGCCTGACCTGTTGAGTTACTCCAGCATTTTGTGTCTGAATATCAAAAAAAACCTAAACCAACTGCTGAATTTGTTTTTGTCGTGCAGTGTGGAGACAGGCCCTTCGGCCCAACTTGCACATGCCAACCAACATTTCCCCATCTACACTCATTGTACCTGCCCGTGCTTAGCCCATAGTCCTCTACACCAAACCTGTCCATGTACCTGTCCAAATGTCCCTTAAATGATGTGATAGTTCCTGCCTCCACTACATCCTCCAGCTGCTTGTTCCACATACTCGCCATCCTCTGTGTGATAAAGATTCCCCTCAGGTTCCTATTAAACCTATTTCCCCCCTCACCTTAAACTTTACATTCTCTGGTTCTCAATTCACCTACCCTGGGGATTCAAGATTCAAGAGAGTTTATTGTCATGTGCCCCTGATAGGATAATTAAACTCTTGCTTTGCTTCAGCATAACAGTTGGCATTGACTACAGAACAGATCAGTGTGTCCATATACCATTATATAAATATATACACACATGAATAAATAAACTGATAAAGTGCAAATAACAGATAATGGATAACAGATATTGATGTTCAGGGTTTTGTCCGAGCCAGGTTTAATAGCCTGATGGCTGTGGGGAAGTAGCTATTCCTGAACCTGGTCTTTGCAGTCTTCAGGCTCCTGAAGGTGTGCATTCTGATGAAGGGTCTCGACCCGAAATGGGTCGGCAGCACTTCCATTCCTTTTCTCCAGAGATGCTGCCTGACCCGCTGAGTTACTCCAGCACTTTGTGTCTTTCGATACGTACGATACAACTTTATTCATCCCAGGAGGGAAATTGATCAAATAAAGTTCTATCGTAGCTATTGATAGACACACAGTGCTGGCGTAATCTTCGGTGTAAACCAGCATCTGGCAGTTCCTTCCCCGCGCGCTGTGTGCGTTTGCCCGATCGATGCCTCTCATGATTTGTCTTGCTCGTCTGCAGGTTGTTTGGCGTGACGGGCAACTGCGCCGCATGCAGCAAGCTGATTCCCGCCTTCGAGATGGTCATGCGGGCCAAGGACAACGTTTATCACCTGGACTGCTTTGCCTGTCAACTCTGCAATCAGAGGTAAAGTTTTTTTTCCTCTCTCTCTCTCTCTCTCTCTCTCTCTCTCTCTCTCGATCAAAACTCCTCTTTGTCGTAGGCACATGCGGAAATCCAATTAGTTAAAAGAATGTAACATCTGGTGCTCACTGTTAATTCAAATCATTTTTCTGAAACCCATCTGCTTTTTATTAGATTTTTTGACTGTAGAAAATGTTGCCCATTAATCACGGCAAAGTCTGGCTTGACTGTATAATGCCCCCCCGCCCCCACCCCTGCAGTGACTTAATATGCTGGAGTTAACACCATAAAGTATTCATTCTAAATGTTGTCAGGTTCTGATGCTTAAGTTTGAATAACCAATCGCGTCCATAGGGTTAAACCAATTAATAGTAAAGCATGTTTAAATAGTGATGGAGATATCAGCAGTTGCCAAGTAGCTGGCTCTGCACATTAGTAGGAAAATTCATTAAGATTTCTACTGCCTTTGGGGGCTGGCTTGCTAGTGCCAAGCCCCTGAGGGTAATAATTGTGTTCAAGTCTATAAATATGTAGGATCTAATATAAAAATGATACATTGTGGAATGTTTGTTCATTAGCTTGTGGCTGAGGTGTGTGTATATTAAATTTAATATTTTAGGAAATTAATGGAAGCTTGTGTTGGCTTCTGATGGGGAATTTGTATGCAGGGGAGGTTGAGTCGCCAGATTTCAACTTCCTTAACTAACACAACTGCCAGAGGGGGTAGGTGAGGCAGGCACGATATCAGCATTTAAAAGACACTTGCACAGATATATGAATAGAAAAAGGTTTAGAGGGATATGGGCCAAATACAGCAAATGGGGCTCGCTTAGATGGCTTGGACAACGGGCTGAAGGAACTGTTTCAGTACTGTATCTCTCTCCGTTTCTCTGTCTGTCTCTGTCTGTCTCTGTCTGTCTCTGTCTGTCTCTGTCTGTCTCTGTCTGTCTCTTCTGTCTGTCTCTGTCTGTCTCTGTCTGTCTCTGTCTGTCTCTTGTCTGTCTCTTGTCTGTCTCTTGTCTGTCTCTTGTCTCTTGTCTGTCTCTCGTCTGTCTCTCGTCTGTCTCTCGTCTGTCTCTCGTCTGTCTCTCGTCTGTCTCTCGTCTGTCTCTCGTCTGTCTCTCGTCTGTCTCTCGTCTGTTTCTCGTCTGTCTCTCGCTCTGTCTGTCTCTGTCTGTCTCTGTCTGTCTCTTGTCTGTGTCTTGTCTTTCTCTTGTCTTTCTCTTGTCTTTCTCTTGTCTCTCTCTTGTCTGCCCCTGTCTGTCTCTGCCTCTGTCTCTGCTGTCTCTGCCTCTGTCTCTGCCTCTGTCTCTGCCTCTGTCTCTGCCTCTGCCTCTGTCTCTGCCTCTGTCTCTGCCTCTGTCTCTGTCTCTGTCTCTGTCTCTTGTCTCTTGTCTCTTGTCTCTTGTCTCTTGTCTCCTGTCTCCTGTCTCCTGTCTCCTGTCTCCTGTCTCCTGTCTCCTGTCTCCTGTCTCCTGTCTCCTGTCTCCTGTCTCTCTCTGTCTCTGTCTCTGTCTCTGTCTCTGTCTCTGTCTCTGTCTCTGTCTCTGTCTCTGTCTCTGTCTCTGTCTCTGTCTCTGTCTCTGTCTGTCTCTGTCTCTCTGTCTCTGTCTCTGTATCTCTCTTGTCTCTGTCTCTTGTCTCTGTCTCTGTCTCTGTCTCTGTCTCTGTCTCTGTCTCTGTCTGACATGTAGAAGCAGAATTATTAAAGATGATACTTTAAATGCTGAAAGACTTTCAGATGCCTGAATGAACCATAATGTTAGTGAAGCTACACCAGGCCACATTACTGAGGACAGACCTGACTGTTGGTTTCTGTAAGGAACCGATTGAATGTAGAAGTCTAGGCCAACAATAATGGCGGACATGGGTCCTACAAACTGCAAAAACAAACACGGAGCTGTAGATCGAAAATATCAGTGTTCACTCATTTCAAATGATGTACGGAAATGAATACAAAAAGCTGGAGTAACTCAGCGGGATAGGAAGTATCTGGAGGGAAGGAATGGGTGACATTTCAGGTCGAGACCCTTCTTCACACTACTTATCCCCCTGAATTACTCCAGCTTTTTGTGTCTATCTTCGAATTAAACCAGCATCTGCAGTTCCTTCCTACAGAAATGAATAACATGCCGCACATTTATCCTCAAGGTAGGCACCAAGTGCTGGAGAAACTCAGTGGGTCTGGCAGCATCTCTGGAGAAAATGCATGGGTCATTTATCCTGCACATGTATCCTGTTGTAAATCCCAGTAGCATAGAGTCATAGTGCTGTATAGCACTGAAACAGGCCCTTCGGCCCATCTTGCCCATGCCGACCAAGTAAGTGTACTGGGGCTAGTCCTATTTGTTGGCAATTGGCCAACTCTATTCATCTATCTGCCCAAATATCTTCTTAAATCGTAGTTGTATCCGCTTCTATAGCTTCCTCTGCAGCTTATTCCAGATATGGATGACCACTTACATGAGCAAAGATCCCCCCCCGAGGTCCAACTTAAATACATAGGACATAGAACGGAACTGCACAGTGACAGACCCTTCGGTCTACAAGGTCTGTACTGATCATGAACTAAAAACACCAAATCTAATCTGCCTGCAAAATAACACACAGTGCTGGAGTATCACAGCGAGTCAGGCAGTGTCACTATCTACCTCAACCGCTGAATTACTCCAGCACTTTATGCAGAGTACAATGCAATACTACTTTATTAGCCAAGTATGTTTTGCAACATACGAGGAATTTCATTTGCCAAGTCAGTCATGCAAATAAAAAGCAACAGAACACACAAAATACATTTTAACATAAACATCCACCACATTCCTCACTGTGACGGAAGGCAAAAAATAAGTTCAGTCTCTTCCCTTCTTTGTTCTCCCACGGACGTTCTGTGTGAAGATCTGGTCACCCCATTACAGGGAGGATATGAGGACATTCGAGAGGGTGCAGAAGAGATTTACCAGAATGCTGCCTGGTTAGAAGGTATTAGCTACTAGGAGAATTTGGACAAACTTTGGTTGTTTTCTCTGGAGCTTCAGAAGTTATAAGGGAGGGATATGAGATCATGAGAGGCATAGATAGGGTAGACAGTCAAAATCTTTTTCCTAGGATGGAAATGACAAATACTAGAGGGCATAGCTTTAAGATGAGAGGGGCAAGGTTTAAACGAGATGTGCGGGGTAAGTATTTTTACAGATAGTGTGGTGGGTGCCTGGAACGCGCTTCCATCAGTGGTGGTGGAGGCAGATGCAATAATGGCGTTTAAAAGACCTTTGGATAGGCGCGTGCAGGGGGGCGGAAATCGCTATGAAAACATGGGGGGGACACGTGCAAAACATGCACCTTCTGTGCCGCCCTTAACTCCTACCCAATTTATGATTACGTAAATAAGCCAGTTGTATGAGAATTGGAACACACAACACCGATCACAGATCACAACCATACTGCACAACACAGCAACAAGGTCTTTTGTCCAAAATGTCTGTGCCAAACATAATGCTAATGTAAACTGATCTCAGCCTGCACGTGATACATATCCCTCCATTTCCTGCATATACACTTGCCAATATAAAAGCGTCTTAAATCCCTCTTTGTATCCACTACCTCCGGCAACACGTTCCAGGCACCCACTACCCTCTGTGTAAAAAAATATATATATATCCTGCACATCTCCATTAAACTCTACCCCTCCCACCTTACAGGCATGGCCTCTAATCGTTGCCATTTCACCTTGGGGGGGGGGGAGGAGGTTCTGACTGCCTACCCTATCTGCCTCATAATTGTATTTATTTCTATCGGGTCTCTTCTCAACATCCCACGTTCCAGAGAAAACAGTCCAAGGCTGTCCAACCTCTCCTTATAGCTAGTACCCTCTAATCCAGGCAGCATTCTGTTAAACCTCCTCTGCACCTTTTCCAAAGCCTCCTAAGTCCTTCCCATAATGGGGCGAACAGAGCTGCATTACACAATTGCAGGCATTACTCCAATGTGGCCCAACCAGAGTCCTGTAAAGCTGCATCATAACTTCTTGACTCCTAAACTTAATGCCCCGGTCAATGAAGGCAAGCGTACCATACTCCTTCCTTACCACTTTATCTATTTAATTTATAACATTCAGGGAGCTCAATTGTCCCAAACTAAAACGCATTACTGTACATCACATATTAGTTTAGTTTGAGTTCAGTTTAGTTTATTGTCACAGGTAATAAGATACGGTATAAGGCTTTTCTTGCGTGCTAACCAGTCAGCAGAAAGACTGCATACGATTGCAATGGAGCCATTCACTGTGTACAGATTCATGATAAAGGGAATCATGTTTAGTGCAGGATAAATTCCAGTTAAGTCTGATTCCATATAGTCTGAGCGCCTCCAGTGAGGTAGATAGTAGCCCAGGACCTAGTTGGTGATAGGATGGTTCAGTTGTCTGATAGCAGCTGGGAAGAAACTGTTCCTCAATCTAGAGGTGTGCCTTTACACACTTCTGTATCTCTTGCCTGATAGGAAAGGGGAATCTATTTATGCATAAATCTCAAATTAAATTGCAATGCTCTGTCATCTCTTTACCCTTGTAAATAACAATGTTTTATATTGCAATTCTATCATTTAAAACTAAACAGTTAATGTAAAATAAAGCAGAAATGAATCAAATTGAATGTGTGTGCATCATCCCTTGAAGTGTCAAATCTTCAAAGAGGATCTTGCTGTGAACTAACCTCTGCCCTTATGTAGAAACAAACATAAATTGATAATACGTTTACGTGCTTCTTTTGCATGACACGTGAAATCAAATTTGCTGCTTCAGCTTATTTTTTATAAAAACAGAACAATCTTGCGTAGGCACAAGGGACTGAAGATATTGGAATCACCAGCAAAACATAAGGTGCTGGAGCAATTCAACAGGTCGGGCAGCATCTGTGGAGGGAATGGACAGACGATATTTCAGGTTGGGACCCTTTCTGCGGAAGAAGGGTCCTGACCCAAAACGTCCCCTGTCCATTGAATCAAACTAAAAAAGGCTCCCGACCCGAAATTTCCTAAGGTGATCAGAACTTTCATGGGTTGCTCCGGTTACCTCCACATTCCAAAGACACTGCAAAGGTTTGGAGGTTAATTGTAAATTGTTCCTCGTGTGTGGGATAGTGCTAGTGTACGGGGTGGTCGCTGGTCAGCGCAAACTCATTGCGCTGAAGAGCCGGTTTTCACACTGTATCTCTAAACAAAACTAAACTAAGCTATGCCCTCTAATCTCTGACATTTCCGCCCCGGGGTGCAACCTCTGCGATGGGATGGTAAATGGAGGCTTCTTTTATCACCTCGGGTGGGCATGAACGATTGTGTGGCACCATTTTGAAGAAGAACAGAGCTGTTCCTCATTTGTTCTATTTATTTGTGCATGCGACATGAACATCAGTGTCAATGCTGGCGTTAGTTTTAGGCCATCTCCTACTCACCCTGAATTGAGGCTGTGGACACGCATAGGCCGGACCAGGTAGGGGTGGTTGCTATGACGATCTTCCGCCCTTCATGGTTACTGTGAGTGGCACCGTCATTATTTTTAGTTTAGCCTATTTCATTTGCTTGAATTTAAAGTTCCTAGCTGCCATGATGGAGAAACTAATCTTTTCCGATCAATAGTCCTGGACTCTGGATTCTTAATCAGAGTGCTACACAATCTCCAACGTTAGCTCTCCATCAGCAGATTATCTGACCAGTGTCATATTTCTTTTTGAGGGAGTGCGTGCAAATGGACAGTCATGCCTTCCCCAGTTCAGCAGTAACTACACTAGATAAATAATGTATCAGCAACGCACATAGGTTTAAGGTGAGGGGAGGAAATATTCAATAGGAACCTAAGTTTAGTTTAGACAGACACAAATTGCTGGAGTGACTCAGAGGGGACAGGCAGCATTTCCAGAGGAAAGGAATAGGTGACATCTTCGGTCGAGATCCTTCCGCAGGGGAGAGGGAAACTAGAGGCATGTGAAAATGCAAAGAGAAAGTGTGGGACCTGCTGGAGCCAGTAGTTGAGGCAGATACTATCACAGCATTCAGACAGGTGCATGGATAGGACAAGTTTAGATGGATATGGGCTAAACGCATGCAGGGGGGACTAGTGTAGATGGGACATTTTGGGCGGTGTGGGCAAGTTGAGCCGAAGGGCTGTATCCATGCTGTATCACTCTATGACATGAGTTGGGGCATCCTGCAATTAGCAAAGGCGCCTACTTTACCTTTGGCTTTGAGCTTTGGCTCTGCTGCAGAACAGGAAGGAATAGAGTGGATAGGACACCTAGTGCTGGAGGAACTCAGCAAGTCAGGCAGCATCCGTGGAGGGAATGGACAGATAACGTTTCAGGTTGGGTCCCTTCTTCAAACTACTTGCCCAAAATGTTGCCTGACCTACTGCAGGCAGAGTTCCTTCAGCACTTTGTGGTTTGATCAGGATTACAGTGGTTTATTGCATCTCCTAATGATTTAATGAAAGAGGAGACAACTGCTGGTTTACAAAAAAAGAATTTCAATATTGATACAATATTGACATATTTTACAAATAGTAAGTATATATCTATCTATATACTATTAAAAGTCACATTGTGTGTGTGTGTACCAAAACTGTACATGATAGCACTAATATTTTTGCAGAATCTTACTCGGCTTTTTCCCGTCGTCGGTCTAATTAACTTTCCTTTAGATTTGATGTTATATTTCACGTTATTGATATTTAAATGTTTGTAAAAAAAACAACTTTAACAAAGTTTTTACAGTTAAAATCCTTCCTACCAGCTTCCAACAAACTTCGATACAAAATTCCAATACAGGAACACTCTGTGCTTCCACCAACTTTTCACCTGAATGGGATATCACAGTCCTCCACCCATCATTTGCAACAATGTTGCCATCATACAACACTTGCTCCAGCTCCTGGCAGGACAGGTGGGGGAGCGTGAATTGGTATTGTAATTGGGGAAGTGCAATTGGAATTTTTTTTTTTATAGTCCAGTGCTGTGGGAGGCAGGGGAGTGCTGGAATCTTACATTCAGCAAAAGGTTGAGTTGGGGGACCACGCCTCCCATGGGGGCTGGGTGCCTGGAACTCACTGCTGAGGGTGGTGATGGGAGGCAGATACGATAGTGGTGTTTAAAAGGTTATTGGGTAGGCGGGAATGGGGAGATGTGGATTATGTGCAGGCATAAACGGAATAATGTTCAGCATGATATCGTGGGCCTGTTCCTGTGCTGTACTGCTACATGTTCTAGGTAAATGCTACAACCAAAGTAATTGGAATTAACTAATTAACAAATTAGTTGTTTAGAAAGGAAAATAGATTTTTTTTTTTGTTTTCTTGGTCAGTTGTTTAATATATCAAAAACAGGCAGATGAGATTAGTGTAACTTGGTACCATGTTCAGCATGGTCATTGTGGGCCTATTAGTATACATTATACACTAATAGGCTAGTATACACTATATTGATATCGAAGGATCCTGTTCACTTATGTCTAAGTTTAGATTTAATATTGGCACATGTACCGCTATACATTAAAACGCTTGTTTTGCATGCAATTCAATCGGATCGTATAAGTATATGATACTCATATAAGTATAGTTGTGTTACTCTGTTCTATGTGTTCTCTGTGTTCTACAATAAATGCTCATCTTACCTGTGCATACTTTCTGCATTACACTTGTTGAAAGTTAGTTTGACTTTCTCCGACTGTCTGTTTAGTGCAAGTGGTGATGAATAAATTTCTACCTCTTGGTATTTTCAATGAAACCATCTGCCTTTCAAAAGCCTCCCTCCATGTGTCCATCTATCACCACCCACACTTCGTCTTTCCCCTCCTCTCTTCCAGCTTTCTTCCCATTCCCCCAAAAATCAGTTCGAATAAGAGTCCCAACCAGAAACGTCATCTATCCATGCTCTCCTGAGATGCTGCCTGACCCGCTGAATTACTCCAGCCCTCTGTGCCTTTTTCTTTTTGCAAACTGGCATCCGCAGTTAAATCCATAGTTTCAACATACGGAGGTGTTCTGAGGGAAACCCACTCGGATGAGAGAGGCAGAGGCGTGCAATTTGTCAGGAATTAATAAGTCTGAAAAGCTTCTAATTCTGCACTTGAGAATCGCAGAACCTTGCGTTGCTTTCGATATTAAATCTAATCCGTTTAAAACGTTATTGCCGATGGGAATCTTGTCAGTACATTGGAACGTCATCAGTAAACAGCTCTCCAAACAGGAAAGCCTTGCTACCAGAGGTTACCTGCGCTGGCCTGGATAATCATGCAGTCATTTTACTGAGTAGAAACAAGAGCCACTGAAGGTTAAAAATCCAAATGGTTGCAAAGCTTGTAATTTGCTTAAAAGCCTACAGTTAAGATCACTTTATGCAGACTCGTTATGTGTACGTAACAGACAAATGTTGCGTTCCATCAGAAAATTGGAACACACACCAAACAATTGAGCCAAAGGTCTGGTTCGGTGAAGGAGCTCTCAAAGTATAATTGAAATGTACCGGTGTATTACACATTAAAACAGTCTATTTCTATCGGAGCATCCTGTCCACTTAGATTTACTGTAGGTCTATTATTATCGCATAAAGTAAGATACTGTGAAAAGCTTTGTTTTGCATGCTGTTCAATCAGACCAGATGATATGAGGTATCAATACAATCAAGCCAAACTCAAGTACAATAGGTAGAGCAAAGGGGGAGATACAGAGTGCAGAATATAGTTCTCAGCATTGTAGCGCATCAGTTGCAGAGACAAAGTCCAATGTCCACAATGGGGTAGAGGTGAATCGGACTTTTTGGAAGGACCATTCGGAAGGCTGATTGTTATCAGAGGGGAAGAAGCTGTTCCTGAGTCTGGTGGTGCGCGCTTTCAACCTTCTGTACCTTCTGCCCGAAGGGAGCAGGGAAAAGAAGGAATGGTGGGGGTGGGACAAGTTTTTGATTATGTTGGCTGCTTTCCCAAGGCAGTGTTAAGTGTAGATGGAGTTGATGGTGGGGAGTCTGGTCTGCGTGAAGGCCTGGGCTACATCCACAACTCCCTGCAATTTCTGGCGGGACTTTTTTGCTCCCCATATTTAACACCTCTCCTCTCTTCTCCCTCCCCTCCCTCTTGTGTGTCCAGGTTTTGTGTCGGAGATAAATTCTTCCTCAAGAACAATATGATTCTGTGCCAGACAGACTACGAGGAAGGTTTGATGAAAGAAGGCTACGCATCGCAAGTCCGCTGACCTCCTGAGCCCCTCCGTCAGATTTGTTCTAAGCACTAACTTCCATACGGTTTACTTAACATGTAAATATAAATTGAAACAGGAACTAATAGAAATAGACGCATGGTACGCAGAGCTGGTGGCCATGTTTGGAAGAAAAATGGGAAGAAAACAGTATATAGTCATTTTGTTCCTGTTCCAAGTTGAATGTCTTAGACCTCCTGTATATATTGGGCTTTGTCATGAGGGAGATGAATCCCTTTTATTCTTTGCCGCTTATAGTTTATAATTTTTCTTTTAATTTGGCATGAGATGTTTATTTTGAATGACTCTTGTACATAGTATATTGTAATATTTGAAGCGCAAATGTAATACAGTTTTATTGTGTTCACATTTGTGTTCATTCCTTTTGTTTCCTGGTACAGTTGCATTTAGTACAATCAGTGTTCAAATTTATTGTATAATTGATTATGCTTTCTGTATTCTATTAACTATTTTAACTGAGGTGTCACTTTCTATTAAAATTGTCAAAACTGCAATTCTATGCACTTTAATTTGTCTAACGGTACATCTTGAGGTCCAGGAGTGGCCAAATCTTTAACGTCCTTAGGACCTAGTTGGCATTACAACATAGCAAGGAGTTTGCCGGTAACTTTGCCATACAATCGTGGAAATAAAAAACTGCAGATGCTGGTTAATGCTCAAAAGGACACAAAGTGCTGGAGTAACTCCGCAGCTCAGGCAGCATCTCTGGAGAACATTGACAGATGACATTTTGGGTCGGGAAGAATGGTCTCGACCCGAAACGTCACCTATCCATGTTCTCCAGAGATGCTGCCTGACTCGCTGAGATAGAAAATAGGTGCAGGAGGAGGCCATTCAGCCCTTCGAGCCAGCACCACCATTCATTGGCTGATCGTCCCCAATCAATAACCCGTGCCTGCCTTCTCCTCATATCCCTTAATACCAAGACCCCTAGAGCTCTATCAAACTCTCTCTTAAATCCATCCAGTGATTTGGCCTCCACTGCCCTCTGTGGCAGGGAATTTCACATTCACAACTCCTGGCTGAAAACGTTTTTTCTCACCTCAGTCTTAAATGGCCCCCCTTTATTCTAAGACTGCGGCCCCTGGTTCTGGACTTGCCCAACATTGGGAATATTTTTCCTGCATCTAGCTTGTCCAGTCCTTTTATAATTTTATATGTACTCCAGCACTTTCTATTGCAATCCTTTCTAATACAATTGCTTTATCTGGCAGTTAAAAAAGAATTTTGTCCAACAAACATTTTTACACGTTGGTTTTGTAGCACCTCTTGTGGATCATAAACTTAGTGGGTTTTTTTAATTCCTTCTACAAAAGTGGTTTTGGTTCATTTTCATATTCATGTACATTTTAATAGTGCCACCAAGACACGCTGAATATAGATCTAACGAGAACAGATTTCTGATAAATTAGCAGGTTCAGAAATACTCTAGCCTAAAGGGTTTTGATGAATGAAGCTTGTACATCTTTGTATGTTTTTTTTTCACTCTTTTGATGTACCCCAGTAATGACTAGCAGCTGAATGACTGACTGGTATCTGCAATTTGGCAGCCTTTTAGCAGACACTAAATGGTTTTGAAGCATTTCTCAGCTTTATTCTGCTCTCGTGATCCAGCAACTCTTGAAGCTCACTACAAATGAGCACTTTTGAAAAGGTATACATGTCACATAAAATAAATTAACCTGTAGAAGCTGCTCCATGTAGGTATAAATTGAGGTGTTTTTAAAAATCCACAGCACTTAGATTTGAAAGACACCAAACATTTGTGCATCTTAAATGCAATTTGCCTTCACGAAACGAAGTATGTGGTGATATATTTTTTTAAAAGCTTTGGTTTGGTTGCACATTTAAATTATTTGTTTACATTACGAATTGTGGATGGAATGGAATTAAATTGAAAGAGACCTCCTACCAGCATCTGAAGTCCTAAATGCCATTGAAATCTAAATTAGTTCCAGACTACTTCTCAAGCCTTATACAGTAGTTAAGCTTTGTGGTGTTCTACTAATTAGTACTTTCAGAAAATATTTAGTAGAAATTACTTGCTTTCGTACATAACGAAACAGATGGGATTCTTCATGTTTCTATTTAGTTTTAGTTTAGAGATCCAGCATGGAAACAAAGCCCTACGGCTCACTGAGTCCACTCCGACCATCGAACACCCGTTCACACTTGTTCTATGTTATCCCACTTTCTCATCCACTCCCTACATGTTTGGGCCCTTTTTTTTAACATCCACTCTTTATACACAATAGATTTTTTTTTACTAACGCATACAGAGGGCCAATTAACCTACAAACCCATGCATCTATGGGATGTGGGAGGAAACCGGAGCACCAGGAGGAAACCCACAAGGTCACAGGGAGAACGTGCAAACTCCGCACATAGGCAGCACCCGAGGTCAAGACCGAACCCGGGTCTCTGCTGCTGTGTACCAACTGCGCCACCATGCCACCCTTTTTGCTATGAGCTACTTGTATGTGCAGTTTTAATTCTGTTGTGGAGTGGCAGCAGAGAGAGCCAATTTAGTCAGAACAGTGCCAAGTCTTGTGATGGGTTTAATTGAACACTCACCTCTGCTGTTTCAGCTATGAGAATGTGTTTTTACTCTAGATGTGGTGGTTTGATTCATGCCCCTACTCCCTCAAAGTCAAAAAGCTTCAACCTATCCCTTACCGGCGGCAGCAGCACAAAATGTTAGATTGCATGGAATCCAGGGAGAAAATTGGCTTCACGGAAGGAATCAGAGGGTGATGGTGGAAGGCTGCTTTCCAGACTGGAGGCCTGCGACTCGTGGTGTACCTCGGGGATCGGTACTGGGATCATGCTGTTTGCCATCTATGTCAATAATTTGGATGAGAACGTACATGGCAAGATTAGCAAATTTGCAGATGATACTAAAGTGGGTGGTTTTGGAGATAGTGAAGATGGTTGTGGCAAAATTGCAGCAGGATCGTGATCGATTGGCCGGGTAATTCTATTAACCACATAGCTTTGAGGTGAGAGAGGAAAGATTTAATAGGAACCTGAGGGACAACCTTTTCATTCTGAGAGTTGTGGGTATATGGAATGAGCTACCAGAGGAGGCAGTTGAGACCGGTACCATTAACAACTTTTCAAAGACACTTGTACAGGTGCATGGATAGTAAGTAAGTTTATGCAGTAAGTAAGTTTATTGGTCAAGTATTCACATACAAGGAATTTGCCTTGGTGCTCCACCCACAAGTAACAACATGACATACAGTGGCAGTTACGAATGACTCAGAAAGGTTTAGAGGGATATGGGCCCAATGTGGGTAAATGAGACCAGCTTAGATGGGGCATCTTGGTCGGCATGGAGAAGTTGAGCTGAAGGGTCTGTTTCCGCGCTGTATGACTCTGTGACAGAGCAAGGTGCTTAAACTCAAAATACAATATGAACTTAAATATGGCTCTTGCCATAATTCACTTAAATACAAGTTGTGTGAAAGCAGAAAGCAGGGTTGGCATTGATTTACAGAAAATTAAATTAGTGGGCGCAGGCAGATGGCAAAGGAGCATTTTGAAAATCCTTGCTCGATTTTGGGCCGGTAAGGCTGTCGCAGAAACAGATGCTACTCCGAATTTCATAGTCAAGCATGGAAGAAAAAATGACAGAAATTTGTGGCTGAGAATTTTTAAATGTTAACAAATTGCTAGTGATGTTATTCAGGATGGATTGATGTGAAGAAGATTAGTTTGCACAAGATGGAACGACTGGGTTGGAAGGAGGGCGGGAACATATGCAGCACAGCCATTCTGTGGACAGAAACTGCGACCATGTTGTCACAGGCAGCATGGAAATTGGAGGAGATGCCTCCTTAACATGGCAAACTACCGTGGAGAATGTTGGTAGCAAAATATGACCAATAACCATGACAACGAGAAATCAAGTCTATAGATAAGAAAAAAACATAGAACATAGAAAGGCACAGACCAGGTACAGACCCTTCAGCCCGCAATGTCCACGCTGAACATGATGCCACGTTAATCTACTCGTGATCCACATCCCTCCATTCCCTGTATATCCATGCACCTATCTAAAAGCCTCTTAAACACCACTAGCGGATCTGCCTTCACCACCACCCCCAGCAGTGTGTTTCACACCCCCACCACTCTGTGGAAAATATCCTGGCCCACATGGGACCCACATTGGGCAGCCAAGGTGGCGCAGCGGAAGAGGTGTTGCCTTGCAATTCTGGAGACCCGGGTTCAACCCCGACTACAGGTGCTGTCTGTACGGAGTTTGTACGTTCTCCCCGTGACCGCGTGGGTTTTGTCCGAGATCTTCAGTTTCCTCCCACACTCCAAAGACATGTAGGTTCATTGGCTTGGTGCATGTGTAAATGGTCCCTAGTGTGTGTAGGATAGTGTTTATATGCGGGGATTGCCGGTCGGTGCAGACTCGGCGGGCCGAAGGGCCTGTTTACGCGCTTTATCTCTAAACTAAATTAAAACATCTCCTTTAATCTTTGCCCCTCTCACCTTAAAGCTATGCCCTCTACCCCTTGACAGTTCCATGCTGGGAAAAAGGTTCCAACTGTCTACCCTATCTATTTTCAATGTATTATTTAATGGTCGACCTCTATTCATAACTGTGGTATATTGAGGCTACACCGGTAGATAGAGTGGTAACGAAGGCATATGGTATTCTTGCCTTCATTAGCCAGGGCATTGAGTATAACATCAGTCTGAAGGCCATTGAGTATCTTGCCTTCATTAGGCAGGGCATTGAGTATAACAATCAGGAAGGCATGATGCTACTTTCCAGGACTTTGGGAGTATTGTGTGTAGCTCTTGTTGCATCGATGCAGGAGAGGTGTGGAGGCTTTGGAAAGGATGCACGGGAGGCTTGCCAGAATGCTGCTTGGATTAGGTGGTATTAGCTACAAAGGAGAGGTTGGACAGACTTGGATTGTTTTCTCTTGAACACAATTTTGTGGGGCGATCTGATGAAAGTATATAAAATGATGAGAGACATAGATGGAGGGTGGACATTCAGAGTATTTCCCCCAGAGCAGTAGGGGGGATAGCATTAAAGGGTGAGGGGCAAAGTTTAAAGGGACGCATGGGGCAATTTATTTACATGGAGGATGGTGGGTGCCTGGAACGCGCTGCCAGGTGTGGTGGTGGAGGCAGATACGATAGTGGCATTTAAGAGACTTTTGGATAGGCACATGGATATGCAAGGAAGGGAGGGATATAGAATAGAATAGAATAGTTTCTTTATTGTCATTGTAACATGAACCATGTACAACGAAATTTAAAAATGTCAGCCAGTCAGTGCACCATTCAAACATTTCTAAAAGCTAACGATACATACAAGATAAAATATAAAAAGATAAACAACTAAAATAAATATCATGAAAATAGCACGCATAAACACCCAACCCTCCATCCTTCTGTCGATTTCACAGTGTACCACAGTCCCTTAGTATGTATCGCCCCTGCGTTCCTTGGCGGCTACATTTAGTGCTTTTATAGCAGTGGGGTAAAAACTGTTTTTTAGTCTGTTCGTCCTTGTCCGTGTATGGATTATCTGCAGGCATATAATAATCGGCCTTGCTGTCATGTTGGGCACAGACATAGTGGGCTGAAGGGCCTGTGTCAGAGCTGTAGGTGCTATGTTCTATTACAGGAAGGAATTGTGGCATTCAGTAGAAGTGTGCAATATGATGATGATATCTAAGATATCATTACTACACAGTATTTATAACATTTGGAAATAAATTCTGAAATCCAATGCTATTACTGTTCAGGATAGCTGCCCATTTACTGGAGAGCCTTTAACTTTGAGTCTTAATGCAGACTACATTTGGAGGTTGGTAGGTTAATTGCCTCCTCGCATGTTAATGAGTGATAGGCGCTGGGGGAAGATGATGGGAACATAGGGGTGAACTTCTCTTCCAGTTTTCTGTTCCTTACTACAAATAGTCTAATGAAGGGTCCCTACCCGAAACGTTGCCTGACCCATTGAGTTACTCCAGCACTTTGTTACTTTATTCATCAAACAGCATCTGCAGTTCCTCATATCTCCCTCCACACACAGGGCTGCTGCCTTACAGCGTCAGAGAGCCGGGTTCGATCCTGACTACAGGTGCTGCCTGTACTCATAGAGTGATACAGTGTGAAAACAGGTCCTTCGACCCAGCTTGCCCACACCGGCCAACATGTCCCAGCTACACTAGTCCCACCTGCCCGCATTTGGTCCATGTCCCTCCAATTCTGTCCTATCCATCTGCCTGTCTAACTGTTTATTAAACATTGGGATAGTCCCAGCCTCAACTACCTCCTCTCACACCTTGTTCCATAGACCCACCACTTTGTGTGGAAAAAGTTGCCCCTCCGATTCCTATTAAATCTTTTCCCCTTCACCTTAAACCTATGTCCTCAGGTCCTCTGGGCAAGAAACTCTGTGCATCTACCTGATCTATTCCTCTCATGATTTTCTATATTCTGTACGGAGTTTGTACATTCTCCCTGTGACATGCGTGGGTTTTTTTGCGAGATCTCTGGTTTCCTCCCACGCTCCAAAGACATACAGGTTTGTAGGTTAATTGGCTTTGGTAAAATTGCAAATTGTCCCAAGTATGTGTAGGATAGTGTTAATATGTGGGGATCTCTGGTGGGTGGGGACCTGGTGGGCTGAAGGGCCTGTTTCTGCACTGTAGCTCTAAAGATGCTGCCTGACTCCATGAGTTACTCCAGCATCTTTTGTATTCTGCTCAAGATTCTAGCATCTGCAGTTCCGAATAAAGTAACTTAGCAGGGAAAGATAAAATATGATGCAAATAGGTTGATATGGCATTAAATGCAGAAAATTATGTATTCATGTATAAGACAGGTTTGGTGGGATATGGACCAAACGCAGGCAGGTGGGACTCATGTGGCTGGGACTTGTTGACTGATGTGGGAAAGTTGGGCCGAGGGGGCCTGTTTCAACTCTGTATAGCTCTATGAGTCTATGACTATGACACAATAGAAGGATCTAAAACAGTTAAGAATGTGTTGAAGAATGAATCGGATGCCTTTGAACAACCTCAAAGAGGTCCGGGAGTGAACAAGTGAAACAAGAGACTTGTAATCAGACCTCAGCGAGTGTTAATGCTGGCGTCAAACGATCATGGTTTTAGTTGGAGATTGACAAGAGATAACTAACACAATGCAGGAATTGTTACAAAGGCTGACCTCTTAAACTAATGAAAGGAATTACCATGAAACGAACGGTAAAAACAAATGGGACGACGTCAAAAAGGGAGATGGAAATAATTTGGATCAAAATTAGAGATGAGAAGGGCGACAAAATAGCAATTAGCGACGGTTATCATCTCACAAGTTCAAGGTGAAAAGGAGGGATTGTGAATAGTTTAAACAAGTAAAGAGATGATAGCGGGATTGTAATATGAGAAGGGGAGATATTAATTCCCCCGAGGCGTGACTGTGACAGATCAGGAACAACCAAGGAGGAGGGTGTGGATCTGGAAGCAATTTTAAAGAGCGTTGCTCATCTCAGTACATGAAACAGATAGAACCAGATGTTAGACATTAGGTTTAATACGCCAGAAATTATTATTAGATTTTGAAATGTCATCGTTGCACAGTCAGGCCTGATAATGAAATGACGATTACACTCAAAAAGAGTCGAGATACACGAACAGTTAAATGACAACAAGCGTTTGACCGCACTGGGCCTGTCCTCGGTGAAGTTTAGAAGAATGAGGGGGGACCTCATTGAAACGTACCGAATAGTGAAAGGCTTGGACAGAGTGGATGTGGAAAGGATGCTATAGAATTCATTGCCACAGAAGGCTGTGGAGGCCGTCTATTGATATTTTTAAGGCAGAGATAGATAGATTCGTGATTGGTATGGGTGTCGGGGGTTATGGGGAGAAGGCAGGAGAATGGGATTAGGAGGGAGAGATAGATCAGCCACAATTGAATGGGTGAGTAGACTTGATGGGCCACAAACGGTGAAATTAGCAAGAGGACTAGGGTGGGTGAGGGACGGAGAGAGAGAAAGAGACATCCACAAACTCATACAGACCCGCTATGGACATTCTCCAAGTTCGAATCAGGGGAAAACTCGGGAGAACTCGTGAATTACTCGTACAGTGGGACAGGGGCTTAAGTTTATCCCAAGTTCCTGTCACAAACAAGAAGGTGTAATTTGTTCCCCAAAGAAATAGCTTATGCACTCCAATAGAAAGTGTTTCCTCGCCCTTAAAGCTGTAAATAAGTCTTAAAACAATAGACAGTTGTCATCATTTAAATCGTCTCTGCGGTTTTGAAATGATAAACGGGTGACATGAAATAAAACTAAACGGGGACACGTGAAGAACTATTTACCGTACTAAGGAGAAAAGAGCTTTAATAACAAGCTCACAGCCTCTCCTCCCATGAATCATCTCAAGCTGTACAGAATGAATGTGGTCCTCCTAATGAGCAAATGTACACATCACTATCCTCACAAGATGCACCAATATCTTACACTGCTGACTGGTGAGAAATGGTGTTTGGTCAGCCCATCTAGGTTAACCAGAACCACGTCAAAGAGACAACCACACTGTCGTTTCACTGCTACCAGCCATAAACATGGCTATACCTGTAACGTTGAGACTCAGGGAACTGCAGATGCTGGAATCTTGAGCAAAACACAAAGTGCTGGAGTAACAATCACAATAATGGAGAAAGTAATTAAACAGTAATTTACTAACTACCTTCGAACATGGTGCATCAACCTAACTTAGATAAAATGGCTGCAGCCCAGCAAATGGAGTCCAGGCCGGGTCCTGCGCAAGGTCCCACGTCACTGTCCTCCCATTGCACAGTGTTCCCAATCTACCGCGCACCCGTGACATTCCTAGCCGGCTGGGATACAGGCACACATGCATGTAAAATGCCTGCGCACATGTATGTATGATGCCAGCACACATGCATGTAAAATGCCTGTGCACATGCATGTAAGATGCCAGCACACATGTATGTATGATGCCAGCACACATGCATGTAAGATGCCTGCGCACATGGATGTAAGATGCCAGCGCACATGCATGTAAGATGCCTGCGCACATGCATGTAAGATGCCAGCACACATGCATGTAAGATGCTTGTGCACATGCATGTAAGATGCCAGCACACATGCATGTAAGATGCCTGCGCACATACATGTAAGATGCCAACACACATGCATGTAAGATGCTTGTGCACATGCATGTAAGATGCCAGCACACATGCATGTAAGATGCCTGCGCACATGCATGTAAGATGCCAGCACACATGCATGTAAGATGCTTGTGCACATGCATGTAAGATGCCAGCACACATGCATGTAAGATGCTTGTGCACATGCATGTATGATGCCAGCACACATGCATGTAAGATGCCTGCGCACATGCATGTAAGATGCCAGCACACATGCATGTAAGATGCTTGTGCACATGCATGTAAGATGCCAGCACACATGCATGTAAGATGCCTGCGCACATACATGTAAGATGCCAGCACACATGCATGTAAGATGCCAGCACACATACATGTAAGATGCCAGCACACATGCATGTAAGATGCCAGCACACATGCATGTAAGATGCCAGCACATGCATGTAAGATGCCTGAGCACATGCATGTAAAATGCCAGCATGCATGTGCGTAAGATGCCGGCACGCATGTGTGTAAGATGCCTGCGCACATGCGTGTAAGATGCCGGTGAGCATACCCAGAAGCTGACAGTTCAGGAGAGTTCATTCAGCAGGGACAGGCAGTATTTGTGGAGGGAATAGGTAGGTTTAGATGGGACTGGTTTAGGGGGGTATGGGTCAAACGGGGGCAGGTGAACAAGTGTGGATCAGGCATCTTGGTCGGCGTGGGCATGCGTGGCCAACGGGCCTGTATCTATGACTACTGTATGACTGTATCTATGAATGGACAAACTATGTTACGGGTCAGACTGATTGGAGTGGGGGGAGAAAGCTGGAATTCTGTGGGGGAGGGACAAAGTCTGGCAAGTGATAGGTGGATACAGGTGAGGAGGGGTTTCATTGGCAGATGGGTGGAGTAAGTGACAAAGGCTGGAGGTGAAAAGGAGACAAAAGGGTGTTCAACCTTCAACACGTTTTGCATGCCGCAGTCTTAATAATTGAACAATTTCATTGTTCTGTTGTCAGTACAAATGACAATTAAACACTCAGTGATTTGAGTACAGGAGTTAAGAGGTCCTTCTGTAGTTGTACAGGGCCCTGGTGAGAACACAGTATTGTGTGCAGTTTTGCTCTCCTAATTTGAGGAAGGACATCCTTGCTATTGAGGCAGTGCAGTGTAGGTTCACGAGGTTAATCCCCGGGATGGCGGGACTGTCATATGAGGAAAGATTGGAAAGACTGGGCTTGTATTAACTGGAATTTAGAAGGATGAGAGGGGATCTTGTAGAAACATATAAAATTATATAAGGACTGGACAAGCTAGATGCAGGAAAAATGTTCCCAATGTTGGGCGAGTCCAGAACCAGGGGCCACACAGTCTTAGAATAAAGGGGAGGCCATTTAAAACTGAGATGAGAAAAAAACCTTTTCACCCAGAGGTGTGAATTTGTGGAATTCTCTGCCACAGAAGGCAGCAGAGGCAAATGCACTGGGTGAATTTAAAAGAGTTAGATAGAGCTCTAGGGGCTAGAGGAATCACGGGATATGGGGAGAAGGCACTCATGGATTACTGATTGTGGATGATCAGCCATGATGACGGTGAATGGCGGTGCTGGCTTGAAGGGCCAAATGGCTTCCTCCTGCACCTATTGTCTATGTTTCTATGTGTATGGGTTTTTTTTTCTTTTAATGGGGATGTTAATTTTATTTTAGTGAAACCTCTACAGTGTGTGTAGTAACTCCTGTCACCTGATTTTCACATTGTTTTTTTGAGAAGTTTAACAGCTTACAAATTGCACGCACAGTCAAGAATTAAATGGATTGTATAAGGCCGTGGTTCCCAACCTTTTATAGCTCATGGCCCCCTTGGGACCTTTTGATTTTTCTGTGCCCCCCCCGACATAATTAGCGGAAAAAAAGTACTTCAATATTATAATACCTTCCATAAAAATATCAGTGTCTATTAATTGCACATATATTCTCTTTTATTCTATTCCACAAACAACAAAAATATTTAAACTACATAGATTTAAATTTATTAGAACTGAAATTTAGGAGGCAACAGGGTGGTAGCTCTGTGTCCCCCTTCATTGAACACGTGGCCCCCTAAATCGTGGAAGCAATTTTCTGTGGCCCCCCTGAAATTTCCCATGTGGACCCAGGTTGGGAATCACTGGTATAAGGCACCGACAATTGCAATAATGGAATGAAAATAAACAGAACAGGGCGGTTAATTTGGCCCTCTGTAATTTACCCCTAGTGTGTAGGGAGTGGATCAGAAAGTGGGATAACATAGAACTAGTGTGAACGGATGATCGATGGTCAGCGCGGACTCAGTGGGCCGAAGGGCCTGTTTCCATGCTCAATCCGTAAAATTAAACAAACTAAACAAATGAAGGAGGAATTCTATTTTTTTTTCAATTGATTTAAAGATACAGCATGGGGTGAGGGAGGAAACCGGAGCACCCGGAGGAAACCCGCGCGGTCACAGGGAGAACATGCAAACTCCACGCACAGACAGCACCCGAGGTCAGGATCGAACCCGGGTCTCTGGCGCTGCGAGGTTATTGCTCCACCAACTGCGCCACTTTGACCCCCTTTTCTATTTCAGTGCTGTGGTTTTTCTGATGTTACACTTTGAATATGAGGCATTAAACAACGTGTGGATAATATTTATGCATGGTACTTGTGTGAATCTTTTACGGATGTGGAATGAATCTTTATTTTCTTCATATAAATGGTAATTTAATGGCGTGGACTGTTCAGCTGATTTTCATTCCATTAAGTTCTATAATAACCATACAATCTTGCCAAGCCAGATTGCTCGCTGACGACAAGGGGCTTTCCTTTCTACCTGTAGCAGTATTCATTCAACTCTGGTAGGCTGATAGAGCTGCTGCCTTACAGCCCCAGGGACCCAAGTTCGATCCTGACCTCGGGTTCTGTCCGTGTGTGGATTTTCCACGTTCTCCCTGTGACTGCGAGGGTTTCCCCGTGTGCTCCGGTTTCCGCCCTCACAAAAGGCGTGCGGGTTTGTAGATTAATTGGCCCTCTGTAAATTGCCCAGAGTGTGCAGGGAGTGGCTGCAAAGGTGGGAAACGTAGAACTAGCGTGAACGGGTGATCGATGGCCGGCATGGACTCGTTGGGCCGGAGGGCCTGTTTCTATGTTCCATCTTTTTATTTAGTTTAGTTTCGAGATTCAGGGCGGAAACAGGCCCTTTGGCTCACCGAGTCCGCACAGACCAGCGATCCCCGCACGTTAACCCTACCCTACACACACTAGGGACAATTTTGTATTTATACCAAGCCAATTAACTTGAAAACCAGTACGTCTTTCGAGTGTGGGAGGAGGTGAACATCTCAGAGAAAACCCACGCAGGTCACGGGGAGGAAGTACATCCGTACACGTCAGGATGGAACCCGGGTCTCTGGCGCTGTAAGGCAGCAACTCTACCGCTGCGCCACGTACCGCCCTAGAATTAAAACAAATGAGGGAGGAATTTTACTTTTTTTTGATTGATTTGAAGATACTGCATGTAAACGGGTCCTTTAGCCCACAGAGTCCATGGCAACCATCGATCTCCCATTCACGCATGTTCTATGTTATCCCACTTCTGCATCCACTCCCTTCATACTAGAGGCAATTTTACAGAGACCGATTAACCAACAAATCTGCACATCTTTGGGATGTGGGTGGAAACCAGCGCATCCAGCGGAAACCTGTGCGGTCACGGGAAGAACGTAGAAATTAGGGAGAACCCGAGAATTTAGAATCTCTAAAATTAAAACTGGAACTAAGGACATTTTTCATCAGGCTAGAAAAACGCCCCGACCTACTTGATGCCACGAGTACCTACGACTAGCATCATGGCCTACCTACGACCTCCATGGACCTCGTGACGACCATGTTGCGAGTATGAGTCAAGGGCAAACTCGACAGAGGTCGTGAATTAGGTCGTGAAAGTGGGACGGGCCCTTAACGGTGTTTATTGCTGCAATGTCACGTTACACGCAAGCTTACTTTATAAAGCATCAAATTCGCATTTAGTGTTTGTTTGGTTTAGTTTAGTTTATGATTGTCACGTCTACCGAGGTACAGTGATGCAGGAAATGCAGTAATGTCCAAAATAAACATGGCTTAGCAAAAATATTCCTGGATAATTCTAAACATTCTCCAGTATTCTTTGCACTGATTTTGTTGATTATTTGAGTTTTTACCGTTGGTAGAAAAATTAAGGGGATTTCTTTAATTGAACTCGTAATAAGTGAGCTGACAAGATTATTGAAAGTCATTGCTTAATAATGTACCTACTTTTAATTCAGCCACCTTGTCTGTCAGGGAGAGAGTTCCTAAGATAATTTGACTCTTCACGCTGCCTCAGGAAAGCAGCCAACATAATCAAGGACATTCTTTCGTCACCTTCGCCTCCGTGCCTTTTTCTATGGGAAGGAGTCCTCACCAGCCAGAGATGACCCCTACTGCCGTCTCCACCGGCCCCCCTCCTCTTGGGCTCCCCCAAACGGCCTTCTACCCTCTCTAGACATTTCTATTTCTAACTTCACGGCGTGACATCAACCATCTCGACTTTTCCACTCCCTTTACCCACTCTAACCTCACCCAAAAAAAACAGTCTGAAGAAGGGTCTCGATCCGAAACATCACCCATTCCTTCTCTCCAGAGATGCTGCCTGTCCCGTCGAGTTGCTCCAGCTTTTTGTGCCTATAACCAAGAACAATCCCAGCCGTTCCCTCTTCTCCCCGCTCCCATCGGGAAGAAGATGAAAACAGCTTGAAAGCGCGCATTATCACTCAGAAATAGTTATTTTCCCTCTGTCATCAGACTTCTGAACAGTCCTCCCACAAGCTAGGATACAGTCTCGATCTTCCAACCTACCTCATTGCAGACGCTGGTCTTTTTCTCTAGAACGACAGATGGCGCAATGGGCTAAGTGTTCGGCTGGCGACCGGAAGGTAGCCGGTTCGAATCCCGCTTGGAGTGCATACTGTCGTTGTGTCCTTGGGGCAAGACACTTCACCCACCTTTGCCTGTGTGTAAATGTAATGTAATTATGCGAAACACTTTGGGGTCAATGCAAGTTGACTAAAAATGTGCTATATAAATAAGATTATTATTATTATTATTATTATTATTATTATTATATGCATTATTATTATTATTATTATTATTATTATTATTATTATTATTATTATAGAACTGTAATGCTATAATGGTGCAAAACTATATTCTGCACTCTGGTATTTTTCTCTTTGCAATACCTGTTGCACTTGCGTTTGACTTGATTGTATTCATGTACAGTGTGATCTGATTTAACTAGATGGCACGTGATCTAAAACTGTTCACTGTACCTCGGTACATATGACAATAACAAGCCAATAACAAGTTAAGTTAGGAAGATGTAACAATTAGCAGAGAGGCACAAGAGACTCTCTAGGGTGGCACGGTGGTGCAGCGGTAGTTGCTGCCTTACAGCGCCTACAGTGCCAGAGAGCCGGGTTCGATCCCGACTACGGGTGCTTGTCAGTACAAAAGTTTGTACATTCCCCCCATGACTGCGTGGGTTTTCTACGAGATCTTTGGTTTCCTCCCACACTCCAAAGAAATACAGGTATGTAGGTTAATTGACTTGGTATAACAAATGTACAATAGTTCCTCGTGTGTGTGGGATAGTAATGTGCGGGGATCCCTGGTCGGTGCGGACTCGGTGGGCCGAAGGGCCTGTTTCTGCGCTGTATCTCTGAACTAAACTAACCTAGACTAAAGGGACTGCAGAAGGTCCTGACCCGAAAACCTCACCTGGCCGTTTTCTCCAGCGATGCTGCCGTACCTGAGCCGCTGAGTTACTGCAGCGCTTTGTGTCCATATCCTGTATAAACCAGCGTCTGTGGATCATTTTTATTATATCCCACAGGATCCTCCAGTGCTTCTACGCAGCGGCGCTGGAAAGCATCTTGTCTGGGAACATTACCATCTGGTTTGGGAATTGCTCTGCCAAGGACAAGAAGGCTCTGCAGAGAGTAGTGCGTTCGGCCGAACGTACTATGGGAACTTCACTCACCCCCCTGCAGGAACTATACAACAGGAGGTGCAACTCCAGAGCAAACAAAATCATGAGAGACCCCTTCCACCCCTGCAACGGACTGTTCCAGCTGCTACGGTCAGGCAAACGCCTCCGTTGCCATGCGGTGAGAATGGAGAGGTTGAGAAGGAGTTTCTTCCCAGAGGCAATTCGGACTGTAAACGCCTTTCTCACCAGGGACTAACTCTACAGAACGTTTTTCCTTCCATTATTTATTATGTAAAAGAATATGTGTGTTATGATTGTGTTTATAATTTGTTTGGTTGTTTTGTTGTTTGTCTTTTGCACAAAAGTCCGCGAGCATTGCCACTTTCATTTCACTGCACATCTCGTATGTGTATGTGACAAATAAACTTGACTTGACTTGACTTGAACTAGACTAAAGAGACTGCAGAAGGTCCTGACCCGAAAACATCACCTGGCCGTTTTCTCCAGCGATGCTGCCGTACCTGAGCCGCTGAGTTACTGCAGCGCTTTGTGTCCATATCCGGTATAAACCAGCGTCTGTGGATCATTTTTATTATATCCCATGCAACTCCCGTCTGCGAGGTAGCTCGAAGATTGTGCAGACCTTGTGGTTTTTCTCCTTTGGGCATGACCTCAGAGAAACTGTCTCGTGAGACATTCCTGCATGACACTATTATTTTCATGTTGGATTTTCAAAATCTTATCCGGATTGATTTTTTAGGGGGATTTTTTTTTCAGCACAAAAAAAAATAATTGGAAGATCATGTATTTTTCAAAAGTCAAGCATGGTAAACAGAAAGGGAACATCAAAGATAGTGATTTTATTTCAGAGCACCTCCAGGATATATTTGTTCATTGCTATCTCTTGATAGAATGGCTCTGAACTCAAACCTGCATCATTTGTTTTGTTCAATTAATTTGTTTCAAAGTTTTCTTTCATTGAAGACAGTTATCAGCCCAAGGCAAAAGACAGCTTTAAAAAAAATATTTACACTAAGATAGACAGTACTATTTTGTTTTAGGAGTCACAGTCAGCAGCGGTAGAGTTGCTGCCTTTCAGCGCCGGAGACCCGGGTTCGATCCTGACCATGGTTGCTGTCTGTACAGAGTTTGTACGTTCTCCCCGTGACCTGCATGGGTTTTCTCCGAGATCTTTCATTTCCTCCCACACTCCAAAGAGTGTGTAGGTTAATTGGCTTGGTATAATTGTAAATTGTCCCGAGTGTGTGTAGGATACTGTTAGTGTGCGGGGATCGCTGGTCGGCGCGGACTCGGTGGGCCGAATGGCCTGATTCCAAGCTTTCATCTCTAAACTAAACAAGGAACTGCAGATGCTGGTTTGTGGGGAAAAAAGACACAAAGTGTTGGAGTAACAATCTGTTGGGTCAGGCAGCATCTCTGGTGAACATGGATAGGTCGGGACCTTTCTTCAGACTGATTGTGGGGGGTGGGGGAAGAAAGCTGGAAGAGAGGAGGGGGAGGACAGACATAGAAACATAGAAAATAGGTGCAGGAGTAGGCCATTCGGCCCTTCGAGCCAGCACCGTCCTTCAATATGATCATGGCTGATCATCCAAAATCAGTACCCCGTTCCTGCTTTTTCCCCATATCTCTTGATTCCGTTATCCCTAAGAGCTAAATCTCTCTCTTGAAAACATCCAGTGAATTGGACACCACAGCCTTCTGTGGCAGAGAATTCCACAGATTGACAACTCTCTGGGTGAAAAAGTGTTTCCTCATCTCAGTCCTAAATGGCCTAACCTAGGTATGTTACAAAACCTACCTGAATCGTGTCTGAGTATCTGCCCCACCCCGTGTGCGCGATTCTGGTGCTGTTTAGAGGGGGCGGGTTTAAAACACGATTTTTACTAGGCTGTTGCAATCGAAAATGTTCAGCCTAGTAAATCATTAACGGAAAATCGCTGGAAGACCCCGTCGCAAAAGGTATTATTAGTTTTTATGGCCTTGTATAATAGTTATAGTAGTTTAAAAATCACTCTCTCAACCCGCAACCTCTCGCAGCCCCAGGGTTTTATAAAGCAAACAATTAAAGGTATGTACCTTATTTTTACATTAAAAGGGGCTTCTTAAGAACCCTGTATATAAAGTTTTCTATAGCGAGTAGCTCATTCTGGGCTCTTTATATCCCGCAGTATTTTTCTGGGCATTTGAGGGCACAAATCCACTGCAATGTGAACGTTCTAAACCAGCGCGTTCACAGGAACCCACTAGAAAGCTGATTTAAATTGACTTTAATTTACAGCAATTGAACACTAAATTCCTTCCATTTGGCCTATAAATTGATGTAAATGAGATTTAAAAATCATGTTTTATTGTGAATTATTTGTGAATATTATTTGGACACTTAGGCTATTTAAAAATGTTAATCATTTATTAAGAAATTGATAGATGTTTAGATCTAGTAATTGAAGTTTGAAATTAGCTACAATTGGGTAACTAACTAATTATATGCTTTAATTTCAGGTAATCCAAGTAAGATTATTTTATATTTGTTTCAGAATGCTTCAATCTATGATAACTGAAAATTTCATTCAGTTCTCTTAATTTTTAAGAAGGTTATGGGCTTTTGACTGTCCACGATCACAGCTTTTTTGTTATGTCCATAGAAAATCAATAGGGAACAAGATGCTAATTTCCGAGTATGAAAATGGCCATAACTTTTTTATTACTTGAGATATGAAAGTGAATTAGGTGTCAAATTAAACTTATTGTTATGCTTTATCTGATGGGATAAATTGCAGACTTGATTTTTATAATCTCAAAATTTTGTAACATTGCTACCTAACCCTTAATCGTAAACAGTGAGGCAAAGTCTGGCCAGCGATGAGGGGTGGCACAGTGGAATCTTGCATAGAACACACAGTGCTGGAGTAACTCAGCAAGTCAGGCAGCAGTTCTGGAGGACATGGATAGTTCATAAGGTCATAAGTGATAGGAGTAGAATTAGGCCATTTGGCCCATCAAGTCTACAAGGGACTATCTGTCCCTCTCAACCCCATTCTCTTGCCTTCTCCCCCAACACCGTGCTAATCAGGAATGTCAATCTCTACTTTAAAAATATCCATTGACTTGGCCTCCACCACCATCTGCGGCAATGAATTCCAAGAATTCACCACCCTCTGGCTAAAGAAATTCCACCTCATCTCCTTTGTAAAGGTACGTCCATTTATTCTGAGGCTGTGCCCTCTGGTCCTAGATTGGTGACATTTCAGGCCTCAACTGAGTTACTCCAGCACTTTGTGTCCTTTTTGTCCTTTCATTTCCGACCATCCACCTATTGAAAACCCCTCTCACCTGTATCAACCTATTATTGGCCAGGCTTTGTCCTGTCCCTCCTCTCTTCCAGTTTTCTTCTCCCCCCTCTTCCCACCCCCTGCAATTGGACTGAAGAAGGGTCTCGACCCGACATGTCACCTATCCAGCTGTAGGTTAATTGGTCCTCTGTAAAAGTGGCCCCAGTGTGCAGGGAGTGGATGAGAAAGTGGGATAACACAGAACTAGTGTGAACGGGTGATCAATGGTTGGCATGGGCTCGGTGGGCCGAAGGGCCTGTTTCCGCGCTGTGTCTTTCAATCAATCACAAAGTACTATTACCTCCCTCCCTTCATTTTGTTTGCTGAACTGATCGGAAGCAAACTTCACCAGGGTTTAGCAGCTTCAAGCTCCTGCTGTGTGAATTGCTGACTCCCAATGCAAAGAAACGGTGAGAGTTAACATAAAGTACAAGAAAGCAGAAATGAAAATATCAAACGCTCTAAGTGCTCAGTAGGTTTATTCTGCTCTCAATAGATGCGCTGACATTTGAGGGAAACAAGATTGCAAATGGATAGCAAAAATTTGAAAAACATCAAAGACAAAATTACATAGAATTGCATCCAATTTGCCGCACAGATGCAAGCCTTTCAGGAAGGGCTCACTACCATCTTGTTAAATTAAGTTCCTCTCTTCTGAGTATGAAATGGCCAACGGTGAATATTGACCGTCATTTAGTCTTTGACCAGCTGTGCGGAGGAAACAGCTGCCTTACATCTGAAACATCTCTGTCTCCCAGTTAGGGGAGCATTCTCTGGGTCCACACTGAACCACTTCCAAGTCAAGTGCATCTTTCCTTTGGTGCAGAGACACAGAGGCCAATGGTTTGAACAGAGCAGAGAAACCAAATAGTTTCATAGAAACATAGAAAATAGGTGCAGGAGGAGGCCATTCGGATGATGGCTGATCATCCCCTATCAATAACCCGTGCCTGCCTTCTCCCCATATCCCTTGACTCCACTAGTCCCTAGAGCTCTATCTAACTCTCTCTTAAATCCATCCAGTGATTTGGCCTCCACTGCCCTCTGTGGCAGGGAATTCCATAAATTCACAACTCTCTGGGTGAAAACGGTTTTTCTCACCTCAGTCTTAAATGACCTCCCCTTTATTCTAAGACTGTGGCCCCCTGGTTCTGGACTCAGTTCAGTGTAGACAGAAAGTGGAAAGCCTTTATAAAGGAGATGGGGAGGAATTTATTTCAGCGGAGGGTGGCGAATCTGTGCAATTTATTCTGCGCACAATCGATATTTTTAAAGTGAAGATTGACAGATTCTTGATTAGTACGGATGTCCGGGGTTAGGGGGAGAAGGCAGGAGAGTGGGGTTGAGGTGGAAAGAAAGATCAGCCATGATTGAATGGCTGAGTAGACTTGATGGGCTGAATGGTTTAATTCTGCTCCTAGAACATATGAACTTCTGAGACGCACGGGGCAAGATTTTTACACCGGACGGTGCTGGAACGTACTGCCAGGGGTGGTGGTGGTGGCAGATACAACAGTGGTGTTTAAGAGGCAGGGAATGGAGGGATATGGATCATGCGCAGGCTGAGGACATTAGTTTAACAGCATCATGTTTGGCATGGATATTGTGGGCTGAACAGCCCGTTCCTGTGCTGTACTGTTCTATGTTCTAGTCTGGAAGCTTCTTACATATCTATCATAATGCTGTGACATAATTTAAGGTGAAGATTTCTAGATTAATCTGAGGGCAACTAACATTCACCCATTGCCTTATATTTGCTTGATTCACAGAACAGGAACAAGGCAATTTGGCCCTCAATGTCTGTACCGAACATAATGCCAAGACCAACCCTTATCTGCCTGCATGTGATCCATATCCCTCCATTCCCTGCATATCCATGTGCCTGTCAAAAAGCCTCCTAAAGGCCACTATCGTATCTGCCTCGACCACCATCCCTGGCAGTGGGTTCCAGGCACTCACCACCCTCTGTGTAACAAATTTGCCACGCACATCACCTTTAAACTTATGAAAGGGTTGGGGAGGTGTAACCGTTGGAGCGATCACGTTGACGGTGGTGGAAATGTGGGGAAAGGATGCATTGGGTGAGGTAAGGATGCGGTGACCCCCTATCCTGATCCCATCTTGGGGGGGGGGGGATATTATCTTAACACAGAGGTTTAGGTTTAGGGTTTATTATTGGCACCTGTATTGGGGTACAGTGCAACGATTTGCAGGCTATACAATCAGATCAGATATACCATACATGAATACAAGTCAAATGCAAGTACAATAGGTTGCATTTGACTTGGTTATATTTATGTACAGTGTTAACTGATCTGTTTGGATAATGCGCAAAGCCAAGCTTTTCACTGTACTTCAGTACACGTGACAATAATACACCTAAACTAAACCATTGCTGATGTTACAAACAGATCAGATAATACTATACATAAATACAATCACCACAAACTCAAATACAGTAGGTAGTACAGAGGTGAAGACACAGAGTGCAGAATATACAGTAGTTCTCAGCATTGTAGCGCATCAGTTCCAGAGACAAAGTCCAATGTCCGCAACGGGGTAGAGGTGAATTGGACAGTACCCTAGCTTATGGAAGGACTGTTCTAACAATATATATGTGTAAAGTATAAGCCTCCTCTCTGATTACAAGATATGTTTCAGGCATGCGTTGGGAAGATGATGCAGCATATGTGCTGTTTACACTGCCTACCATATATATATTATTTTAAACAAGGCATAACTTTCCAAGTGTAGTTTATATCTCCACGACACCACAATTTCTCAAAATATCTACTGAATTATTTAAAAAAAAGGAAATTTACTTTGCGCCCTCAGAGAAACAATATAGCTTTGTTAATTCATTTCATTTTTGGTGGTTCCTGGCCTCAGTGAGATGATGGATGTGCCTGGCTGTGAAGAATGATGGACCGCAGGGGATGGGTGGAGAGTGTAGAGGAAGGAGAATGTATCCTCTGTTAGGGCAAGGAACTGCAGATGCATGTTGTCGCACAAAAGGACACAGAGTGCTGGAGTAACTCAGCGGGTCAGGCAACATCTCTGGAGAACCTGGATAGGTGATACTTTTGGGTCAAGCCATGTTTAGACGTTAGATTTAGAGATTTACAGCGTGGAAACAGGTCTTTGACCCAGCGAGTCTGCGCCAACCAGCAATCACCCCTTACACCTACACACACCAGGGACAATTTTACAACTTACCAAAGCAAATTAAACTACAAACCTGTACGTCTTTGGGATGTGGGAGGAAACCAGAGCACCCGGTGAAAACCCACGCAGTCAATGGAAATGCCCTAAAGCTGATCCACCCAAGCAGCCACTGACATTGAGGGGTCGGGAGAGTATTGCCTGGTCCCAACATGAAACGTTGTCTGTCTATTCCCACTGCAGATGCCGTTTTACCTGCTAATCGCTCCAGCACTTTGTGTTTTACTCAATCATCTCAGAGCCAGGAAATAATTTGAAAAATTAACAGACATATGGATGGAAAGGGTTTAGAGAGCAAAATGCAGGCACATGAGTCTAGCCCCAAAATGCCAACTTGGTTGGCATGGTCAAGGTGGGCCGAAGGACCTGTTTCACTGCTGAACAGCTCTCTGTCTCTTTAAGTGAAGATTTATGTACATACCTTGACTTTTTTCACTTAGCTACTCCTATTTTTCCGCAAGAATCAATTGTTGTGTGATTTCCTCATGTAATTTTAGGTCACAGGTGTGTAGCATTGAAGAAAGGTAATTTCTGATGCAAAATCTGCTTGCATTACAACTACATTTGTTGTACATCATGTTACTACCTACAGGTGCAGCACAGTGGCGCAGCGGGTAGAGCCACTGCCTCACAGTGCCAGAGACCCGGGTTCGATCCTGACCTCGGGTGCTGTCTGTGTGTGGAGTTTGCACGTTCTCCCTACGACAGCATGGGTGATGCGGTTTCCTCCCACATCCCAAAGACGTGCAGGTTTGTAGGTTAATCGGCCCTCTGTAAATTGTCAATGGCCCCTAGTGTGTAGGGAGTGGATGGGAAAGTGGGATAAGGTCGAGCTAGTGTGAACGGGTGATTGATGGTCGGCGTGGACTCGGTAGGCTGAAGGGACTGTTTCCACGTTGTATGTCTCAACTAAATCGCATTGTCTGTGAAGATCTCCACTGGGACCAGGTGAAGCAGCTTGACATTCTGCAGTCCAGTCAGGCTTTGTTGGCCGGGACACTGTGAAGCAAAAGCACTTCACATCAATGCTATTGCACCCTGAGTGCTTGTGTTACAACCAGCGCAAAGATACATGCTCAGCTCTGGTTCGTAATGAGAACTAACCCGAGTTGAAGGAAGAGTTGTTCATTTCATAATATAACATCTGAATGGTTCAATGGTGCTTTTCTTGTCACATGTGGGAAGTGCAAATGCACAGTGAAATTATTATCTTACAAACACTTCAGTTGAGTATCAGCATACCACCCCATATCAGCAGTTGTACAGCAATTGTCCACTGAGCCTGCATGCAAGAAATGCCATGTTTGGCGCCATTTTCCAAGTCCAGTCCACGCTCCAGTAGTTACGAGTGGTGCCCGTTCCAGGCGAACCCCAGGCTGCTGCTGGCTCTTCTTCCTTCCTTTGGTCGACCAGAAACCAATGTCCCTCTCCTCGCCCGTACACCTTTGTTCCCCGGGGGGGGGGGGGGGGGGCACCTCCTGCAGCTGACCTCGAGGGTACTGGAGACCAGACCTCGGTTCCCTCTCCTCTCCCCCCGGCCTCCCTGCTCTCCCATCGACGCCGGCTCAATCCTCCATTATGCTGGTGACCTTGCCGAGGGTGTAAAGTGTAGACAATAGACAATAGGTGCAGGAGTAGGCCATTCGGCCCTTCGAGCCAGCACTGCCATTCAATGTGATCATGGCTGATCATCCCCAATCAGTAGATGGAGTGAATGGAAGGGGAGACTTGGGGGGGGGTGATGAACAGCGGTGGCTCGGTGGTGCTCCCCCATCCACACCACGGTCACCAGCTTTCTCCGAGCACGGGTCGGCTCATCGACTCCCCCGGCAGGCCACAAACCGCGGTGCCTTGCGTACGGCCATGTTTGAATGACATTCATCGTATCTAAAGCGGGTCGCAGGCTGTTTTCACAGTAGCCAGTATTAACATATCCATCCAGAAATGATGAATCATATGGACAGGCTGATGCAAAAAACATGGTATTAAATTTTTGTGGCCTAATTAACTTTCTGCACAGCATCATTTAACAACTGTGCTCCATTGACAGAACAATAAATAAAAATAAAGTCCAACAAACATCAAAATATGTTAATGGAGCAGTTTAATTGTTAATGTGATGGACTGCTTATTGATTGTTGCAAAATACTGGCGTGGACCTCAAACTACAATATAGCTTTGGGAGGCACAGCCCAACATCTGTGTTCAATTACAACATTCAGAAGGTTAAATCAATAAAATTTAAATTGGTTATGGTAATCACAACCCCAAATCATTTTGATCAACATAAGTAATCTGCTGACCCAGGCTTAGCTCCTAAATTGAAACACATAATGGGTGGGTATTCACCTTAGTATCGTCTTTCATATTACTTCAAGCAAGGATGCGATCCAAATGCTAACTGACGCAAGGATAATGGTGCCTTCACCCAGAGGAGGGGAAGTTGAGAGACACTCTGCAGAGGTTAGCTAGGTCGGACCGTGTGGTTGATAAAGCAGAGTAGAGAGAACAACTGTGAGATCAGGGTGTTCGGACGATTTTCCAAAGGGAATAGAAGCGGTGAATCTGATTGACGGAACAGGAGGAGCAGGCCCTCAGCCCACATTGTCCATGCTCCACCCAAGACGGCAAGGTATTGCGGACGGAGCCAAGACCATCACACAAAGCAACCTCCCTTTCTTCCTCTCCATCTACATTTCACGCTGCCTCAGCAAGGTCACCAGCATAATCTAGGGCCAGCCACTCCCTCTTCACCCCTCTCCCATCTGGCAAGAGGCACGGAAGTGTGAAAACGCACACCTCCAGATTCAGGGACATTTTCTTTCCAGCTGTTATCAGGCAACTGAACCATCCAATCGCCAACTAAAGGACGGTCCTGACCTCAATGGAGACCCTCGGAGTATCAGACCTTACTGGACTTTATATTGCACTAAACGTTATTCCCTTTATCATGTGTCTGTACACTGTAGATGGCTTAATTGTAATCATGTATAGTCTTTTCGCTGACGATAGCACGCAACTAAATGGAGACCCTAGGACTATTATCACTATTTGTGACAATAAAATAAACTAAGCTCAAGAACATTTGGACATTGAAACATTTGGACAGGTACATCGATAGAATAGGTTTAGAGGGCTATGGGCCAAACGCAGGCAGATGGAACTAATGCAGATGGAGCATGTTGGTCGGCGTGGGTAAATTGGGCCGAAGGGCCTGTTTCCATGCTCTATGACTCTATGACTAAATAATACCGACCAAATCTGATCTATAGAAACACAGGCGTATACGGATAGATGTTACATCTCCTGCAGTTGCAGAGGAAAGTAGCCGGGGAGAGGGTGGGAAGTAGCTGAGGTTTGGGTGGGAAAGGATGTGAACCAAGGAGTTGTGGAGGGAGCGGTCTCTGTGGAAAGCGGAAAGGGGTGGGGATGGGAAGATGTGATTGGTGGTGTGACCCCATTGATGGTGACGAAAATGTTGGAGGATGATGTGTTGGATGTGCCTACCTGCCTGCACGTGATCCATATCGCTACAGTCCCTGCATATCCATGTGTCCATCCAAAAGCCTCTTAAATGGCACTATCGATTTTGTGGAACAAAGGCAGTTTTGCAATTTCTTATGATATTTTTTAATCATAAGCTAAGCCAAAATATGAACACTCTGTCACACTATTTAAACTCTGAGAAATAAAGCCAGCTCGTGCCTTGAAAATGAAAAGACCGGTTAACAGTTCAAATGTACCTCCGAATTCACTAGTTGATGGGAAGCTATGATTTCAAATTGCAGAATTGGCCTTTTGATTATTTAGTGCAGTTTAGTGTAGAGATACAGCAGGGAAACAGGCCCTTTGGCCCACCGAATCCATGCTGACCAATGATCACCCGTTCACACTAGTTCCACATCATCCACCCCCTACACACTAAGGGCCAATCCACCTACAAACCCGTACGTCATTGGGATGTGGGAAGAAACCGGAGCACCTGGTGGAAACCTACGGGGTCACAGGGAGAACGTGCAAAACCCACACACAGACAGCAGCCGAGGTCAGGATCGAACCCGGGTCTCTGGCGCTGTGAGGCAGCAGCTCTACCATTTGCAGCACTGCGCTAAACAAAGTTTAAGTTGATCCACAGCTTCATTGAGAGTAGGAGAAAGGTGGAGAAATCCATGTTGATAAGTTATAGGTGCAAGGTTAGGGTATTCGGCCTATCAAGTCCATTCCGCCATTCAATCCTGCCTTACTCCCTGAGAAAACGTATCTGTGGGTCTTCCGAGAGATTAGGAAACTGTTCCATACGTCTTCCAGTTATGTGCACAGATTTCAGGGTGTGTGGCCACGTAGCAAGTCGATCGCTTGGACCGACAGAGATGCCGAGGAGAAAAACATGTGGGCTGTTTCACAGAGGACAATTCTTCTTGTGTATGGCGTGCACAGCCTAAAGTTGTAGGACAACTTGTTCTATTTGATCTTGTTTGATTGTGCATGACGGGTTGATTGCATTCGTTGAAACAGGGCGGACCACGTGAAGGTCCACCCCAGAGGGCAATTAACCTCTGCTGAAAGGAAGATTCTCGTTGCTGAACTATGTTGGTGAAGTGTGTTGTCAGGAGCAGGGCTGCGAACCTGTTAGTATTCTGCCCGTCGGCACAGCCCCAGGGGGTGGGCACAGATCAGTACATGGACAGGGGTGGCAGGGGCACGCACACCCCACACTGTTCTGCCCTCCCGCTCGCAGGAAGCAATGGTCTCGTCAGGAAGGAATCTTGCTTTAGGTTGACAGAACTCCTCGCTTTTGTGTAAAGTAAAAAGAATAATTTGACTTTTCAAAGTGAAGGTGGCACGATGGCGCAGCGGGTAGAGCCACTGCCTCACAGCGCCGGAGACCTGGGTTCGATCCTGACCTCGGCTGCTGTCTGTGTGTGTGTGTGTGTGTGTAGGATAGTGGCGTTTAAGAAGGTTTTACATAGGAACTTGGATATGCAAGGAAAGGAAGGATATGGATCACGTGCAGGCAGAGGAGACTAGTTTAATTATTCTGGGTGGCGCAGTGATGCAGTTAGTGGAGGTGCCATTCGTGCTGAGTTTGCACATTCTCCCTGTGACCTTGTGGGTTTCCTCCAGGAGCTCCGGTTTCCCCCCACATCCCAAAGACGTGCGGGTTTGTAGGTTAATCGACCCTCTGTAAATTGCCCCTAGTGTGTAGGGAGTGGATGAGAAATTGGGACAACATAGAACTAGTGTGGACAGGTGACCGATGGTCGGCATGGACTCGGTGGGCCAAAGGGCCTGTTTCCATGCTGTATCTTTAAACTAAACTCTAAACTAAACCCACCCCAGCGGTATGAACATTGACCTCCAATTTCAGGTAGTCCTTACTTTCTCCCTCCTTCCCCTCCCCTTCCCAGCTTTCCCACAGTCGACTGTCCCGCCTTTTCTTCTTCTTCCCCCCCCCCCCCCCCCCCCCCCCACCCCACCCCCACATCAGTCTGAAGAAGGGTCTTGACCCGAAACGCCACCTATTCCTTCGCTCCATAGATGCTGCCTCACCCGCTGAGTTTCTCCAGCATTTATGTCTACCTTCTGAACTAAACTAAATAATTTCTGAAACTGCAAGATTTTAAAGTGATTCTCAGCTGAGGCTCTGTTCGATGTTAGGAAATATTCTCACTGCTGTTGGTCCCATCGATTAAAGCTCATGTTCTTTTAATATTCCACCCTGCCCAAAGGATGCACTTCCAAAGAATGGAAAGGTTTCTGTTCAACGAGGTTATGAAGAGTTAAGGAGTAAAACAAAGTGCATGAAGTTAGGCCTACCATTGATTCCATCTACACTTCACGCTGCCTTGGAAAAGCGGCCAACACAATCAAAGACTTGTCCCACCCGGTCATTCCTGCTACTCCCCATCCCCGTCAGGCAGAAGGTCCAGATGCTTAAAAGTGTGCACCATCAGACTCAGGAACAGCTTCATTCCCTCTGTTATCAGGCTTCTGAACGGTCCTTCCATCAGTTAGGGTACTGTCCGATTCACCTCTACCCCATTGTGGGCATTGGACTTTGTCTCTGGAACTGATGCGCTACAATGCTGAGAACTATATTCTGCACTCTGAATCTACCTGTACCTGAATTTGACTTGATTGTATTTATGTATAGTATTATCTGTTCTGATTGGAAAGCTTGCAAAAGAAAGCTTTTCACTGTACCTCAGTACACGTGACAATAATAAACCTAAACCAGGATCTATTTAGATGATAGATTCACTGCAGGAGGAATAATTAATAGATTGATCGATAGCTAATGAATTAAACTCCCTCAACTTTTAACAGCGTGTTTAGTTTTAGCTTTAGTTTAGAGGTACAGCGTTGCAAAGCAGCAAATCTCTCGCTGCGCCACTGTGCTGCCCCAGTGTCTGGGACCCACTGACACCGTAATGTCACCTGGCCTTTGCCTTCATCCCCCCACCCCCCCCCCCCCCCCATCTGGTATTGGTTTTGATATTGGTAAATTATTGTTACATGCACCAATACACAGTGGAAAGCTTTTATTTGCGTGCTCTACAAAATCACACAATACTAAACATGAGTTTAACATTAAGTGTTGAAGTAATTCAGCGGGTCCCACAGTATCAGTTTAAAGAAGGGTCCCAACCCGAAACGCCACCTATCCATGGTTTCCACAAATTTTATTCTGACCCGCTGAGTTACTCCAGCACTTTATATTTGGCTACAGGTTCCAGCATCTGCAGTTCCTTGTGTCTCCGTGAACACAATGAAGTACAACTGGTAGAGTGAAGAGAAAAATGCCAGGAGGGCAGAATATAGTTTTACCGCACTGCTGTGTAGCAGTTCCAGAGAGAAAGTGCGGTGTCCACAATGAGGTAGGTTGGAAGATCGGGACTGTACCCCAATTTATAGAACAATTGCTGAATAGTCTGATAGCAGAGGCGGAGAAGTTATTAAAATGGAGAAATAAGGAAATGCAGATGCTGATTTACAAATTGGAGACACAAAGTACTGGAGTAACTCAGCTGGTCAGGCAGCATCTCTGAAGAACACGGACAGGTGACGTTTTGGGTCGGGTCCCCTCTTCAGACTGAATGTAGTAAGGGGGGAGAAAGCTGACAAGAGGTGGGGGGAGGACAAAACTTGGCAAGTGATGGGTGGATTCCCTCTCTCTCCATCCCCTCCCCCTCCCCAGTTCTCCCACCAGTCTTACTGTCTCCGACGACACTCTATCTCTGTCCCGCCCACTACCCCGACATCAGTCTGAAGTAGGGTCTCGACCCGAAATGTCACCCATTCCTTCTCTCCAGAGTTGCTGCTGCCTGTCCCGCTGAGTTACTCCAGCATTTTATGTCTACCTATGTGATGGGTGGATACAGGTGTGGTGGTTAGGGAAGGGGGGGGGGGGGGTTGTTGATTGGCAAATGGGCGGGCAAACGCCAGAGATGATAAGACATATGATAGTGACACACGGATAGAAGGAGACAAGAGGAGTAAAATGTGAAGCCAGAGGAAGGAATATATCCGTATATTGAGGCAGTTTTATTCATTATCAATCAACCATTTAATTAATTATTCCTCCTGCACTGAATCTGTCAACTATTTAGATCCTGGTTTAGATTTCTTATAGTCACATGTACTGAGGTACAGTGAAAAGCATTCTCCTGCCTTCTCCCCATAACCCCTGACACCCGCTCTAATCAAGAATCTATCTATCTCTTCAGAGGTCATACTCAGAATTAATGGACGCTCCTTTAGGAAGGAGATGAGGAGGAATTTCTTTAGTCAGAGGGTGGCGAATCTGTGGAATTCATTGACAGAGAAGGCTGTGAATGCCAAGTCAATAGATATTTTTAATGTGGAGTTTGACAGATTCTTGATTAGTGCGGGTGTCAGGGGTTATGGGGAGAAGTCAGGGGAAGGTCACGGCAGTCATGGTGGCGCAGCGGTAGAGTTGCTGCCTTACAGCAAAAAGACCCGGGTTCGATCCCGACTACGGGAGCTGTCTGTACAGAGTTTGTACGTTCTCCCCGTGACCTGCATGCGTTTTCTCCAAGATCTTCCGTTTCCTCCCACACTCCAAAAGACGTACAGGTTTAAAGTAGCTTAATTGTCTTGATTAATTGGCTTGATAGATGTAAAAATTGTCCAGTATAAAATTGTCCGACTTCCAGTATGGTCCCTGATGGACTCTTTGGAAGGTACAATGTACAAGGTACAAGGAATGAGGTTAGGAGGGAAAGATAGATCACCCATGAATGAATGGCAGAATAGACTTGATGGGCCGAATGGCGTAATTTTGCTCCTGCAACTTACGTACAGTACTTATGAGCACACACAACCAGGTAGATAAAGAGGCCAACAATGGGAAGAGAGGCCTGCCATTTATCACAATATTTAGCCAGTGCTGTTCATCTGGGAATATCAACCCAAAGCTTTGCCTGTTTTCATTTTTATTTTACCCTATGAATCAGGATGAAATCTAATTACCCAATAAAATGATACAGAACTTCACACGGGTAATGTAACCATTCAAAAGTCTGTGTCAATATTATGTTACTGGGCAAAAGCATCTGACTTCCATTGATCTGGAGTTAATTAGAATCTGACTCTTATAAATTGTTTAAAAGTTTCCCTCTTTGCATTGATGCAGCCTGTAGCAGTTCCATGGTAGTCATAGACACAGAGTTTATAGGTGTACAAAGGGGTCTTGGAGGGCAATCAGCTGGTTACAAAAGATTACTTTGGCCTGCCCCGACCTCTCTTAAGCTTTCTCCCCCCCCCCCCCCCCCCCCCCCCCCCCCCCCCCAATTAGTCTGAAGAAGGGTCCCAATCCAAAACGTCACCTATTCGTGTTCTCCAGAGATGCTGCCTGAGCTGCTGAGTTACTCCAACACTTTGTGTCTCTGCTTGGTAAACCAGCAACCAACAGTTCCTTGTTTCTACATTTTAATAACTTCGTCCCCACTGTTATCAGACTACTCGGTAATTCTTCTATCACTGTGCTTTGAGTAGACCTAGTCCTCTCACTGCACGCCATTGTATCTTGTCCCCCTAGTGTGTTTATCAAAGGCTTGTCCCATCCCAGCCATTCCCTAGTTCCCACTAGTTCTATGTTATCCCACTTTCTCATCCGCTCCCGACACACCAGGGGCAATTTACAGAGGGCCAATTAACCTACAAACCCACAGCTCTTTGGGTTGTGGGAAGAGACCAGAGCACTCGGAGGAAACCCATGCGGTCACAAGGAGAACGTGCAAACTCCAAGGTCAGGATCAAACCCTGGTCTCTGGCGCTTTGAGGCAGCGGCTGTACCAGCTGCATCCATTTCCCCTTCAGGTTTCAAGTTCTTACATGTACACAGCCTTGTCTTGGCCACAAAGGCCCGTTGCCCTGGCGACGGCACTGGGTGAGAGTTGCAGGGGTGGTCCTGGCCTGGCGATGGTGTCGGTGTCTCCACCGCTGCTCCACCGATCCATGTGCTCGTCCAGCCTCTGTGGGACCTCCAGCGGGAGCCCGATCCACGCGACCTTCCCCCCCCCCCCCCCCCCCCCCCCCTCTGCTGCTGGGCCTCCAGCCGCTGCCCAGAGTTCACCAAGTACCAGCCGCTGGAGAATTCAGCAAGCTGGGCCTGATCAAAAATAACCTTCAAACAAAGAATAGCATCTCTCATGTGCAGCAAGACTTTATGCTCATATAAACTGTGGGCTTGGTTAACCCAACACATGAAATTAGGTCAAAGGACAGGCAACTATGCATCTCCTCAGCCTGGACACAAAGTACTGGAGTCACTCAGCGGGTCAGGCAGCATCTCTGGAGAACTGGGATAGGTGACAGCCTGAAACATGAGTTACTGAGATACTCAGCTTTTTTTTTTGGTAAACTGGCATCTGCAGTTCCTTGTGTCTCCTCAGACTAACATGGACAAGCAGTGCTTTGGAAACACTGAGGCACATGTACTTGCTTTACTTTACTTAAGAACATCCATTGAAGAATATTGATTAGGGGAGCTTGCAACCCAACAGTATTAAAATTGAAATCTCCAATTTGAGGTAATATCAGCGCCTTTCTCCCCTCTCTTCACTGTGCCCTAATTGGATGCGCATTCATTCCTCCCACTATCCGGCACCCACATCCCCCTCACCCCCCCCTCCTTTGGAGTGTGGGTGAAAACTGGAGCACCTGGAAAACACACACACGGTCACGGGGAGAACATATCCAAACTCTGGACAGACAGCACTCGTAGTCAGGATCAAGCCTGGGCCTGTGGCGCTGTAAGGCAGCAACTCTACCGTTGCACCACCATGCCACCCTTCACCTCATGCCTTTGTCACTTATTCCACCCATCTCCCAATCAAATACCCCCCCCTCTCACCTGTATCCACCTATCACTTGCCAGGTTTTGTCCCATCTCCTCCTCTCTTCCAGCCATCTTCCCTCCCTACTACATTCGCTGAAGAAGGGTCCCGACCCAAAATGTCACCTATACATGTTCTCCAGAGATGCTGCCTGACCGTGACTCCAGCGACTTTGTGCCGTTTTTATTAAATAATATTTCTCGATGATTCATTCACAGCTGACTCGTGACACCGGAGAGACTTAAATGCTATAACCTAACCTTGTGTACAAAAGCAGAAAATTACTACATCAGTTTGTCAAAACCAGGCAATTTTAATGAAAGGCTTACATTTGAGCATCGTCTTTAAACAACCCTGAGCCGTCACAAAGCACTTCACATTCACAACGTTCTGGAGTGTTCAGATCGAAAATGTCACACACACAGTGGCAAGCTGTGTAAAACAATAGAGATGGCCTTTTGCAAAAGTCCCCCACTCTGTAGAATGACAATGCAGAATCTAACTGCTCCCTCAAGCGTGACACATGACTTGACACTCGCAGCGCAAGCACAACTTGGACGACACAGTTGCTGCCTTACAACACCAGGGACCCAGGTTCAATCCTGACTACAGATGCTGTCTGTATGGAGTCTGTACGTTCTTCCCGTGACCTGCGGGGTTTTCCCCAGGGCGCTCCAAACACTCCCACACTCCAAAGACGTGCGAGTTATAGGTTAATTCTTCTTCTTCTTCTTCTTCAGCCCTTTGCTCCTCTAGGGGGCACAGGCCATTGACAAATGTCCTCCACCTCACTCGTGTGTTGGCAGTTCTCTCAAGACCTCCCCAGTTGAGCCCACTCTCAGACATTTCTGTCTAGACATCTCTTCTCCAGCTGTTCCTGTGGTGACCTCTTCTCCTTTTTCCTTGGGGGTTCCATTTCTGGGCTTGCCGGGTGATGTTTGTGACAGGTTTCCTGAAGGTGTGTCCAATCCAACTCCATTTTCTCCTTCGAATTTGTTAGTCAATGGGCTCCTGGCTTGTTCTTTTCCACAGGTCCAGCACAACTTGGGCAGCACAGTTGCTGCCTTACAGCACCAGAGACCCAGGTTCAAGCCTGACAACAGGACCTGTCTGTACGGAGTCTGTACATTCTCCCCGTGACCTACGAGGGCTTTTCCCCGGGTGCTCCAGTTTTCTCCCACACTCCAAAGACGTGCGAGTTGTAGGTTAATTGGCTTCTGTAAATGACGACAATACTGTGGTCGGACTTATTTCGAAGGGAGACGAGGCAGCCTACAGAGAGGAAGTCCTGAAGTTGACAACCTGGTGCTCAGAAAACAATCTGGCTCTGAACACCAGGAAAACAAAAGAGCTCATTGTCGACTTCAGGAGGCACAGCACCGACTTAGCCCCCCTACATATCAACGGCGAGTGTGTGGAGAGGGTCAACACCTTCCGGTTTCTCGGCGTCCATATCTCTGCTGATATCTCCTGGGGGACAACACGACAGCGGTCATCAAGAAGGCTCAGCAGCGGGTGATGTTTTCCTGAGGGTCCTCAGGTGTGTCACAACCTGGACTCTAACCTGCTGCTGACCTTCTAATTTGTTCGTCCATCGGAGCCTCCTGACATTGCTCTTTACAGCATGGTATGGCAGCTGCACCATGGCAGACAGGGAGAGGCTTGAGGGTAACCAGGACAGCGCAGAGGATCATTGGCTGCCCTCTCCCCTCCCTGATGGACATCTACACCTCCCGCTGCCTGAGCAGGGCAAAGAAGATCATCAAAGACAGCTCCCATCCTGCGTTTGGACTGTTCGACCTGCTGCCCTCTGGAAGGCGCTATAGGTGCATCAAATCCAGGACAAACAGACTCAGGAATAGTTGCTTTCCGAGAATTATATCTACTATAAATTCAAATTCACACATGCACTGACGACACCGCCCAACACGGACTTCCATCTGTATATATGTATATATGTATGTAGGGCCGCAGAATTTGTGCACCTATTCCCCCCCCCCCATCTCCCTTCTGTTTTTTGTTTTTTCTGTTTCTTGTTTTTTGTGCTAAATTGTATGTATGCACTGAGTACGACAGCTTTCAGTTTCACTGTACTGTACAATGGCATATATGACAATAAGGGAGAGGCATATCTTTATTCTCTATCTACAGAAAGGTGGGATTTCAAAAGGATGCAGAGGAGGTGTACCAGAATGTTGCCTGGACTGGAGCGCAGTAGCTACAGGGAGAGGTTGGACAAACTTGGGTTTTTATTCTGGAACATCAGACGCTGAGGGGAGACCTGATAGAAGTATATAAAATGATGAGAGGCATAAATAGGATAGACATACAGATGAAAATAACAGACTAGAGGGCATAGCTTTAAGGTGAAGGGGGCAAAGTTTAAAAGAGATGTGTGGGAAATGTTTCTAATACAGAGAGTGGTGGGTGCCTGGAACATGCTGCCAGGGATGGTGGTGGGAGGTAAATATGATTGTGGCGTTTAAGAGACTTTTAGATATTCAGCGAACTGAGGGATATAGATCACATCCAGGGAGAGAAGATCTGTTTAATGTCCTGGAGTAACTCAGCGGGTCAGGCAGCATCTCTGGAGAACATGGATAGGTGACAATTCGGCTCAAGACCCGAACCTGGCATCATGTTCAGCACAGATATTGTGGGCTGAAGGGCCTGTTCCTGTGCTGTACTGTTCTACGTACTAACCCAGCCAAGGGCTCATCTGTAAACATGAAAGGGAGAAATTGATAAAGAGATCTGTCATTAATTTGTGTAGGCAGGAACTGCAGATGCTGGTTTAAACCGAAGATTAGGCACAAAAAGCTGGAGTAACTCAGCGGGACAGGCTGCATCTCTGGAGAGAAGGAATGGGTGACGTTTTGGGTCGACACCCATCCTCAGGCAGATCGATGGTCGGCATGGACTCTCCAGAGATGCTGCCTGGCTCGCTGAGTTACTCCAGCTTTTGTGTCTATCAGTCATTAATTTGTTGTTATACCTCCTCGGACGTTCTACATTTTCTGCAGCAGTTAAATGTGTCCATGTGCATTTCTAACATTTTTTGTTCGTTGTACAAGACACTAGTGAGGCCGTACCTGGAGTATTGTGTTCTGTTTTGGTCACCCTACTGTAAGAAGGATGTCATTAAGTTGGAAAGACAGCAGAGAAGATTCATGAGGATGTTGTAGCGGCACCTAGTGGTAGCTTGGGGCATCACAAACCCTCGCTATTGGCTGGCGCAGTCTCGTAATCGCGGGAGTGTTTTCGCGGGTTTTTGTATAGCATTCATTCGAGTTCCACCCTGTTAGAAGGAGCTTCGTATTTTGGCTGTTCTAAACGAGGTTGAGTTAAGGGCCAGTCCCACTTTCACGACCTAATTCACAACCTTTTTTACTCGTGGACATTTTTCACCAGGCTAGAAAAAACCTACTTGATGCCACGAGTACCTACGACTAGCATCACGACCTACCTACGACCTCGTGACGACCATGCTGTGAGTATGAGTCAAGTGCAAACTCGGCAGAGGTCGTGAATTAGGTCGTGAAAGTGGGGCAGGCCCTTAAATCGCTTTATTATCATTTAAAATAAAGAATCTTACTTTACTCAATCTACTCGACTAGCCAAAATGTTGCCAGGACACGAGGGCCTGGGCTATAGGGAGAGAGGTTGAGCAGGCTAGGACTTTATTCCTTGGAGCACAGGAGGATGAGCCTCCTGTTTAAGAAGGAACTGCAGATGCTGGAGAATCGAAGGTTACACAAAAAAGCTGGAGAAACTCAGCGGGTGCAGCAGCATCTATGAAGCGAAGGAAATAGGCAACGTTTCGGGCCGAAACCCTTCTTCCGGAAGGAAGAAGGGTTTCGGCCCGAAACGTTGCCTATTTCCTTCGCTTCATAGATGCTGCTGCACCCGCTGAGTTTCTCCAGCTTTTTGTGTAACCCAGGATGAGCCTCCTGTCAGGTGCATAAAACATTGAGTGGAACAAATAGGGTGAATGCACAGAGTCTTTTACCCAGGATGGGTGAATCATTAGAGAGCATAGATTTAAGGTGAAAGGTGAAAGATTTAATAGGAAACAAATGGGTAACTTTTTTGCTCTGAGGTGGCGGGAATATAGAATGAGCTGCCAGAGGAGGTAGTTGAGGCAGTTACAATAACACCATATGAAAGACATTTGGACAGGTACATGGATAGGAAATGTTTGGAAGAATATGTGCCAAAAGCAAGCGAATGGGATCAACTTCAATGGGGCATCTTGGCTACTGAGCCGGTGTGTCTGCGATTTCTGTTTCGAAATTGCTGAAAAGATGTGTTTAAAGTAATGCTGCAAATAAGTGACCAGAATTACAAATGCATTATCCCTTTGAAAACATTTGAGTGGAATATCACCTTCATTACAGGAATAAGGTTGATGGTTGCCATGGGAACGGGCACACACTCTGTATATATTTCGGGTTGCAACCAAATGAGAGTGTTGCACGGCGTCAGGGCTGATGAGGAATGCCATATGGATTGATAACACTAGAGATAGAAGGTCACCTTTACTCCCCGTGACCCAAACTCTAGAGGGTTAATAGACCTCCTCCACCCACTGAGTAGATTCACTCTCATTTCTCTCTCAACATGTGGGTGAATGAAATCTAACCTAATTCTGGCAAATATATAATATCATTTATACTTTCCTGCTCGCTGAGAATAATGGACTGTAAACTTAGCCAGGAGTGCTGTATCAATCTAATTCAGACCATCCAACCTCTCGATACAAATGAGATAATTTGGGGATTTGGACTCAGGGGCTCAGTTTTAGCTCAAAGTTTAATTTGCATCTTATTAAGTAATTTTGATCTGAAAATTGCAACTGAGAGACAGAGATGGAAAGTCAGACAAGTATAAATGATGCTCGCCTTTCTTGCTGGAAACGATCACCTTTCTTTACTGGGCAATCTGGTGGATTTTCTCTTCAAAACCCAAAACTATAATTATGAGCAATCAAATCTGGTGGTTGACAACTCATTTAGACGTGTTCCCACATGAATGTACAATGTATGTAAATTAACTGATTGATTCTTGACACACTTGGGTCAGATTATAATATTGTTAAATAAATCCTAAATCTAATCAGCATCAAATCTGCTTGTGAGTTAAAGTCTATTCATCTTCCCATCGGACACTGTTGGTGGAGAAAACCATTGTCGATGACCCAGGGGACAAATTAATGGAGACCCAGGAAACTGCAGACGCTGGAATCTTGAGCAAAGCCCAAAGTGCGGGAGGAACTCAGCAGTTTGAAGAAGGGTCCCCACCCGAACGTCGCCTGCCAATTTCCCTCCACAGATGCTGCCTGACCCGCTGAGTTCCTCCAGAACTTTCTGTACATATTAATATCCTTTACGATCAGTGAAATGACTCCTGAGTGATCGATTCCCATCTCTACTCTTTGTTTTACTTACACCAAAAATAATTTATTCACCTATTTACAATAATATATACAATACTAAATTATTCTAAACACACCCACCACCATAACACAAGCAAAACAAATATTCTCAAATTAATATTCCACACCCAATTCCCATCTTAGAAACATAGAAACATAGAAATTAGGTGCAGGAGTAGGCCATCGGCCCTTCGAGCCTGCACCGCCATTCAATATGATCATGGCTGATCATCCAACTCAGTATCCCGAACCTGCCTTCTCTCCATACCCCCTGAACCCCTTAGCCACATGGGCCGCATCTAGCTCCCTCTTAAATATAGCCAATGAACTGGCCTCAACTACCCTCTGTGGCAGAGAGTTCCAGAGATTCACCACTCTCTGTGTGAAAAAAAGTTCTTCTCATCTCGGTTTTAAAGGATTTCCCCCTTATCCTTAAGCTGTGACCCCTTGTCCTGGACTTCCCTAACACCCCTAACATCGGGAACAATCTTCCTGCAATCTTCAGCAGATATCTTCATATCCTTCCATTCCTGACACAATTTGCAAGTTTATTATGAGACTAAATACAAATATCTGCCTGACTTGGCTTCTCTTTGACACATTGTGGATTTATCAGGGAAAAAAAGACACAGCTTTGTTTTGCATGCTATCCAAACAGATCAGATAATGCCCTACAATAATACAATCCAGTCAAACTCAAGTACATTAGGTAGAGCAAAGGGGAAGATACAGAGTGCAGAATATAGGATTGTAGCTCATCAGTTCCAGAGACAAAGTCCAATGTCCGCAATGGGGTAGAAGTGAATCGGCCAGAACCGTAGCTTATGGAACGACAGTACAGAATCCTAATAACAGAGGGGAAGGAGCTGTTCCCGAGTCTGGTGGTGCACACATTCAAGCTTCCGTTCCTTCTGACTTAGGAGACACAAGGAACTGCAGATGCTAGTTTATTCAGAAAAAGGACACAAAATGGAGTAACTCAGCAGGCTGGGCAGCATAACTGGAGAACATGGATAAGTGGAAATTTTAGATTGGGACAGAAGAAAAGTCCCGACAAACATCATCTATCCATATTCTTCAGAGATGCTGCCTTACCCGCTGAGTTACTCCAGCACTTTGTGACCTTTTTAGAGTAATACATTCTTATATTCCCTTTAACAGCAATAAAACATTTCATTTTCATTATACCACATATGCTCACTATTTTTTTTTTTTTAATATTTTATTTTATTAGAAGTAAGCACAGTCATATGGCACCAAAGTGCCTAATATATATTTTCATAATACATTTTATGTACAACTTCTTTTTTTTTTTTTGTTACATTGAAAAAAGATGAGCATAAGAAAAAAGAAGTTAGATAGTAAAGGATAGAAAGATGTTAAATATATAGTGTGTGAAGAAAGAAAACGAGTAAATGAAGAAAGTTGAGAGAGAAAATAGTGAAAAGAAAAGGAGATCATTATTTATAATCTTGACCAACCCTCGTCCAGTCCTGAAACAGTTATTTTTTACAATTGTGTTGCACCATATGATTCCAAAAAAACGACGAATGGAGACCAACTCGTTATGAATTGGTCTGGTTTATGCATTAGGAGGAATCGCATTTCCTCAAGATGAGCGGTGTCCAACATACTTGCAATCCGCATTTTAAGCGTTGGTATTGATGTACCCTTCCAAAATTTAAGTATTATTTTTTTTGCTATTATTAAACCATAGTTAAGGAATAGATTTTGAGATGTGTTCAATTTATTCCCATCTTCCATTACACCAAATATAATCATTTCAGTATTAGGTTCCATTCTTGTCTTGAATAATTTTGTAAGTATTTCAAAAATATCATTCCAAAATCTATAAAGTTTTATGCAGGAAACTAAGGAGTGTGTTATAGTTGCCTTTTGGGCTAGACATTTATCACAAGTGTGACATTTATCACATGCTCACTATTTATAAGATGAAAATATACTAATAATGTTTTAATATCTTAGGGGATTTTTCTTTTAATTCTACATTCAGAACAGTTCCACTAGGACCTAATTAATACAAAGCTTTAAAACATCTTCAACAGACATAATTCATATATCCAAAATGTTTTTGTTACTCTGCAAACACGTTACAATGGAAATATGGGAAGTGAGCATGATTTCCATAAACAATATATGGAAAAGAAATGGACTGACATATATAAAAATATTTTTAAAAACTATGGGATATGTGTTGCTTTCAAGTTGCAATTCATTGCACACTTATTTCCAATGAATGATTGGACCCAAGCAATGTTATCAGAGGGTGGAGGGTATATGGAACGAGCTGCCAGAGGAGGCAGTGGAAGCAGGTGCTATAACAGCATTTACAAGACATTTGGACATGTACATGGGTAGGAAAAGTTTAGAGGGATTTTGGCCAAACGCGGGAGGGTGGGACAAGCTTAGATTGAGGCTTCTCAGTCGACAAGGATGAGTTCGGCAGAACCGTCTACTTTTGTGCTGCATGGGTCTTTGAGTCAAAACTAAATGATAGTTCTGTAACTCAGTGACCATCAGGAGGCAACATTGCATGGGGAATGTCTGCATTAGGACCTGCAACAATGCAGTTGCAAAGACCATCCAGTGTTCAGCAAACAGATGGATGGTCACTAAAGAGCAGAGAACTTAGAAACAAGGTGAACATTTTCACATAAATATTTTAGCAGAACAACAAGAAAGAATTTGAATTAATTTGGGCACCAGACCCCCTGGGAAGGGTGACAGATAATGTGACAATGCAAATTTTCATAAGGCAAATAATAACTTACATTAAAATGCTGCCTCTACCAAAGAAACGTTGTGTCCTGTTGAATAGTGAACTGTGGGAAAGAAGGATGGCATCTACAAGAACATCTCGATGAGGGTTAGTTAAGAGAAATTAATTTGAAACATTCTTGAGGAACTTTTAGATTAATTGAAAGATACAGCATAGAAACAGGCCCTTCTGCACACCGAGCCCACACCAACTATCATCACCCATTCACACTAGTTCTATGTTATCCCTACACACTAGGGGTAATTTACAGAAGCTACTTAACCTACAAATCTGCACGTCTTTGAGATGTGGGAGGAAACTGAGACCTGGGGGAAACCCACGCGGTTACAGGGAGAACGTGTAAACTCCTCTCTGACAGCACCCTAGGTCGGGATTGAACCTGGAACTCTGGCGCTGTGAGGAAGCAGCTCTACCTGCTGCGCCCCTGTGCCACTCGGATTGTTATTTATTTCATGAGGGTGACAACAATGGTGCAATATGATGGAATGTAAGGCGAAAAGAGACACCTCTCTACAAATCACAGTGGGGCACAAGGACTCTTTCAATGTCAAAGAATGATAGGATTCTAGTGGAAACTAATTGTTGGTCAGTAAATCAGTCAGGACTTTAATTGCAACACATAAATCCCCAAATCACATCTATTTTTCACAGTTCTTACTTTTAGGTTTAGAAAATTGTTTGCTCCAATATTGGCACATCAAATCATAGTCCAAAACATTAACTCATATGACTACGGCGATCGTAGCGATAGGTTTAGTTTATTATTGCCATGTGTACCGAGGTACAGTGAAAAGCTTTGTTTTGCATGCTATCCAAACAGTTCAGCGGGTACTCTACATAAATTCAATCAAGTCAAACTCAAGTACGATAGGTAGAGTGAGGTGGAAGCTACGGAGTGCAGAATATAGTTCTCAGCATGTGGAAGTTAAAAAGATTTAAACTTACAGAATGCATTCAGCTGAAACTAAGAAGCTGCCACCTTCTTCTATTAAATTGCAAAACCAGCGAAATGCACTAACCTTTGCTTTCAGCTGAATCCATTCTGTAAGTTTAAATCTTTTTAACAAAGCTAACAAACAGTTGATGTTCCCTTTCCAGTAACATAAGCGAGATAACAAGCACAGCTTCATGAATGTCTCCTCTATAATATAAACATTGAGAGAGAATTCAGACTATAAGATTATAATGTGCATCATAAGTAGAAAAAAAACAAAATGCTTGTTCTGCAGAAATATAACCTCATATAACCATATATGGCTAACCCTTCCTCTGTCAGAAGAACCTGTCAATCTTAAGAAACTGTCAATCTTAAGGATCTGTCAACCTTAAGAGGCAAGAGGCTGTACTATGCTTTATAGATAAGGTATTGCTGAATCATTGATTATTGGGGTATATATACATGTACTGAGATCAATGTCATTTTGTGTGGGGATGAGAAATCTATATAGTCTGTAATCTGCATACTGTGAAGAGATTTACCACACCTGTCTGGCGAAATAAAGATTGTACTGCTTGATCACTGATTTTATTTGTGTTTTTGTCTGTTTAAGAATACTGAACCATAACAAGCATTGTAGGGCATCAGTTCCAGAGACAAAGCCCAATATCTGCATTGGGGTGGAGGTTTCCACCAGCTGGACAGTCTCAAACCAGTGATCACGTTCTTGAAATAAAGGGTCAGCTACACAGAAGATAGACACAAAATGCAGGAGTAACTCAGAGGGTCAAACTCAAGTACAATTGATAGAGCAAAGGGGGAGATACGGAGAGCAGAATGTAGTTCACAGCATCTGTATCTTCTGTCAGACGGGAGCGGGAAAAGAAGGAATGACTGGGTTGGGACAAGTCTTTGATTATGTTGGCTGCTTTCCTTGGGACGACAGATGGCGCAATGGGCTAAGTGTTCGGCTGGCGACCGGAAGGTAGCCGGTTCGAATCACGCTTGGAGTGCATACTGTCGTTGTGTCCTTGGGGCAAGACACTTCACCCACCTTTGCCTGTGTGTAATGTAATGTAATTATGTGAAGCACTTTGGGGGTCAATGCAAGTTGACTGAAAATGTGCTATATAAATAAGATTATTATTATTATTATTATTATTATTATTATTATTATTATTATTATTATTATTATTATTATTATTATTATTATTTCCTGAGGCAGCATGAAGTGTAGATGGAGTCAATGTTGGGGAGTCCGGACAGTCTAATGGACTGGACTACACCCTCAACAACTACTACTCTCCGCAATTTCTTGCAGACTGAGCTGTTTAGTTTAGTTTAGAGATAAGGCACAAAAACAAGCCATTCGGCCCACCAAGTCCGTAGCGGCTGGCGATCCCCACCCACTATCCTACACACACTAGGGACAATTTACATTTATACAAAGCCAATCAACCTATAAACTTGTACGTATTTGGAGAGTGGGAAGAAACCAAATATCTCGGAGTAAACCCACGCGGTTCACGGGGAGAACGTACAAACTCCCTACAGGCAACTACTGAAGTCGGGATCGAACTCGGGTATCTGGCGCTGTAAGGCAGCAACTCTACCGCCACAGTTCTCAAACCATGCTGGATACTCTTGGGGCAGTGTTTATTGCACAGACAAAGATCGCCAGTACACATGCCCATATGATGGATCATCGTCCTATACGCTGCTTAATGATTTAAGAACCTGACCATCCAATTGAATTAATATATTTTATTTTTTAATCTTTAGTAATATTAATATTACATGTAATATTGCATGTAATATTAATATGTAGTCTTCAAAATTCCATACATTTGAAAATTTAGTCTTTAACATTTAAAACGTGGCGGTACGCCATTCATAGAACATAGTACAGCATAGGAACGGGCCCTTCGGCCCGCAATATCCGTACCAACCATGATTGGAAGTTAATTGATTCTACTCGGCTTGCAAGTCCATCCATTCCCTGCCTATCCACGGAAAAGCAACCAACATAATCAAAGACCTGTCCCACCCCAGGCATTCATTCTTCTTTCTGGCAGAAGGTAGAGAAGCTAGAAACCACACACCACCAGTCTCGAGGGAACAGATTCTTCCCCTCTGTTATCAGGCTTCTGAACAGTCCTACCAGAACCATGGGTATTGTATGATGCACCTCTATTCCATTACGGACATTGGACTTTGTCTCTGGAACAGATGCCCTACAATGCTGGGAATTATATTCTGCATTCTGTACCTTCTCATTTCTTCCCATTTGCTCTACCTATTGTACTTGAGTCTGACTTGATTGTATTAGGGGAAGAATTTTTTGATTTGATTGGATAGCACACAAAGTTTTTCACGGTACACAAAGTAAGTAAGTTATTTTTATTTACATAGCACATTTAAATCAACTCGCGTTGAAACCAAAGTGCTGTACATAGAAGAAATGTTATTTCCATCCATCCATACAAAATAAAAAATAAAAACACAACACATTATAGAATTTAACATGAACGTCCCCCCACAGCAGAATCAATGTTTTCTACTGTGAGGGAAGGCAACAAAGTTCATTCCTCTTCCTCTATGTTCACCCGTGGTTGGGGCCTATTTGAGGCCTCTGCAGTCGCCGCAGCTGAGACTCGATGTTTCAGGCCCTCTCGCCGGGATGATGGAACTCCAGTGTCCGAAGAACACTCTCAGCGGCTTGGAGTTCCGAATCGGCCGCTTCCTACCGGAGACTGCGGCTCCCGAAGTCCACAGGCCGCGCTGGGCGGAGATTCACACTGGCGATCTCGGTGAAAGATCCCAGGCCTCCGCGATGTTAAACTCAGCGCCGCCCGCAGCTGGAAGGTCCGCACCCACAGCTCCGCGATGTTGGAGTCGGCGGTCTCAGCACTCCGGAGCTTACCACACGGTGATCCTCGGTAAGGCATTGCCCGCTCCGCGATGGTACTTCAGCGCTGTGCCACCGCTGAAGCTGAAGTTCTGGCCGGTCTCCGGCAGGAAACGCCGCTCCAGTCCAGGTGGCAGGCCGCGAGGTGGGGGCAAAGATGCGGCTCGGAGGAAAGACACATCTCCGACCAGGTAGGGGCTGAGAAAAACCCCCCCCATAAAAGAACTAGAAGTTCTCCAACAAAACATTTTAACACATGACAATAATAAACTTAAATCTAATATCCATGTGCCCATCTAAAAGCCTCTTAAATGCCACTGTCGTATCTGCCTTCACCACCACCCCTGGCAGCGGGTTCCAGGCACCCACCACCCTCTGTGCAAAAAAACTTGCCCCGCACATCTGTATTAAACATTTACTCTCTCACCTTAAAGCTATGCTCCATAGTATTTAACATTTCCACTCTGGGAAAAAGGTTCTGACTGTGTACCTTTCTATGTCTCTGGTAATTTTATATACTTCTATCGGGTCTACCCTTGGCCTGTGGCACTCCGGATAAAACAATCCCAGATTGTCCCACTTTTCCTTCTATATAATGCCCTCTAATCAGGATAGGTACATGCCAATGCCAGTGCGTACCATCACATAAAGCACTGGTCCCTGTATAATTATAGGCACGACTGAAGCTTTGTATTTCTGCCTCACCGATGCTGCCACTATTGAGTAAGCACTGGCAGAGTGTGAAATCAAACTTTCACCCGACAAAGGGCTGAGGCAGAGAAACCAATGTCAGTCAGCTTAAGTGCTGATTTAGGAGGAACTCAGCACAGCGCCGCAGCTGGTAGAGCCGCTGCCTCACAGCGCCAGAGACCCGGGTTCGATCCAGGACTCAGATGCTGTCTGTGTGGAGTTTCCACGTTCTCCCTGTGACTGCGTGCATTTCCTCCGGGTGCTCCGGTTTCCTCCCACATCCCAGATTTGTAGGTTAATTGGCCTTGGTAAATTGTCCCTAGTGTGTTGGGAGTGGATGAGAAAGTGGGATAACATAGAACTAATGTGAACGGGTGATCGATGGTCGGCGTGGACTCGGTGGGCTGAAGGGCCTGTCTCCATGCTGTAACTCAGCGGGTCAGGCAGCATCAGGCAGGCCGAGACCCTTCTTCAGTCAGAAATGTCAGTTCAGTTCAGTTTAGTTTATTGTCACGTGTACCTAGATACAGTGAAAAGCTTTTTGCAGTCTGTCCATTCCCTCCACAGATGCTGCCTAACCTGCTGAGTTCCTCCAGCATCCTGTGTTTTATTCAAGATTCCAGCATCTGCAGTTCATCCTTCTCTAAATTTACAGTTAGTTCACACGGTACACTATCACTAACTGATTTTACAGTTCAAGTATTAGCATTGCTGTGAAGATTAATCTATTTTTGTGTCAGTGTTAATGGATACTGGATGGTCAGCATGGACTCATTGGGCCGAATGGCTCACTGACTCCATATTCACCTTTCAACTTGCTATGTAAATACCCAGGACAGTAATGCGAGTCTCGAACCAGAGGACACAGCTTCAGAAGAAAAGGATCTACCTTTAGAATGGACATGAGGAATTGCTTTAGCCAGAGGGTGGTGAATCTGTTGAATTTATTGCCACAGACGGCTGTGGAGGCCAAGTTTATGGGTATTTTTAAAGCAGAGATTGATTGGTTCTTGATTAGTAAAGTTACAAGGAGAATGCAGAAGAATAGGGTTGGGATGGGGAAATGATGAAATGGCAGAGTAGACTAGATGGGCTGAATGGCCTAATTCTGCTTCCATGTGCTAGGCTCTTCTGAAACATATTATATGAATAGTCACTGAAATAGATAAACAAAAGAGAGTGAGATGAAGAGAAAGTGAGAGATAAAATATAGGGAGACGTACAGAGAGAGTGAGAATGGAGGGAGAACTTGAGAGAGGGGGGGAGGGAAGAGAATGAGAGAGAAGGAGAGAGAGAAGGAGTGAAGAGAGAGAGGGAGTGAGAAAGAGAGGGACACAAAGAGATTCAGAGAAAAGCAAAGACATTGTCATTGGGAAGAACTTCCAGGCTGAGAGGTAAAATCCCAGGCTATAGTTTGGCTGAAAACTCCAAACAAGTGTTGCAATCTAAGGAGAAAGCAGGAGCATGTTGCCACAGGCTGAACTAGGCCAAAGTTCAAAACTGGCAGAGACAGCAATATAATAATTAACCTGCAAAGAAATCAACATTTCAGAATCGAGAGAGCGGTGAATGCTAGCAAAGGTCCAGTCAAACCGTAGTGTAAAGTGAGTGCAGCATCGGCACGTTACAAACCCAGTTCCTGCATGACTCCAATCCTCCTCCTGCATATGAGAACCGAGAGAGACGAGAGTGAGTTAGTGCAAAATCTGTGACTGTCCTGATCCATCTACACCATTGCCAGAGTGTGGTCACATGCAAACTGGAGGAACAGTGCCACATATTCCGCTTGGGTAGCTGACAACAAAAAACATTAAATTCTCCACTTTCAATTACACACCCTCCTCTCTTTCCCATTGCTCCTCCCCATCTCTGCACCCATTTCTCCCATCCTCTCCCACCCACCCTCACCCCACTCTGCTCCTCTCCCCTGTCTTGTACGCTCATCTCCCATCCCCGAGTCCCATACCTCTCTTTTATCCCCCCCCTCTTTCCCCCTGTCCCCTCCCTCTGGCTTTACATTTCACTCCTCTCTTCTCTACTTATCCAACTCATTTTTGGCTCCTTTTCACCTCCAGCCATTGTCACTGACTCCACTCATCTGCTAATCATGTGCACCCCTCCCTGTATCCACCATTTTCCCAGAGTAGGGGAATTGAGGACAAGATTAGATTAGATTATTTGATTAGATTAGATTAGATTAATTTAGATTAGTTTAGTTTAGAGATACAGCTCGGTAACAGGCCCTTCGGCTCACTGAGTCTGCCCGCAAACATTAACACTATCCTACACACACCAGGGACAATTTACACATACACCAAGCCAATTAACCTACATATCTGTACATATTTGGAGTGTGGGAGGAAATCGAAGATCTCGGAGAAAACCCACACCGTCAAGGGAAGAACGTACAAACTCCGCACAGACAGCACCCGCACGGTCGGGATCGAACCCGGGACTCAGGCACTGCAAGCGCTGTATGGCAGCGACTCTACCGCTGTGCCATTGTGCATTAGATTACTTACTTTTTCAGCAGTGGGGGAAAAGATTTAATAGGAACCTGAGAGGTAACTTTTTTATACAAAGGGTGATGGGTATATGGAACATGCTGCCGGAGGGAGGAGTTAGTGGAGGCAAGTGCTATCATAACGTTTAAGAAACATTTGGACAGGTGCAGGAATAGGATGGGTTTGGAGGGATATGGACCAGTCTAGACGGGGCATGTTGAGCGGCATGGGCAAGTTGGGCCAAAGGGCCTGTTTCCACACTATGACTCGATGACACCATCACTTGCCAGCTTTGTCCCACCCTCACCTCTCTTCTCCAACTTCCCCATTTCTCCATCAGTCTGAAGAAGGGTTCTGACCTGAAACGGTGTCTCTCATTTCCCTTCCACAGATGCTGCCTGACCTGCTGAGTTCCTCCAGCACTTCGCGTTTTGCAAGGATCTGGTGACATCGATTTCTTTTGTAAGTGAATTTCCAACACTTTAATTAAATTTCCAGCACAAATGTTTTAAAAATATCTAAGACTTCATTGCAAACAGCATCCTTCTAAGTTTCGCCAAGGAACTAGTCTGCTAAATTATACTTGTGTGTGATTCTTGTAACACCACCACCCCCTACCCTTGGCTAAAGAACACAACAGCATTTGAGCTGAGGAAATTCAGGTCCAATTGACAATAAGAATTAAGATTCCCAGTGAAACACCACAGGAAAAGTTCCACCAGTAATTCCCAGCTAATGTTGTAAACCCCTTGCAATCTTTACCTGAAAAGTCATATATTTTTAGCACAGTGGTAGAGTTCTCCTCGTGACCGTGTGGGTTTTTTCCGGAAGCTCCATTTTCCACCCACACTCCAAAGACGTACGTTCCAAAGAAGTGCAGGTTCATACATTAATTGGCTTCTGTAAATTGTCCCTTGTGTGTAGGATGGAGCTTGTGTCAAGGTAATCGATGGTTACGTGGAACTCGGATTCCTTATAACCTTATAGCAAGATTCCTTATAACAACCAATGCTATCCATGCAAGAATTGCCAACTCCACTAGGAAATCCAGATACCAGCGTAAAGATAGTCTTTACCAGACTTTATATTCGCACTAAACGTTATACCCTTTATCCTCTACCTGTAAACAGTGGACAGCGCGATTGGAATCATGTGTAGCCTTTTCTTTGATTGGTTAGCACGCAACACAAAGCTTTTCACACGTGACAATAATAAACTAAACCAACTTAAACGAAAGCAGATCAAGCCAGCCAAAGTTTAAGCGTGTACGTACAAGCAAAAACAGAAGACTTTAGATTTAGTTTTAGAGATACGGAAACAGGCCCACCAAGTCCGCGCCATCCAGCGATCATCCGTACATTAGATCTATCCTAGGGAGGTACGGTGGCGCAGCTGTAGAGTTGCTGCCTTACAGCGCCGGAGACTCGGGTTTGATCCCAACTCGGGGGTGCTTTCTGTACGGAGTTTTACGTTCTCCCCAAGACCACGTGGATTTTTCTCTAAAATCTTCGGTTTTCTCCCATACTCCAAAGACGTAAAGGTATGTAGGTAAATTGGATCGGTAAATGTAAAAATTGTCCCGAGTGTTAACATGCGGGGATCGCCGGTCGGCGCGGAACCGGTGGTCTGAAGGACCTGTTTCCGCGCTGTATCTCTAAACCTGCAAACTAAAAACACAAGGGACAATTTACAGCAGAAAATTAACCTACAAACCTGCGCATCTTTGGAATGTGGGAGGAAACCAGAGCACCCGGAAAAAGCCCACACGGTCACAGGGAAAACGTGCAGACTCCACGCGGACAGCACCCAAGGTCAGGATCAAACACGGGTCTCTGGCGCTCTGAGGCAGCGGCTCTACCACTGTGACACCCCATTGGAGAGAATTCAGTGAGTTCATTTTTATTAAACTGTAAACACTTAAAAGATTAGCAGCTATACTCCGCTCAGTTACTAAGACAAACGTCAACCAAAAATCTTTTCACTAAACATTTTGAACAATTTACTGGAACAAAACACAGCACCACCCTGTGGCTAGATTACGCAATCCAAAGGTGACAAACGTATCTGTCGTTCTAGTGATAAACATCAACCCTTCTTGTATTTAATAATTTTCTCAGGATCTAGGCAGCCCTTAATGCCCATCCTCCAAATGCCCTTGAGGTTGGGAACCACATTCTTGAACCATTTCAGTCTTTCTTTTACCAGATTGCTGCCTGGATTAGAGGGTTTCAGCTACAGGGAGAGGTCGGACAGAACTGGATTGTTTTCTTTGGAGGTTATGGGGAGATTTCATAGAAGTATTATGAGTATATAAAGTTACAGATAGGGTAGACAGTCAGAACCTTTTTATCCCAGGGTAGAATTGTCCAACACGAGAGGATATAGCTATAAGGTGAGAGGGGGAAGGTTTAATGGAGATGTGCGGGACAAGTTTTTTTGCAGTGGTGGGTGCCTGGAACACATTGCCAGAAGTGGTGGTGGAGGCAGATATGACACAGTAATTATTTTTAAGAGACTTTTGGTTAGGTGTATGGATATACAAGGATTGAGAGATATGGATCATGTGCAGGCAGTGGTGATTAATTTAGCTTGGCATTGTGTTTGGCATGGACATTGTGGGCCAAAGGGCCTGTTCCTATGCTGTGGATTTTCCCCAGAGAGGAAATGTCAAAGACTTGAGGGCATAGTTTTAATGTGAGAGAGGCATCGTTTGAAGGGGGTGTGCAGGATCATTTTCTTTGCATAGGGTGGTGGGTTGCGGGAACGCACTGCTGCGAGTGGTGGTGGAGGCAGATATGATAGTGGCTTTTAAGAGGCTTTTGGAAAGGCCCAGGGAATAGAGATATGGATTATGTGCAGAGTTAGTATCATGTTCAGCACATTGCAGATGAAGTGCCTGTTCCTGTACAGTTCTGTGTACAGTCTCTGCTTATAAAGCAGTCTTTTTTTTTTTTGCTACACTTACTGAATTATGCCCTGATATGCACATATAATAAAACAGAATAATTACCTGAGTACAAACAGTTTGTGATAGAAAAGCGAACAATCAGATTACTGATATGCAAAGTCCTGCCAAGGTCTATTACCCTTTTTATATCACAATTTCAATTAGGATTAAACTGGCCTTCCAATCTTAGATCCCCGTAATGATCTCTCTACTTTGGAATGCAATTTTGAGCGTTGCTATTTATTACTTGCATACTAACAAGTTTTCTCTGGCACAATAACCTTGATTTCAGATTCTGATATTGCAAGCCTCCAAATTGCAGCCTTGGCTCTCTGACCCGTATGCGTGGAATAGGTTTCCTGAAATCCTCTTTACCTCATTACCCCCTTAATTGTTTCATTGCCAAGTTGAACAAAGGATGGCACGGTGGCACAGCTGGTAGAGCCACCACCCCACGGCACCAGAGACCCGAGTATTATCCAAACCCTGGGTGCTGTCTGTGTGGAGTTTGCACGTACTCCCTGTGTCTGCGTGGGTTTCCTCCAGCTCACCCAAGGTCAGGATCAACCATGGGTCCCTGGCGATGTGAAGCAGCGGCTCTACCCATTGCACCACCCTATTTAAAAAACAATTTACTAACTCAAAACCCAGGCAACATTGCTGAACAAAACAGTTAGCATTACACCTTGCATCGAAACATACATCCGTCTGAAGAAGGGCCCAGATCTGAAACGTCATCTGACAATTTCCCTCCACAGATGCTGCCTGACCTGCTGAGTTCCTCCAGCATTTTGTGTTGTCCATGTAAATTTGGCAGTTTTTAAGTCAAACTAGCTTTGTGGTTAAATGCCTCCAGAATACTTGCCAATCGCTGCCCGAGTAGTTATATAAATGTAGAATCCAAACAAAAAATTAAGATGAAATTGAGCTGTTTCATTCATTCACGACTTTGAATCAGACATTTTAGGCTCCGACTTTCCCCACCAATTTCTTTTTTTTTTAGAAGTAATCAGTCATATGGCACCAAAGTGCCTAATATATATTTTCATAATACATTTTATGTACAACTTCTTTTTTTTTTTTTGTTACATTGAAAAAAGATGAGAATAAGAAAAAGAAGTTAGATAGTAAAGGATAGAAAGATGTGAAATATATAGTGTGTGATGAAAGAAAACGAGTAAATGAAGAAAGTTGAGACTTTCCTTCGTAATTTTTATCATTAATTCCCGTTCCCACTCTTCTCTAAGTACCTCTGTCGATGGTAGGTCTATATTTAGAATACTATTATATAAATAGGATATTAATTTTTGTGAGTCAGCTTCAATATTCATTGCTTCTTCCAATAAGTCAGGAGTTACTTTTTGATATCCTTGTATATATTTTTTCACAAAGTCGCAAATCTGAAGATATTTTAAATTTTGGTTGTTTTTCAATTTAAATTTTAATTGTAGTTGTTGGAATGATAGTAGGTTTCCCATTTCGTACATATCCCTGATCCTTCTAATTCCGAGACTTTCCCATTGGTTATATGTCTTATCAATAATAAGACATATAACCAATGGTTTAAATAAAGGGTTATTCGCAATTGGCATTAACAGTGATAGATTTCTTAATTTTAAAGATAATTTTATTTGTTTCCAAATTCTTATTGTACCATATATAATTGGGTTCTTCTTATATATTGTGTTATTCAGTTTTTTGGGGGAAAAGAGGATCGTTCCTATATTACAAGGATGACAATCCTCCTTCTCCATTTTTATCCATTCTGTCTGTTGTGTAGAACTATCCAACCAATAAATCATATTCTTAATATGCACTGCCCAGTAATAATACATAAAATTCGGAAGTGAAAGTCCCCCGACCTCTTTTGGTTTACATAAGTGTTTTTTTGTGATTCTATGTGATTTATAGTCCCAAATATAATTTGTAATGTTAGGTATAGTAATTGCGGTAGGAAGATCATTTTTATTGCATTTATTCTACCTAATAATGATAAGGGAAGTGTTTTCCAAAATTTAATCCGTGTATTAAGTTTATTTAATAAAGGTATGACATTAGCATTGAATAATGCTTTATATTTTCTAGTAATCTGAATACCCAAATATTTAAATTTTTCTGTTGCGATTTTAAAGGGGAACTTCAGTAAGTGTGTAGGTTCTTGAGGTTTTAATGTCATGATTTCGCTTTTGTTCCAGTTTATTCTATATCCAGAAAAAGACCTAAATTCCTCTATTAAGTTTAATAAATTTGGTATGCTCGTTTGTGACTTTGTAATATATAAAAGTATATCGTCTGCATATAATGAGATTTTATTCTTTGAGTCCCTGGTATTATAGCCCTGAATATTCGGATGAATTCTTATACTTTCAGCCAGGGGTTCTATCATAAGGGCAAATAGCAGGGGTGATAGTGCACATCCCACCAATTTCTTTTTAACTTCACGCAAGCCACACACTTTATAAAATAGTCTCGGTAACGTCCCACTGGGACCCGTGTAGAATTAAAAATTTGCTTGGTTCTGTCCAAGAAAAACAAAACACAAATTGGTTTCAAGTATTTATTAAAAGAAAATATACTGAATAAGATCATTGGAATGTCATTAAAGCAAGGATACATACTAAAAGCAAAATAATTTATCTGAATTAAATCACATCAGAATTAAACTGGCTCATGGTCAAATGTTGGATGTGATAATGTGGGTACCTAACATGGAGATGAGTGGTGCCCGAGGAACATAGAACAGCACAGGAACAGGCCCTTTGGCCCACAATGTCTGTGCCCAACATGATGACAAAATCTAATGTCTCCGGCCTGCATGTGATCCATATCCCTCCATTCCCTGCATATCTACATGCCTATCCAAAAGCCTCTTAAGTTCCACTGGAAGGAATGTGACGGCACTTAATTGATAATGAAAGCGTTAAAAGAATAAGTGGGTCGAGTTCTACAAAAGCAGGTAGTTTGGATCATGATAGGTTTAGATCAGATTTATAGTGTCATATAGTAAGGAAACATGCCCTTCGGCCCAACTCATCAATGCTGACCAAGATGCCCTCCTTAAGTTAATCCCATGATGCTTTCAAGAGAGTTAGATATAACTCTTAGGGCTAACAGAATCAAGTGATATGGGGAGAAAGCAGGAACTGGGTATTAATTTTATCTGATCAGCCATGATTATATTGAATGGCGGTGCTGGCTCCAAGGGCCAAATGGCCTATTCCTGCACCTATTTTCAATGCTTCTATTTGCCTAAAATGTTCCTACCCACGTACGTGGTCAAGTGTCTCTTAAATGCTGCCATTGTACCTGCCGCATCTACCTCCTCTGGCAGCTCATTCCATACACTCGCCACCCTGAGTGAAAAAGTTGTCCCTCATATTCCTATTAAATCTTTCCCCTCTCACCTTAAACCTAAGTCCTCTAGTTCTTGATTCTCCTACCCTCGGTAACATAATCTGTGCCATCACCCTATCAATTCCCCTCATCTGTTTATACAACTCTATAAGATCACCCCTCAGCCTCTTGCTCTCCAAGGAATAAAGTGCTAGCCTGCCCAACCTCTCCCTATAGATAGGCACAAAGTGCTGGAGTAACTCAACGGGCATCATGCCTCACTGAAGAATATGGATTTGTGACCTTTCGGGTCGCGACCCTTCTTCGGACTGATGAAATTGTCCCAACCTGAAACCACACCTCTCCATGGTCTCCAGAGATGTTGCCTGATCCGCTGGGCTACTCCAGCACTTTGTCACCAGCTGTTATATCTGTTCTTCCAGGGTGCATTACAGCCTAATAAATGCATTCAAAATTACACTCAATTTCTTGTAAGGAACTGGCCCCTAGATTACAACTGGAAAAACCTTACTCTGTCAGTGGTGGAAACACGGAACTGCAGATGCTGGTTTACAAAAAAAGACCCAAAGTGCTGGGTCTGTTTTGGTAAACCAGCAATTACAGTTCATTGGGTCTACATTTTTATAGAAGGCCAACAAGTGCAGTGTTGAATAATTACCAAGCAGAAACAGAGTTCCCTAAACGAGTTTTATCATATCAGAGGAGAAACGTTCTATCGCTCACCCCCACCCAGAACAGCAACGTCATCCTGTCTGAAGAAAGGTCCCGACCCAACAAGTCACCCATTCCTTCTATCCTGAGATGCTGCCTAACCTGTTGAGTTACTCCAGCATTTTGCTTCTATCTTCAGTTTAAACCAGCATCTGCAATTCTTTTCCAACACGTCATCCTGCAGTTTATTTAATCTTCCTTCCCACAACACTTTTCCAACAAACTAAACATGAATTTTGCACATACATTGTAATTATGTCGATTATTGTTATTATTATACGGCATTGCTGAGTATAAGTAAAAATAGCGTGGAATTAGGGGGAGGAAGGAATCTTTTTTTTGGTGGTTAAAGTGTGGTGGACATTTGCCGCTTGGGTTTAAAAGCGCATGCCCACCTTCAGCACCCTGTAGGCCATGGAGAAGGTGGTCGCCATGCCCACTATCCAGCTGATCCCTCGTGCGGGCTGGGGCAGAGGGGTCAGGTAGGCGATAGTGTGGAAGATGCGGGAACCGGCGAAGATTCGGAAATGCAGCAGCGCCGTGGTCAGGTCTGGCCCCGTGAGGGCGTACATTAAACCAAAACTGATGAAGGGGACAATATTCTCCAGGTCGTTCTGGTGGCACCTGCAAGAGGGGGCAGAAGAGACAAACATCTCAGGTATGTTCACAGTCTAGTTTAGTTTAGAGATACAGGATGGAAACAAGCTCATCGGCCCATGCAGCAGGGGCAGCGCAGTGGTAGAACGGTAAAGCTGCCACCTTACAGACTGTGACCATCCACCAGGTGGCGCCATCAGCAATGGCAGCCTCGTCTGTCTTTTTGTCTTTTTTGTTATTTTTAGTATATTTACTTTTTTTTTCCAATCCCTTACCTTGCCGGAGATGCGATTGTTTTCCGGATCGTATCTCCGGTCGCTCTGCGGCCTAACATCACGGAGCTAGCGGCCTTGCTCGAGACTGACTTTGAGCCCCACTTGTTGCTTTTTATTGGTAAGACTGTATGGCAAATTAAATTCCTTGTATGTTGCAAAACATACTTGGCTAATAAAGTGTGATTATGATTACAGCCCCAGAAAACCGGTTTCAATTCTGACCATGGGTGCTATCTGTGTGTAGATTGTACCTTCTCCCCGTGACTTACATGGGTTTTTTTTCCAGGATCACATTCCAAAGACGCACAGACTTGTAGGCTAAGTGGCTTGGTAAAATTGTAAAACATTGTTGTGTGCGAGTGTGTCACCAGTCGGCGTCGACATGGTGGGCTGAAGGGCCTGCTTCCATGCTGCAGCGCTAAACTAAACCAAAACCCTGGAGAACATGGATAGGCGACGCTTCAGGTCGAAATCTTTCTTCAGATTGATTGTGTCGGTGAGAATTGGCCCAAATACATCATGCTTCTGCACCCCCCACACATTTTTTTCCCTAATAATCCGTCTGAAGAAGGTCCCAACCCAAAACATCCATGTCACCTATCCATGTTCTCCATAGATGCTGTATGGCCTACTGAGTGACTCCGGCACTCTGTGTCTTTATTTGGTGAACCAGCAGCATCTGTGTGTTGTTGTGCCTCCATTTACCTCCTCACACGCTCCACATCCGGGTCGGTCTTCGTTAACTTTTTCCTGGTTTCTTCATCCTTGCCACCATGGGCCCGGGCATCCTCTGCGTTGGCAAAGGCCTGTTTACAAATCAGATTTTAAACATGTTAGCGGTAATTGAACAGAAACACAGTGCAAACAATTCTCTGCTTGTGGAAATCCAGACTTCTACTGATTGAAAGATACAGCATGGCAACAAGTCGTTCGGCCCACCAAGTCCACGGCGACCATCGATCACCCGTTCACACTGGTACTACGTTATCCCACTTTCTCATCCACTCCCTACACACTGGGGGCACTTTTACAGAGGGTCAATTAACCTACAAACCCACACGCCTTTGGGACGTGGGGGGAAACCAGAGCACCCGGAGAAAACCCAAGCGGTCACAGGGAGAACGTGCAAACTCCACACAGAGCGCAGCCGTAGTGAGGTTCGAGCCCGGGTCTCTGGCGCTGGGACGCAGCAGCGCTACCCGCTGCGGCATTGTGTCCTCAGAAATATTTGAGTAAGCAATTTAAAGTTCTGAAATTAATTCTGATGGGATCCTATTACAAATAGTGTCTATATCGCTAAAATTAAAAAAATCTGTTATAACGAAAAGACCAAAAGCCTTATTTAGTACATGCCTCGCACAAGTACATATCAACTGCTACGGGATTAATAATCTGATATTCCTCATGGAGAAATGCAGAAAAATTTAAGCACAGATGTAATAAAAATGATAATTTTCTTTTGCAAACATAAAGTCTACAGTAAACCCTCACTTGGGGGGAGGCTGCTGTCCGTTATTGCTGATTGTCCGCTATAACTGAGTGAGGGGTGTAAAGATTCTCCCTTCACAGATGGGCCCGGTACTCGGGCCCAGGTGGAGGCAAGGAGGGGGGGGGGGGGGGGGGGGGGGGGAAATCTCCCCCCCCCCCAAAGGAAGAAGGGTCAGAGACAGTCAGGCCTTCGCTGGGAGAGCTGGGAAGGAGGGAGGAAGCAAGGACTACCTGAAATTGGAGGTAAATGTTCATAGCGCTGGAGTGTGAACTGCCCAAGCGAAATATGAGGTGCTGCTCCTCCATTTTGCAGTGGGCCTCACTCTGGCCACGGAGGAGGCCCAGGACAGAAAGACACATCAGGTTGGTTATTGCGAACCGGACGGAGGCGTTGGGCGAAGTGGTCACCTCTTCCTTTCATCTTCCCCCCCTTCCTCCTCCCCCCCCCCACATCAGTCTGAAGAAGGGCCTCGACCCGAAACTTCACCTATTCCTTTGCTCCAAAGATGCTGCCTCATCCTCTGAGTTTCTCCTCCAGCATTTTTGTCTACCTTTGATCGTTTATGTTGTTATTTATTCCTTATGTGGAGAGGTTCAATGGTTTAAATGGAATATATCCATTTCAATCTTAGCATTTATTACTTTTAAAGACTTGTCCCACCCCAGTCATACCTTCTACTCCCCATTCCCGTCAGGCAGAAGGTAGAAGCTTGAAAATGTACACCACCTGCCTCAGGAACAGTTTCCTCCCCTCAGTAATCAGGCTTCTGAGCGGCCCTTCCATAAGCTAGGGTACTGTCCAATTCACCTCTACCCCATTGCGGACATTGGACCTTGTCTCTGGAACTGATGCGCTACAATGCTGAGAACTAGATTCTGCACTCTGTATCTTCCCCTCTGCTCTACCTATTGTACTTGCATTTGGCTTGATTGTATTCACATAGTATTTTGAATGGATAGCACACAAACAAAAGCTTTTCATTGTAACTCAGTTCATGTGACAATAATAACCTCATCCTTTCAAATGAAAATTAGCGATGCCAACAATTTAATAACAAACATTTATCAAGAGAGAGCATGTGTTCCAGATTATTGACAACACATGACAAAGTGCATAAAGAGGCAAGCTCAAACATGAAGTTAAGATCATTTGGAAGTTTCAACCCAAACACACAATTGAGGCGCCACATTTTGTAGAGCCGCTGCCTCACAGCACCAGAGACCCGGGTTCGATCCTGACCTCGGGTGCCGTCTTTTGGTGGAGTTTGTCCATTCTCCCAGCTTTCTCCGGCTGCTCCAGTTTCCTCCCACATCCCAAAGACTTACATGTTTGTGGGTTAATTGGCCCTCTGTAAAATTGCCCAGTGTGTAGGGAGTGGATGAGAAAGTGGGAGCACATAGAACTAGTGTGAACAAGTGATGGTCAGCATGGACTTGTTGGGCCGAAAGTGTCTCCACGCTGTATTTTTCAATCACAATTAAGACAAAGTGATTTACTATTTTTTTAGAATTAGAATTAGATTCCTTTATTGTCATTCAGACCTTTCGGTCTGAACGAAATTATGTTGCCTGCTGTCATACACAGATTCAATAATAACAAAACATACAATAAACACAAATTAAACATCCACCACAGTGAGTTCACCAAGCACATCCTCACTGTGATGGAGGCAAAGTCTTAGTCTCCGTCTCTTCCCTCCTTGTTCTCCCTCTGCGCTGAGGCGATCGATCCAGGCCGAAGATGCCGTCCTCCAGTCCAGCGGACCTCCGTGGTGATGTCGCCGCCGCCGAAAGCCGGAACGGCCCGCCACAGCATCAGCTCCGAGCCGCCGCCCCAGCTCCGGGTCCCGCAGTCTCCGCTCCGGGCCGCCTCCCCAGCTCCAGGTCCCGCAGTCCGCTGCTCCAGGTCCCGCAGTCTCCGCTCCGGGCAGCCGCCCCAGCTCTGGGCAGCCGCCCCAGCTCCAGGCCGCTGCCCCAGCTCCGGGTCCTGCAGTCTCAGCTCCGAGCCCCGCTGCATCAGCTCCAGGCCGCCGCCGAAAGCCAGAAAGCTGCACCAGCAAGTCGGGCCACTGCTGCCTTAGCCCCGAAGATGGCCAGCCTCTCGTTGGTAAGTCCTGGCTGGCTCTGCCTCCGGAGCCTCAGGGTCGGTCGCAGCTTGGAGGCCGCCAGCTCCGCCATTAGGCCTCAGCGCAGACGGAGGCAGAGAAGGGGGATACGACACGAAAAAGTCGCATTCCCCCGAAGGAAGAGACAGAGAACATGTTTCACCCCCTCTAACACAACCCAACAACAAACAAGACGAAAAAACAACAGAGAAAAAAAAAACTATTGATGATTTAGCTGATAAATTGTATCGAACAGCAATGACAATATTTGTTGCTTAAGTCAAGTGGATCTGAAATATTTCCTTTTCACAGGTTCATGATTTTTAATATCTGCATTTTGTTTTTTTACATAGAATTTGATTTTGTTAAAGTCTCAATAGCAAGAAAGCATAGAATGCTCCAATTAGTTTAAAATAGGAGCAAACTCAATTCATTCTTTCTTCAAGAATGAACACAAAAACAGGGATGTAATGCTGAGACTCTATAGGGCACTGGTCAGGTCGCATTTGGAATATTGTGAGCAATGTTGGGCTGAGGAAGGATGTGCTGGCTCTGGAGAGGGTCCAGAGAAGGTTTCCAAGAATGATCCCAGGAATGAGTGGGTTAACATATGATGAGTGTTTTATGGGACTGGGCCTGTACTCACTAGAGTTTAGAAGAATGAGGGGTGACCTCATTGAAACATACAGAATAGTGAAAGGCATAAAGAGTGGATGTGGAGAGGATGTTTCCACTAGTGAGAGTCTAGTACTAGAGATCATAGCTTCAGAATTAAAGGATGTTCTTTTTGGAAGTTGAGACAAATTTCTTTAGTCAGAGGGTGGTGAATCTGTGGAATGTTTTGCCACCAAAGGCTGTGACGACCATCAGTGGATATTTTTAAGGCAGAGATAGATTTTTGATTAGTACAGATTTCGGAGATTATGGGGAAAAGGCAGAAGAATGGGGAGAGATAGATGAGCCATGATTGAATGATGGAGTAGACTTGATGGGCCGAACGGCCTAATTCTGTTCCTATCACTTATCACGTGGAAGCTTTTAGTTAATTGGTTGACTATGTTGACTATGTAATAATGTGAACTTGCACCATAATTTTATGATGATGAATTTTGAACATCAAAAATACAAAACTGAACTAAATATATTCCATTCAAGGTAAATCGAATTTCCAGTTACAATTATTAACAATCAAGGTTTCTTCACTGACATGGTATTTCCTGTTTAGAGATACAACGTAGAAACAGGCCCTTCGGCCCACCGAGTCCACGTCGACCATCGATCACCCATTCACACTAGTTCTATGTTATCTCACTTTCTCATCCACTCCCTACATATACACTAGTACAATTTACAGTCCCCAAGATAAACAAGGAACTGCAAATTCTGGTATACCAAAAAAAAATACACAAATGCTGGAGTAACTCAGGGGGCATGCAGCATCTCTAGAGAACATGGATAGGTGATGTTTCAGGTTGGGTCTGGTCTGAAGAAGGGTCCCAACCCGAGACGTCAACCATCCATGTTCTCCAGAGAAGCTGCCTGATACGCTGAGTTACTCCAGCACCATGTGTCTTTTTTCCTCCTCACTATTTCATTGTTTTGCAATTAGAATTAAAGTGTTTAATTCTCATAGAAACATAGAAACATAGAAATTAGGTGCAGGAGTAGGCCATTCGGCCCTTCGAGCCTGCACCGCCATTCAATATGATCATGGCTGATCATCCAACTCAGTATCCCGTACCTGCCTTCTCTCCATACCCCCTGATCCCCTTAGCCACAAGGGCCACATCTAACTCCCTCTTAAATATAGCCAATGAACTGGCCTCAACTACCCTTGTGGCAGAGAGTTCCAGAGATTTTCACTCTCTGTGTGAAAAAATACGCAGCAAATATCAACAGAATATTGAAATTCTTATTTGCAGCAGTTTTACAGGCACATAAGAGGCAATAACAGCAAAGACTTATCAGTTATTCTAAGTACATCATGATGGTGGTAAAGAACTAAAGTACATGGTGCAAAGTCTGGAGTGATTCGGTGCTGAAATAGGGTTGAGGTTAGTGTTGTGCAGCGTGGTTCAAGAAACTGATGGCTGTTGGGAAGAAGTTGCTCTTGAACCTGGTGATCACAGTTTTCGGGCTCCTATATCTTCTTCCCAATAGCAGAAGTGAAATGAAGTCCTTCTTCCTCCCCTCCCCTCTCCCTCGTCACCCCTCTCCCTCGTCACCCCTCTCCCTCCCTCCCCCACCCCTCGCATTCCCTCCCGTCCCATCGAATCAACGGGATGGGAGGGAATGTGAGGGGTGGGGGCCCTTCGGCCCAACGTGCCCACACCGACCACCATGTCCCGTCTACACCAGCCCGTTAATGTCCCTTACATGCCCCGTCTACACCCACCTTTTTGTCCCTGATTTGGGAGTGAGAAAGTTGGCAACTCCATTCAGCACAGACATTGTGGGCTGAAGGGCCTGTTACTGTACTATTCCATGTTTTGTTCTTGTGCAATCTTCAGGCAGTAACTGAGTGAATCGACTTTTTTTTTAATATACAAATCGATAAGGTGCCATTTTAAAATCACTTAATGTCATTCTTCTTGCGAACCTTGTTTATAGATTAACTTACCCCACGAGTCATCCTAAAATAGCCCGTCAAGGGTCCCATAAGCATCATCTTCAGCACCACGATGCTGGCATACGTGGAATAAGCCAGGAAAACCTCGTCTTTAAATATATCCAACATCTCCAAGCCAGGAAATCAGCAAACGCTGGAAAAACACACAGATAAAAACACACAGGTTAAATAATGATTGATGCTTTAAAATTACACTCCAGCCGCCAGCGTCCCTGCCTCGGCGACTGGCGTGCACTTTTAAAGCAACGGGTAAAAGTTTGCTTCTAACTTTTTAAGAGGCTGCAAGAAGTTGTTGTACTTGTGTGAAACTCTGCTACAGCTCGACAACTCCCTGCTGATGCCTCTACTGCCGCCGCATACTGGAGGACCGCGCCGTCCCGCCCTCTCAGTCCCGTCTGCCAACACCAGCGTCATCTGCGGCAACGTGCGGCACTTCGGCCCAACCCCTCCATACTAGCCCATCTACGCCAATCCCATTTACCCGCGTTTTTTTTTCGTCTACCTTTTCATTTCTCCCTTCACAGTTTATTCATCGGCTCTAACATGGGAAGTGGCAGTGCTTCTAAAACTGTGAGCAGCAAAAAATTGCTGTTTAACAATGAAATATTCGTTTTGTTCAAGAAGGAACTGCAGATGCTGGGAAATAGAAGGTAGTCAAAAATGCTGGAGAAACTCAGCGGGTGCGGCAGCATATATGGAGCGAAACCCTTCTTCAGACTCAAAGGACCATTGGATGAGCGGCTATTTCAATTATATCGTACTAAAAAGGATGCTGGTTTATGAATGAGTGAATTAATGATGAATGAATGAATAAGATTATAATCCAAGTATTCACTTACAAGGAATTCTCCATTAATACCAAAGATGGACACAAAGTGCTGGAGTAACTCAGCGGGCCAGGCAGCTTCCCCGGAGAGAAGGAATGGGTGAAGTTTCGGGTCGAGTCCCTTCTCAAACTGAGAGTGGAGAAGGTCTGAAGGGGAGAGGGAAACGAGAGGAATGGAAGGGTAAGGTGTGAAAACAAGAGATCAAAGGGGATGTGGTTCAAGGAGAATGTAGAACAGATCATTGTTAGCTAGGGGAGGGGAACAACGAGGCATACAGTGTAAAATGTAATCATGTGGGCAGGAGAACAATCTCCATCTGCAGTTCCTTCCAACACATTTCGTCTGATCCCATGAGGGATACATTGTTGTGATCTGTGGACATGGTGAATAGACTTTATGTGGAGGGGTGGGGGGTTGAGTAGTGGAAGGTGAGGGGGAGGGAGGTGTTTTTTGTAGAAATGACCTCTATTGGACAATTTAATGTTCATACCGTTGGAATGTAAGCTGCCCAAGAAGAATATGAGTAAGCTGCCCAAGAAGAATATGAGGCGCTGTTCCTCCAGTTTGTGTGTGGCCTCACTCTGCCAATGGAGGAGACCCAGGACAGAAAAGGTCAGTGTGGGAATGGGAAGGGAAGTTAAATTGAGATATTCGATATATTGTACAACTTATATATTATACAACTTATTTTAATACATGGAAGTGCAAGGTGTTGCATTTTGGGCAGTCTATCAAAGGCAGGACCTATACAGTGAATGGAAGGGCTCTGGGGGGTGTTGAAGAGCAGGGATCTAGGAGTGCAGGTACATTGCTCCTTGAAGGTGAGGTGACAGGTAGATAGGGTGGTCAAGAAGGCTTTTGGCACATGGACCTCCATCAGTCAGTATTCAGTATAGAAGTTGGGAAGTCATGTAACAGTTATATAAGACATTGGTGAGGCCGCATTTAGAGTATTGTGTTCAGTTTTGGTCATTGTATTAAAGGAAAGAAGTTGTCAAGTCGTAAATGGCACAGAGAAGATTCACGAGGATGTTGCCAGGACTTGTGGGCTTAAACTACAGGGAGAAGTTGAGTAGGCTGGGACTCTATTCCTTGGAGCGCAGGAGGATGAGGGGTGATCTTATAGAGGTATACATACTCATGAGATGAATAAATCGGGTAAATGCACAGATTCTTTTGTTCAGAGTAGTGGAATCGAGAACAAGAGGACATAGGTTTAAGGTGAGAGGGGGGAGGATTTCATAGATACCTGAGATGTAAATTTATTACACAAAGGGTGGTGGGTATATGGAACAAGCTGCCGGAAGATGAGGTTGAGGCAGGTACTATCATAGCATTTAAGAGACTTTTGGACAGGTACATGGATAGGACAGGTTTAGAAGATAATGGGGCAAAAGCAGGTAGGTGGGACTAGTGCAGATGGGGCATGTTGTTCGGCATGGACAAGTTGGGCCGAAGGGCCTGTTACCACACTGGATAACTCTGAATTTGTAACAAGTATCAACTTACAAATATGCGCAACATTTTGAAATCAAGTGCCTTGGAAACTGAGGAGCTTGCTACAATTTGTATTGCTTGTTGCAAATGACTCGCTACAGTTGCAGAGAATAGCAGAACAAGGTGGAGCTTCACCCCAGAGTCCTGCGTCCTCTGCGGCGATATGAATGATGCACTGTTCTGGTGTTGATTGGGCGGGCAGCATCAGTCAGAGGGGGGATTGGTCCAGGGTTTGTGGTTTGCCTAGATACTAGATTCTGTCACGGACACCAATCCTTCCTGAGATCTTCAACAGCCCAGTATTTGCAGCAGCCAACATGAAGCCGACTTGGTTATTAAAAACAACAGCAGGATCTTAGGGCGGCACGTTGGCGCAGCGGGTAGAGCTGCTGCCTCACACTAGCGCTGTACACCCAGGTTCGATCCTGACCTCGGGTACTGTCTGTGTTTGGAATTTGCACATTCTCCCTGTGACCGCGTGGGTTTCCTCCAGGTGCTCCGGTTTCCTCCCATGTTCCAAAGACGTGTGGGTTTGTAGGTTAATTGGCCCTCTGTAAATTGCCCCGAGTGTGTAGGGAGTGGATGTGAAGGTGGCGTAACACAGAACTAATGTGAACGGATGATCGATGGTCGGCGTGGACTCGGTGAGCCGAAGCGCCCATTTCCTTGCTGTATCTTTCAATTCCATCAATCAACCAATCAATTCAATCAATCAATCTTACTCCAGCATTTTGTGTCTATTTTCGGTGTAAATCAACATCTGCAGTTCCATCCTATACAATCAATCTTAATCAGCTGGGAAAGTTTGCTGAGGAATGGTTAATGGAGTTTAATGCAGATACGTGTGAGGTGTTGCATTTTGGAAAGGAAAAACCAGGGCAGGACCTACACAATGAATGGCAGGGCCCTGTAGAGTGTTGTAAAGCAGAGGGCCTCTTTCCACTGTATCATAGAGTCACAGTCATACAGCATGGAAACAGGCCCCGACAGACCAACTTGCCCACACCGACCAACATGTCCCATCTACACTAGTCCCACCTGCCTGCGTTTGGCCCATTTCCCTCTAAACCTAAACTAAAACTAAGCTAGATCTCACCAACACATATCAAGACCTGTCTTGGCTGGCAATGAGATTGGGCCCTCCCAGTGAGATCAGGACTTGGTGGGCCAAAGGGCTTGTTTCCTGGCTATATCTCTAAACTAAACTACCATGTCAGTGAAGAAACCTTGATTGTTAACAACTGTCACTGTGAAATTCGGTTCACCTTGGGTGGAACATATTGAGTTCAGTTTCTATCTAGTTTTGATGTACAAAGTTCATTGTCATACAATTATTGCGCAACTTCACGTTATCACATGGCCATGTTAACCAACTAAAAGCTTCCTCATGGGAAGAATGTTGAATTTTAACCTAATTGGAGCATTTCCATGATTTCTCTCTTTTGTGAATTTACCAAAAACAAATGACTGTGTGTAAAAAAGCACAAAAGACAGATATTAAAAATTCAGAACCTGTGAAAAGGGAAATATTTCATATCCAGTTGACCCAAGTAACATATATTGTTGTTGCCGTTTTATATCATTTATCAGTCAGATCCCTCCTGCATCATCAGAATCTTACTACCAATGCAGGCTGCCCTCGGGGCGGCTGTCACCAATGTTGGCACAGTCTCAATGGGTCGAAGGGCCTGTTTCTGTGCTATATGACTCTGAAACAATTTCTCTCTACTCTGTTTAGTTTATTGTCATTTACACCAGAATGCAATGAAATTCCTTGTTGGCGTGAAGTTCACAGAGTATACACTTTCCACAGATGCTGCCGGATCAGCATTTTCTGTTTTATTTCAAATTACCAGCATCTACACTTGTTTGATTTTCACTTAATATTGCAGCCCAGTCCATCCCACAGACCAGACTCCCCACCGTTGACTCAGTCTACACTTCACGCTGCCTCAGGAAAGCAGCCAACATAATCAAAGTCTTGCCCCACACCGGTCATTCCTTCTTCTCCCCGCTCCCATCAGACAGAAGATACAGAAGCTTGAAAGTGCACGCCACCACACTGAGGAACAGCTTCTTCCCCTCTGTCATCAGGCTTCCGAACGGCCCTTCCATCAGCTAGAGTACTGTCTGATTCACCTCTACCCCATTGTGGACAATGGACTTTGTCTGGAACTGATGCGCTACAATGCTGAGAACTATATTCTGCACTCTGTATCTTCCCCTTTGCCCTACAGATTGTACTTGAGATTGACTTGGTTGCATTTTTTATAACATTATCTAATCTGTTTGGAAAGCGTGCAAAACAAAGCTTTTCACTGTACCTCAGTACACATGACAATAATAAACCTAAACCTAATATCCTTGTGCTTATCTGATAGCCTCTTAAACGCCACTTTCATATCTGGCTCCACCACCACCCCTCGCAGCATGTTCAATTAAACCCACTCCCAAATTTAAACTTAAAACTAAAATATATTTAAACCTAAACCTCAATTTAAACCTAAACCTGAACAGAAACCTAACGCTAACGCAACTTTACTTCAGCCAGACGTCTCCCCGCTGTTTCTCATGGATAAGAACCAGCAGTTGGGGACATCCAGAGGAGGGGACAGGTTGGGGAAAGCCATGTGTTGTCTGCACAGAATCCGATCTGTGATCAGGCGACTGAGAAGGGAGAGGGTGGATCATAGTGCTGCGCAGAGTACTTGCCAAAATTCCTCTGGTGCAGCAGACCCATGAATGGAGCTGGCACCAAGACTTCATCTGCCAACACTTGTGTCCATGCCAGCACAGGCTGGCAAGGCATCCCAATCCATCCAGTCCCCCATTGCCAAAGAGGAGTCCAAGTGCCCGGTGCAATTATCAGAGTTTCAGGTGAAATATCACCGACTGTTTACCAAAATAAAATAAAAACAGTGCTGGAGGAACGTGGGCGGCACAGTAATGCAGCGGGTAGAGCCAGAGACTCGGGTTTGATTCTGACCGGGAGCTGTCTGTGTGGAGTTTGCATGTTCTCCCTGTGACAACATGGGCTTCCTCCAGCAGCTCCAGTTTCCTCCCACATCTCAAAGACATGTGGGTTTGCAGGTTAATTGGCCCTCTGTAAATTACCCCCGTAGAGTGTAGGGAGTGAATGGGAAAGTGGGATAGCATAGAACTAGTGTGAACGGGTGATCAACGGATGGCGTGGACTCGGTGGGCTGAAGGGCCTGTTTCTATGTCATATCTTTCAAACAAACTTCAAATCAACTCAGCGGGTCAGCTCAACAGCCTGAAGAATTCCCCCCCGAAACATTGCATTCGCTAAAGATGTGCCTAGGAGATTGTAGATCCTGTAGATCCCAGTTTCGATGGTTCACAAGTCTATTTGTAGTGATCAAAAGTCGGAATACCCGTGAGTTTAGTTTAGTTTACCGGGATACAGCGTGAAACAGGCCCACCACATTTTGACCATCGATCAAGTCTTTGTTTTCTAGAGTAACTCAGTGGGACAATGTTCAATTATCATATGTACTGAAATGGAACAATGAAATTCTTACTTGCAGCAGCGTAGCAAGTCTGTAAACAAAATACTCATAGATAACGTAAAAAACTTGTTAAATATGCCCCAAATTATCTAGTCTTCTTGGTGTTTGTAGGTTTCAATAGAATACACATTCTTGCTTTGGGATTGACCTGCGTAGCAAGGTATGGATCGATCCCTTTGGCAAGATCTTCAGATTCTTTGCCTTTGGAATTTTGTGGCAGGGTGTTTGTACATGAGTAATTGGTCTGTGACAATCAACGTCTGGTGTCAGGCTCAATCCACTTACCACTAATGCTAAACTCCACACACATTGCTGGCATACTTGAGCTAATAAGGTGGTATTATGATCTTGTTTCACGTCTGATAAGGTCACAGTCTGAATCAATACATTTTTGCAATGATGAAGTCCAGGCCCACAACTTGCTCTGCATTCTCAAATTGGTGGTGCAGCGGTAGAGTTGCTGCCTGACAGCGCCAGAGACCCCGGTTCGATCCTGACCACTGGTGCTGTCCGTACGAAGTTCATCCATTCTCCCCGTGACCTGCGTGGGTTTTCTCAGGGTGCTCCGGTTTCCTCCCACACTCCAAAGGCGTAGAGATTTGTAGGTTATTTGGCTTCGGTAAAAATGGTAAATTGTCCCTAGTGTGTGTGGGATATTGCTGGTGTACAGGCATTGCTGGTCGGCGCAGACTCGGTGGACCAAAGGGCCTGTTTCTGTGCTGTATCTCAAAACTAAACTAGTTTTCCAAGTTTTGAAATGTTATCGTGTGTCCACAACCAATTCCCCCTTTCTTAAAGCACAGATTGTGTTCATAGTTAAGATCAGCAAACTCGTTAACTGTTGCCCTCAGTCTTACAATGGATAAATGTCTGAGGAAGTGAAGATAGACACAAAGTGCTGGAGTAACTCAACGGGTCAGGCAGCATCTCTGGAGAACATGGATTGGTGATGTTTCTGGTTAGAACCCTTCAAACTGAAAGATAGAGATGGGGGGTGGGGGAATGGCGGGGTGGGGAGGGGAACTGGAGGTGAGAAAAGACAGGATCAAAACAGGGCCAGCAACAGTTGACCTCAGGAAGGGTGGTCTAATGAAGTGAAGCAGTAACTAGAGAATATATTGACAACTAGAGCGCTGTGAGGAGAGCAGAGTGATAACGCTGCCTGTCGGAATCTGACAGAAGCAGAAGTAAGAAGCCAGAGGTGAATATCAAGTTTCTAAAGCATAGAACAGTACAGCACAGGCCCATAATGTCCATGTCAAACATGATGATAACACCATCTCTTATCTACTTGTCCATAACCCATCTCCCTCCATTCCCTGCATATCCATGTGCCTATCCAAAAGCCTGTTAAACACCACTATCATATCTGCCTCCACCACCAACTCTGGCAGTGTGTTCCACGCACCACTCTCTGCGTAAAAAACCCTCTCCCGCACATCTCCTTTCAACTTTTGCCCCTCTCACTTAAAATGATCTTCTCTGACATTTGACGTTTCCATCCAAGGAGAAAGGTTCTGACTGTCTACCCAGTCTATTTATTTAAGAAAGAACTGCAGATGCTGGCTACCCTATCTCTACCTCTCAGGTTTTACACACTGGTATCAGGTCTCCCGTCACCCTCCGACGTTCCAGACAAAACAATCCAATTCTGGGCAACGTCTCCTTGTAGCTGATACCTTCTGAACTAGGCATCATTCTGCTAAAGCTCCTCTACACCCTTTCCAAAGCCTTCAAGTTCATTTCGTATTAGGTCGCCCGGAACTACACACACAATACTCCACGTGCAGCTCAACCAGAGTCCTATAAAGCTGCATCACGACTTCCTGACTCTTGTACCTCAATACCCTGGCCTTTGAAAGCAAGTATACCACACGCCACCTTCACCACTCTATCACCTTGTGTTGCCAATTTCAGAGAGCTATGGATTTTGAATCCCATGATGCCTTTGTACATCAATGCTGTTAAAAGTCATCATTACTGTCCCCTTATATTCGACCTACCAAAATGTTCACTCTTCCTCTGGCTAAAATCCATCTATCATTTCTCCGCCCATTTCTGTAGGTGACCTATATCCCGCTATATACCTTGACAGCCTTTTAGTTATGGATTCATATAGTCATGGAGTCATTTTGCATGGAATTATGTCCTTCCGCCCAACTTATTCATTCCAACCAAGATGCCTCATCTACACCAGTCCCACCTGCCCATATCTCCCTAACTCTTTCTCATCCACCTACCTGTCCAAATGTCTTTTAAATGTTGTTATAGTACTTGCCTTAACTACCCCCTCTGGCAGCTTGTTCCATAGACCCACCACCCTCTGTGTGAAAGGTTTCCCCTCAGGATCCTATTAAATCTTTCCCCTCTCACCTTAAACCTATCTCCTCTGGTTCTTGATTTTCTACGCTGGGTAAAAGATTCTGTGCATTCACTCTATCTATTCCCCTCAAGATCTTACGCACCACCATAAGATCACCCCTCAGCCTCTGGTGCTCCAAGGAATAAAATCCTTTCTTGATAACATCCTCCTAAATCTTCTCTGCACCCTTTCCACTTAATGACATCTTCCTCACTGTCATGTCCAGACAGCTTCAGGACACATCAAATGAAGAAACCAGAGGTGAATATGGCGTTTCTGTATTTGTATTATTTTAAAGACTATGTAATGCGAGTCTTTAGGTTTAGGTTTATTAACGTCACATGTCCCGATGCACAGTTTGCATGCTATCCCAACTGATCAGATATACTGTCCCATACATAGATTCAATCAGTTAGAACAAATGAGAAGATACAAAGTGCAGAATATAGTTCTCAGCATTACAGAGCATCAGCTCCAGAGACTTCTACTTTTGTGTCCATCTTCCATGTTTTAAATGTTGATCTCGCTGTCATCGTTTGCCCTGAAAAGGACGCAAGCTTCCGGCAACAATCAGTGGGACCATCAGTGGGAGCCGGAAGCTTCAATAGATGATGGTGGTAGCAGAATTAGCTCGGGATACTTCCAGTTTCCAGCCCCCGCGACTTCTGCTCTGGGGCAGTTCCAGAGACAAAGTCCAATGTCCGCAATGGGGTAGAGGTGAAAGTCCCGACACACCATGGACAATTTTGCAGAGGGCCAATTAACCTACTGTCCCACAGGTCTTTTGGATGTGGGAGGAAGCCCACGCAGTCACAGGGGGAACCTGCAAACTCCATGCAGACAGCACCCAGGGTCAGGGGTAGAGATACATAGTGCAGAATATACTTCTCAGCATTGCGGTGCATCAGTTCCAGAGACAAAGTCCAATGTCCGCAATGGGGTAGAGGTGAATCGGACAGTACCCTAGCTTATGGAAGGACCGTTCAGAAACCTGATAACAGAGGGGGGGGGGGGGGGCGAAGCTGCTCCTGATTCTGCCATTCTTCAATAAGTGAGTGTTGGCTGACTGAGGCAGCAGGAGGACGCGATGTACCCATTGTGAAATAGTTGCACATGCTTGTGGAATTCACAGTGTACATCCCACCATCCTGGTAATGGAACAGTAAGCAGAGGCAGGTCCACTGCGCGGACAGCAGGCGATCGGGGATGGCCGCGGTGGGTCTGGAACATCCACAAGGAACCGACGTGGACCCTTCCCAGCGGAGAGGAAGGAAGCAGGGAGGGGGCCGGAGAGGTGCGGTGCACCATTCCAGGAAGAAGGTGCAGATTGTGCTCTGCCTGCTTCTGGTCGAGCTGTGTGAGCGCTTCACTCACTTTGGGATTGTCTGCAACATGGTTCTGTTCTGCACCCTGAAGCTGGGCTGCAGGAACCATCAGGCTGCCATGGTCAACCTGTGCTTCGTTGGAGCTAACACCTTGACTCCCGTCCTGATGGGCTGGCTGGTCGACTCTTGCACGAAGAGAACTGCACTGGTTTACATCTGCGCACTCCTCCACTTCACAGGTATGGAACCCATCGGCATTCACTGTTGAGATAGTGCCATATCCCCTGCTACACCGGACAAGGGGGGACCCCTTCCACCCAGGCAACAGACTGTTCCAGCTGCTACAGTCAGGCAAACGCCTCCGTTGCCATGCTGTGAAAATGGAGAGGATGAGAAGGAGATTCTTCCCAGAGGCCATTAGGACTGTAAACTCCTATCTCACCAGGGACTAACTTTACTGAACCAATTTACTGTTGTGTGGTGTCTTTTTTAAATTGCTGTTTATTTTTCGTTTTTTTCCCTCCCACTAACATGTGAATATGTGATTCTGTTCCATTCTGTTTGTAGTTTTTTTGGACAATCCGCGAGCATTGCCACTTTTTCATTTCACTGCACATCTCGTATGTGTACGTGACAAATAAACTTGACTTGACTGATAAGGGCCAATCTGTGTTTAATTATAGGTAGACACAAAATGCTGGAGTAACTCAGCAGGACAGGCGGTCTGAAGAAGGGTCTCGACCCAAAACGTCACCCATTCCTTCTCTCCAGAGATGCTGCCTGTCCCGCTGAGTTACTCCATCATTTTGTGTCTACCTTTGATTTTAACCAGCATCTGCAGTTCTTTCCCACCCACACAGTGTGTTTTAATTATCATGGGTACCAAAATGGAGAGAAGAATTTTACATAGTTATCTGTTTAGTAGTGCATACTGGTAGCATAGTTGGTGAGAGCAGATATTGAGGGAGGTGGTTCTAGGTCACCGGAACTAACTGTTGAGCCCTCCCAAGGCGTCATGAGAGTCATAGAGTCTTACAGCGTGGAAATGGGCCCTTTGGCCCAACTTGTCCACATTTCCCTTGATAGTTCTGTTCGTGAAGATGAAACCCATAGATGTTAAAGATTAATTCGATCCGTGGAGGTGAAGGTTAGCTAAGAAATGGATGACAAATTTGATGTGAAATAGATAGAGGCATCTGGCGTGGAAACAGGCCCACACTAGCCGACATGTACTGTCCACAGGAGAGGAGGAATGGGTGACTTTTCGGGTCAAGACTTCTTCAGACCCGAAACGTCACCCATTTCTTCTCTCCAGAGATGCTACCTGTCCCGCTGAGTTACTCCAGCATTTTGTTTCTACCTTCGATTTAAAACCAGCATCTGCAGTTCTTTCCGACACCTGTTCCGTCTACACTAGTCCCACCTACCTGCGTTTGACCCATATCCCTCTAAACCTGTCCATCCACGGACCTATCTAAATGATTTTTAAATGTTGCGATTGTACCTGCCTCAACTATCTACTCTGGCAGCTCATTCCAAACACCTACCTCTTTGTGTGAAAAATCTGATTCTTATAAAATCTCCCCCCCCCCTCCACCCCTCCTCCTCACCTGAAACCTATGTCCTCTGGTTCTCGATTCCTCTGCTCTGGGCAAGAGACTCTGTGCTACCTTATCTATTCCACTCTTGATCTTATACACCTCTATAAGATCACCCTCATCCTCCTGTGCTCCAAGGAATAGAGTCCTAGCTTGCTCAACCTCTCCTCATAGCTCAGGCCCTCGGGTCCTGGCAACGTAAATCTTCTCTGCACCCTTTCCAGCTTGACAACATGTTTCCTACAACATGGTGCCCGAAACTGAACACAATACTCTCGATGTAGACAGTGGCTCTACCAGCTGCGCCACTGCGTCTGCATCATTGCTTTTGTTCAAGAGAAGGCACAAAGTTCTGGAGTAACTCAGCGGGTCAGGCAGAATCTCTGAAGAACATGGAACGCCGAAGTTTCGGGCCACGAGCCTTCTTCAGACCAGTTACAATTTGAGGACAACTAATGTTGTGCCTCAGGTTTAGATTTAGGTATTGGTTCGTTATTGTTGCGTGTACCGAGGTACAGTGAAAAACTCTGTTTTGCATGCTCTCCAAGCAGATCAGGTATACCAAGCATGAATTTACACAAGGTAACTCGCCATTTACGAAATGTTTTGGAGGGGGGAATGAAGGCTGTGTAAATGATACATAATTTGTCTCTGTGTTTGAGTGATTTTCTCTGCCTGATTCCCTAAGGTACAGTCACGTTGCCACTGGTCGCTTTCCCCTTTGAGGATTTCTATGTTGACACGCAGCGTAACACGCACAGCCCGGCTGCAAGGGAGCAGGTCGTGCTTTTTTACGTTGCCCTTGTGGCTGCCTCTGTGGGTTCAGGAGGAATCCGGGCCATTGTTTGCCCATTCCAGGCTTACCAGCTCCAGGGGTTCAACCTACACCAACTGCGAAGCTTCTTCAACTGGTCAGTGTCCACCCTCACATGTTGATCTACCACTTTGAGAAAGAGACAAATGAGAATTAGTTTAGCAAATGCTGAATTCTCCATCTCCATTGTCGGAATAAGGAACTCCGGATGCCGGCCGATACAAGAAAGGACACAAACTGCTGGAGTAACTCAGCGGGTCAGGCTGCATCTCTGGAGAATGCGGATAGGTGACGTTTTGGGTCGGGATCCTTCTTCAGACAGATCCCAGCTTCCACCTCTCTTTTCTTGCTTCCTCCCACCTACTGCAATCAGTCTGAAGAATGGTCCCGACCCGAACCGTCACCTGTCCATGTACTGCAAGACCTGCTGAGTCACACCAGCATTCTGTGTCCTTTTCTGAATTCTCCATTAGTTATGCCCTGTGGAACACCACTCTGATTTCACCTCCTTTATCGTATGAGTCGTTCTAATTCAGGAAAAAGTGAAAAATGTGAGGAAGAATTTATGTTCCTGGCGCCATTCATGATCTAAGGTTATTTCAAAGTGTTTCCTAACCAATGAAGTGAAGTAAAAGAGAAATGGTGGATTTTCTTCCCACCTTAAGTACCTCCAAACAGCGCCCTGATGATCAAATGATCTATTTTTAACAATGTTGGTTAGAACAAAGAACATAGAACATGTCCTGAGGAAGGACATTATTGCCATAGAGGGAGTGCAGAGAAGGTTCACCAGACTGATTCCTGGGATGTCAGGACTGTCTTATGAAGAAAGACTGGATAGACTTGGTTTATACTCTCTAGAATTTAGGAGATTGAGAGGGGATCTTATAGAAACTTACAAAATTCTTAAGGGGTTGGACAGGCTAGATGCAGGAAGATTGTTCCCGATGTTGGGGAAGTCCAGGACAAGGGGTCACAGCTTAAGGATAAGGTGGAAATCCTTTAAAACCGAGATGAGGAGAAACTTTTTTCACACAGAGAGTGGTGAATCTCTGGAACTCTCTGCCACAGAGGGTAGTTGAGGCCAGTTCATTGGCTATATTTAAGAGGGAGTTAGATGTGGCCCTTGTGGCCAAGGGGATCAGAGGGTATGGAGAGAAGGCAGGTACGGGATACTGAGTTGGATGATCAGCCATGATCATATTGAATGGCGGTGCAGGCTCGAAGGGCCGAATGGCCTACTCCTGCACCTAATTTCTATGTTTCTATGTTTCTATGTTTCTATGTTAACAATACAGCACAGGAACAGGCCCTTCGGCCCACAATATCCGTGCCGAACGTGATGCCAAATTAAAGTAATCTCCTTGTGATCCATATCCCTCCACTCCCTGCACATCCATGTGCCTATCTAAAAGCCTCTTACACACCACAACAGTATCTGCCTCCACCACCACCCTGAGCAATGCTTTTCAGGCACTTACCATCCTCTGTGTAAAAAATCTTGCCTCGCCCAACTCCTTTAAACTTTGCCCCTCTCACCTTAAAGCTATGCCTCGAGCGTTAGATATGTCCACCCTGAGTAAAAGACTCTGACTGTCTACACTATCTATGCCTCTAATCATTTTATATTCATTCTATCAGGTCTCCCGTCAGTCTCTGGCGTTCCAGAAAAAACAATCCTTGTAGCTCCGAATCCGGGCAACATTCCGGTGAACTCCTCTGCACCCTTTCCAAAGCCTCCACATCCTTCCTGGAATAGGATGACCAGAACTGCAAGCAATACTCCAAATGCAGCCTAACCAAAGTCCTATGAAGCTGCATCATGACTTGCTGACTCTAGCCATTCTAAACCTTTCCTATCAATTCTAAACCATTCCTGCCCATTCTAATACTATTACATCCATTCTAAAACGTTCCCATTCATGCTCAATGTTTCCTATCCATTCTAAACCTTTCCTATCCTCTCTAAATCTTGCCTAACCCTTCTAAACCTTCACTATCCATTCAAAACCTATTCTATCTATGCTAAACCTTTCCTATTCATGATATCCAACCTACTGTTTGAATTGTGTTATATTATTCTGAAAGTTGTGCGTTCTTGTCTTGACCTGCTGCATGTGTTCCGTCTCCCTGTAGGTTTCACTGGTTTTCCAGCTTGAATTCGGTGTTTGTTTTTGTGAGCATTGCCTACATTCAGCAGTCGATAGCCAAAAACCTGGGCTACCTCATCCCCTTCACATCTGTGCTCATGACTCTCATCACCATTCACATGGTGCAGAACCGACTCATCTTTCGACCCAAGGCAGGTGAGAGCAACAAGTAGTAACAAGGTGATAATTCCGAGTAATGGCTGCAGCACTTGCTGTTTACCCTTTCGGCGTGTTTCAATGAAACTTCCCCAAAAGTGTGGCACAGTGGCGCAACTGGTAGAGCCACTCACTGCCTCACAGCACCAGGGACCAGTGTTTAATCCTGACCTCGGGTAAGTTTGGTTTAGAGACACAACATGGAAACAGGCCCTTCGGCCCAACAAGTCTACACCGACCATTGATAACCTGGTTAGAGGGATATGGGCCAAATGCGGGAAAATAGGACCAGCTTTGATGGAGCATCTTGGTCAGCATGGACGAGTTGGGCCGAAGGGCCTGTTTCTGTGCTGTATGACTCTAAGACTTCCACCACAGGGAAAAAGACTTTAACTGTCTACCAAATCTACCCGGCGATTAAATTTTGGACCTCGGCTTCCTGTACTCCAGGGATAACAAAGCAGTGTAGGAAGGAACTGCTGATGCTGGTTTACACTGGAGATAGACACAAAGTACTGGAGTAACTCTATGGGTCAGGGAGCGTCTCTGGAGAAAAGGAATAGGTGACGTTTCAGATGGAGACCCTTCTTCCAGACTGAGAGTCAGGGGAGGGGGAAACTAGAGGTGTGAAAATGTACAGAACATATCAGCACAAGTCTAGTCTGTGGTCCTGACAGGTGGAACTCTCTCTCTGTCTTTCTCTGTGGATCATGAGAAGTAACTAGGGGAGGTTGTGAGTCAGCGATTCTCAGGAGTCAGCGGGAAGAGTAGAACGTGAAAGGCAAATAAGAAGAGTGAGCGACGGGAGAGGGCAGCTGTGTTAGTGAGTTGTTTTACAAAGTGCGTGAAATAGGACGACGTGCAACGCCTGTGGATCGCTAATACTATCAGCCGTCTTGATATTTTCACCCCTTATCATCCATTTCATGACATTAGATTTGCTAATCTGAGCTGCGTTGTGTTAGTCGCAGAATTGTTCATCTTCTCTGAGCTTTTGGTGCGATTCTGTTTGACGGGGGCTTTAGTGGCATGAAAAAAACAACATCATTCATCATGGGGAGAGGGTCAATGTCCTGGAGTTCAAAAATTAATTGGGGGGGGTAGATATGGAAGGGAGTAAAATTCTCTTTCCCGTGGTGGAAGTCTGGAGCGATACTGCACGGAAAAATACCAAATACAACACGGCCTCTGACAAGAGCCACAAGGTTTCTTAAAGGTATAGAACCACTTTACTTAGAGGGTGGCATGTGTATCAGAAGAGGTTGTTGAGGCAGGTACTATAACATTTAAAAGGCACTTGGACGGGTACATGGATAGGAAATGTTCAGAGGGGATATGGATCGAATGTGGGCAAAAGTGATTAGCATAGATGGTCGGCATGGACGAGTTGGGCCGAAGGGGCTGCTTCTGTGCTAGATGACTCTATGACTCGCAATGCTATGAACAGTGAATGGGAGCCAGTGATTGCCAAGGGAAAGGTGGTGGCAACATTAATATGTTATTCATAAGTGCATGTTCATAAGTTCTAGGGGCAGAATTAGGCCATTCGGCCCATCAAGTCTACTTCGCCATTCAATCATGGCCTATCTATCTTTCCCTCCCAACCCCATTCTTCTGCCTTCTCCCCGTAACCCCTGACATCCGTACTAATCAAGAATCTGTCAATGCCCGCCTTAAAAATATCCATCCACCTGGGCTCCACAGCCGTCTGTGTCAATGAATTACACAGATTCACCACCCTCTGACTAATATCAGTTTCAATGTCTTTAATTACTTTTCATGTCTGAGGTGTCGAATTTTTAATCTTAAATGGACATCTAGGTCGGCGTGTGCATGTTGGGACGAAGGGCCTGTTTCAATGCTGTGTGTACCACGTGTAGCTCTTCGATGTTGTAACGTATGTTTACTGTGAGGACTGGATTGCAGGAGGCTCTCTAATGGCCACGGCTGGTGTTGTGGTGACTGCGTTGAAGATGTGTTGCACAAAGTACCGTCACGTCAGTGGGGAAGTGCGAGACTGGTTGGACCGAGCCAAGGAGAACTACGGTGGCTGGTACAGCGAGGCCCATGTGAACAACGTCAAGTGCCTGGTGCGTCTCATCCCACTCTTCGCCTGTCACATACTCTACAGGTTCTGCATACTACAGGTAAGCCGGGCTATGCCCGAGCTGGCTGCCAGCACCTTTTCCGGAGTCACTATATACGTCCGCGCCCGGGAGGAAACTACGCGCTGTCCACGGGATATCCGGGACCGCTGGGCACCGCGGGGGGTGGAACACATCCGTAATAATGATGGTGATACAGTCGTTTAAGAGTGTATTTGATATTTAAGAATATTTGGTTCGATAATTGGGTGACTTTGTATTATGGTGGTGGGTTTGGTTGATATTGTTTTGTGTTGTATATATTATTCTTGCAATAATTGATTACATTTATTTTTGGTAAAGAAAACCTTGGAAAGCTTCCTACAGTTACAATTGGGCAGAAGGTTGTACAGCGGCCTCACAGCGTTCGATCCTGACCTCGGGTGCTATCCGTACAGAGTTTGCACATTCTCCCTGTGACTGTGTGGGTTTCCGTCGGGTGCTCCGGTTTCCTTCCGAATCTCAAAGACGTGCGGGTTTGTAGGTGAATTGGACCTCTGTAAATTGCCCCTGGTGTGGATGAGGAAGTGGGATAACATAGCACTCGTGTGAACAGGTGATCGATGGTCGGCATGGCCTCGATAGGCCGAAGGGCTTGTTTCCATGCTTGTGTCTAAACTGAATCTAAAACTAAAACAAAAAAAAATTCCCATCCACTCCCTACACACTTGGGGTGATTTACAGAGGGCCAATAAACCTACAAACCCGCACGTCTTTGGGATGTGGGAGAAAACCGGAGCACCCGGAGGAAACCCACGCGGTCACGGGGAGAACGTGCAAACTCCACACAGTCAGCACCCGAGGTTTGGATCATCTGGCGCTGTGAGGCAGTGGCTCTACCAGCTGCACCACTGTGCCACCTCGAAATGTGCTGTATATGATGGGCAGTGGTTTATATACTCCAAGGTCATAGGCTTGTCAACAATCACCACTAACATTGTGACTTGTGATTGCAGATCCCATCGGCTTACTTCATACAAACAATGCACTCCAACCTGAACTACAGAGGGTTTCTCCTCCCTGTAGCAGCTCTGAATGTAGTGGGCCTCATCCCTGTGTTGCTGATCGCTCCCTTCCTGGAGTGCCTTGGATCCTACCTCCTGAGTCTTCACAGAGACCCAATATCACCACTCACCCAGATCGGTATGTTGTATATCACCAATGTCTTGGATTTCCAGCATCCTCGGGTTTCCTTTTGTTCCATTTAGTTTAGTTTAGTTTGAGGTTAGTTTACTTTTGTCACTTGTACCAAGATACAGTGAACTAATTCTAATGTACTGTTGGTGAGAGAGAGTAAATTGCTTACCCTTTCATGGTAGTTATTCCCCCTTGACTAAATATATAATCTTTCCATTTGAATGGATAAAGGATTGCTCAACTTATTTAGTTTAGTTTATTGTCATGTGTACTGAGGTACAATGAAATGCTTTTTGTTGCATGCTATCCAGTCAGCAGAAAGATGACACATGATTCCAATCAAGCCGCCACAGTGTACAGATACAGGATAAAGGGAATAATGTTTAGTGCAAGATAAAGTCCAGTAAAGTCCAATTAAAGATTGTTCAAAGGTCTCCCATGAGGTAGATAGGAGGTCAGGACTGTTCTGTACCCGGCACGGGGAGAATGTACAAACTCTGTATAGACAGCACCCGTAGTCAGGATCGAACCCGGGTCTCTGGCGCTGCAAGACAGCCACTCTACCGCTGCTCCACCGTGCCGCACCAAGACCTGGCCATTCTGCCAGTTTCTGATGCATTTTCACAACACTTCATTCATCATCGTTGCAAACATTAGTGACGCAGCGGCGCTGGTTTCCGACGGGAACGGTGACGGACGCACAACACATCTCTGTCCTCCAGTTCCTGCGGACTTCCGCCGCTGGAAGTACAGGATTTTGGTGTGTGTGTGTGCTTTTACACAGTTCACTAAATGTTGGCTTCAGAAACCAACTGAAAAGATTGTGGAATTTCAAGTGTAAATTGCAGATCTGTGTATGTAGGGTGCCCGCTGTAAACGTTCCAAGCTGAAAGTTGGCCCATTCACAACAAAAGGCTTTTCCCCACACCCACTCCTGCACTTCCCAATCACATTCCTCACCAAGACTAGTTTCTGCTAATTACATTCTCTCACAGGCTTTCGAGAAGGTTATTAAAATGAGTTATTATGCATAAGGAAACTAATGGCAAGTGGATGGCAAATGATCTGTATAATTTTGAACATTATTTGCAGTCATTTAAAATCAGGCTTCTCACAGGCAAAAGATTAGACGCTGATTAATAATGTTGATATTTTCTGATCATCCCATTTTCACCTTCAGAACTTAGAATATAGAACAGTACAGCACAGGAACAGGCCCTTCGGCCCACAATGTCTGTGCCGAACGTGATGCCAAGTAAAACGCATCTCCACTGCCCACACATGATCCACATCCCTCCATTCCATACATAGCCATGTGACTAACTAAAAGTTTCTTAAATGAGGAACATCTGCCCGTGCATGCGGCGGTGGTGGTCACCACGGCTACGCTTGGCCAGACAGACCCCGCAATGCCGCAGGACAACATGCCTTCATGGTCAGGTCAAGAACCCTACACCTACAAACTGGGACTTGACAATGGCGCCAAACTGGCGACTCTGTATACTGTGTAGGAAGGAACTGCAGATGCTGGATTAAATCGAAGATAGATACAAAATGCTGGAGTAACTCAGCGGGACACTGCATCTGAGATGCTTATCTAACTTGTGTCTAAGTGCTTACGCAGAGCGATACTTGTACTGAAATGTATGCAAAAATTAATTTCACTGTACCTCGGTATCTGTGGCAAATTAAATATGATGACCATTGATCATGGATGATGCCTGCTCCAGATGTGAAGCTGTGGAGGACCTTGTCGCTCGTTCATCCAATTACTCCTGTCTTTCAGTTCTTGGACACGTGTGTGCAACGTTGTCCCTGGTGGTGGCAGGGATATCGGAAGTACACAGGAGGAATTTCCTCCTTGTGGAGCAGGTGCTATCCGGGAAGGTGCTCCTTGTATCTTCCATGCCCTGCTTCCAGCTCACTCCTCAGTACCTTCTCCTTGGAGTCGCCGAGGCACTGGTCACGCCAGCCTGTAAGTACATCGCTTGTGTGATTAGTTTAGTTTAGATTAGAGATACAGCGTGGAAACAGGCTCTGCGGCCCACAAGGTCTGCGTTGGCCAGCAATCCACGCACCCAAACCCTACACACACACACGGGACAATTTACAATGATACCAAGCCAAGTAACCTACAAACCTGTACATCTTTGGAGTGTGGGAGGAAACGGAACACCCGGAAAAAAACCCACGCAGGCAGGTAATGGGGAGAATGTATAAATGAGAATGAGAGGTTTAATTTCATTTAGTTTAGAGATACAGCGTGGAAACAGGCCCTTCGGCCCACCGGGTCCGCGCAGACCAGTGATCCCCGCACACATTAACACTATCCTACATGCACTAGGGATAATTTGTACATTTACCAAGCCAATTAACCTACAAACCTGCACGTCTTTGGAGTGTGGGAGGAAACTGAAGATCTCGGAGGAAACCCATGCAGGTCGCGGGGAGAACGTACAAACTCCGTACAGACAGCACCCGTAGTCGGGATCGAACCTGGGTCTCCGGCACTGCATTCGCTGTAAGGCAGTAACTGTCCCGCTGTGCCATCGTGCCACAGGCAAGGGGGGGGGGGGGGGGGGGGGGGGGGGGGGGCTTTATTAGGCAGATGGTTGGATCAAAGGCCAGAGTGAAAAACAGGCAGGTTTTGAAGAATTGTAAAGAAATTGTGAATCAAGAACACTGTCACAGTGCCTCCACTGGTGGTCATTTGATTCAAAACCCTGGTCACTACCATACACAACAATGGGAGCATCATCCTTATACACATAGCTCTTTCCTCAAAAAAACATTTAATCTGCCAGCTGCCATTCACAATTTAAATTTCCACAGAGATTTAACAATTTATCATAAAATGTCAGCTGATTCTTACTTGAAACAATTAATTGAATTAAAACACAAATGTTAATCGCAGTGGTTAATTTCAGCAGAAAAATGAAATGAAACCTAGCATTTGCATTGTAACATCAGACTGCCTGCAAGGTAATATGTTTCTTCCCAGTTGTTATCAGGCAACGGAACCATCCTACCACAACTAAAGAGCAGTCCTGAACTACTATCCACCTCGTTGGAGACCCTCGGGCCATCCTCGATCAGACTTTACCGGCTTTGCCTTGCACTAATCGTTATTCCCTTATCATGTATCTGTCCAGTCTGAATGGCTCAATTGTAATCATGTATTGTCTTTCTGCTCACTGGCTAGCACGCAACCAAAGCTTTTCACTGTACCTCGGTACACGGGACAATAAACTAACCTAAAGTAAAGTAATGTATTGGTTAAGTTGTTGAATCTCATGCTTGTGTTTGGTTACAGATACACTGATCACATTTAGACTCTCTCCAAAGAGCATTCAAGGAATTGCAATGCATTTCATGGCTCTCTTCAATTGTGTGGGCTGCTTTGTAGGAGCGATTATAATTCAAAGCATCTATCAAGTATTTGGAGGTGAGAGTCACTAATATACAGGATGTACTCTAAAGCAACCCATGACTTCAATCTGAATGCCGGTGAGGTTGGGGGCGCACAAAAATACAGATACTAGAACCTTAATACATAAAGTGCTGGAGGAACGTGGTGACTGCCCACATTTGGCCCATATCCCTCTAAACCTTAGTGTTTAAGAAGGAACTGCAGATGCTGGAAAATCGAAGGTACACAAAAATGCTGGAGAAACTCAGCGGGTGCAGCAGCATCTATGGAGTTCCATCTAAACCTTTCCTATCCAAGTACCTGTCCAAGTCTTGTTATTGTACCTGCCTCCAGTACCTGGCAGCTTGTTCCACATTCCCACAACCAATATGAGGGGAGTTGAGGGGATTAAAGGATGAGTTTATATGTGTTGGAAGGAACTGCAAATGCTGCTTGTACACTGATGATAGACACAAAATGCTGGAGTAACTCTGTGGGACTGGCAGCATCTCTGGAGAGAACGAATAGGTGGATGGGATTATATGGGTGGTTGATGGTTTAGTTTAGTTTAGAGATACAGCAGGGGGGACAGGCCCTTCGGCCCACCGAGTCCGTGCCGACCACCAATCCCGCACATTAACACTATCCTACACACTCCTGGGACAATTTACAATTTTACCAAAGACAATTAACCTACAAATCTGTAAGTCTTTGGGGTGTGGGAGGAAACCGGAACACCCAGAGAAAACCCACACAGGCCACGGGGAGAAGGTACAAACTCTGTACAGACACGACCTGTAGTCAGGATCGAACCAGGGTCTCTGGAGCTGCGAGGCAGCAACTCTACCGCTGCGCCACCGTGCTGCCCTTGGTTGGTGGGCTGAAAGAGCCAACTTCTATGTGACAGCATCCAAAGTCAGATATCTCTCAGTGACTCCCTGACTCAATGTAACATGTGGATGGAATTTAGACAATATATTCAGCCAGGCCACCCCTCACACACAAATCAACTACTTTAGTTTAGTTTAGGTTTTTAAGAAGGGAGGAAGAGAGAAAACAGGGAATTACAGACCAGTTAGTCTAACATCGGTAGTGGGGAAACTGCTAGAGTCAGTTATTAAAGATGGGATAGCAGCACATTTGGAAAGTGGTGAAATCAATGGACAAAGTCAGCATGGACTTACGAAAGGTAAATCATGTCTGACGAAACATAGCATTTTTCGAGGATGTAACCAGTAGCGTGGATAGGGGAGAACCAGTGGATGTGGTGTATCTAGACTTCCAGAAGGCTTTCGACAAGGTCCCACATAAGAGATTAGTATACAAACTTAAAGCACATGGCATTGGGGGTTCAGTATTGATGTGGATAGAGAACTGGCTGGCAAACAGGAAGCAAAGAGTAGGAGTAAACGGGTCCTTTTCACAATGGCGGGCAGTGACTAGTGGGGTACTGCAAGGCTCAGTACTGGGACCCCAGCTATTTACAATATATATTAATCATCTGGATGAGGGAATTGAAGGCAATATCTCCAAGTTTGCGGATGACACTAAGCTGGGGGGCAGTGTTAGCTGTGAGGAGGATGCTAGGAGACTGCAAGGTGACTTGGATAGGCTGGGTGAGTGGGCAAATGTTTGACAGATGCAGTATAATGTGGATAAATGTGAGGTTATCCATTTTGGTGGCAAAAACAGGAAAGCAGACTATTATCTAAATGGTGGCCGATTAGGAAATGGGGAGATGCAGCGAAACCTGGGTGTCATGGTACACCAGTCATTGAAACAGGCATGCAGGTCTCACATTGAAGAAAGCGAATGGTTCAAGCTTTCATAGCAAAAGGATTTGAGTATAGGAGCAGGCAGGTAAGACTGCAGTTGTACAGGGTCTAGACCACAAACTGGAATATTTATGCGTACAGTTTTGGTCTCCAAATCTGAGGAAGGACATTATTGCCATAGAGGGAGTGCACTTCAAGGTTCACCAGACTGATTCCTGGGATGTCAGGACTGTTTATGAAGAAAGACTGGATAGACTTGGTTTTACTCTCTAGAATTTAGGAGATTGAGAGGGGATCTTATAGAAACGTACAAAAATTCTTTTACAGGCTAGATGCAGGAAGATTGTTCCCGAAGGGAAGTCCAGGACAAGGGGTCACAGCTTAAGGATAAGGGGGAAATCCTTAGGCAAGAGGTGTTTATATGAGAAAAAATTTTTTCACACAGAGAGTGGTGAATCTCTGGAACTCTCTGCCACAGAGGGTAGTTGAGACCAGTTCATTGGCTATATTTAAGAGGGAGTTAGATGTGGCCCTTGTGGCTAAGGGGATCAGAGGGTATGGAGACAAGGCAGGTACGGGATACTGAGTTGGATGATCAGCCATGATCATACTGAATGGCGGTGCAGGCTCGAAGGACCGAATGGCCTACTCCTGCACCTAATTTCTATGTTTCTATGTTTCCGTGCTGTATCTCTAAACTAAATTCATTGATCAAAATTACCCATTTAGAATTGGTGTATTGATCACAATCCTTTATCGAGTAGATTGTTATCCCATTTATCTAATTGTCCTTCACCTCAATAGCTACACACTCAGTTGAAAGCGTATCTGGAAGAAAGCTGATAATTAATTTAGCAGTTTTATCAAAGAAGCTCTACTTAAAACAGTCAGCAATACGGTAAGAAGATGAATATGCAGATATTTTAAAACAAAATCGTACGCTTTTGAGGAAGCTAATTTTTAAATGGTCGTTCCATTTATCAGATGAATTGTCTGCTTAAGTACCTTGCTTTGAGTTAACGAGTATCTTGTTAATGGGAACATTCATTTAGAGAGAACATTTGTACAGGTTTTATTCATCCCCACAATCTGCAGACTATAGTGTTTAATATGAACGACTGGTTCAGGGGAATTTTAGCTTGGTTTGGAAATACAGCATGGAAACAGGCCCTTCGACCCACCGAGTCCACTCTGGCCTTCGATCACCCGTTCACACTAGTTTTATGTTATTCCAATCTCGTTGTTTTGCTCGTAGTGTTTCATTCTTAAAAGTTTGCCACTGAATGATACAATTTCTGCAGTCATAGAGCTGTACAGCACGAAAACAGGCCATTCGGCCCACCTTGCTCATGCCGACCAGGTTGGGTTAGTCCCATTTGCCAGCATTTGGCCCATGACCCTCTAAACCCGTGATATGTGGCTAAGGGGATCAGAGGGTATGGAGAGAAGGCAGGTACGGGATACTGAGTTGGATGATCAGCCATGATCATATTGAATGGCGGTGCAGGCTCGAAGGGCCGAATGGCCTACTCCTGCATCTAATTTCTATGTTTCTATGTTTCTATATCCACATTTCTGTCCAAAAGGTATAATTGTATGCACTTCTATAGATTTCTCTGGCAGCTCATTCTGACAGACTACACTCTGTCCCTGAGGTCTTTCCTCTCACCTTAAGCCTGTGCCCTCTAGTTTTAGAATCCTCTAACCTGGGAAAAAGACTGGGAGTGTTCACATTACCCATGCCCCTTATGATCTTGTACACCTCAAAAAGGTCGCTGCTCACCTCTCAGCCTCTTCCGCTCCAAAGAAGAAAGGCCCAGCCTATCCAACCTCTCCCTATAACTCAAGCCCGCAAACACAGGTAACATCCTGGTGAATCTCTGCAGCACCCTTTCCAACTCCAAGATAACTTTGAATAGTTCCAAGTGTTCTTGGTTGCTCGTGTGTTGGGAGTCAAAATCTTGCAGCAATGTCGGGGTCTCTCAGACGGGTTGCATCAAGGAGTCTTCATGATGGAACATTCCCATCTTATCCATGTATCAGTGGGGCCTGTTTCAAAGACGCACCTCCACAGGACGGGCAGAAGATGGAGGAACTCTCGGTTGTGTGATTCCTATTTGCTCCTTTGTCTGAAGTTGCTGTCATTTTACACACTGATTGTCCTCCCTCCATAGGTCAATGGTTTCCAGATGATCTGAACAATGGGAATTTGGACCGATTCTTTTTCATTGTAGCAGCATTCATGCTCCTAAACCTCCTGGCCTTTTGGCGAATCTCACACAGGTAGGTATTTGTTTATTGTTTGTTAGTTTATTACCGTTGCGTGGACTGAGGTACAGCGAAAAGCTTTTGTTTGTCTGCTATCCAGTCAAAAATAGAATGTACATGAAACAATCAAACTGTCCACAGTGCATAGATGAAGGATAACGAGTACAACATTTAGTGCAAGATGTAACATTGGTCCGATAAATTCCAATTAAAGATAGTTCACAGGTTTCCAATGAGGTAGATGTGTGGACCACACTCTGAGTTTCGTTTAGTTCAGTTTAGTTTATTCTCACTTGTACCGAGGTGGTACAGTGAAAAGCTTTTGTTGCGTGTTAATCAGTCAGCGGAAAGACGATACATGATTACAATCGAGCCATCCACAGTGTACAGATACACGATAAAGGGAATAACGTGAATGACATTTAGTACCAGATAAAGCCAGTAAAGTCCAATCAAAGTTAGTCCGAGAGTCTCCAATAGGTAGATAGTAGCTCGGGACTGCTCTCTAGTAGTTGGTTAGATGGTTCAGTTGCCTGAGAACAGCTGGGAAGAAACTGTTCCTTGGAAAAAATACACTTCAAGGAAGGACACAAAGTGCTGGAGTCATTCAGCGGATCAGGCAACATCTCTGGAGAACACGGACAGTTGATGTTTTGGATCGAGACCTTTCTTTTGATCGAAAAGTCTCGAATCGAAACATCGCCTATCCCTGTTTTCCAGAGATGCTGCCTGACCTGCTGAGTTACTCCAGTTACTTTGTGTCATTTTGTGTAAACAAGCATCTACAGTTCCTTGGTACACAAAAACACTCAGCGGGTGCAGCTGCATCTATGGAGCTAAGGAAATAGGCAACGTTTCGGGCCAAAACCCTTCTTCAGACCCTTCGCTCCATAGATGCTGCTGCACCCGCTGAGTTTCTCCAGCATTTCTTTGTGTACCTTCGATTTCCCAGCATCTGCAGTTCCTTCTTAAACTCTACAGCTCCTTGTTTGTACATTACGAGGATAATTGTTGATCCGCTTTTAATTCCATCCGTTGGTGTAACGTTGTTGCCTTGTGCAGGTACAGGGACCTTCGTCAAGAAGAGGACTGGTGCGTGAAAGGAAGTCTCCTGGACAAACTAATAGAACATGAAAAGTCTCTGAAATTCTATGACAGCATTCTGGAAAGTTCCACCACCTTCTGTCCTGTGGAAGTGGTTCTTTGAAACAAGCCCTTTGGATACAGGGTTTTACAGGGCCACAGGCCAAATGGAGGCAAATGGGACTAGCCCAGTATGGCAACTTGGTCGATATGGACATGGTGGGCTGAAGGGCCTGTTTCCAAAGTAGATAGTACCAATGTTTATATTTGAAATTATCTGCAATTTATCATAAAGTTAGTCGTACAGCATAGAAACGGGCCACTGAGTCCATGCCGACCAGTGATTGCCCATTCACAATCATCACAGGACACTGAGTTGGATGATCAGCCATGATCATATTGAATGGCGGTGCAGGCTCGAAGGGCCAAATGGCTACTCCTGTACCTATTTTCTATGTTTCTATGTTTCTATTCTGTTATTCCACTTTCTCCTCTACTCCCTACACACCAGAGACAATTTACAGAGGGCCAGTCAACCGACAAATCCGCACGTCTTTGGGATGAGGGATGAACCCGGAGCACGTGGAGGAAACCCAAGCAGTCACAGGGAGAATGTGAAAACTACACATGGACAGCACCAGAGTTCAGGATGGAATGTGGGTCTCTGTCGCTGTGAGGCAGCGGCTCTACCCGCTGCACCACTGTGCCGTCCCACCTGATATCATAACAGCGCTATCATAAAACGTGCAAAGTAACCAATAACTTTTTATATTACTCTATTTGTCAAACGTTATCGCTTGTCACCTGATTACAGAATATCGGTTTTTTAAAGTGCAGTCAATTCCTAAGTCTGTAAACTGCTGCCAACATTAGTGCCATGTTTCCAATTCTCGATGATTCTGACGAACGCAAATATTTTCTTCCGCAATAACGAATATTCGAATAAAATTCTCGGTGAAATAACTGCAGATCAGCAGTCCTTTTTGCAAAAAAAAAATGACACAAAGTGCTGGAGTAACTCAGCGGCTCAGGCAGCATCGGTGGAGAACATGGAAAGGGACATTTTCGGTTAGGACACTTCTTCAGAATCTGAAGAAGAAGTGTCCCGACCTGAGAAGTCAACCATCCATGTCCTCCAGTGATATGAATGAACAAATATACAAAGCAACCTCCATCTACACTTCTCGCTGCCTCAGAAGGCCACCAACATAATCTGGGACCTGTCACACCCCGGTCACTCATACATCTCCCCTCTCCCATCAGGTAAGAGGTACCAAAAGTGTGAAAACGCACACCTCCAGATTCAGGGACAGTTTCTTCCCAGCTGTTATCAGGCAACTGAAACATTCTATTAACAACAAGTGAGCAGTCCTGCCCTCCCATCTACCTCATTGGAGAACTACAAACTATAATCGGACTTGACTGGACTTTATCTTGCACTGAACGTTATTCCCTTGACACTGTGGATGGCTTGATTGTAATCATGTATAGTCGTTTCACTGACTAGAAAGCACGCAACAAAAAAGCTTTTACCTGTACCTCAATACATGTGACAATAAACTAAACTAAACCAAACTAAAGTAAATGTGTGTCAGAATTTTGAACTTAAGGGATCTCATTCGTATCATGTAGTGTCCATGAGTCGGCGTTTGTAACCCAGGCCAGCCCCGTCAGAACATGGGCAACAACTTCTGAACAAAGAATGTACTTATGCAGTGCAGATGTTTTTACACGCTTGAATCTGAACATTATTACAGGAATGCACATCTCAGGTCACACTGCACTGTTTCCAAAAGTTTCATCATGATAATACTGAATTTGAACAGTTTAACAATTGTTTTAAGTCATTGAGTCATACAGCACAGGAAACAGGCCCTTCGGTCCATCTTGCCCATGCCGCATCTAAGCTAGTCCCACCTGCCTGCGTTTGGCCCATATCACACTAAACCTATCCTATCCATGTACCTGTCCAATTACCTTTTAGTCTATTGTCCTATTGTCTTATTGAGTTTGATTTCCGACCCGAAACGTCACCTGTTCCTTTTCTCCAGAGATGCTGCCTGACCCACTGAGTTGCTCCAGCATTTTGAGTCTGTCAAGTGTCTTTTAAATGCGATTATAGTACATGCGCCCTTTGCCTCCTCTGCAACTTGTTCCAGATACCCACCACCATCTGAGTGAAAAAGTTGACCTTTGGGTTCCCCTCACCTTAAACCAATGTCCTCTGGTTCTTGATACCCCGATTCTGGGTAAATGACCCTATGCATTTACTCTAACTAAACCCTTAATAAAGTTTTGTTTTTGTGCAGGTCGGGATATCTAAGGACTCTTACCGCTTTAGAAATGGAGATTTAGAGTCGAGCCTGTCGTGGTCTATAATAAAGATGATGTATGTTGTCCTAATTCAGAGCTCATTCCGTTTTAAATCTCTCCATTTCTGACACTGGCTTGACCTTACAAGTGCAATTGAATGTTTGTGTGTATTTTCGTATGTCTATGAGGAATTTCATGCAGGACATTCACAGCAAGCTAAGAGAGCCTCACCCCTGTACTTGCCCTCAGTACACACTGCTAATCCTTCATGTGACATTCGAGGTTGTTGCCAGCACTCGAGGGTCTGAGTTAGCGATTGAAGATAGACACAAAATGCTGGAGTAACTCAGCGAGACAGGCAACATCTCTTGAGAGAAGGAATGGGTGACATTTCGGGTCGAGACCCTACTGCAGACTTGAAGAGTTATCTAACATGCATGTAACATGGTTGAGTTGCCTCCTGTGTAGAAATATCTGGGTTTTTTTGGCAAATAAAATTGAAAGTGTATGTAGTCTGCATCTTTGCATCCAAACTCATTATGGACACTTTGCTGAGAATTATCCTGGTACTTTATTGCATGGAATTTTAACTTCCACAAGACAGCTGCTCCTCCACCTACGGTGGGGTTACGTTCCGAAAAACCCCTTCGTAAATCGAAAATATCGTCATTCAAAAACGCATTTAATACAATGTGATCACGTGACCTGAAGTGTGCAGCGGCTCGCTGCCATTGCCGAGTGTCTGCACCGTCGTAAAGTCGAAATATCGTAAGTCGAAGCGTCGTAAATCGGGGAGCATCTGTATAGGGTGATTTCACGAAAGGTCACTGGATCATAGATCCTCACCCACGTGACCGCAAAATCCAACTGGGGTACAAGCGTCACTTCCGGTACATGTTATTGATGCTGAAAACGCGCACTTTCACACCCGTTAAAAACCCGCGAAAACGGCCCGTTTTTGAGCTGTAAATAACTGTGCCAGTCGGGGTGACCGTGAGGCACAGTTATCTTACTTTACAGTCCAGAGGATAGATAAAAACGAAGGTAAATACAAGAGGGAGCTAAAGGGGCAACAACAGCGGAAGTGGTTAGCGGACATTCGCCGTGGAGATATAAAGATTGAAAATATCGGGAATTATCGCGTTTGCTCGCTGCATTTCATCAAAAGTAAGGCATTATTGACGTTTTATCTTTATTCAATGTACAAACTCTGTACAGATGGCACCTGCAGTCAGGATTGAACCCTGGTCTCTGGCGCTGTACGGCAGTAATTGCTGCGCCACAATCGATCTGTAGAAACTGAGAATGTTTGATGATCGACAAAAGTGCTGGAGAAGCTCAGCGGGTGAGGCAGCATCTATGGAGCGAAGGAAATAGGCAACGTTTCGGGTCGAAACTCTTCTTCAGACCAATGTTTGAATGTCTGATGTGTTTCTTTTCAGTTTTTTCGTTTTGTCTGTATTTTTATTCTGAATAAAGATTATTTTTGGAAAAGAAAACTCCTGAATTTCAAGAGGCTGAGGGAATATGTTCCACGTTAGAGATCCACCAGGCACTGCAGCCCTTCAGGCTAATTTCAGGTTGAACGTTCTGCGCCTTGCTCCACCCCATTGCAGGCAGATTGCAGGAACCAAACTGGTTACTCCAGCCTTTCAAGAAATCACTTAATGACTTCTGTAAAGCTTCCAGCTCACTTTCGCTCCTGTTTTCTCACGTTTTAAATAGAACCCTCCCATGGTTGCCGTGTTCACAAGAGTCTGACTCTGAACCAGTGTGGAGGATAGGTCGGCCTGTCACTGGGATGCCTTGTGCAAATTCAACAGCAGATGGCTTCATTCACATCTCGGCAGGAGATTTGCCGGGATCCTTTGGTGCTTGGATATATCTCCTGTCTGGTCATCTCAGTTCAATTGCTCAGTGAAGTGCGTACACTCCCCTCCCCATTTTCCCAGCCCAGCGCGGGGCCGAGTCAATGGTAGACCCTGGGATGAGGTCCAACTACAGATGTCCCTTGAAGCCACTCCTCGCAACTTGACTTGAGCCAAAAACACGTCCAGGAACTGAATGAGTTCACAAGAACTGGTCTCCCCGGGAATACACAACACACTGGAGCCAGGAACTGTGGGGTTGCTATTTATCACTGTTTCTGCTGACATAGGATCAGAAAATTCTGATAGGATTTCATTGAAACTCTCTTAAATTCTGATATGATCTCATTCAAACCTGAACAGTGAGAGGCCTGGATAGAGTGGATGTGGAGAGGATGTTTCCAAACAGCCTAGGACCAGAGTCTAGGGGGGCAGTGGCAGAGTTCCTGCCTTACAGCACCAGAGATCCACGTTCGATCCTGACTTCAGGTGCTGTTTGTATGGTATTTGTATGTTCACCCCTGAACCATGTGGGTTTTCTCCGGGTGCTCCAGTTTCCTCCCAAGGAAAGACATGTGAATTTCCTCCTGCGAAGACATGTGAATTTGTAGGTTAATTGGCTTCTGTAAATTGCCTCTGGTGTGTTGGATAGAGCAGGTTTATGGGGATTGTTGGTCAGCGCGGACTCGTTAGGCTGAAGGGTCTGTTTCCACACTGAATCACCAAACTAAACTAAACTAAACTAAACTGAACAAGAGGGCACAGCCTCAGAATAAAGGGACATACCTTCAGAATGGGGATGAGAAGGAATTTCTTTAGCCAGAGGGTGGGTCTTGAATCTGTGGAATTCATTGCCAGTGTAGGGTAATCAAGACTCAGAGGACATAAGTTTAAGGTGAGGGGAAAGGTTTAAAAGGAAGCTGTGATATTACTTTCTCACTTAGAGGGTGGTGGGAATATGGAGTGAGCTGCCTGAGGATGTACTGTATTTGTCTCATGTACTATAATAGCATTTAAAAGACTCTTGATAAGACTCAAAGTGCTGGAGTAACTCAGCGGGTCAGGCAGCATCTCTGGAGAAAAGGAACGGGTGACATTTCGGGTCGGAAACCTTCCAACTCAATAAGACAATAGAGCACTCAGCTAAAAGATAATTTGACAGGTACATGACCAGTCCAGCGGCAGACTAGGATAGGTTTAGAGAGATGTGGGCCTAATGCAGGCAGGTGGGACTAGCTTAGATACGGCATGGGCAAGATGGACAGAAGGGCCTGTTTCCTGTGACGTATGACTCAATGACTTAAAATTGTTAAACTGTTCAAATTCAGTATTATTATGATGAAACGTATGGAAACAGTGCAGTGTGACCTGAGATGTGCGTTTCTGTGATAACGTTCAGATTCAAGCGTGTGAAAACATCTGCACTGCATAAGTACAGGGTACATTCTTTGTTCAGACGTTGTTGCCCATGTTCTGACGGGGCGTGCCTGTAAGAACAAGGGCAACAACTTCTGAACAGGTTTGGTTTAGTTTAGTTTATTGTCAGGTGTATTGAGGTGTACAAAGCATCTTTGTTGCGTGCTTTCTACTCAGTGAAAAGACTGTACATGATTACAATCAAGCCATCCACACTGTCAAGGGAATAACGTTTAGTGCAGGATAAAGTCCAGCAAAGTCCGATATAGCCAGAGGAGGTAGTTGCGGCAGGTACTATAACAGCATTTAAAAGATATTTGGGTAGGTACATGAGTAGGAAATGTTTAGAAGGATATGGGGCAAACTTGGGTGAATGGGACTAGCTTAGATGGGGCATCCTGGTCAGCATGGACTGGTTGGGCTGAAGTGTTTGTTCCATGTTGTATGATACTATGACTTTTTGAAGGGTGGTAGATTGCAACCTTCACGTGGTTTGCCCTGTTTTGACGAATGCAATCAACCTGGTGTGCACAATCAAATAAGATCAAATAGAACAAGCTGTCCTGCAACTTTAGGCTGTGCACGCCATACACACGAGGAAGAATGACTTTTTGAATATCCTCACAGCCAACATCATCTGTAGCAAACTCTTGAGAATGGAAGTAGACACAAGGAATTATAGATGCTGGAATCTTGAGCATAACACAAGGTGCTGGAGTAATTCAGCGGGTTAGGCAGCTTCTCTGAAGGACATGAATAGACGACCCTTCTTCAGATTGACCCGCTGAGCTACTCCAAAACAGAATCAGAAGCGGGGAGTATATTGATGGGAAAAAATTGGTAGCGGTCGGCACAGTGGCTAAGCTGGTAGAGCCGCTGCCTCACCGCGCCAGAGACCCGGGTTCCATCCTGAATTTGGGTGTTATCTGTGTGGAGTTTGCACGTTCTCCCTGTGACCGCGTGGGTTTCGTCCGGGTGCTCCGGTTTCCTCCCACATCCCAAAGACTTGCAGGCGTATAGGGTAATTGGCCCTCTGTAAATTGCCCCTAGTGTGTAAGGAGTGGATGAGAAAGTGGGATAACATAGAACTGGTGTGAACGGGTGATCAATGTTCGGCATGGACTCGGTGGGCCAAATAGCCTGTTCCAATGCTGTATCACTAAACTTAAAGTAAATGTAGCTTTTGTTTTTAATTGGTATGTGTGCCAAAGCACATTTTGCCTACAAAAAACACTGCTCAGTGCTGTAGGTGTGGTTTGGTTTTGGAACTGTTCACCTCTAGAAACAGCCTGACAAGCCAAAATCTGTCCACTTGCATCTTAAATCGTTTTTTTAAAATAAGATAACATCTGGCGCAAGCTAGAACTCATTGTACAATGTAACACGGGCCTCTCATCACTCAATCGCCACGGGTCATTTGGATTCCTTAGCCAAACGTAAGGCTTTCTGTCCATAACAGCCTTTCACGCTTCGATGAGCTCAGTAACCACACCTGCAGGTACATTCACACTAGCTCTGAGCAGAGCTGCCCAACACCACACCTTGGCTGGGACGGACAGCTGCTAACTGATGCCTTGCCAAACGTTGCAAAGAAAAAAAAACAAACCCTAGAACACAGAACAGTGCAGCACAGGAACAGGCCCTTTGGCCCACCAAGTCTGTGCTGAACATGGTGCCTAGACTAACTCTTATCTGCCCGCATGCAAGCCATATCCCTCCATATACATGTGCCTATCTAAAAGTCTCTTAAACGCCACTATTATATCAGCCTCCACTACCACCCCTGGCAGTGATTTCCAGGCACCAAGTAAAAATACTCGGCCCGCACATCTTCCTTTAAACTTTGACACTCTCACCTTAAAGCTATGCCCTCTAGTCTTTGGCATTTCCACCCTGGGAAAGTTCTGACCATCGACCCTATCTATGACTCCCCACAAACTCAGCCATTATTGTCCAACCTCTCATTATAACTAATCCCCTCTAATCCAGGCAGCATTCATATAAACCCTCTCCAAAGCACTCACACCCTTCCTGTAGTGGGCGAGCATAACTGCACGCAATACTCCAAACGCGGTCTAACCAAAGTCCTATAAAGCTGCATCATGGCTTCTTCACTCTTATACTCAACGCCCCGAGCAATGAAGTCAAGCATACCATACACCTCTTCACCCAGAGGGTTGCGAATATGTGGAATTCTCTGCCTCAGAAGACAGTGGAGGCCGATTCTCTGGATGCTTTCAAGAGTTAGATGAAGCTCTTAAAGATATCAAGAGTCAAGGGATATGGGGAGAAGGCAGGAACCTGGTACTGATTGGGGATGATCAGCCATGATCACAGTGAATGGCGGTGCTGGCTCGAAGGGCTGAATGGCCTCCTCCTGCACCTATTGCCTTCTTTACTACTTCATCTACATGTGTGGACACTTTCAAGAAGCTATTGACTTGGACCCCAAGATGAAAGCAGAACAGAGCATATGGATTACAAAGAGTTGTTGTTCCATATACATCAGACAGCTTTGGACCAGAAACGTCACCTATCCAAGTTCTCCAGAGATGCTGCTTGACCCGCTGAGTCACTCAAGCACTTTATGTCTTCCTTGTGTGACGAGGCAGCTTTTGTACTGAATGCGGCATGCTCACAAACTAATGGGGTCTTGGACAATGCCACCTATGGGTTCCCAGATGATCAGTTGTCATTTAATTTATCATCACTCTGTCATAGTCAAAGGAAAGTAGCTCCAGTTGCTAATGTCTCTGAGATATAGCACGAGTAAGAATGGTTACATGCAATGGTGGCACAGTGGAGCAGTTGGTAGAGCCGCAGCCTCATAGCGCCAGAGACCTGGGTTCGATTCTGACCTTGGGTGCTATCTGTGTGGAGTTTGCATGTTCTCTCTGTGACCGCGTGGGTTTCCTCCCACATCCCAAAGATGTGTGGGTTTGTAGGTTGATTGGCCCTCTGCGAATTGCCACTGGTGTGTAGGAAGTGGATGAGAAAGTGGGATAACATAGAACTAGTGTGAACGGGTGATGGTGTGGACTCGGTGGGCCGAAGGGCCTGTTTCCATGTTGTATCTCTGAACATTGGAGCTACATAGGAAGCTGCCACTCCATCTACAACGCCGAGAACTATCTTTAGCTCTCTCTATCTTCCTTTCCATTCTAGCCGGTGCTCTTGAGTTTGGCTTGGGTATTTATGTACAGTATTATCTGATCTGCTTGGATAGCATGCAAACAAAAGCTTTTCACTGTACCTCGATGCACATGACCATAATGAACTTAAACCTGAAGGCCGACTTCACAGAGGGAGTGGGACAGAGAATTAAGGAAGGATGCAACTGGGAGCTCTGGGTCACCCCAGCAGACAGAGGTTACGTGCAAAGAAAAGCACTCACCTAAAAATGAATTGATTTAATAAAAAAGAGAAATGAATGAAAGAAATGCAGGCTACATATATTTAAATAGGTTTCATTTTTATTAAACATTAAAAATGTTTCTTGATAATCTTTATTGAGGTTAATGTGATTTACAGTGCAGGTGGCTATTGTTAAAGGCCACAAAGTCTCCTAACAGTCAGATAAAGTCCAGCTGCATCTTTTTGGCCAATTTGCTGACAAATGGTACATTTGGTGATCCCATAATTCCAGCCGTGTGGATCAGAATTCATGTGTAGGAAGTAACTGCAGATGCCGTGTGGATCAGAATTCATGTGTAGGAAGTAACTGCAGATTTCGTGTGAATCCGATTGACACGAAATGCAAGAGTAACTCAGCGGGACAGACAGCATCTCTGGAGAAAAGCAATAGGTGACGTTTCGGGTCGAGGGCCTTCTGCAGACAGAAGGACTTCAGAGTCTGAAGATGGTTCTCGACCCGAAACGTCACCTATTCCTTTTCTCCGGAGATGCTGCTTGACCCGCAGAGTTACTCCGGCATTTTGTGTCTATCTTTGGATCAGAATTCATGTTGTAACCCCACCTCATGGAGCCGGTTTCCCAAGAGGAAGGGGATCAGCTGCAGGCGTGGGATCATCAGAGTTCAGTGCACAGTGGGAAGCAAATAGATTGATATCTAACTGAGCAAGTCGCCATGTACAGCACTTACACTTAGAGATTATCCATTCCCTATCTCAACACAAATGTAAATCAGAAAACATAAATTAAAAGGCGAATTTCTTCAACCTCATGATCAAATTACGTTAAAATGTACACATTTTAGCCCTCCCGAAAAAACTTGTTCAAAGCAGGGCCATGTGAAGAAGAGGCAAGGAATGTAACAAAACTGATGCTTTTTTAAAACTGGAACAGAAATGTTTTCAAAGCTCCAGCAAAAGAAAGGGTCAGAAGGTAAGGAATGATTGAGAGACTGAGAACCCAGGAGCATATTCTAGCAGTGAAACACATCCTTTCAAGCCATGGGCAACTCATGAGCTGCCGCGTACCTTCCTGTCACTTGATGATAGATCTGAGGGAAAAAAACGAATTGTTAAAAGTGCCTAAAAAACACAAAGCATGGGCCCTTCAGACACACAATGTTAATGCCAAACATGATGCCAAGTTAAACTCATCTCCTTTGCTGGCATGTGATCCATATCCCTCCATTCCCTGCATGTCCCTGTGCCTATGTAAAACTTGTGAAATGCCACTACTGTATCTGCCTCCATCACCAACACTGGCAGCATGTTCCAGGCACTCACCACCCGCTGTCAAAAACTCCCCCCCACATCTCCCTTAAACTTTGCCCTTCTCACCTTAAAGCTATGCCCTCTAGTCTTTCACGTTTCCATCCAGGGAAAAAGGTTCTGACTGTCTACCCTATCTATGCATCTCATAATTTTAGTATTATCTGATGCTCCAGAGCACACAATCTAAGTTTGTCCAACCTCCCATTGTAGTTAATACCAACTATTCAAGGCTGCTTTCTAGAAACCCTCGTCTGTACCCTCCTCAGTCTCCACATATTTGCTCTAATCACCAGACCTGCACATAATACTCCAAATGCGACCCAACCAAAGTCCGATAAAGCTGCAACATGACTTCCGGGCTCATACTCAATACTCTGGCCTGTGAAAGCTGCATACTGTTTACCTTCTTTACCAGCCTTTACTTGTTTTGCTCCTTATCAGGGACCCAAGATCCCTCCGTACATCATGACTTACTGACCCTTCCACTCAATGCCTCAACCGATGATTACGCATTTAGAAGACATTCTCAACAGGTAAAAAACATAGCCAAAAGCATAAGCAGCATTATGAAAGTGGATTACAAGTTCTGCTGGAATCCTAACCTGTCTTTCGATGTCTGTCAGCAAAGTACTGGCCCCCAATCGGAAGAGTTGCGGGGTGAGCCAGGAATCGCCCAGCTCTTCCTTCATCAATGTCAGCCAGGACAACGCATCCTTTGCTGTGCGAATGCCGCCTGCCGGCTTAAACCCAACCTGCAAGGCACAAGGTAACATTAAGCGAGGCAGATTCAGGGACCGTTTCTTTCCAGCTGTTATCCGGCAACTGAATCATCCCACCTCAACCAGAGAGCAATGCTGAACTACTATCTACCTCATTGGTGACCCTCGACAATCTTTAAGAAAGAACTGCAGATATTGGAAAAATCGAAGACAAAAATGCTGGAGAAACTCAAGAGGGTGAGGCAGCATCTATCGAACGAAGGAATGGGTGATGTTAAAAAACGGGGTGAAAGTCGGCGGTCCCGGTAAGGCGGCGATAGTCGGCAGTCTCGACCCGAAACGTCACCTATTCCTTCGCTCCATAGATGCTGCCTCACCTGCTAAGTTTCTCCAGCATTTCTGTCTACCTCGGATTATCTTTGATTAGACTTTACAAGCTTGACCTTGCACTACACGTTTTTCCCTTAACATGTATCTATACACTGTAAATGGCTCGATTGTAATCATGTATGGTATTTCCGCTAACTGGTTAGCTTTTCACTGTAGCTCTGCACACGTGACAATAAACCGAGTTGCCAACGTTTCAGCTTACAAAGGCACTCTCAAAAGCAAGACACAAAGAGATGGAGTAACTCAGTGGGTCAGGCAGCATCTCCAGAGAACATGGACAGGTGACATTTCAGGTCAGACTGCTTGTAGTGGGGGGGGGGGGGGGGGGGGGGGGGGGGGGGGGAGGAGGAGAAAAGCTTGGTAAGTGATAGGTGGATACAGGTAAGGGAGGGGGGGTATATTTGGCAGATGGTTGAACAAAGGCTAGAAGTGACAAGGAGACATGAGGGTGACAAGAGGAGGCTAAAGGATACAAAAGGGAGAAGTTGCTGACATCCCAACAGTATGAACCTTGCATCCGTAAACACCATGTTGTGTACTGGTGGATATTGTGGGTAAAAACAAAGTTTCCCTTGAACTGATCCCCCCCTTCCCTTCTTCTCTTCCCTGTGCCTCACCTGGATGTACACCTTTTCCTCCTATTATCCGCACCCTTGCTCTTCCCCCCGTCTCTTCCTACCTATATCCCTTCCTCTGGCTTCACATTTGCTACTGTGTATTCTTCACCTAACTGTGGTTGTACCTTGTAACCTGTCTTCCTTTGATATTCTCTGATAGCCCGTATCATCACCAGGGCAACAGGAAATGTGGCGTTTACCCCTTCTTTTCCCGTCGAAGTTTTTATAAAATCAGAACCTTAAAATTAAAAAAAAGGAAACACTGTCATTGAAATTATCGTTGAAGTTAGTAAAATAAAAGCTTTTTTTTTAAGGAGATATATTTTCAAATAAAGTACCATTGGATAGAAATTCTGTACAACTGCTTAAAGCTCTTAACAGTGGAAAAGTGTTGGAGGAACTCAGCTAGTCATGCAGTATCTGTGGAAGGAATAGACACACGACATTTCAGTCTGGGACCTTTCCAGTTTAAGGGTATGTGTGTGAGAGTGTGTGAGTGAGCGTGAGTGAAGGGTCCTGACCCAAAACGTCGCCTGTCCATTCCCTCCACAGATGCCGCCTGACCCACTGAGTTCCTCCGGCACTTTGTATTTTGCTCACGATTCCTGCATCTGCAGTTCCTTGCATTTCCGTTTAACTCTAGAATTAGTTTCACGAAAGATTTGATAACAATGTTGTTAAATAATAAAAAATAATTGTAATTAATAGCGTTGGTAAAATTAAATGCAAGTACTACATTTCTCCAAGAATTCCATTTGGCTGGTAATAATGTAGTCAAAGACATTTTTTAAAGAATTTGACTGCGCTGAGCCAAAATGTAATTAATATGAACCAGAATAGTCTCAAAATGGAAAAGATCGAAAGAAGTTAGAAGATAGGGGGGCTGAATCAAGGAACATTGTGGTTCATTTGGTAGTGACACTTGATGTGAAGGTTGTCCTCATAGACTTCAGCAACCAATCTAGTCGGATATTCAAGTGCAGCCATTGTGCCCTTTAACCTGGGCAACTTGAATGCTCGTGAACATAGGAGGTTCCAGAGGCTGGTAGGCACTGCTCAGCCCATCACGGTCTTGCCCACCATAGAAGGGTTCTACAGGTGATACTGCCCCAAACAGGGGTGCCTGACTTGAAATTGAGGAATTCAATGTTCATACCGTTGTGTTGTAAGCTGCTCAAGCAGAATGTGAGGTACTGTTCCTCCAGTTGGTATTGGCCTTATTATAAATGGGGGAATGAATACGTTGCACTTTAAAAATATATGAGTGCCTCGGATGGTTTAATCAGTAATAACAAGGATCTGCAGGTGCTGGTGTATACCAAAGATAGACACAAAGTGCTGGAGTAACTCAGCAGGTCAGGCAGCATTCTGGAAAAAATGGATGGGTGATGTTTCAGGTCGGGATCCTTCTTCAGGTGTGTGTGTGTGTGTGTGTGTGTGTGTGTGTGTGTGTGTGTGTGTGTGTGTGTGTGTGTGTGTGTGTGTGTGTGTGTGTGTGTGTGTGTGTGTGTGTGTGTGTGTGTGTGTGTGTGTGTGTGTGTGTGTGTGTGTGTGTGTGTGTGTGTGTGTGTGTGTGTGTGTGTGTGTTAGTGTGTATGTGAGTGTGTGTGAGTGAGTGAGAGTGCGTGAGAGTGTGTGTTAGTGTGTGAGTGTGTATGAGTGTGAGTGCGTGAGAGTATGTGTGTGTATAGAAACATTTAACCGTTTAATGGTTTAATCTGCCTCTCTCCTGCAGATGTAGAAGCATGAGCATCCTGACATCTTTTCAACTTGACCAAAGCGTAGGACAAGGAAAATCCATACACTGCTTCTAACAGGCATCATATTTCTGTAAGGTATTTTGGATGAGATCCTAAAACAAGTTCAAAATGCAATGTGTTACTGGACCCCCCCCCCCCCCCCCCGCCAGAGAGTGAACCCCATCTACGCTGCGTGCAGAGAAGAGTGCCACAGCGAGAGTGTTGAGTGTGCAGAACCAAGGTCACCAGAGGCCCATCTATTCAGAGGGATGTGTGTGTGAAAGATAAGGCACGGGTGGGTGCTGTGGCACTTACCTTTCTCGTATCGCTCTATGTCTCCGTATCATTGGAACCCATCCAACAGACTACCCTCTGCAAGAGGCAGCCTGCCAAGTAAAGCCGGCAGGATTTGGGCATGATCTCCGGGGGAATAGCATTGTAAGAGTCAAATGGCTTTGATCTGGCCACAGGCAAACCCAGAAGGATTCTAAGCCTTCGAGCATACTGCGAAGGGATTATTATCTGGAGTTGGAAATGCACATGAGCGGATAACGGGAGATATCAGCGAGGTGAAGCCACCACCAAATGGGGTAGCAACCTTTTGCAATGGAGACTGTAATGTTTGAAGCACTAGGAAGTTTGGCTGGCCTGCCAAAGCCACTCCCACCGTCTCCTCGATGCATTCTAGCCATGGACTGATCCTCCCTTGCGGAGAATGTCACACCCACTCATCACATCGCTTTCTCCACTCCACAGATGACCAACGGGGAGATTCAGTGTGATCTCCTATAGCTGTGCCCCATCTGCACTAGTCCTACCTGCCCATATTTGGTCCATATCCCTCTAAATCCTTCCTATCCATGTACCCGTCCAAGTGTCTTTTAAATGTTGTTATAGTACCAGCCTCAGCTACCTTATTTGGCAGCTTGTTCAATATACCCGCCACCCTCTGTGTGAAAATGTTGCCCTTCAGGTTCCAATTAAGATGTCCATATTAAGAGCACAATCGACAGGAAAAAAGTAATTGCTGCGTTTAAAGGCGGCATGGTGACAGTAGCGGGAGAGTTGCTGCCTTACAGCGCCAGAGACCTGGGTTTAATCCTGACTACGGGTGCTGTCTGTACGGAGTTTGCATGTTCTCCCCGTGACCTGTGTGGGTTTTCTCTGAGATCTCTGGTTTCCTCCCACACTCCAAAGACGTATGGGTTTATAGGTTAATTGGCTTCTGTAAATTGTCCCTTATGTATGTAAGTTAACGTTCGTGCGCAGGGATTGCTGGTCGGTGCGGACGCTGTGGGCCAAAGGACCTTTTTCTGTGTTGTATTTCCCGGGATAGCGGGACTGTCATATGCTGAGAGAATGGAGCTGCTGGGCTTGTATACTCTGGAGTTTAGAAGGATGAGAAGGGTTGAAACATATAAGATTATTAAGGGTTTGGACATGCTAGAGGCAGGAAACATGTTCCCGATGTTGGGGGGAGTCCAGAACCAGAGGCTACAGTTTAAGAATAAGGGGTAAGCCATTTAGAACGGAGATGAAGAAACACGTTTTCTCACAGAGTTGTGAGTCTGTGGAATTCTCTGCCTCAGAGTGCGGTGGAGGCCGTTTCTCTGGATACTTTCAAAAGAGAGCTACATAGGGCTCTTAAAGATAGCGGAGTCAGGGGATATGGGGAGAAGGCAGGAACGGAGTACTGATTGGGGATGATCAGCCATGATCACATTGAATGGCGGCGCTGGCTTGAAGGGCCGAATCACCTATTGTCTATTTTATTTCTAAACTAAACGAAACTGCACCAAAAAGTTGATTATTTATAAAGGTACATAATTAATGTTTTTAGATGATATCTGAACCAATAAACGACTTCACTTGAGGAATGTGTGCTGTCCTGGTTTTTAGGATGTGGCTGGGTGCAGGGAGCACAGTTTCCGACCTTGCTATCAATAATAAACTCTGCGACTTGTGGCTACAAGTGGCTAGACTTATGGCTATGTCCTCTGGTTCTTGAAAAACTCAAAAAAATATTTTGAAAGTGATTAGGGAAAGTTCAGTGTTTACAATCTCGACTTGTTGACTGGTGTGCTGGGCAATCAATGATATGAGCATTCAATATTTACCCACCTATTCATCCCCACCTGCACCTTCATTGCCCAATTCTGATCCCCCATCCCATGCAAGATTCCTAAATTGAGTCAGTCACTCGCGGAATGGCCATGCAAACACATTTCTGCACCCTGAGAGCAGTGAGTATTTGGAACCTCTCAAATAGGAGAACTGGCAATATTCAAGATCGAGACTGGAACATTTTAGAGTACTACACTATGTATCTTCCCCTTTGCTCTCTCTACTGTTTAGTTTAGTTTAGAGATACAGGATGGATTTGGCCCATCGAATCCAGGCCAACCATCGATTACCTATCACACTCGTTCTCTGCCATCCAGCTTTCACATCCACTCCCCGCACACTAGGGGCAATTTACAGAGGTCAATTAATCTACAAACTCACAACTATTTGAGCTGTGGGAGGAAACCGGAGCAGCCGGAGAAAAACCCATGTGTTCACAGGGAGAACGTGCAAACTCCGCTTGGACAGCATCTGAGGTCAGGATCAAACCCGTGTCTCTGGTGCTGTGAGGCAGTTGCACTACCAGCTGTGCCACTGTGCCACTCTACCCGAGTTTGATCATATATCTTATCTATTTGATGGTACATGAATATGGTATATCTTATCTGTTTGACGGCATGCAAAACAAAGCTTTGCACTGTACACGTGACAATAATAAACCTAAACTTAGGGATATTGAATTAGTTGAGGTAAGAGTTGATGAGGTAACATTTTGGCACAAGAGGACAAACAGACTGCTCCTACCTTCCATTTTATATATTTAATATAAAGTATGAGGTAGCCAACATCAAGCAGAGGAAATTAAGTTAAAGTACTTGGACAGAGGAGAGAACATCTGTTCCAAACTATCAGTCTAGATTGGATGGAAAAGGGCCAAACATATATTAAATAATGAGAAAGTGGTGTTCAGAGGTATCTTGAATCTCGACCAGAAACGTTACAAATCCACGTTCTTCAGAGATGGTGCCTGACCCCTCGAGCACTTTTTTAAATAAACCAGCATCTGCAGTTTCCTATTTCTACATTCTTCAGAAGGGTCTCTGTGTTCTTAAGTACACCGTTATGAAAACATAACGGCAGGTGCAGTAAGCAATTAGAAGGCCGAGCGATGTTAGCACAGGTTTGGGTTGGCTAGTTTGTTGCATGAGGTAGGATTAGGTTTACGGGTGAGAACCTATGGAGGCACAGTGGCACAGCGGGTAGAGCTGCCGCCTCACAGAGCCAAATACCCTGGTTCGAGCCACAGCGAGGAAACGGGCCCTTCGGCTCCTTGAACCCATGCTGACCATCGACCATCCCATTACACTAATTCTGTTTCACCCCACTTTCTCATCCACTCCCCCCACACTGGGCGAAATTTCGACAATTAACCTACGAACCCGCACGTTATTGGGGCCTGGAGGAACCCCACACTGTCCCAGGGAGAACGTGCAATATACAGACAGCATCCGAGGTCATGATTGCACCCGGGTCTCTGGTGCTGTGAGGCAGCAGCTCTACCAGCTGCGCCACTCTGCTATCCCCCCCAAATTAAAATTTAAAACATTTTAACAGTTAAAATTGTTATTTTTGTAGAGATCTGCAAGTAGAAATTAGAAATTCTGTATGGTTTGAGTGAGGCTTTCTACTCCATTTTAACACAGGAAAATCCATCTTGAGATAGTTTAATACAACCCATAACCAGATGACTTCTTTTGACATTTAATAATGAGCTTTTGATGAAATAGATAGATAACATTCTTATTCTCACTGCTTCACAATGTGTCTTAATTACACTCAGCACCAAATTCATTTGCTTCAGTTCTCCAAGGGTTTTAGCTGCAATTCTGTACCTCGTCACTAAACAGGACAAGATTAACATTTTTCAGTTCATTAAAGAAATGTTTAATGTGTTATTTCCTTTGTACTCATCTTTCTTAATTATCACGTAATGGCTAATGCTTTTTAAATACATTTTTGAGAATTAAAATACAATTCATTTGCAAACCAAAGACTGTGAAGAGTAATATGAAATTACTGACTTCAAAGATTAATGCATTAAATTATTACTCTCATTTTAAAATTCTAAGTCACAAATTATTTATTGCAAAAGGAACAGATGAAATAAAAATCCATTATTTGGAAGAGAGTGTTAAATTAATTTCTAAAGGAGATCAGTATGCAATTAGTTATAATCAGCTTTATCTGCAATTATGATCAAATGACAGCTATTTTGGCCCTTTGAGTCCCAGCTTTCCTTTTTATAACTGTTTTCTAAAAAAATGTGATTCTGTTTTCTTTTCGCCTGAGAATTGCGGTCTCTCCAATGAGAAATATCCTGAGGCGTTGGAGGGGAAAGAGGTATTGGGGGGGGGGGGGGGGATTATTCAAAGATGTCACAAGCAAGTTCAATATCATAGGGTTTTAATCCCTTATGGTAAAAAATGATTACAAGATAATTCAGGAGCCAATTAAAACCAACTGGTTTAGTGATTTAACTGAGTATTATGGAGCTAAACTGAGAGATTACTGCACTCTGTACAAAACGAGTTAGTGTTAGTTTATTAAACATTTGTAAATTATGTTTTAGTCTTCATTAGATATATGCGAGGAAGCAGGTAAACATATTAGGAGCCATCATGAGCCCTAATCGACACCATGACTCAGAGTCACGCTGCCTCTACGGTGTGCATGAATGGCTGGTGGACTTCCAATTATCAATGTGAATCGTTGCCAGAAGAATGTCACACAGCTTCCTCGATGCTCCCAAGGGAAGTTCGCAGAATTCCATGGAAGCACCGACATGGAAATCTTCAATCAATGGGAAGCCTATGATGGAGCTTTGGACTGCAACAAATGGAAAAGCTGCAAATTACGGGAAGCCACGTTTCTCAGGAACACTGAAAACTATTCAATGGGACAAAGAGTAAAACAGGCCAACTTTTAGTGTGTGAATTCTGGGTCAATGTTTCTCGCTAATCCTTGTTGCTTTTCAGTCCTGGAGAATGGTCAACCCAAAGTAGCAATTTTATTTTCTTAATAGATACTAAATGACCTTTTTGCTCTTTGCTACACAATTCAAGCTGTATGCCCGCTGAGAGAGATACTACCCCAACAAACAGCCATTCAAACATATTCCTCCAGATTTTGACCCGGAGGATCTAAAAATAGGGTTCTACCTAAAACATAGCTCAGGTTTAAGATGAGAGGGGCAAGATTCAATAGGAACCTGAGGGGCAACATTCTCCACACGGTCGTTGGTGGGTGAATGGAATGAGCTGCCGGAAGAAGTGGTCAGAGCAAGTACAAGAACAGCATGTAGAAGACATTTGGATAGCAAAGTGGTGGGAGGGATATGGGCCAAATGTGGGCAAAGGGACTAGTGTATGTGGGATATCTTGGTCGGCATGGATAAATAAGGCCGTTGGGCCTATTACCATGCTGTATACTATTAAGTGCCTTAAACACCCCAAGTAATGAATAAAGTAATAAAGTATGGAAACGACTCTTCTTTAGGGTTTGGGAGTATGCATACAATGTTAATGCACAGTATGCAAAAGGTATTCAGACTGTGTTATGCAAAAAAACATTAGGATAATCAAGCATGAAGTGAGTAAAATATCCTGCAGTGTTGCGAGGAGTATATATAACCAGCAACTTGTCCTGGACTAGCCATATTGAAGCAATGACCAAGAAAGCACACCAACACCGCTACTTCCTTACAATGCTTAAGAAGTTTGGCACATCCCCAACAACTCTCGCCAACTTCCACAGATGTGCCGTGGAAAGCATTTTATCAGGATGCATCACAGCATGGTTTGGGAGCAGCTCCATCCAAGACCGTAAGAAATTACAGAGTTGTGGATGTAGCCCAGACCATCACACAAACCAACCTCCCTTCCATTGACTCCATCTACACTTCAAGCTGCCTCAGCAGGCCGCCTGCATAATCAAGGACAAGTCTCACTCCCTCTTCTCGCCTCTCCCATCAGGCAAGAGATAGAGTGTGAAAACACACACCTCCAGATTCAGGGACAGTTTCTTCCCAACGGTAATCTGGCAACTGAACCGTCCCTCACCACTAGACAATGGTCTTGACCTAACATTTACCTCATTGGAGACCTGCGAACAATCTTTAATTGGACTTCACTTGACGTTATCCTGCACTATATTCTCTTTATCCTGCATCTGTACACCGAGGACAGCTCGATTATAATCAAGTATTGTCTTTCCGCTGACTAGATAGCGCGCACCAGAAAGTTTTTCACTGTACCTCGGTACGTGTGACAATAAACTAAACTCAATAATTTGAGAAATCATTTAACCATTCAGATGGTAACATTACATATTTAGTCAAGGGGGATAACTGACATGAAAGGGCAAGAGATTCACTCCTGATCGTCAACAGTACATTAGAATCTGAAGAAGGTCCTTGCCTGAAAGATCATCTGTCCATTCACTCCAAAGATGCTGCCGCACCCAGAGTTTCTCCACCAGTTAGCTTTTTACTTGAGATTCCAGCATTTCAGTCTCTTGCAAAGCTGCTGCAATCATTCAATAGACAATAGGTGCAGGTGTAGGCCATTCGGCCCTTCGAGCCAGCACCGCCATTCACCGTGATCATCCACAATCAGTACCCCGTTCATGCCTTCTCCCCATGTCCCTTGACTCCGCTATCTTTAAGAGCTCTATCTAACTCTCTCTTGAATTGGCCTCCACTGCCTTCTGAGGCAGAGAATTCCACAGATTCACAACTCTCTGGGTGAAAAAGTTTTTCCTCATCTCCAATCTAAATGGCCTGCCCTTATTCTTAAACTGTGGCCCCTGGTTCTGACTTCACCCAACATCGGGACCATGTTTTCTGTCTCTCGCGTGTCCAATCCCTTAATAATCCCATATGTTTCAATAAGATCCCCTCTCATCCATCTAAATTCCAGTGTATACAAGCCCAGTCGCTCCATTCTTTCAACATATGACAATCCCGCCATCCCGGGAATTAACCTTGTGTACCAACTCTGCATTTGCTCCACACATTTCCTTCAAACTGTGCCCCGCTCACTCTAGTCTTTGATATTTCCACCCTGGGAAAAAAGTTCTGTCTACGCCTTTCATAATTGTATATACTTCTACCAAGTCTCCCCTCAAACTCCAGCCTTGCAGAGGAAATCCAAGTTTGTAGAACCTTTCCTTATAGCTGATATCCTCTAATCCAGGCATCATTCTGGTAAACCTCCTCCACACGCTTACCTACAGTACCTACAGTATTTGCATTGTCACTTTCTGGGAAGCCAACCCATCTGTACAGCAATGTTGTTAAGGGACTTAACTCTACACTGCCTTACATTTGACCTCCCTAAGTCCAACACCTCACACTTGCTCTGATTGAACTCCATCTTCTATTTCTCCACACATTTCTGTAGATGATCTATACCCACTGTATACTTTGACAGCCTTCTCCATAGTCCACAACCAATAAACTTAGTGTCATCTGCAAACTTCTGTTTGTCATCTGCAAAATGCATTTCATTGTCTCTGTACACTGACAATGACAATTAAAGTTGAATCTGAATCTGAAACTTACTATCTATATTTATGTCCAAATCATATACACACATATAAATCTGTGTGTGTGTATCTGTATATATGTGTCTGTCTGCATGCATCTGCCTGTCTGTGTGCACCTGCGTATGTGTCTACGTGTGTCTGCTTGTGCATGCATGTGTGTATGCATGTGTGTGCGCGTGTATACTGTATATACAAAAACAACAGAGCTCCCGGCACAGATCCCCGTAGAACTACATTGGTTACAGACCCCCAGCCTGAACAACCCTCTGAATTCTATCAGTCACTGAGCTCTGAATGCATGCGACAATGTCACTGTGAATCCTGCGCATCTTAATCTTCTGGATCAGCATACCACTGGGGTCTTTCTCAAATGGCTTACTAACATCCACGTGGTCAACATCCACCACCCTTCCCTTACAAATCATGCTCGTCACCTCCATAAAAAAACTCGACAAGTTTGTAAGACGTTGCACAGATCCTCACTCAATTTTTTGAAGATTTCGGTCCATTATAGAGCTTATTCCTGCCATCGTGTTACTTTCATTACAAGAAACAGTGCCATCTGCTGTAACATGGAGTAACTGTACAGGTAATTTGAGCAGTGCTGGAGGAAGAGTAAATTTACAATTCACAAGAATGTGGGACATTTAAATACTACCAAAGAGTTTAGAGAGCCGAGAGGAACTGCAGATGCTGGAAGTAAAGTACTGGAGGAACTCAGTGTGTCAGGCAGCACCTGTTGAGGGAGTGAACAGTTGACGTTTCAGGTTAGGTCCTTCTTCAGGCTCCCTTTGTTGCTGTCAATACTCTTACAGTGCTCCTCTTAGAACATTACAACCCAGGAGTGGCCATCAACCTGGGTTCAATCCTAACTACGGATGCTATCTGTACAGAGTTTTACGTTCTCCCTTGACTGCGTAGGTTTTCCCCTGGATCTCCGGGTTCTTCTCATTTTCCAAAGACGTTAAGGTTTGTAGGTAAATTGGCTTCAGTAAAAACATTGTAAATTGACCCTAATATGTAGGATTGTGCTGGTGTATGGGGATCGTTGGTTGGGGTGGACTTGGTGGTACTCTCTATGTCTGTGTCTCTAAACTGAACTAAACATGGGCAAATGAGACTAGCTTAGATGGGGCATTTTGGTTGTCATGGACAGTGCTGGAGGAACTCAGCTGGTCAGACAACATCTGCAATTGACCCACTGGGTAACCCCAGCACTTTGAGACTTTTTTTCTGTAAAGCGGCATCTGAAGTTCTTTGTGTCTATAAAGAATAAAGCCTTCTTAATATTTTAGAATTTCAAGACATTAACATAATTACACGTATTTATAGAGATACAAGTAACTGCAGACATTGGAATATTAAGCAAAAGACAAAGTGCTGGAGGAACTCAGTGGGTCAGGCAGCATCCATGGAGGGAATGGAGAGACAGGATCCTTCTTCAGGCATGCAATTATATATCCCCAATAATGTCATAAAACATTACAAGGTGTATCACAAGAATGCATCAACCAGAACTTGCCACACAGGACAGATAACCAAGAGCTTTGGCAGAGGGGGTTGTTTTAAAGGAATGCATTAATGGAAGGAAAGCAGAGAGTTTGGAGAGAAAATCCTGGATCTTAGGGTCTCAACAGCTGAAGCCATGGTGAAGGGATAACAGTGAAAACAGATGAGACTGATGGAGGAATCCCAGTTGTACAGGCCTGTACAAGGAGGGACAGAGCCAGCTGTACTTTTTAGGAAGGCTCCACTCAGTGAGATGCTGCAGATGTTCTACCAATCAGTGGTAGCCAGTGCCATCATCTTCGCTGCCGTGTGCTGGGGCAGCAGGGCAAAGGCTGCGGACGCAAATAGGATCAACAAACTCACCAGGAAAGCTGGCTCCGTCCTGGGGGCAGGGGTGGTCTTGGAGGGGACGATGCTCCTCACACTGCGGAGCATCCTGGACAATACAGCTCACCCCCTCCATGACACACTGGTCAACATGAGGAGCACCTTCAGCAACAGACTGGTTCCACCAAGATGCAGCACACAATGCCACAGGAGATCTTTCTTCCCTGTGGCTATCAAACTGTACAACTCCTCCCCCTTCTATCGTGGGGTAGACTGAGACTGACTCCCCTCCCCCTTCCCCAATCTTTGCACATCCTCAATCCTTTCCACTCGTCACTTTAATTTCATTTTTCTTGAATTTTGTGTTTTTATGACTGTTGGCAGATCAATTTCCCTCCTGGGATAAATAAAGTTCTATTGTATCGTAGGTAAAGGTAACTACACCATTAAATCTCCTAATCTCCAAAACACTAATTCTATCTCCATGATTGTTGAGTGATCCACTAACATCTTTTCAAATTTCAGAGATTCAGCATGAGCAGAAATTTGCTTCAGCTTTTGGTTTTATGTAATAAGGTCAGCATTATCAGTTCGAATTGCAAAGTCCAGTCAATCTTGGAGTAGATTTGGATAAGTGGGTAGGTGTATATTTTGCCAGCCACATCTGGATTTGCATTTACAGTGCTTTCAGGAGTTCGGGAGAGGAATGGGTAAAGTGCAAGTGGTGGTGTGATAGAAAGGACATCAAATGGCCAATTCAGCAAAGGGCCAAACAGAACATCAATGTAGAAAGCAGATTGGATCAGATTTACATATTATTCAATATGGGGGTTACAATTTCTTAACAGCGACTGGAAGCCCAGACCCAATCATGACCTCAGGTGCTGTCTGTGTGGAGTTTGCACATTCTCTCTGTATGGGTTTCCCCGCATGGACTTCCGAGTGCTCCAGTTTCCTCCCATACCCCAAAGACGTGCCAGGTTTGTAGGCTAATTGGGTCTGTAAATTGCCCTTAGTGTGTAGGGAGTGGATTATGAAAGTGGGATAATATTGATCTAGTGTGAACAGGTCAGCATGGACACGGTGGGCCGAAGGGCCTGATTCCGTGCTGTGCCTCTGAATTAAACTAAAGAGAAACTATTCCATTCGGGAGGAGAATGGAATGGAGGGCACCGGAGGAAGATACATTGCGAGAGAGATGGTAGATGGGGGAAAATCCATTCACATAGCACTACCTTTACCATTGAGAAGCAGATTAAAATGTAACTTTCACAGGGTAATTATATATATTGTTGAAAGAGAAAAATAAATCACGAGGCTAAAGTGAAACTGTGGTGGAGTGTGTTACCACTTTCAAACAGGCACAATGAGCTGAATGATTCAATTTTGGTGCAGAGCAACAAGCTGTTGCCAGGACTCGAGGCCTGAGCTGGAGGGAGAGGTTGGGCATGCTCTGACTTTAGTCCTTGGAGCCCATGAGGTCTAGGGGTGATCTTATAGCAGTGTATAACATCATGAGGGGAATAGATAGGATGAATGCATAGAGTATTTTACTTACGCTTGGGGAATTAAGAACCAGAGGACATAACTTCAAGGTTTCAAGGTCAGTTTAGTGTAACATGTACCAATTAAAGTACAGTGAAATTCGAAGATAAGATGGGAAATACTTAATAGGAAACTCAGGGAAAACCTTTCCACACGGAAGGTTGTGGGTATATGGTATGAGCTGCCTGAGGAGATCGTTGAGGCAGATACTAAAACAACATTTAAAAGACACTTGGCCAGGTACATGGTAGGAAAGCTAGAGAGGGAAATGGGTCAAACACGGCCAGTTGCGACAAGTGTAGATGGGCCATCATGGGCTGAAGGGCCTGTTTCCATGCAGTATGACTTTAAGACACATTGAGCTCTTCTGCCCCGTCAGGTTCAGCTAGCATGCTAATGCCAACACTACAGACAGCAGCTCATGCAAATTTCTGTGCTTTCCCCCGTCAGCCCTTTTTAATTTAACATCACACCTCTCTGTGCAAAATGTCAAGGACTTGAGAAATCCTCCTGTGCTTCTGGCGATGCAGAGTGAGCAAGCTGCTTGCTGTTCAAGGACCAGCCTGATGATTTCCTCTCACTTCATAGCTTCACACCAAAAGGTTCAGACGTGACCAACGTAGTAACTATGATTTGTTTAAGAAGGAACTGCAGAAGCTGGAAAAATCGAAGGTGGAGAAACTCAGCGGGTGCAGCAGCATCTATGGAGCGAAGGAAATAGGCAACGTTTCGGGCCGAAACCCTTCTTCAGACTGATGGGGGGGTTGGGGGGGCAGGGAGAAGAAAGGAAAAAGGAGGAGGAGCCCGAGGGCTGAGGGATGGGAGGAGACAGCTCGAGGGCTGAGGAAGGGGAGGAGGCAGCAAGGGCTAACACAATTGGGAGAATTCAATGTTCATGCCCGCAGGATGCAGACTCCCCAAGCGGAATATGTGGTGCTGTTCCTCCAATTTCCGGTGTTGCTCGCTCTGGCCATGGAGGAGACCCAGGACAAAGAGGTCGGATGGGGAATGGGAGGGGGAGTTGAAGTGCTGTGCCACCGGGAGGTCAGGTTGGTTATTGCGGACCGAGCGGAGGAAACAATCGCCAAGCCTCCGCTTGGTCTCACCGATGTAGATCAGCTGACATCTAGAGCAGCTAATGCAATCGATGAGGTTGGAGGAGATGCAGGTGAACTATGATTGTTGTACTAGTTTGCTGATATGTGACAGTACACCAGCACATCCAAAGTTGTAACTCTTTGAAGAATGGCTACATGCTTGAAGTAAAAAAGCAGCAAGACAAATGTACCAACAATATGTGTTGAAAATTACTTAAAAACGACAGGAACAATGATATTTAACATAGCCAACTTGAAGACAGCATGATCGCACAAACCAAAATAAGCTGTCTTTTGGGAATAAAAATATAGATCAGGGTGACAAGGTAGTGTTTTACGTATTCCAAATATTCCTTGAAAATAAATAGCTACCTGCCTACATTAAATCCACAGGATGGACCAATAATTGACAGAATTTGACTTGAGAATCAAATTCAAAATATGTCAGAATATTAAATTTAAGAGATAGAATTTGAACAGACTTGTGGCCAAATGCAGGGAAATGGATGACCAAAAAGCTGGAGTGTGAAGAAGGGTCTTGACCCGAAATGTCACATATTCGTTTTCTCCAGAGATGCTGTCTGACCCGCTGAGTTACTCCAGCTTTTTGTGTCTATTGCAGGTAAATGGAACTGGCTTGGATGGGCCATCTATATAAGAAAGCGTACATGTTGCAGCCAGTGATATCCTGCTCCAATACAGAGTGTAAACTTTGTAAATGCATTCAACAGGCCCCTTGGCATGCCATAGAGTGATTACAGCATGGAAACAAGCCCTTACGGCCAACATGATCACGGCAACCAAGATGTCCCATCTAAGCTAGCTCCAGTTACCCATGTTTGGCTCATATCCCTCTCCTAGTCATACACCTGTCAAAATTCCTTTGAAATGTTATTGAATTTTAAATTGGGTTATTTACATGCTTGAATTAACATTTTTAAAGAACAGAGCAGTTATCTGAACCACAGTGGAACATATTGACCTGCCAACATCAATTAATGGGTTGGATTAATAACTCCCCAGCTACATATTCAAAGGTAAGAATACCACCATATGAACATTGACAAAAGCACTGTACGGCCTCATTGAGCAGAATTCCACGTTACCTGCCATCATGGCTATAAGACTCGCTTTGTAGACGTTTGCCAGTGATCCCAGTTCTCCGGTTCCTAGTATGGTTTTCATGTGGACCTTTTCACAAGTTTTGCGACACTGTTGGATTTCCTTGTACAATTCTATAAGCATCACATAAGAACATAAAATAGCAAATTGCAATGTAGAAATAATACCAAGCTATCCACATTCTTTAATGTGTTATCACTAATGCATTATAAAGTATGGCAATGTGCGAAACCGGGCAGATTTTTGAGAACATTTCCCCTCTCATAGTGGGGATGGATGCTTCTTTGTGAAATGCTGCAGTCCATGCAGTGATTCTTTAGGCTTTACACTTTAGAGATACAGCGCGGGAACAGTCCTTTCGGCCCACTGAGTCCCCGCCAACAAATGATCACCAGTGCACCAACGCTATCCAACACACGAGGGGCAATGTACAAAGTTAACAAAGCAAATTAACCTACAAACCTGTACGTTGAACCAAGTGCGTTGATGAGATTTTAACTTGTTGGGTTTACTTGCTCAGGGCTCTGTCCAAAAATACAATCAGTGCAATGCACATAACTACCAAATGATAGAGCACATTTCAGATCACTAAACCATACATGCATTTTTAAGCGCTATGCAGATAGGTGGGATCAACTGCAGTATCAAAACTGGTGCTGTTCATTATGAGAATGATCCTGGGGATGATTGGGTATGAAAGCATTTGGCGGCTCTGGACCTGTACTTCCTGGAGTTTAGAAGGATGAGGGGTGATTCTCATTGAAACCTACAGGATAATGAAAGGCCTAGATAGAGTGGATGTGGGAAGGATGTTTCCAGAAATGGGAAAGTCTAGCACCTGGATCAGGCGCTGCTCCAGAAGACCGAGGATACGGACCGGTCCGGACTTCGAAAATGGCTCCAAAACCTGGCAACTCTTGCATGTGATTCCAGTGGATTATTTCTATACACTTTGTATTAATCGGGGATTGTGCTTAGGTATGGCAACACCTTACTGAACTGTACGTGAAAGAATCATTTCACTGTACGTCTGTACGTGTGACAACAACGAACCATTGACCATTACCAAAATAAGGAAAGCTAGAAGTCGCTGCCAGTGATATCCAGCTCCAATGTAGGGAGCATTTTTTCCAAATGCATTCAACACAAACAGTGCACTGATACAAACTTCAGCTTTTAACAGTATTCTCTCTCCATAACCAACTTCTGAAAACGCCTTGATAAACCAGGTGAAACTGTTGTTTTGGTAACTGAGTAATTAGTCAAATAATGAACAATTTTTTAACTTAAATGTTAAAATGTGAAGTATCATTTTGTCAGAAGATTTAAAAATGAATGTCTTAACATTTTTTTAAAGTTGTTCTTCCAACTTCCTAACTATAGCCCTAATCTATATGTATGGTTTAGAAAACATGATGGGAATGTGAAATAGCTGCTTTCTATTTCCTACTTAGCCAATCGTGATAATTGCACACTCAACTTGCCTGCACCAGACATATCGTTGTTAAACATAGTAAATACTTTTCCCATCTATCCTCGAAGGATAGATGGGAAAAGTATTTGATGAATACACATAACTGTTCTATTAATGCAAGACATAATTTAATTCAATTCAAATTATTACATAGACTATATTATTCAAAAACGAGGTTGAATAAATTTTATCCAAACGTCTCTCCCAGATGCGATAAATGTTTGTTTCAAAACGCTAATATAACACACTCATTTGTAGGATGTACAAAGTTGAATAAATTTTGGAGTGATATTTGATATATTTACAAAGATTTTCAAGTCAAGAATAGAACCCAAAACGGAATGGATTATATTTGGAATAATAGGAGAAGATACCAATTTAAATAAAGATCAAAATGTTTTTTTTAATTATGGGTTAATAATTGGAAAGAAATTGATACTTAAATTTTGGAAAAATACAACCACACCAACTGTTAAAATGTGGATTAGGAATATGGTGGACATAGCACGCCTTGAAGAAATGAGACTCCGACTAATAGATAAATATGACCAATTCTTAAGGAGTTGGTCTCATTTCATCGACTTTTTGGAATCATGTGATGCAGCGGTGCCGTAAGGATTGCTGATTTCAGTTCATGACGCGGATAGATCTACATCTCCGAATACAGATTTGTAAAATTCTCTTTTAAGGGGCCTTCTCTTCTATTTCTACTTTCCACTTTCTCTCTTCCTTTTTTTATTTTTTATATACATACTTCACGTTTTTCTACTCTCTACCATCTATTTTTCCACTTTTTCCCCTTTCTATTGTTTTCTTTTTCTTGTCCTGCTTACTTCCTTCTTATAACATAAAACTAGAGGTTGTACATAGAATGGATTACGGTATTACACAGTTGGCACCTAAAATTAGGTGCCACTGTACTGTTTTGTGCTGTATTTTCAAGTTTGAGGAAATCAACCCTCTAGAGAGCACTAAATCCTTCTGGCTATCTTTCTTTAAAGAGGTTGGCTGCATCCACTGCTGTATTTTCACAGGCAACAAAATGTACAAACAATGCTGAAACCAATCCTCATCATTCACCATCATTTTTATTCTTCTTTACTTTCCGGACATTAGCTTTCCCGTGCTCTCATCAATATCCCATTTCAATAATTACAATGGAATTACAGAGGGCATTTGATGGTGGGTATTATATGATTTTCTGATGCAGCATTGCGGTGAAACTGATATCACGAGTCATGGACGGCTGTTTTAAAAAAGAGTACCTCTTCTCAATGTCATTGTCAGAGTCAGAATCATACAGTGTGGAAACAGGCCCTCCAGTCCAATTTGCCCAGATCGACCAACATGCCCCACCCAACTACACAAGCCCCGCCTGCCTGCATTAGCCTATATCCCTCCAAATCCTATCCATGTACCTGTCCAAATGTTTTTTAAACCTGCCTCAACTACCTCTTCTGACAGCTCCTTTCTTATATCTACCACCCATTGCGTAAAAAGGTTGCCTCTCAGGTTCCTGTTAAATCTTTTCCGCCTTAAACCCATGTCCTCTGGTTCTTGTTTAAGAAGGAACTGCAGATGCTGGAAAATCGAAGGTACACAAAAATGCTGGAGAAACTCAGCGGGTGCTGCAGCATCAATGGAGCGAAGGAAATAGGCAACGTTTCGGGCCAAAACCCTTCTTCAGACTGAAACCCCCCATCAGTCTGAAGAAGGGTTTCGGCCCGAAACGTTGCCTATTTCCTTCGCTCCATAGATGCTGCTGCACCCGCTGAGTTTCTCCAGCATTTTTGTGTACCTCCTCTGGTTCTTGATTCCATTGGTGACAATATGTTGATTTAATGGATGTAAAGAACCAATTTGCTTTTTATCCATCGCTCCATAGATGCTGCTGCACCCGCTGAGTTTCTCCAGCATTTTTGTGTACCTTTGATTTTTATCACGCCTGGATCAGAAGAAAATATAGACTTTTATAGGAATACATGTTATATTTTAAAGAAATATTATCTGATCATTAGTTTCTTGTTTAGAAATGAACTACCATCACCTTCCCATTGGCCTGTCAGCACCAGTGTTCTGTTGATTACAATATCGATTTCTGTTGCCCCGGCTTCAATGGCCATCGTTATCTCCTGCAAGCGCGCAGTCATTGGGGTCTGTCCAGCGGGGAAGCCAGTTGCCACTATTGTGTGTAAAAACACGGTCTCGGTTATGATGAAGGAACAAGTTTACACTGTCAGGAGGACATTTCTGATCACTAAACAATTAAAACACATCAAAAAGGGACCCATCATTGACTGGAAGCTCGGCAGAGACTGTCGGAGGGCAGGAGCAGTCCTGAGAGAATTCCATGGGGGCAGAGAAGGGCAGCACGGTGGCGCAGTAGTAGAGTTCTTGGTTCAATTCTGACTACTGGCGCTGTCTGTATGGAGTTTACACATTCTCTCTGTGACCCCGTGGGTTTTCTCCGTATGCTCTGCTTTCCTCCCACATTCCAAAGACGTACAGGTTGGTTAATTGGCTTCAGTGACATAGTAAATTGTTCCTAGTGTGTAGGATAGTGCTTGTGTACGGGGTGATCGCTGGTCGGCATGGACTCGGTGAGCTAAAGGACCTCTTTCTGCCCTGTATCTCTAAAGCTTAAAGCCAATGAGGTCCAGCGTTCGTTTTGGTGAACACACTGGTGCTGTGTTATCCCACTTTCTCATCCACTCCCTGCACATTAGGGGCAATTTTACACAGACCACTTACAAATCTGCAAAGGAAACCCAAAAAATTGAGGCTCTGGTCAAGAGCAAGAAGGAGGCATGGGGCAGGTTTAAGCAAATGTGATCAGGTTTATATCTGGAGGAATTTTGGGAACCGAGCAACAAGAAAAAAAGAAAACCAGGACAAAAAGGGGACATGAGGTGGCTCTGGCAGATAACAGTAAGGATAATCCCAAGAGATTTTATAAGTACATTCCTTGAAAGTGGTGTGCGTTACAGGCCGCTATAGTGGCCAAAAAGGCTTTCGGCCCATTAGCCTTCATCAGTCAGAGCATTGAGTATAGAAGTTGGTTGGTCATGTTGCAGTTCTATAAGACATTGGTGAGGACATATTTAGAGTATTGTATTCAGTTTTGAGCACCACGCCATTAGCGAGAACGTGCAAACTTCACACATAGACGGATTGATCCCGGCTTCTTGTACTGTGAGGCAGCAGCTCTAGCAGCTGCACCACTGTATTGCCTGCAGGAAGGATGCATGCAAGAAATGGACTGCACAGTGGCGCTACTGCTTCAGTGCCAAAGACCCAGATTCGATCCTAACCTTGGGTGCTGTCTGTGTGGAATTTACACGTTCTCACTGTAACCATGTGGGTTTCCTCCCACACCCTAAAGACATGCGAGTCTGTAGGTTAATAGGCCCTCTGTAAATTGCCCCTAATGTGCAGAGAAGTTGGGATAACATACAACTTGTGTGAACAGGTGGTGATCGATGGTCGGTATGAAGTCAGTGGGCCGAAGGGCCTGTTCCCATGCTGTTTCTCTAATCTACATTAGGGACTGAACCAAGCCTTCCCTCGAGTTGAAATCAAACACCAAGGTTAGCAAATTAGCATTGCAGGGCTGGTAAAGGTGGAAGAAGGGGCTCACTGCGGGGAAGGCACATCTTTCAGCTTTCAGCTTTCATCCTGAGGATGATTACTACAGCGGGAATAAGACAGCACAGCACCAAACAAATCAATTCCTGAGTTAATGATGGACTAAGTTAGGGGTTTAGAAACAGACTACTGCTGTCTTACCTGAGGCAACAGGAATATTGCACTTTATAGTCTTCAGTGCCTGCACTGCATCAGCCACTCGAGATGGATAAACACACACTGCACCAGTGGTAATACCTACAAACACAAAACAAACCACTTCAATAAATTGAAGGTTGAAGATGTGTAAATATTCCTTGAAAATAAACTCAGCCATCTGCCTATGTTACAGTGAAAACATTTTTTAAATAAGAGCTTCGTGAATCGGCCCAAATACATATCTCTGCAGGTTGTAAACTGTGACAAGCCAATCCTCTGTGTCCAAACAATTCACCTTCACTTACATTTGTATTTCAGTTTGGTTTAGTTTATTTATTGTCACATGCTATACTTTATTCATTGCCTGTACCGAGATGCAGTGCAAAGCTTGTTCTGCTGGCTATCCAGTCAAATCATACAATACGATACGATAGAACGTTATTTATCCCAGGAGGGAAATTAATTTGCCAATAGTCATAAAAAACACAAACTACATGTAACATAAAAATATGAAAATAAAGTGACGAATGGTAAGGCTTTGGGGATGAGCAAAGATTGAGGAGGTGTGGGGGGTCAGTCTCAGTCTATCCCACGACCGAAGGGGCAGAGGATATACAGTTTGATAACCACAGGGAAGAAGGATCTCCTGTGGTGTTCTGTGCTGCATCTTGGTGGAACCAGTCTGTTGCTGAAGGTACTCCTCAGGTTGACCAGTGTGTCATGGAGGGGGTGAACTGTATTGTCCAGGATGCTCGGCAGTTTGAGGAGCATCCACCTCCCAAGAATCCCCCAGGACGGAACCAGTCTTCCAGATGAGTCTGTTGATTCTGTTGGCTTCCGCAGCCTTCGCCCTGCTGCCCCAGAACACGGCAGCGAAGAAGATGGCACTGGTATTGGTAGAACATCTGCAGCATCTTACTGTAGACGTTGAGGAGTGGAGCCTTCTCAAAATGTACAACCGGATCTGTCCCTTCTTGTACAGAGCCTCAGCGTTCCTGGACCAGTCCCAGGTATTTGTACTTCCTGGTAAACTGCACATCCACACCATTAATAGAGACAAGGGACAGGGGTGTTCCTCTCCTCCTAAAGTCCACCACCAACTCCTTAGTCTTGTCAGATTCAGATCAGATTCAGATTCAATTTAATTGTCATTGTCAGTGTACAGTACAGAGACAACAAAATGCATTTAGCATCTCCCTTGAAGAGCGACATAGCAAACTTTTGCATAAATAATAATAAGTGTCCTGTATGATTGGCAGTCACCGAGGTACGTTGTTGAGTAGAGTGACAGCCGCCGGAAAGAAGCTGTTCCTCGACCTGCTGGTTCGGCAACGGAGAGACCTGTAGCGCCTCCCGGATGGTAGGAGGGTAAACAGTCCATGGTTGGGGTGAGAGCAGTCCTTGGCGATGCTGAGCGCCCTCCGCAGACAGCGCTTGCTTTGGACAGACTCAATGGAGGGGAGCGTGGAACCGGTGATGCGTTGGGCAATTTTCACCACCCTCTGCAATGCCTTCCGGTCGGAGACAGAGCAGTTGCCATACCATACTGTGATGCAGTTGGTAAGGATGCTCTTGTACAGAGCCTAGAAGTTCACCAGGACCAGTCCCAGATATTTCTACTTCCTCAGGAAACTGATGACATTCACACAGAGTAGAGGACCAAGGAGGTCATCGGAGTGTTCCTCTCCTCCTAAAACCTGACCAACTCCTTAGTCTTGTCAGTGTTGAGCTGCAGGTGATTCAGCCTACACTACTCAACAAAGTCGTTGACTGCACCTCCGTATTCAGCTTCCCTCCCCACACTGATGCAGCGCACAATTGCAGAGTTATCTGAAAACTTCTGCAGGTGGCAGGCGGCGGAGTTATATCTGAAGTCCGAGGTGTAGATGGTGAACAGGAAGGGAGAGAGGACCGTCCCCTGTGGGGCCCCAGTGTAGCTCAGCACCATGTCCGAGACACAGTTCTGTAGCCTGACATATTGTTGTCGTCCAGTCAGGTAGTTGGTCATCCAGGGCACTAATGGAGCATCCACCCGCATCTTCATCAGTTTGCTCCCGAGCAGTGCAGACCGGATCGTGTTAAAAGCACCGGAGAAGCAAAAAAAAAAACCTCTCACAATGCTTCCCGGCTTATCCAGGTGAGCACAGGAATGATGGCATCCTCAACCCCCATCTTTGCTTGGTAAGCGAACTGCAGGGGGTCCAGGTAGGGTTTAACCAGGGGTCGCAGGTGAGTGAACATCAGCCGCTCCAGGGAATTCATGATGTGCGAGTACAACAGATCCTCTACAATAGGTCCTCTGCAGGGACTTCATGAGTACAATAGATCCTCTTCTGGGATACCACGCAGAGAGTCGCCACATTTCCAGCACCATCTTGCAACTTCCAAGTCTCTGAAAAGTCATTTCAAGAATGTGATGGTTGGAGAAAATAACTGTTCCAGAACCTGGTGATATGGAACTTCAGGCTTCTGTGCCTCCTGCCTGACGAGAAGAGGGCACGGCCTGGATGGTAGAGATCCTTGATGATAGTTGCCCTTTCTCGAGGCAACACCTCATGTAGATGCTTTCGATGGTGGGGAGGACTGTGCCCATTATAGACCAGGCAGTATCCTCAAGAATCAATTTCAGGAGGTAAACAATGTTAGCGGGTTACATACTTTATTGTCACTAGTACAGAGATACAGTAAAATGCCTGTTCTGCAAACTATCCAGTCAAATCAGATGAAGGAAATGTGCAATTTCATATTTTCTCACTGAGGCCCTATGTCCTGGAGGCACAGGGTAGATAAAGTAGGGGTCGGCATGGCACAGTGCGATGCCATCAGCTTCCCTCAACATTGCCCCCCAGGTTCACACAAATCTTGCATGTCTTCCTGAATGCTCCTCTTTAGTAGGTGCCACTTGTTAAGGAGTGTGGTGGAAAAGACAAGAGTGTTTTATTGTCATATGTCCCCGATAGAATAATGACAATTTTACTTGCAACAGCACAACAGAATATGTAAATATAGTTCAGACCTTATTTAGAGGTTGTAGTGTTTAATAACCTGATGGCTGTTTGGAAGAAGCTGTTCCTGAACCTGGATGGTACAGTTTTCAGGCTCCTATATCTTCCTCCTGGTGGCAGTAGTGAAATGAGTGTGTCACCACGGTCATGTAGGCAGTGATGAATTTGGGTTCCCTTTTTGAAGCAGCGACCGCTGTAAATCCCTTCGATGGTGGGTAGGTCGTTGTCTCTTAATGCATTTTGTTGTCTCTGTACTGTACACTGACAATGACAATTAAAATTGAATCTGAATCTGAGGTCAGTACCCGTGATGGACTGGGCAGTGTGCACAACTGTTTGCAGCCTTTTTGCAGAGAGCAGCAGAATACCGCACATTCTGCACTCTGGTTTGGGTAATTCTAGGATCAGAAACTGCTAATACTGAGACTTCCCTCAAGGCACAGAATGCGCAGAACTGGAATAAATGAGGCCAGCTGGACCCAGGGGCATCTTATAATTGCAGGTTGTGTATAATGTAAAATGGATTAAAAAGGTTTTTTACGATTGATGTGATTTCTTGATGACCTGCATGATTTTCCAACAAGAACTTTATTTTACCCGTTTGCACTTTTAAATTAAGAGGTCTGTGAAACTAAAATGCTGCAAAACTGTATTTTGCACTCTGGTATTTTTCTCTGTGCTCTGCCTGTTGTACGTATGTGTGGCTTGATTCATGTACAGTATGATCTGATTTAATTGCATAGCACACAAACAAAATCATTTCACTGTATCTTGGGTACGTGACGATAATAAACCAAACATGTTCTGTATGTTTCAGCCTGTCGAACGGCAGGAAAGGTTGGTGGGAAGAAACAAATCTCATCCTCTGCCATATCAATTTCTTTGTTGAAAAGAACTCCTGCAAAAGGATACACAAATTGTGTAGCTGATTTAAAACATTCTAGGAATGTTTTTGTTTAGTTTAGAGATACAGCGCAAAAACAGGTCCTTCAGCCCAGAGTCCGCACCGACCAGCGATCCCCGCACTCTAACACCATCCTACACACACTAGGGACAATTTTTTTACTTTTTTTATACCAAGCCAACTAACCTACAAACCTGTACAGCTTTGTAGTGTGGGAGGAAGCCGAAGATCTCGGAGAAAACCCACACAGTCACGGGGAGAACGTACAAACTCCGTGCAGCAAGCAGCCGTAGTCGGGATTGAACCCGGGTCTCTGGCGCTGTAAGCGCTGTGAGGCAGCAACTTTACCGCTGCACCAACGTACCGCCCCTAATTCTGCAAGCTCCAAAGAGGGAGCACGATCACATTCGATGTGTCAGTTGTCAAGAAGAGAGTCAAGAGTGTTTGTTTGTCAAAAGTACCGACAAGAGAACAATTAAATTCTTACTTGCTGCAGCATAACAGGGCTGTAAACACAAAAGATATAGATCATATATAATAAACAATTTATTTAATTAATACACCACAATACTTGTGCAAAATAAACCCCAACGTCTTTAGTGCAACCAAAGACAGTCTATAAAAGTTCACCGTTGCGGTTAGTGTTGTGCAGTGTTCAAGAACCTGTTGGGAAGAAGTGTTCTTCAACCTGATAATCATGGTGTTTAGGCTCCTGTACCTTCTTCTCGATGGTAGGAATGAAACTAGACACATCAGGACAAAAGGACACAAAGTGCGGGAGTAACTCAGCGGGTCAGGCAGCATCTCTGGAGAACGTTTTGGGGACGTATTGGAAGAATGAAGGGTCTCGACACAAAACGTCACCTATTCGTGTTCTCCAGAGATGCTGCCTGGCTCGCTGAGTTACTCCAACACTTTGTGTCATGTTTAGATATACTAAACAGTTGAAACTGGTACAATAGATAGTGCAAAGGGAATGATGCAGAGTGCAAAATATAATTTGTAAGAGTGTTAGGCAGGCAAGAATGTTAAAGATAATAGTATTAGAACAACGAGTAGTGGTGCTAGATTTACATGGAGAAAAGAGATTTAAAAGAATGGTATGACTGTATCGGATGAAAGAAGAGCAGGCAAGGAGTCACCGGTGTCCGGTATCATCTTAGTTTCCTAACCCACGTACCTTTATCATGCATGTTCAAACTCTTCAGCAGGTCTTCCCTGATGGGATGCTTAGCTTTATAGCAGAGCCTGTGGACGTTCGAAGGGGTATCATCGCCGGACAGTGTGGTGAGGTCAATGCAGGTGACCGCCTTCAGGAGCCACGCAGCCTGTAAGAGCACAGAGGAGAATTGGGTCAATATTGACGTTGATTGCACCAAGGGTAAACTGCGTAACTAATTCTGTCAGCGAGACAAGTATTTAGTTTAGTTTAAAGAACCAGCATGAAAATCCACCAAGGGTTGTAGCTACCTACAAGAGAAATAGTTTAGGCGTTTCGGTTTATCAATGCCACTTGTGACGAGGTACAGTTTTGTTTTGCACGCAATCCAAACAGATCAGATATACTATACATAACTTCAATCAAGTCAAACTCAAGTAGAAAAAGTAGAGCAAAGGAGGAGATACAGAGAACAGAATATTGTTCTCAGCATTGTAGAAACTAGGAACTGCAGATGCTGGTTAATACACAAAAGGACATAATGTGCTGAAGTTCCACAGACAAAGTCCAATGCCCGCAATGGAAAAGAGGTGAATCGGACAGTATCCTAGCTTATGGAAGGACCGTTCAAATGTTCGATAACAGATGGGAAGAATCTGTTTCCTGAGTCTGGTGGTTGTGCACTTTCAAACTTCTGTTTCTTCTGCTTGAAGGGGGCAGGGAGAAGAAGGACTGACCAGGGTGGGACAACTCTTTGATTATGTTGGCTGCTTTCCCAAGGCAGCGTGAAGTGTAGATGCAGTCAATGGTGGGGAGTCTGGTCTGTGTGATGGACTGGGCTACATCCAGAACTCACTGCAATTATTTGCGGTCTTGGGCTATAATGCAACCCGATACATTTTGGCACACGTAATAATAAAGCTCTCAGAAATCATGATTCTTGGTGGAAGTGGCAAGAGTGTCAAGATTTCTATGTGGAACTCTATAATATTGAAACCCTGAAGTTGCTGTCCGTGAATCATCACTCTTTGCACTCTTCTGGCATTAACTGGCATAATTGAATGCATTTGAAAGCTACAGCAATAAACAGTTAGACCACAAAAAGAGTTCCAGAATAGATAGAACATTAGGTACAGACTGTCAGAGGGAAGAAGCAAAGCTGACAGATTTCCAATGGTCAGTGAAGTCCACTGTTAGTTTATAGATACAGTATGGAGACAGGCCCTTTGGCCCATCGAGTCCGTGCCGACCATCGATCACAAGTTCACACTAGTTCTGTGTTATCCCGCTTTCTCATCCACTCCCTACACACTCAGGGCAAATTACAGAGGGGCAATTAACCTACACACCCACACGTGTTTAGTAGTGTAGAAAGCAACTGGAGATGCTGATTTATAATGAAGAGCGACATCGAGTGCTGGATTAACTCGGCTTGTCTGGAAAGAGGTTCCGATCCAAAACGTCGCCCATCCTTTTTCTCCAGAGTTGGTGCCTGACCCGGTGAGTTACTCCAGCATTTTGTGTCTATCTTGCACACGTATTTAGGATGGGTGAGGAAATGTTGTGCCTGGAGAAAACCCACGCAGTCACAGGTAGAATGTGCAAACTCCATGCAGACAGCACCTGGGGTCTCTGGCGATGTGAGGCAGCAGCGCCAGCAGCTGTGCCATCGTGTGGTCCTACATTATACCCTTAAATCTGCAGGAGACCTGCACCTACTCATATACTACCACCAGATAGAGAACCACCATTTACAAGCAGCTTTGCCTGGCAGAATTATAACAGCCCTGCACGCTGCACCCCGGCTTCAACAAGGGGTGTGGATGAGTGTTTCTCTTTGCTCTCTCTGACAAAGCTTGTTACAACACTGCGGAAAGATCCATTTGGTGTGAACAATGGTAAGACAGCATTTTTATAGTTTCAGTCCTATTCAAATCATTAGAAACAAAGTGCTGGAGTAACTCATCCAGCATCTCTGGAGAATATGGATATGTGACTTTTCGGGAAGGGTTCAATTCGGAAACGTCACCTATCCGTGTTCTCCAGAGATGCTGCCTAGCCCACTGAATTACTCCAGCACTTTGTGTTTCTTTGTAAACCAGGACCTGCAGTACCTTGTATCTCCATCAAACTATTAGACAGTGAAAGGACATATAAATACCCTATTATAGGCTGCAGGCAGTTTTGACAACTTGTAACACACTGAGCATTTTAACTACACCATAGCCGGTAATTAAGTATTCTCAACAGCACCCGAAGAGTGAACTCCAGCCTTTTGACGTGAGTGGTTCTCAGATGTTGCATCTGTTTGTAACACTCAAAAAAATGTCCAGTGCATAAAAGAGAAACAATGGCTCGATGCTGCAAATCAGTACATATCAAACTTCCACATTACCAATAGTGCAGGCACCTCCTATTTTATACATGTTTGATTTATAGACATGTGATTTTTATACATGTTTTTGAAATAATGAGCTTGTTCCTTTAATACCGGTTTGAAGTAAGGAATAACACGGTCAGATTTACTGCTGACAGCTTAATCGCTTGTATGTTTAATTTACATGTTTTTGAATTACGCACTGTTTTTCAAGCTAGGGGGGAGAAAATGTACCTGTATACAGTGAAATTCTTTATTCAGCATACAATTTTGTGAAATATACCAAATATACATAAGCATATTAATACACATCACTCTAGATTCATCCCTACTGTCATCAGGCTACTGAACCATCCACTCACCAACTAGAGAGTTGTCCTGACCGTCCATCTACCTCATTGAAGACCCTCAGACTATCTTTCTCACCAAAAGTCTTCTCACCCACCACTCCACCTCCAGGCCCCTCAGATCGGCCGACTTGGGGTTGCTGAATATCCCACGGTCTAGGCATAAGCTCAGGGGCCACCGCGTCTTTGCGGTTGCAGCCCCTAGACTGTGGAACAGCATCCCCTTTCCCATCAGAACTGCCCCTTCCATCGACTCTTTTAAGTCAAGACTAAAGACTTATCTATACTCCCAAGCCTTTCCTGACGTCCTCTGAGTGAGGGCTACATGTATATATGTATGTAGTTTGTTTTGTTGTGCTATTCTTATAACAAATGTAAAGCACTTTGGCCAACGAGAGTTGTTTTTTAAATGTGCTATATATTATTCCCTTTATCCTGTATCTATACACAGTGGGTGGCCTGATTGTAATCATGTATAGTCTTTTTGCTGACTGGATAGCATGCAACAAATAAAGTTTTTCATTGTACCGCGGTACATGTGACAATAAAACTAAACTGATGTAAGCACAATCATACATAAGTGTAAGAGTGCACTGATTGCATTGTAAAATCACTAGATTTCTTCTGAGACGGCACACAAAGAGTCGCCAGGTGATTGTAGGTGTGTTTGCAGGAATTATTACAAGAGCCCATTCAAGGAATAGAACGTATATATCCAAGCCTGCCTGCATCTGAAACATGTGGTTCTAAACAATGAGCAATGAAGGCCAAACAAAGGCAGGTGGGACTAGTGTAGTTGGGACATGTTGGTCGGCGAGGGCAGGTTGGACCTGTTTCCACGCTGTATGAGCAATCAACGAACTAATAATGGTCAAAATTCTGCATGGAAAAAATAATTTGAATAAAAACCTCCAAAATAAATGCAAAAACGTCTTCACTGCTGTGTGAAGCCACAAAGTGTTGGAGTAACTCAGCGGGTCAGGCAGCATCACTGGAGAGCATGGGTGGGCGACATTTTGTGTCGGGACCCATTCTTCAGTCTGCAATATGGTTGACAATCCACCGCTCTCCTTTAGACTTTAGAGATACAGCGTAGAAACAGGCCATTCGGCCCACTGACCCCACGCCAACTAGCAATCGGCGACACTAGCACTTTCCTACACACTAGGGACAATTCACAATTTTACAGAAGCCAATTAATCTACAAACCTCAACGTCTTTGGAGTATGGGAGGGAGTCCGAGCACTTGTAGAACACCCACGCGGTCACGGGGAGAACATACAAGCACCGTACTGACAGCACGTATAGTCTGGATCGGACCCAGGTCCCTGGCGCTGTAAGGCTGCAACTCTACCGTTGCGCCACCGTGCTGCCCTGTTGAATTTGTTACAATGGCACGGCAGGGAATCGGTGTCTGCGTACTTACTGCGTTTACGGTAGAGTGAGGGAATGAAATTATTTTACAGCAGCATTCATTTAGCTGGTTAGCATTCAGCACCTGCCTCACCTAACTTCACAATCTCTTTTCTTCCAACACACAACTCTTTTCAGCCTCTCTTTTCTAAATAACTCAATTTGAACTGAAGGTTTTCGACACAGAAACAAAAAGTCTCCACTCAAATGGTTAAGGTAATTTACGGTGAAACAAAACAAGCAATAGGCAACTGCAGAAAAAGTTTGAGTAGGCTGGTTTATACTGAGAATAGACACAAAATGCTGGATTAACCTTTTTCCAGACTGATGGTAGTGGGGAAGGGGGGGTGGTGGGGGGGGGGGGGGGGGGGGGGGGGGGGGGGGGGGGGGGGGGGGGGAGGTAGTGCAATGAAGTCACATGCAAATTGAAGGAGCAGCACCTCACATTTTTCTTGGGGAGCTCACAACCCAGCAGTATGAATGTTGAATTCTCCAATTTTAGGTAACTCCGACAAACACCTCCCACCCGCTCCCCTCCATCACTCCTCCACCCCTCCACCCCCCCCCCCCCCTTTCCTCCACTAAAGGTCCGTTAACTAGTTCAACAGTTCACAATCATTTATCCCTCTTGGCTTCACATCATCTCTAGCCAATAATCGGCCTATCAGGGAACTACCTTTCCTTAGGTTATCAGCACTAATTTGTCCTGGTTCTTTTCTTGCTTCCAGTCCCCCCCCCCCCCACACCCCTCCCGTCACCCCCACCTGCTTTCAGTCTGAAGACGGGTCCCGACCCAAAACATCACCTATCCACGTTCTCCAGAGATGCTGCCTGGCTACTGAGTTACTGCAGTATTTTGTGTCTATCTTTGGTATAAACCAGCATCTGCAGTTCATTTTCATTATACGTACTGAGTATAGAAGTTGAGAGGCTATGTTACAGTTGTAGACGACATTGGTGAGGCCACATTTGCGTTCAGTTTTGGTCACCTTGTTACAGGAAAGATGTTGTTAAGCTGGAAAGGGTGCAGAGAAGATTTAGGAGGATGTTGCTCGGACAAGGGTCTGAGCTCCAGGGACAGTTTGAGCAGACTATATTCCATGGAATACAGGTAGATGAGGGGTGATCTTACAGAAGTATATAAAATCATGAGGGGAATACAGAGTCTTTTGCCCAAAGACGTTCTCGATTCCCCAGCTCTGGTTTAAGGTGAGGGTGGGAAGATTTAATCAGAACCTGAGGGAGAGCTTTTTTTTCACACAAAGGGTAGTGAGATATATGGAACAAGCTGCTAGAGGATGTAGTTAAGGCAGATACTAGCACAACATTTAAAAGACATTTGGACAGGTATCTGCATAGAAAAGGTTTGGAAGGATATGGGTCAAATGCAGGCAAGTGGGACTAGTATAGATGGGATGTTGGTCGGCATGGGCAAGTGGGGCTGAAGGGCCTGCTTCCCATTAAATTTGTCTTCCATTTCTTCGCTGACTTTCACATCCACAGATCCAATGAAATGTTTAACATCTACGGGCTTCAAGTTCACCAACAAAACTATGATAGGAGAAATAGCCTTGTTAAATACATACTTGCCACTCCTTGGACAAAGTCCTCCGTGTCTGAATTTGTTCCGCACGCCTCAGAACAGCGGGGTGATTCACATGGACATTGGACAACCAGCCCAAATCTGTAACGGCAGTCACATTATGTAAACACGTTGTCCCTGATCGTGATGGTGCATGCTGGTACCTCAAACGTGACACATATGTTTATTAAGCAAAATGTAAAGTGCTGGCGGAACTCAGTGGGCCAGGCAGCTCTGGTCAGTAAGAAAACTTGAAGCTCTCAACCATTTCTACATCTGCCCCATTGATGCGGATTGGGGCATGAACTACACCATGGTTCCTGAAGTCAATAACTATTCTTTCAACTTGCTGATATTAGGGAGAGCTCTTAAAGATAGCGGAGTCAAAGGATATGGGGAGAAGGCAGGAACGGGGTGCTGATTGTGGATGATCAGCCATGATCACAGTGAATGGCGGTACTGGCTCGAAGGGCCGAATGGCTTACTCCTGCGCCTATTGTCTATTATTGTCTTCGCACCATGGCACTACCCTCTCTATCTTCTTCCTTCAACTTGTCATTGCTCGTGATTCGGCCCACCACAGTGAAGTCATCGGCTAACTTGTAGGCATCAGTATAAAGGGCGTTTAGTAGGGGACTGAAAAAGCATCCTTGAGGGAGGGACATTGTTTAGTTTAGTTTGGAGATACTGCATGGAAACAGGCCTTTCAGATTACCAAGTCTGCGCTGACCAAATGATAACCCATACTATATGTTCTATGTTAGCCCATTTTCAAATTCTACACTAGGGGGCAATTTACAGAGGCCATTTAACCTACAAATCACATCTTTTGAATGGGGGAGGAAACTGGAGCACCTGGAGAAAACCCAGTGACAGGGAGAATGTACAAACTCTGTAGAGACAACACCCATAGTCAGGATCAGACCAGGGTCGCTGGCATGGTAAGGCAGCAGCTCTACTGCTGCACCACTGTGCTGCCCAATTAAGAGTTATTGTGGTGGAGGTTTATAGTACCCGTCTCAACAACTTCCTCTGGCAGCTCGTTCCATATACACACTACAGTTTGAGGGAAAAAAATTCCCCCTCGGGTTCCTATTAAATCTTTCCCTCTAAACCTTAAACCTAGTTCTTAATTCCCCCACCTTGGCTAAAATACTCTGTCCATTCACCCTTTGTATGCCCCTCATTCTTTTATACACTGCTAAAAAGCAGTATTTAATAATTTTATTATTCACAGACCAACATGAAAGTCATTTTACAGCTTGGTGAGTTACATTTCCAACATAAACCAAACCAGATCAGGATTGGGCAACATTTTACCAACATGTTTACCTTAGTTTAGAGATTACTAACACATTTACTACCTAGGGTGGCCCAATGATGAAGCAGTATCGTTGCTGCCTTACAGCACCAGAGATTTGAATTCAATCTTGACCAAGAGTTGTCTCTGTGGAGTTTTCTCCATGTGCCCCGGTTTTCTCCCACACTCCAAAAGCGTAAAGGTTTCTAAGTTGATTGGCTTCCGGAAATTGTAAATTGTCCCTAATATGTAGAATAGTGCCAGTGTACAGGTGATCGCTGTTCGGCGCGGACTCGGTGGGACAAACAACCTGTTTCCATGTTGTATCTTTAAAGTCTAATGTTTTTTGGACTGTATCACAAATGTTGCAATACCACTTTTATACACAGGAGGGGGTTTTCACAGCAAACTGAGCAACATCAGCTGATAATCTACAGAACAGTGGCAGTTTAAGTACAACTCTGAAGAAGCACAGCAACCCAAAACTCCACCTATCCATGTTCTCCAGAGAATGCTGCGTAACCTAGTTAGATAAAGCTCTTGGGGCTAGTGGAATCAAGGGGTATGGGGAGAAGGCAGGTACGGGTTACTGATTGTGAATGGTCAGCCATGATCACAATGAATGGCGGTGCTGGCTTGAAGGGCCGAATGGCCTCCTCCTGCACCTATTTTCTATGTTTCTAACCTGCAGAGTTACTCCAGCACTTTATCTCTTTTTTTTGTGGCAGCTTAATGCTGGCTCTTTGTTAAAAAACAATGACATAGGAAAATATATATGTTGCTTCAACTTAGAGGTCAGCAAACGTAGAAATAATCACTCCTTTTCCTCCCACTCATGTCAAGTTCAACATCCCCCAAAGTTAGATGACTTTGCATCAAAGACAAAGGGCGGCACTGTGGTACAGCAGTAGAGTTGCTGCCTTACAATCCCAGAGACCCAGATTGGATCCTGCTGTCTGTACAGAGTTTCTGTATTCTCCCGTGACCGGGTAAGTTTTCTCTGGGCGCTCCAGTTTCCTGCCACACTCCAAAGACATACCGGTTTGTAGATTTATTTGTTACTGGAAATTGTAAATTTGGCCCTAGTATGTAGAATAGTGTTAGAGTGCGGGATGATTGCTGGTCGGCACGGACTCGTGGGGGCCTAAGGGCCTGTTTCCATGGTGTATCTCTAAAGTCTTGTCTAATATTTTCTAGACTTGATCACATATGTTGCAGTACCACTTTTATACATAGGTTAATTGGCTTTGGTAAAAATTGTAGGATAGCGTCAGTGTGTGGGCATCGCCGGTCTGCACGGACTCAGTGGGCCGAAGGGTATGTTTCCGTGCTGTATATCTACCAATCTAAATAACCAATCATTCTGAAGAAGGATCTCGTCCCGAAACATTTTCTTTCTCTCCATAGATGCTGCCTCACCCGCTGAGTTACTCCAGCATTTTGTGTCTACCGTAAATGAGTTTAATGTCAGCTCAACATGTGCCCTCAATTTTAGGATCAGTTCTCAATTTATTTTCAAATTCCTATGATGATGGTGAAACAAGACCCTTTTGTTCACCAAGACAAATTCCTTATATGTGAATACTTGGCCAATAAACTTACTTGCTTACTTACTTTTGTTTCTCAACAGCAAGGAAACATTGCACAAAATGGTGTGTTATTTTGTTAAAGTGGGTCGACAGACCAGAATACATTTCCGTGAAAATAAATGAGTATGTGATGAAGTTGAAAAGGACCAGAGGAGATCCCTAAATATTTTTCTCCTCCAAATGATACTGTTTTTTTGATGTGGTGTGATCTCGCAAATGGAATTTTAAAGTGTTATGTTATTAGCTTCTCGGCCATCATGCTTTTGAACACAGCACAACACGAATCACGATCTCAGCAGCTATGACCTTTGAACTTCCATGGCCTGTTTTTTATTTGTTACACCACGGATTTTGCACTATTAGGTTACCTAGTATTACCAATTATTAATTTGTTGCATTATTGATTATTGTATGTTTATCTGAGTGTTTGGTGAGTTTACAGGCCTATACAGGCTGAACCATTTGCAACCACTTTCAGGCACGAGTGTTAGAACATAGTACAGTACAGCAACAATGTCTGTGCCAAACATGTTGCCAAGATAAACACTTCTGCCTGCACGCAATTCATATCCCTCTGTCCCCTGCATATACATTTTCCCATCTAAAGGCCTCTTAAATGTTGCTGTAACCTCTTGAATGCCAAAAGGGACCCTTCCTCCGACCGATTATAGGGGTGTGCATGGGAGGGGAAGTGGGGTGGAGGTACAGAAGTAATCTGGGAGAGCTTGGGAAATAAATCTTTACCAGCTTTCTCCTCCCACCCCTCACAGTCAGACCCGAAACCGAAACGTCACCTATCGATGTTCTCAAGAGATGCTGCCTGACCCGCTGAGTTACTCCAGCACTTTGTGTTAACCAGAGCCTGCAGTTCTTTCTTCCTACACAAGAAAGAGTAACATTTGTGTCACAGAGTAACACGCTGTCCACCTCCGAATTTAGTTTTGTTTGGAGATACAGCATGGAAACAGGCACTTAGGCCCACCGAGTCCATGCCGACCAGTGATCACCAGTTCACACTAGTTCTGTGTTATCCCACTTTCCCATCCACACCCTGCACACAATTTACAGAGTCTATTTAACCTACAAACCTGCACATCTTTGGGATATGGGAGAGACTGGAGCACCTGGACGAAACACACGTGATCACAGGGAGAACGTGTAAACACCACACAGGTAGCACTCGAGGTCAGGATCAAACTGGGTCTCTGGTGCTGTGTTGCGCCACTGTACCGCTTACAATTTGAACCCACTTTTCCATCACAAGATATACAGCATGGAAACAGGCCCTTCAGCACAACTGTCCAAGTCGACCAAGTCGGCATACTGGGCTAGTCCCATTTTCCTGCATTTCATAGCACTCTAAACCCTTCTTATACATATATATGTACAAATGTCTTTTAAAGTCAGAATGCATCCACCTAGTCAGGATGGTGATGGAATACTCTCCACTTACATGGATGAGTTTAGCTCTCATGAAACTCGCTTGTAGCCTGACCATGCCCACCAATGCTGATCCCCCTCTATCACTGTCCCCTCGTGAGGCTACTCCCAATTATACACTCCACTGAAGCTGCATTCCACCGTTGTTTCAGCTACACAAATGCCATCCTTTGCTTCTAGTACCCTTGCCATTTGCTGGGCTGAGCTGCACATAGATACATTAGGATCAATACTTGGGAAACACAATGCACCTCAAATGCTAGAATGCAAAACCTTGTACTGGTGGAACTCAGTGGGATGGGCAGCATCCATGGAGGGAATGAACGGACAAGGTTTTGGGTCAAAGCCCTCTTCAGAGTCTGGGGGTCTCAACCCGAAACATTACCCATTCCTTCTCTCCAAACATGCTGCCTGTCCCGTTGAGTTTCTCCAGCTTTTAGTATCTTCTTCAGATGATTGTCCATTCCATCCACAGATGCTGCTTGACCCACTGAGTCCCTCCAGTACTTTGTAATTGTTTTCAACATTCCAGTATCTGCAGACACTCGTGTCTCCATGGAGTATTGTGTGCAGTTCTGGTCTCTCAGCTACACGGAGGATGTAATTAAATCAAAGAGGGTGCTGAAATAGATTCACCAGGATGTTACCTTAGCTTGCTGACTTGAGTTATAGGGAGAGATTGGAAGGGCCTTTTTTTTTGTGCCTTGAAGGCTGAAGGGTGACCTTATTGAGGTGTGCAAGATCATGAGGGGCACGGATAAAGTAAACGCTCACTGTCATTTTCCCAGGATAGAAAATTGTAAAAGTAGAGGGCACAAGTTTAAGGTGAGATGGGCAAGATTTGAGAGGGAACCCAGGGCCAACTTTTTGCTTAGGAAAGAACTGCAGATGCTGGTTTAAATCCAAGGTAGACACAAATTACTGGAGTAACTCTGCGGGACAGGCAGCATCTCTGGAGAGAAGGAATGGGTGACGTTTCAGTTTGAGACCCTTCCTCAGACTGATGCTGAGTTACTCCAGCATTTTGTGTCAGAAGTCCAATGATGACGTTTAGTGGATTTTGTGGAAGGGTTAAAGGCTATGGGTCAAATGCAGGCAAATGGGAGCAGCCTAATATGCCAACCTGGTCTGCATGGACAAGGTGGGCTAAAGCGCCTGTTTTTCGAGCTGTACAGCTCAAGACTGCAGAAACGGTATGATTCACAAGTAGGAAACAGGACTATAGAAGTCCAATGACGAGGCTAGGACAGATATATGGATAGGCAGGGTTTATATGTGCCAAAAGGGACAGGCTTAGGAAGTCAACTTGTCGGGGGGGACAAGGTGGGCCGAGGGGCCTGCTTTTCGTGCTATACAGCTCCATTAACTCTGCAGACACCAGACACAAAACGCTGGAGTAACTCAGTGGGACAGGCAGCATCTCTGGAGACGAGACCCTTCTTCAGGCTTCAACAACTCTGCAGGAACTGTGCGACTCAAGTGGGGGACTAGACAGGTCAAGTCCAAATGACGGCGTTATGGACAGGTATATCTATGGACAGGAAGGGTGCAGAAGGCTATTGCCTCGGTTGAAGGGCCTGTTTCTGCGCTGTGCAGCTCTACGACAGTCCGACGGATGTCTGGGCCCGGCCCGGACCACCAACCCGCTCCCCAGGACCGGCCCACCATCCCCCTCCCCGCCCGCGGTTCCTACCGAGCGGAATGCCGAGGTTGTTCGTCGCCATGATGGCCCGGCCGAGCGCGGACGGAGGCGCCAGCCAATCACAGCTCACTCCCAGGCACAACCACTCACAGCAGCCCTGGGCGCAGCCAATCACAGCTGCCGTCACTCCCCGGACGCAGCCAATCACAGCTCACTCCCTGGCACAGCCAATCACAGCTGCCATAGGCGCAGCCAATCATAGCTCACGCCCTGGGCGCAGCCAATCGCAGCTCACTCCCTGGGCGCAGCCAATCACAACTGCCCTGAGCGCAACCACTCACAGCGCACTCCCCGGGCACAGCCAATCACAGCAGCTCGTCAGGATGGGCGAAACTTCCAAACAAAGACCGTAGAGCGGAGGAGCCCAAAGATAGACACAAAATGCTGGAGTAACTCAGCGGGACAGGCAGCATCTCTGGAGAGAAGGAATGGGTGAAGTTTCGGGTTGATACCTTTTTTCAGAGCCCATCTCTTGAACCACAGACAAACTTGCTCTTGTGTACATTAACTGCCGTTATTAAACTGCTCATGAAAAAAGGTCAGAATAACTATACACTTGAAAAAAACGGGGGGTCGGGGAAGAGAACAAATGCTACAAATTCTGCAGGTGCTGCTTTACAAAATAGGAGATGCAGTCAGCACTTCAGGTCAAATATCCTTCAGCAGAATGTAGGATTTGATTATTGATCGGTACAGCGGGGAAACAGGGGCATCCATAAATGGAGTCACGCAATCATACCTTCGATCAAGCATTCATACCTTCACCTAAAACATTTCATTAAGAGCATTATAAATCAATGAAGGGAACCAGGAGGGAAAGAGAAAGATGGCTTGGAAAATAACCAATAGGCATTGCAGGAGTTAACCAAAAACATGGCATAGCCACTAGTTTATCATCACTCTCTAACTCATTACTAATGTAGATCGCAAATCCTGGTTGATACTCAAGATGATAATGATCTTACAAAAGTACAGTCTGTCACACCTGCCAAAGCCTGACATGTTCAGACTTTGGGGGGGGGGAAGAGCAAAGATCCCTGGGCAAGCAGGCATCCACTCTAAATTAAATTTGACTTGCTGGTTCCATGTGTAATGTTGAATACAAAAGCACAAGTGTCATGCTGTTTTAATGTCGGATTGAAGGGACATAGTTTATTCAGAAGCCAGGGCAGGAGTTTCAGCAATGATCAGGTGGACAAAAAAATGTACGTTCACAGACTTGGAATAACTACAGGCAGGTCTCGTTTTAATTCTGTAAGCTAGCTGATCTATAGAATAATATAACGTTGCCTGTGTACATTGCAGAACACAAGGTATAAAACCAGAAACATTTCCTAACAAGCCAAGGCACTTATGCAATTGCTGCAAATAATTATTGCCTCGCTGAGAGGGCAAAACAGATACAAGGAGCATTAATAAGGAATCAAAATCAGCATACTTCTGAATGTATGTTTTCAGTTGCAGAATCCAAACTATTAATTTGGTGTAAATACCCATAGAATTACAAAATGAGCTTTAGGATGCCTTGTTTGATGACATGTTTGGGCCAATTTAATACTGCTCAACACTTTTAATTTATACAAATTGCTGCAAATGATGATAAACTGCAGGCCATTTAAAATGAAAAATGGCAAACTAAATAACTTTAATTGTAAACCAATATATTAGCACTGAACCTTTATATGAAAAATTCCATTCTTAAAGGAAAACATCTGAATCCATGATGTTACAGCTGTAGCTTCAGCACTTTGTGAGCAGAAATTGGTCATTACTTTATATACACTGGCGTCGTTGAGCAGATTCAATAAAACACTAAGATGCTAAGCAGCTGTGCTGAATATGCACAGGTCTACTATTTTACTTGCAGACACGAAGTGCTTGTCTTTTAGACAGTTAACAGATTTTAAGTTATCGATAAGAGTCCATTTAGCTGTCTGCATTTGCTGTTAACACAAAATGGAGGACGCACTCTTCTGCTTGTTGACTCAGAGCTTGGTCTGCATCTTGCTCGCTAGTGTCTCTCAAGCTGTCAGTTCAAGCTTTTACCTCTGGAGGCGTGCCGTAGATGGAATCAGAGTTTTCAGAGCCAAGTTCCTCTGTAATAAAAAAAAGTGTATGAAATGCACTTCACAATGACAAATTAGCTACAGGTCCACCACCGATTATCCTTCAACTGATAGTCCACCCCCTCCCCCCCTCGAATCCAGACAAAATTAATCCTTCCCCCCCCCCCCCCCCCCCCCCCCCCCCCCCCCCCCCCCCCCCCCCCCCAGCTGGACGTGGGGGCTGATCTCGACCTCATCTGTGCCGATTTATCGGGTAGAATTTGCTCCCTGCGCCCGGGGCTCTGATCAGACTGATTGTGCGTGTGGGGAGGAGGGGTGGATTGGAAGCAAGAAAGGACCATGACAAATCAGGGCTGGCAACAGATGCCCTCAGGCAAGTAGGTTCCCCAATAGGCCAAATTTTGGCTTGGGACGAAAAAAAATTTTTAATCGCACATTTATCAAACGCACCAAAAACATTCCTTCGAAGAATCGAGTCCTCTATTTAGATATAATAACGGGTCACATTGCTAGAGAAAGAAATGTGCACTTAAATACCAAGATGTACCTACCAGGGAGTACACACTTCCACAATCCATACGTTTTGCCAACAGTTGTCTGCCAAAGACGAAGGGTTCCATCTTCTGAACCGCTGGCGTACAGCTCTCCATCGGGACTAAACCTCACGCAGTGAATGGGACCAAAATGACCTTTGTATGACTCTGTTTAAAAAAAAAAAAAAAAAAATTGTCTTAGAACATGGTGACTATTGCAAAGAAATACAAGACAAGAGACATTTATTGTCACATACACCAATTGGTACAGTGAAATTTGTGCTCACCATACAGCCATACGAATAAAATAAAGAACACAGAATACGATAGACTATAACATAAACACCCCCACACAGCGGTATCAAAGTTTCCCACTGTGAGGGAAGGCACCAAAGTTCGGTCATCCACTTCTTTGACGTTCTTTGATGTTCACCCGTGGTCGGGGCCTTCCGAGCCCTCTGCAGTCGCCGCTACGGGCGGCCTGATGCCAGGAAGTGACTGGGAAGGTTTCCCCCTTAACCTACCCCCCTCCCCCACATAGAAATACAAAAAAAAATCCTCCAAAACATACTTTTAACCAAACTAAAAATTAAAAAGATAGAAAAACAGATAGACTGTAGGCAGAGGCTGCCATCATGCGGCGCCCCCTAGTGGCATACATGCTTAATAAGTGGGCGGTACAGAGGCGCAATAGTAGAATTGTTGCCATATTGCCGCCAGTGACCCGGGTTTGAATGTGACTGTGGGTGCTGTCTGTACGGAGTTTGTACGTTCTACCTGTGACTGCATGGGTTTGTACATTTTTCCCTGTGATTGTGTGGGATTTCTCTGGGTGCACTGGTTTCCTCCCACACTCCAAAGACGTTGGGTTTTGTAACTTCGGTAAAGTTGTAAATTGTCCCTTTTGTGTACGATGGTATTCGTGTACGGGGTGACCGCTGGTCGGTGCGGACCTGGTGGGCCGAAGGGCCTCTTATCGCATGGTAAAGTCTAACTGATTCATTCAGATATAGGGAACAAACCTGCTATTTTCAGCTCATTTTTGAGTTGTTGCAATTTGAATGTTAATGTTTGAAGGCAGATATCAGGCATGTTAAATCTATAATATTAAAATCCATGACCAGCACAAGCCTACAGCATTGAAATCCAAGGCAATAGGATGATGGCAAAAGATTTTTGTTTAGAGTTGACAACATTTTTCAAATCTTAATCAAAATTTAGCAACAGTAAAACCACAAGTAGTTCTAATAAAGAACAAGAACTCAGGATTGTCAAGGTAAACGTACTAACAGACACGAATCTATGTATTCAGTCTTTCCACAATGTTCAGACGTTTCATTTCCTACTTCATAACTGCCACACTATTCTTAACCTGACACGGATCGTCAGCACAAAGGTGGCAAACCTAGATCACCTTCAAATATCCAAGGGACCAGACAAGAAAGTTTAAAGAAATTACCAGGTAGAAGCCTAGTTAAAATACAATCTAGTACACTAGACACGGCAGTCATTGAGACAAACCATTTTCACTGACATTAGGGACTCTAGAAGATGTAATTTGCAAGAAAACAATGCCAAAACCCTATCTAATTGGTATTTTTGTTTTGTATTGTTTGAGTTTAGAGATGCAGAGTGGAAACAGGCCCATCAGCCCACATCAACCAACACTCACCCGTGCACAAGTTCTATCCTGCACCCTACAGACCCCAATTAACCTACAAATCTGCACCTTTTCAGAATGTGGGAGGAAACCAGAGCAGGCGGAGGAAACCTATGAACGCGGTCACAGGAAGAATGTAAACTCTGTACAGACAGCGCCCGAAGTCAGGACCCCACCTGGGTCTTTGGTGCTGTAATGAGGCAAGTCTGCAGCTGCACCACTGTGCTGCCCACTGTGTCACCATTGAAGGATCCTGAGCCACACTAAATAAAGAGAATGCGGCTTTCCGACCCACTAATGCAAAGAAAATCCGACAAATCGAGTCTCAATAAATGGTGCTGGGTATTATGTTCTGTGCAAGATTAACAAGAGGTTCCCTTGTTAGGTTAATAAAAGGTGAATGCAAATTCCCATAAAGCAATTCTAGACTTTAGAACTAACATTAGGTTGAACTCAGCAACATGCAAAACTCATTGTCATTTCAAGTGAAATGCAATAGCCGGAATAATCAACATGCTTCAAAAGCACTACAGGTATGAAGACCTACCTAAATCCTCGCCGGTATTGTAGTCAAACTTGTACAATTTGAAGTCATCACCTCCTGCAACAAAAACATCTTTCTCGGGGTGAAGAGAAGCTGAGTTGATTGAAGCTGGTGCGTCAAATGATTTGATCAACTCTAGACTGTAGGAATAAAAACAAACCTCAGAATACACCCAAATCCTTCAGCCATATGAAAAAAAATGTTGCTCTGTATTAGAAACAAGGAACTGCAGACGTTGGTTTACCAAAGAAACCCACAAAGTGCTGGAGTAACTCAGTGGGTCAGACAGCTTCTTTGGAGAACATGGATAGGTGACATTTTGGGTCAGGACCCTTCTTCAGATTGATTGTTTGCAAGCTTGGACTGCATAAGCATGACGTTATATTTTAACTTGGAAATGCAGAACTGCATTCCTAAACATGGCCTGTTTATACTCCATTAACTTTCACCCAAAATTACCACTGGCAGCTCTGACGGGCAATGGAAATTTGCAGACAGGGTGACGGAAGGCAAAGAGGTGGATCAGGGATAGCTAAGAGATAAGGGTTCAAAGTATTCGAAGAGCAATAAACCATCATTTTTTCAGTGCCCGCACCCCCGTTACCAGGAGATCTCCAACAGATTCATTGCCCGCTGGGAAAAGAGATTTCCATACTCAAATTTTATCTTGTAGCTATGTCCCCTTGTTCAATACTCCCCTCCCAGTGAAAACATTTGAATATTTACTCTGTCAAACCCCATTTGGATCAGCCTAAAGGGTCCTGACCTCCAGCACATTGTGTCCTTTCTTGTAAATCAGCGTTGGCAGTTCTATCTAAACTCCAAGCAATAAAAGCCCAGCATTATTTATTCTCTATTGGTAGGAGGACACCTTTGTCATCTCAGGAGTGAGCCGGTGAATCTTTGTATTGCCTCCAATATTACTCTAGCTTTTAGGCAAAAGGCCTGCCTTTTGTTGGCCTTCACCTCCAACTCTTTGCCCATGAAGGCCACTTGACTTGCCTTCGTAACCTGTTGAACAAGAACACTGAGCTCCCTCAGTGCTTTCCTCATCTGCACCCCACATTTAATAATTAGCCTTTTGATTGCTCTTATTAAAGTGCATGACCTCACACTTCCACACAGTAAACTCCATTAGCCATTATTTTATCCTCACTCAATCTATATCCCTTTGTGAAGTCACAGAACCCATATCACGTGATCGTCTACTTATTTTGTTTCATCTATAGACAGTATAAACTCTCGTTATTATGCACTGCTTTGTAACAGAATTCGGTTATAGCACTGTCTCCTTAAGAACACAAATTGTTGAAATTGACATGGCAGAGAAATTGACAAGACATTGAAATTGACAAGCAACTGCTTTTCTGTATACTTAACTCTATTAAACAATGTTATAAACAGCCACAAGTATTTTTAACCTGCAGTAGCGAAAATACATTTTAACCATTAAAAATACTTTGTACACAGGGAAGGTTAGTGTCTGGCAGGAGAATTAGTTAGCATTAAAGATCGATGTCAGAGTGTTACACCCAGAACTCTGGGCAGACAGCCAGTCGTGGGAATCTCATTGAGAGTGGGGCAGGGTTTCTTCACCCCACCACCATTTCAGACCCATTTCGCTCAGCATGTGGGAATAAGCAGCAGGGACAGTGGTTACAGTGGACAATGTGCAATAATAGACTGCACCCACGCTGTGTGTAATAACATGGGTTTGCTGCATTTTAAAACTTTGCATACTGTTCCTTCTTTCATAGGTTCACAAGTTATCGGAACAGAATTAGGCCATTCGGCCAATCAAGTCTATTCCGCCATTCAATCATGGCCAATCTATCTTTCCCTCTCATCCCCATTCTCCTGCCTTCTCTCCATAACCCCTGACATTTGTACTAATCAACCTTACTTTCAGGTAATTAATTAAAATAATAAACAATTACAGGCCAGAAGTCAATCCCTGCGATACTCCGCTAGTTGCCTCCTTCCAGTCTGAAGGATGTTTATTCCAATTGTTTCAACTCTGTGAAAGCCAGTTTTCAATCCATTTCCTTTGTTGCCACCCATGGCTTGCATGCACCAGCCTCTTGTGTCAAATGCCTCTTGGAAAACTAAATACACTACATCTACGCCCCCACCCCCCATTAGGAACTATCCCTGTTACACCCCCAAGTAATTCAAACAATTTGTCAAAGATGATTTACCTTTCATAAAACCACAATGATGAGACTGAATTATGTTCAGAATTGCTAAATGAGTAGCTATTTCCTTTTTGATTGACTCTGGCATCTCGACAATAACATTGTTAAACTAACTTGTCTGCAGTCCGCTGCCTTTCATCCTTTTTATTTTTGCAAAGGGGATTCGCGTTACCCGTTTTCCATTCTTCTAGTTTATTCTTAGAAAGCTTAGAAAGTTATGAGAATTTTGAACAATGGGTGCTCTTTCTCTACAGCTACTTCCTTTAAAATTCTAATGTACAGTCTGTTGGTTGCTGACGACTTGTCCATCTTTAGAATCCCTCCTCCCCACCACTTTATCCAATACTGTATCCCTTATCTTTGGAGTGTTTGTAAACACTTCCATGTTATTTGAAACTTGCCAGTCTGCTATCTTAGGCACATTAGCAAAGTCTTCCATAATGATATCCGATGTTAACATTTTGTTCAATATATCTGCTATTTCTTTGTAGAAACAAGGATATGCAGATGCTGGTATACACAAAACGGATGCAAAGTGCTGGAGTAACTGAGCCAATCAGGCACCATCAATGGAACATGGATAGTTGGCATTTTGGATCAGGTCTGAAGAGGGGTACCGACCAAAACGTCACCTATCCACGTTCACCAGAAATACTGCTTGATCGCTGAGTTGCACCAGCACTTTGAGTCTTTTGTTTTTGTAAACCAGCACCTGCAGTTCCTCATTTCTATGAGGCATATTTAAAGTTTTAATTCAAAAACTGATTGATTGCACTAGATATGAACAAGAGCATAGTGGTTAAGTTGCCAAGAGATAACAAAATGTTACAGAATTAGACTTGCCTGAGTGCATTGTGAAAAGCGACGGTTTTGCCATAGGTTAAAACCACGATCTCCCCGTCAGGTATGTACTCCACACAGCTTACAGGTGAAGCTACATTCAGCGTCTGCACCTCAGTCATACTAGCCCTGTCCCAGAGCCTGAAACAGGGAAAGTTGCAGGTTAGATTCACAATTCATATTTCACCACTTTACATTCACATCTTCTGCAGCACTTGATGAAAATAAATACCACCGTTTTCAAACTAAGGCAAGTTAAAAAAAAAAAGCAACATAAGGTGTCGTCATCACCACACACTGCAACCTTTTCAAAAACATGATTGTCAAATTACAATATACAATAGTTCTATTTTCTATAAAAAGCAAATTTATCCCTAACATTTCAATACCAGCTTCAGAATTGGAACATGACATTGAGCCAATAGGCACAAACAGCCAAGTCTATTGACAGCCAAGTGTGTCCTACCAGAGTCAAGAGTCCTTCCAAGTGAGATAGAGGCTCACATGTATCAGCTCTAAATAAAATACTCCTCTCCATCAAGCGTTTAGCTGTCATATGTACCAAAAATGTTACAATGAAATTCTTACCTGCAGCAGCATAACAGGTACATAAACACTGCACTCATAGATAAGAGTTCAATAAATATAAAGCAACACTAGTGCAAAACAAAAGTTTGGTCTCTTGTGCAACCAACCAAGACACATCATAGTTTTGTTGGTGTTTGTAGTGTTCAAGAGGCTGCTTGTTGGGAAGAAGCTGCTCCTGGATCTGGAGGTCATAGTTTTCAGGTTCCAGTACCTTCTTCCTGAAGGCAGGAGTGAAATTAGAGCATGGCCAGGGTGGCGTAGGCCTCTGATGATGCTGGCTGCCTTTTTGAGGCAGCGATTCCTGTAGATCCATCCGATGGTGGAAGTTCAACCAACCACAACATGAACGAAGAATCTACACTCAAAGCTTTAATCCTTAAACGTTTGGAAGTTCTTAAGAGACTGACTACACTCACCTGACTGTCTTGTCATCAGCTGCCGAGAGTATCTGCTTGTCGTTATTACACCACAGTGCTTTCTTAATGCCAGAACTATGGCCACTGATCTCCAAAGGCTCTGTGAGAAAAAGAATGATCTATCACAATACCATCTTTAACAATAATGTGAATATTGGAAGAGCGACAAACAAACTTAAGATCTGAAACTATAAATACCCACCTGCCACCAACACAATTCTTATGAACAAGAAGCAAAAATGCTGACAAATGCATGTGTTCCTTCCTGGTACATTCTCTCCACCTCCCTTTACATTCATACTCTCACTTGCAATTCTTTAACAGGTCCACCACCAATGTTGCAGCAACCTTGGCTCCAGACCCTTTCTGAATTATCCATTTTGCCAGACCAGCAGAGGTCATGGCCTCCGAGAGTCGCCAAACAGTACTGGAATTGTCTGCCAAGGTCGCCGAGGGGCCGAGATACCGGCCCACAATATGGGAACAGATCAGCCGGCCCCAGCTGGACTTAAGTTCCATAGCTTCGATCCTAGGGGCAAATTAGTGTCGCTGATCAGCCGCAGAAGTCCCCGTGAGGTCGGGATCAGCTGCCTCACCCGGCCCAGGCACCACATGTGCTCCTGGAGCGGGGCCTTACAGCACCGCCCCGCGCGGCTTGGAATGGCTGCGGGACTCTGCGAGCGCCCGCCGGGGGCTCTAACATCAAGAACCCGGTGTGCGACCTTGCATCACCCGGCGTGGCTTTAATGGCCGCGGGACAATCGCCATCGCCAGCCGGGGGCTTTGACTTTGACTCTGACATCGGGGGGGGGGGGGGGGGAGTGCAGTAAGAGAGATAAGTTTTTTTTGGCCTTCCATCACAGCAATGTGATGGATGTTTATGTAAATTATGTTGTGTCTTGGGTCTATTTGTTTGTAATGTATGGCTGCAGAAACGTCATTTCGTTTGGACCTCAAGGGGTCCAAATGACAAATAAATTGTATCTTGTATCTTGTATGTTTAGGGAGGGGGGGGAACGTTTGGGGTGAGGGGGATTTCAAGTGCGCTCCTTTGTCCAGATTAAAGGGGGGGCCAGACCACCAGTTGCCAGAAAATCGATGGTGGACTTGTATTATCCTATTTCTCACTTTCGTACACAAATCCCTCTGAGTGTTTACAATTCTGGAGCTATGATTAAATAACTTCCCACCACCAGAGGTCATTGAACAAGCTAAACATCCCATCATAAAACCATCCCAACCACTCCTCGACCAAAAGCATTAAAATGCACAGATCAGTCGTTTGCAGATTCTTGGTCACAAATTAGTAACTCAACACATGCTACAGCATTGTATGCACTTCAAACGCACTCCCGCTGACTGAAAGTCATTTGGGACAGAGATCCCACAAGGTTTTACATGCAAGTGGAACAACCTGCCAGAGGAGGTAGTCGAGGCAGATACCATAACAACATTTAAAAGACGTTGGGTCAACTATGTGGATAGGAAACATTTAGTTAGAGGGATATGGGTCAAACATAGGCAAATGGGATGAGCTAAGATGGGGCATCCTGGTTGGCATGGGCAAGTTGGGCCAAAGGGTCTGTTTCCATACTGCATGACTAAGTGGTTTTACTTTCTTTACTTGATCTGGGTGAACAGGCGACAGATAGCACAATGGGCTAAGAGTTCGGCTGGCGACCGGAAGGTAGCCGGTTCAAATCCCGCTTGGAGTGCATACTGTCGTTGTGTCCTTGGGCAAGACACTTCACCCACCTTTGCCTGTGATGGAATGTAATTACGGCGGCAGGCGCGGGCTCACCGCGACGCCCTGTGTCTCCCTTTCAAGGGAGATGCTAAAAATGCATTTCGTTGTCTCTGTACTGTACACTGACAATGACAATAAATTGAATCATTTCATTTCATTTCATTTCAAAACACGTGCACATTCCTAACCAGACGCAATTGTAACCAAGTCTAACCATAAACCAGGCATAAAAACCAGTTGCTAAAACTTGACCGCACCTAATATCAATATGTGCTGTTTCCTTATGGAGGGCATTTCCTAGATACGATTTTAAACGGAATCTTGCGGTAACAGAGTAGTCAATTTTATATAGAATTCTAGTCAATTCTATATAATGTAGTAACTAAAATCTTGTATATCAATCACCACACATTCATGCAATCCCTTCAGCAGCGAGAAAATGGAGGTTACTTTAAATTTAAAGATAATGCATGGAAACGGGCCCTCGACCCATCCAACCATCAATCACCCGTTCACACTGGTTCTATGTTATTCTACTTTCTCATCGACTCCCTACACACTAGGGGGCAATTTACAAAGGGCCAATTAACCTACAAACACGCACCTCTTTGGGATGTGGGAGGAAACCAGAGCACCCGGAGGAAACCCGCAGTCACAGGGAGAACGTGCAAACAGCACCCAAGGTCGGGATCGAACCTGGGTCTCGGGTGCTGTGAGCCAGCGGCTCTACCTGCTATGCCACTGTTGCTGGATGTAAAACTCCATACTCGGCACAGTAAATTCTTTCTACAGCAACCATGCCTTACCTGCTTCAGTTTTGTTCATATCATAGATACGCAACACTTTATCTTGCCCAGCCGTAAGCAAGTTGTTACTATCCTGCAAAAGCAAAAACAAGATAAATCTTACATACTTAAAACTCTGATCTTGTATTGTATGTGTGTGTGTGGATGTGTGTTTGTGTGGGTGTGTATTTATTTTTTTGTGTTGTCACATCTTCTCGAAAAAACGACGCGCTAACTATAAAATCTTCACATATTCCGATAGATTTATCCCCTGGAGTCCGAAATCACCTTATCTGAATATTCCGAGCTTTATTTCTCGAGTTATTTATGAAAATGTTCACAAATCTGAAATAACCTTGAAAATAAAAGAGATAGTCTCGCTGATGACTTCACAATGGCTGCTCCGTGTCCCAAGTACTGCGAGTGACGTCATCCCCACCCCCCTCGACTCAATAGTCCTTTGGTCGCTCCCTGCTCGCCCGCCCCACTCGCTCACCATCCAGCGTCCGCCGAGTTCAAGTCCGCCCTCTCCCTCTTGCTGCCCGCTCGCCCTCTCTCTATCTCTGCCCCATCCCCCTCTGCCCCCCCCCCCCCCCCATCTCTGCCCCTCTCTCTGTCTCTGCCCCTCTCTCTGTCTCTGCCCCCCTCTCTCTCTCTCTCTCTCTGTCTCTGCCCCTCTCTGTCTCTGCCCCTCTCTCTCCGTCCCTAGACGCGCCTGCGAATTGGGAGTTATGTGCGAGTGGATAGGGTGGGGATGGGGTAAAAGGAGCAAATGGATGATATTAATATAATATCAAGGGGGGTGGTTAGTGTGTGTGTGTGTGTGATTAGTGTGTGTATGCGGGGGTTGGTTAGTGTGTATGTGACGCCGCAGGCCCCCAACCCCGCCCCGCCCCCCCCCAATGGGTCCCACTTGGTCTAGTATATTAGAAATATTACGGCCAAAAAAATAAACTGAAATTAGAAAATATGTTACCTGAGTAAAGTCCACGGCTTTGACAATATGTTTGTGGGCTAAAGTGAGCATTTCATCACCTGTCACAGCATCCCATACTTTGCTGAGGAAAAAGAAAGGACCAAGTCACATCAAAAGAATTCAATGCATAAAAAATTATAACTCACTGAAAAGGATTTCTGAACACATTTTGCTCATCTCAAATTTTTTTTAAACAAAATGTCAGACAATTGCACACGATTATTATATCCAGTTAAAGCTTTCAAAATGGCAAAATAATCAGGAAACTTCTTTTTAAAAAAAGTATAAACAAGGTCCTGCAGATGCTGGTTTACAAAATAGGACACAAAGTGTTGGAGTAACTCAGCGGGCCAGGCAGCATCTCTATCGAAAAGGAATGGGTGATGTTTCGGGTCGACACCCTTCTTCAGACCGAGTGTTTTAGGGAAAGTACCTGGGCAGGGGATGGTTTGGGTGGGAAGGAATGAGTGATCTAGGGAGTCGCGGAGTGAGCGGTCTCTGCGGAAAGGGGTGAAAATGGGAAGCTGCGTCTTGGTCAAAAGAAGAGTTTCGACCCGAAACGTCACCTATTTATAGTCTCCAGAGATGCTGTCTGTCCTCCTGAGATACTCCAGGATTTCGTGTCTATCTTCAATGCAAACCAGCATCTGCCGTTCCCTCCTCCACCAAATATCACAGGTTATGATACATAGATCAGAGCATATGGGAAGTTCAAGAGAAATAAAGCCAAATAACATTCCAGCAAGCATTTCAGCTCATTAGCAGTATTGTTTACAGTATATTTAGAGATGAATTATCACAGTGCTGGAGTAGCTCAGCGGGTCAGGCTGCAGCTCTTGCGGACATGGATAAGCGACGTTTTATGTGGGGATCCTTCTTCCACCCAGACCTGAAACATCACCTATCCGTGTCCTCCGGTAATGCTGCCTGATCTGTTGAGTTACTCCAGCACTATGCTTTGCTCAAGATTCCAGCATCTGCAGTTCCTTACATCTCCTAGAGGCAAATTAAAGTAAATTATTGCCTTTGTTACTCGTTATTCGTTCCGCCGCATGTAATAAAACTTACGCTGAGAAATCCGCTGCTGCAGTTGCCGCTCTGTTGGCATCTTTGTTTAACGTGGCTCCCCAGACAGCACCTTTGTGACCCAGAAACGTTCCAACCCAGTCCCCTGTGTCACCCTGGCGCATCATGGGCTTGCCATCTGAATGGATACCAAACAGTACAATGTTAATTCACTCCGCATTAGTTTAGTTTATTGATACACTAGTAGATACACTAACACTTTCCTTAACACACTAGGGACAATTTACAATATACCAAGCAAATTAACCTACATATAATCTTTGGAGTGCAGGAGGAAACTGGAGAACCCAGAGAAAACCCACACAGGTTACAGGGAGAATGAACAAACTCCGTATAGACAGGTACCCATAGTCAGGATCAAACACGGGACTTTGGCACTGTAAGGCAGCACTCTACCGCTACGCCACTGTGCCACTTCTTGCATTTACCTGGCTGCACTTGCCAAAGTGCTTCAAACCGCTGAACAAAATTTAGCAATCGTCCAATGACAAGACAGGATGTCAAAAGGCAAAATGTAGATTGGCAAAGTTGGAAGAATTAAACACAGGATAGGATGTTATAGAACACAATGATTGGGGATAAAGGAGTTAAAAAAACACAAACAAAATAGGAAAGAACAAAGCTATAGAAGGATAATAAGCACGAGAGCATGTTACAAAAATTAGGAATTTAATTTATGTCCATTTTACAAGTAATGGAAGTGACAAGGGTTACCAGGAGAGCATTAGAACAATCATGTTTTCAGGCATCAAAAGCAGAGACTGGCATCTTTTAGCAACAGAAGCCTGGTGATCGCAGTCACGGGGTACATGTAAATCTTTCTGATCGGGGATTGGAAATGGAAGTATGGGGTTAGGTGGCTGCCGAGTTCCAAACACTGTAGGAACGATTTTTTAGTTTAGTTTATTGTCACATGTACTGAGGTACAGTGAAAAGCTTTTGTGAACTAACCAGTCAGTGGGAAGACTACATTATTACAATCGAGCCACCCACCGTGTACAGATACAAGATAAAGGAAATAACGCTTGGTGCAAGATAAAGTCCAGTATAGTCCGATTAAAGATAGTCTCTGGGTCAGGACCACATTGTGGTTGTTAAAAAGATGGTTCAGTTGCCTGATAACAGCTGATATTCCTGATGCTTAAGCACCACATTCACTTAGAGCTCTTGGTAAATAACGCAGTTAGAGGGGATTGGCAACTTTCGTAACAATATAAATATTGAAGAGACAGCAATTAATTTCCAAAGGCGTGACTCAAAGAGAATTCAAAGGCATTGGTCTTTCCATGTGCAAAGCCTATGATTTGTAACTGGCACAGGTCACAAGTTTGTGATAAGCTCAAACCAGCAGCAAGAAGCTACTGCATGCCACTGAGCCGGCCCTTGCACATTCCCCAAGAACCGGAAGATCTGAGACGAGGATAGAGGGAGCCGGCGATGGTGCAAGTCACCAATGGCTGGAGTATTGAGGATAGTTACCCATGCCGATACATAATAGTCTCCACTTTATTAAAATATGAACAGTTCATGTAAAACTAAAACGAAAAATAGCTCAAACTCCATACTATTCACTATGTGATTAGCAAGGACGTCAAAAGTTACGGGGAGACATCAGTAGAATGGGGTTGAGAAGGGATCAGCCGCGATTGAATGGCGGAGTAGACTTGACTGTCCAGCCTACTGTCTTATGGTGTTATTCCCATGGATGCCTTTGTCTCAACAAATTCTGTTCAGACTCAAAATGAGTGATTCTCTTTTAAGGGGGCTTTCTCTTCTATTTCTACTTTCCACTTTCTCTCTTCCTTTTTTTATTTTTTTATATACACACTTCAACAAAATGGGGGTGAGAATGTTAGCAACAGGAAGACTATACTTTATCTATACACAGATGCCGATGATCTCACCCCATAAACAGCCACCAAGGTATGCAACAGACTTATTTAACACAACTTGAAAATATTGTGCTACCTCAGAGGCAGCACTACCTTCACCCGAATCACACCTTTGCATGCGCTGATTAGGAAGAAGCCATATGCTGTTGTTCCACTGAAAGCCAAGTCGACCACAGGTCTCGTGTGGCCACTGCAGGTGAGTGGAGTCTGTCTCATCGCCATCTCCAGTACTCAGGACACTGCTACTAGGCAGTGCAGCTTTCTTCCCCAACGACCTACACACACAGGGAGGAGTGGTCAGACATCAGCAACGAAAATCACCAGGAATCAACATTTTGATTGATTGAAAGACAGAGCATGGACACAGGCCCTTCCGCCCACCAAGCCCACGCTGACCATCGATCACTCTTTCACATTAGTTTAGATAAGTTTAGAGATGCAGCACGGGAACAGGCCCATTTACCCGTATACAGACAGAGGCCAATTAAACTACAAACAAGTTCAAGTGAGTTTATTGTCATGTTGTCAAACCCGCACATCTTCATGATGTAGGAGGAAACCTGAGTGCCTGGAAGAAACCCGCGTGGTCACAGGGAAAATATGCAAATTCCTCACACAGCACTAGAGGCTGGGATCAAATCCGGGTCTCTGGCGCTGTGAGGCAGCAGCTCTACCAGCTGCGTCACAGTGTCGTCCCACTGTTTGAATCCTTGCATTCAAGGCCATGCACACTCTTCCACCATAATCCCCAAAGGATCCTCACCCAGCCACCTGCCTCGGCCTTCCCCATATCAATCCCTGCAACCTTTACTGCCACATTCAACACTCACTTTGCCTTTTTAGGCATGTTCAATCCCAAATCATAATCTGTTCTCCTCCATTTATGTACCGTATTTCATCACTCCCTAATTCCACGTTTAGTTGAGAGATCCAGCGTGGAAACAGGACCCTCACCTCACTGAGTCCATGCTGACTAACAATCACCCATACACTAGCTCCATCCTACACACAATGGACAATTTTACAGAGGCCAATTAACCTACAAACTTGCACGTCTTTGGAGTGTGGGAGGAAACCATAGCACCCGGAGGGCACAAGGAGAATGTACACTCCATACAGACTGCACCCGAGGTCAGGATGGAACCCGGGTCTCTGGCACTGTAAGGTAGCAACTCTACCGCTGCGCCACCAAACAATCCATCCCATCCTCAATGGCCTGCCACTTCCCCACCCATGCTTCTTTCCTCCTTCATTCCTCATCCGTCGGTCGTGGGTCCGCTATATCCCTGTCCCACCGTACACCTTCATCACACACCATCCCCAAATGGCAGGACTGAGTCTCTCCGCTCATGTTAATAAATTGTAGGTGCAGAATTAGGCCATTCAGCCCATAAAATCCACTCCACCATTCAATCATGGCTCATCTACCTTTCCCTCGCACCATTCTCCAACCTTCTCCCTATAACCCCCGACACCCACACAAATCAAGAATCTATCCATCTCAATAAAAAATATCCATTAAATTGGCTGCCACAGCCTTCTATGCAATGAATTCCACAAATTAATCTCCCTCATCCATCAGCAACAGCTCCAAAACCCACCCTTATCTCCCTCCTTGACAGTTGTAGAGCCCAACCATAGGTCTCCCTTCCCCAACATTGCAAACTAATAAGCTTACACCATCATGAACTCCACTTCCCAACCCTACCATGTCCCCGGGGGAACCCCTCTCCCACAGACTCCTCACTCTTCTTCTTCTTCTTCTTCTTCTTCTGTCATATGTCTTGTAGACCTGCAGCTCCATTGAGGCGAGCTAGGCCAACGTGTCATGTCCAGGTCAATCAGACCTCGTTCACCATTCGATGGCCGGTATTTGTGGCAACTGGTGACGACGTGCTCCACTCCTCACTCCTACACAAACCATACCACCCAGGCACAAATCCCCCTCCCCCTTCCGTGACCCAACATGGCAAACCATCTCCTCCCTCCGCTAGGATCGTCACACTCTACACAGGACCTCATACCGGGGGACCTCCCTTATCGATGCCGTAAACCCCTCCCCATCGTCCCCATCCACCCCACACGTCAGGGGGGCTCGTCCCCCACATTAACATCCACCATCCCCCTCCCCCCCCGCCCCCACGCGTACAAAACTCCAGCCCCCTCTCCCTCCTCACATCCGCTCTTTCCTTACCTTTCCCTGCAACCCTTCCACACCTCATCCCCTCTTTACTCTCCTTCCACACCTACCCTCCCCCTCTCTGCTCCTCCTCCCCCTCCTCCACAGCCTCCACAGGCCACACCGCCGGGATAACAACCGCCACTACTAGTCTCTCCGGCCTGCCCACACGACGGTGCCGGGGAGGCAGAAGCGTGGTCCCCTCTCCTCACCCCGGCGCTCCCCCTCACCTCCCCGGCGTTATATCGCTCCCTCTCACCCCCGGTGCCGGCCCTACAGCGCGGCCCCCCCTCACCTGTCTCCTCACCTCTCCCCGGCTTTGGGCGCCGCCGTTGTTCCCGGCTCCGCTCACCCCAACCAGCAGCGCGGCCCGGTTCAGCGGGGCGGATGTGACGACACAGGGAGCCGGGGGCCCTCACCCCAGCCAGCAGCGCGGCCCAGCGGGGCGGATGTGACGACACAGGGAGCCAGCAGCGCGGCCCAGCGGCGGGGCGGATATGACTTGCGGCGGCCGGCCGTGACGACACAGAAAACCGGCGGCCGGCCGTGACGACACAGAAAGCCGGCGGCCGCTCGGCCCTTCCGCCCGCTGCTGCCCCCACCCCCATGTAAGTCCCATTGTCGCCACCACCGGGGCTAGCAGAGGCGGAACGGTCGGCCTTTATCGGTCGGGTCATTGAGTATGAGAGTCAGGAAGTCCTGATGAAGCGCTGAAGGACTTTTCTTGGGTCACATTTAGAGTCGCGCGCAGTTCTGATCGCTCCATTACAGGAAGGATGTGCAGGCCTTGGAGAGGGTGCAGAGGAGGTTTACCAGAATGATGGACACAAAATGCTGAAGTAACTCAGCGGGTCAGATAGCATCCCAGCAGACGCTTCGGGACGAGACTAGTATGATTCCTGGACCTGGGGTTTTCAGCTACAGGGAAAGGTTGGACAGACTTGTTTTCTCTGGAATGCCGAAGGTTGAGAGAAAACCTGATAGAAGTATATAGGGTGATTTCACTAAAGGTCACTGGAGCGTAGAGCGTAAGGCATTATTAACTTAATTTTGATGAAATTCAGCGAGCAAACGCGATAATTCCCGATATTTTGGACCTGTAAATCACCACGGCAAATGTTTGCTGTTCACTTCCGCCGGTTTGGCACCTTCAGTTCCCTCTTGAATTTACCTTACTTGCTATCTTTTTTTTTCTCCTGTAAATCTAGGTAGCTGTGCCTCACGGTCACCCCGACTGGCACAGTAAATTGCAGCTCACAACCTCGCCGTTTTCTATGTTTTTAACGGGTGGGAAAATGCGTTTTTTCCCATCCACTAACATGTACCGGAACCCTCGAGTGTCCTCCACTTGAGAATTTTGGTCACGTGGGTGCGGATCTACGCTCCAGTGACCTTTAGTGAAATCACCCTATAAAATTATGTGAGGCATAGATAGGGTAGCGAGTCAGAACCATTTCCCCAGGGTGCAAATGTCAAATACTACAGGGCATAGCTTTAAGATGAGAGGGCCTAAGTTTAAAGGAGAAGTGCGGGGCAAATTTTTTTTTACAGAGGGTGGTAAGTGTTTGGAACATGCTTCCAGTGCTGAAAGTCATGATGGATTGAACCTAGTCCAGGGAACACAGTTAGATCTTAAATGTGTTTTAATTTCAGGGAGTGATTCAACAATGAGCAAAGTGCGGAAAGTTAGAAGTCCCTTCCTGATGGAAGTGAGAGAAGTTACTAGTGAAGAAGGGGTTTACACAATTCTGCTTGTATTAGAGGATATTAGTTACAGGGAGAGGTTGGACAAACTGGGATTGGTTTCTCTGGAGCTTCGGAGGTTGAGGGGAGACCTGATATGAGTATGTAAAATTATGAGAAGCACAGATAGGGTAGACACCTTTTCCCCCAGGTGGAAATACTGGAGGGCATAACTTTAAGGTAAGTGTGGCTAAGTTTAAAGGAGATGTGTGGGGCAAGTTTGTTTTACATCTGGAGAGGACATGGATGAGTGACGTTTCTAGTCAGGACCCTTCCTCAGACTTTGAAGAAGCCTCCTAACCTAAAATGCCCACGTATCAATATCCCCCACAGATCAAGTCAAGAGTGTTTTATTGTCATATATCCCGAACCAGAACAATGAAATTCTTACTTGCAGCAGCACAACAGATATGTAAATATAGTACATTCCGTGTATACACGTATATATATCTTTGGAGAGAAGGAATGGGTGACGTTTTGGATCGAGAGCCTTCTTCAGACCCTATATATATACCTGTATATTATATTATATATATATATATATATATAGATATAAAAGAGACAAACAAACAATAATTGAGCAAAGTCAAAATAATATATAGTTTATAACCTATTTGGAGGTTGGAGTGTTTAATAGCCTAATATTACAGAGGTAGTTACACAGTACATACCATTCTTGCTATTTGTCTATTTAGTCAAGAGTGTTTTATTGCCATACGTTCTGGAATGGGACAATGAAATTCTTACTTGCAGCAGCACAACAGATATGAACCAAACAGTATTAGTGCAAAGACAAAAACAATGCCCCAAGCCTATGTAATTCAGAGCTTATTTGGAGGTTGTGGTGTTAAATAGCCTGATGATTGTGGTGAAGAAGCTGCTCCTAAACCTGGATGCTATATTTTTCAGTCCCCTGTACCTTCTTCCCGATGGTAGGAGTGAAATACGAGTGAAATGCAGTTTGACCTGCTGAGTTTTCTCTAGCATTTTGTGTTCTCTGCAAGATTCCAGCATCTGTAATTCCTTGCACATTTTTTACCTATCCAGGATGAGAGCCCTATGAACACACAGCTGAGAATAGCGTCATTCATTATGTTTAATGTTGTAAAATATCAACACCCAGTACCTTGGGAATTCACTGATGTGTATTGAGGGCAAGCTCAAAGTGTATGAACGCTTATAATTGAGGCAGATTTGCTGAGAGGCTTGGAGTTTGCATTGTATATAACACAGAGGTCACTCTTTACAGCATTAAAGGTGATACATAAGGAAATTTGCCTTATTTACTTTCATCAAACCAAGGTGCACGACGCTACATTTAAGTCGTTCTACTGTGCATACTATCAGCAGAAACATTCTGTTGTTGCAAGTTTAATTAATGTATTGTTGCTTTGGGAAATCAATGCATTTACTCCTCATTAAACTCCAACAATTAAAGAGTGAGTGAACTTAATTGTTATCACTTGCTGTAAACAGATATTAATTGTTTCAACTCAAACCTGAGAAACAAGTTCAAAAGACAGACACAAAAAGCTGGAGTAACTCAGCGAGGCAGGCAGCATCTCTGAAGAAAATAATTAGGTGACGTTTTGGGTCGAGACCCTTCTTCAGACTCAAAATCTGGTCTGGTTATCCTTTAAAAGCCACAATGCTTTGGAGGAGTAATCTTTCAAGTATATAATGTGGATAAATGTGAGGTTATCCATTTTGGTGGCAAAAACGGGAAAGCAGACTATTATCTAAATGGTGGCCGATTGGGAAAGGGGGAGATGCAGCGAGACCTGGGTGTCATGGTACACCAGTCATTGAAGGTAGGCATGCAGGTGCAGCAGGCAGTAAAGAAAGCGAATGGTATGTTAGCTTTCATAGCAAAAGGATTTGAGTATAGGAGCAGGGAGGTTCTACTGCAGTTGTACAGGGTCTTGGTGAGACCACACCTGGAGTATTGCGTACAGTTTTGGTCTCCAAATCTGAGGAAGGACATTATTGCCATAGAGGGAGTGCAGAGACGGTTCACCAGACTGATTCCTGGGATGTCAGGACTGTCTTATGAAGAAAGACTGGATAGACTTGGTTTATACTCTCTAGAATTTAGAAGATTGAGAGGGGATCTTATAGAAACTTACAAAATTCTTAAGGGGTTGGACAGGCTAGATGCAGGAAGATTGTTCTCGATGTTAGGGAAATCCAGGACAAGGGTCACAGCTTAAGGATAAGGGGGAAATCCTTTAAAACCGAGATGAGAAGAACTTTTTTTCACACAGAGAGTGGTGAATCTCTGGAACTCTCTGCCACAGAGGGTAGTTGAGGCCAGTTCATTGGCTATATTTAAGAGGGAGTTAGATGTGGCCCTTGTGGCTAAGGGGATCAGGGGGTATGGAGAGAAGGCAGGTACGGGATACTGAGTTGGATGATCAGCCATGATCATATTGAATGGCGGTGCAGGCTCGAAGGGCCGAATGGCCTACTCCTGCACCTAATTTCTATGTTTCTATGTTTCTATAAGACATGAATGTTTTCCAGGATGGTAGAACTCTCTTGCTCTTTTTCAATAATCTCAAGAATTATTCCAGTGATTATACAGTCAAAGCCTTGATTTGTCAAATGGGCCACAGCACATCTCTGTAAGTAGGGCACGTTGTGAGTCTGAAGAAGGGTCTCGAATCGCAAACATCACCTATCCGTGTTCTCCAGGCATGCTGCATGACCTGCTGAGTTACTCCAGCACATTGTGTCCTTTGGTGTATGAACTGGCATCTGCAGTCCTTTGTTTCTACACTAGGGCACGGTATCAGTTGTGTCAACGTAGTTAATCTGCACACGTCTGAAGACAGGATGTTGAATCCTTCATTTTCTGGCACAGAGGCTGTTTCTGAGTCAAGTTCTGTTGTATTAGGATTTACAAACCTCCTGATCTTTCCAGCCCAGAACCTTTGTAGTCTGAAGAACTATCTGCCCAAAAACTTGTTGATTGTGAGCTGGCATCAGTGACATTTACCTTTCAGTAATCTCCCCCATTCAGGCGAGGGAGTTGAAGCTACCTAACATGCCCCCCTTCCTCTTGCTCTTCACTAAATCCTTGTATCAGCTATCGTCTGTAAAACTAGCCTAAAAAAGTGTCCTGATCCGAAAGGTCGCCTGTCCATTCCCTCCACAGATGCTGCCTGACCCGCTGAGTTCCTCCAGCACTTTGTGTTTTCCCCAAGATTCCATTCTGCAGTTCCTCGTATCTCTGTAAAATCCATATTCAACACCAGCCATGGCCCAGATATATGGATGGTTTCTGGATTACTGGTTATTAGAGAGTGCATTAATACCGTGTACCATACCAAATAAGAACACTACAGCTGAAAGAGGGGTTTTTTTTCTATTTATTTTGGGCTTGATTTTTACACCATCAGGTTCAGGAACAGTTACTTTCCTGTAACCATCAGGCTCTTAAAGCAACCTGCACAACCCTAATGTGTAGGGAGGAACTGCAGATGCTGGTTTACTAAAGATAGCCACAAAATGCTGGAATAACTCAACGGGTCAGGCAGCATCTCTGAAGAAGGGTTTCGACTTGTCATGTCACCTATTATTTTCTCCAGTGATGCTGCCTGACCTGCTGAGTCATTCCAACATTTTGTGTCTATCTGCACAACCCTAATCCAACCTCAGCCATGGAACCCTGTGGACTACCTCTTTGGGTTTAGGTTTATTATTGTCACGTGTACCGGGGCGCAGTGAAAAGCTTTGATTTGCATGCTTCCCAACTGGATCATACTATACATAAATACTGTCAAGGCAAACTCAATTACAATGGGTCGGGCAAAGGGGAAGATACGGAGCACAGAATACAGTTCTCAGCATTGTAGCGCACCAGTTCCAGAGACAAAGTCCATTGTTCGCAATGGGGTAAAGATAAATCGAACAGTACCCTAGCTTATGGTTAAAAATTGGGAAATACCTTATTCCGCTATTCGGAGAGGAGAGGAACCTACCTGCCCGCCTGCCTACCTACCTGCTTGCCTGCCTGCCTGCCTTTTTAAGAAAGAACTGCAGGTGCTGGTAAAATCGAAGGTAGACACAAAATGCTGGAGTAACTTAGCGGGTGAGGCAGCATCTATGGAGAGAAGGAATTGGCGAAGTCACCAATTCCTTCTCTCCATAGGTGCTGCCTCACCCGCTGAGTTACTCCAGCATTTTGTGCCTGTCTGCCAGCCAGCGAGCTAGCTCTGTTCACCTGTCGCAGGTTTCAGGAAGACTGAGCCACTGGGACAATCAGTGATTGATATTGGAGATGTTAGGAACTGTAGATGCTGGTTTACAAAATAAGACACAAAGTGCTGGAGTAACTCAGTGGCTCAAGCAGCATATCTGGAGAACATGAATAGTTGACATTTTGGGTCGATCAGTCTGAAGAAGACTTCTGACCCAAAACGTCACCTGTCCATTATTCTCCAGAGATGCTGCCTGACCTGCTGAGTTACTCCAGCAGTTTGTGTCTTTTTTTTAGTGATTGAGATCTGCTCGCTCCACACGGTGGTGACACAGGAATGATTGTGAAAGATGAGGAGGCAGCAAATGTTAATACTTGATGCAAGAGTTGCTTGAATGAGTCACTGATGAGTCAGTTCACCAGGCTCTTGGGCATGAAATTCTGCAGGCAAATCTACCATGGGAATGCATATAACTAAAATATGAACCAACATTAAACGGGATCAGGCAGCTGGATTCTGAGCAAATCTCAAAGTGTTGGAGGAATCCAGCAGGTCAGGCAGTATTCGTGGAGGGAATGGACAGACACCAATTTGGGTCGGGAGCCTTCTTTAGACTGATGGAGTAAATGGAGAAAAGTTGGTAAATAGAGGTGGGGTGGGTCAAAGCCAGGCGAGTGACTGGTGGACACAAAGTGCTGGAATAACTCAGTGGGTCAGGCAGCATCTCTGGAGAACATGGTGGATAGGTAATGTTTTGGGTCAGAACCCTTCTTCGGACTAACCTGTAGATTGGTTACTTCACACTAATCAAATGTAGTGCTTTACTAGTAAAAGCTCCGCCTACCATGCAGTTTATATTATCAGAATTCAGCTTATACTGTTAGTCGAATAGCTGCTACGCTTGCCTTAACAACATGCTGGAGTGTACTGTGAGTTAACTTTAATAAATATGTTATATATCATGTCGTGCGAGTGACTGACTCATTTACCTAACCCAACCTGAAACGACACCAATCAACGCTCTCCAGAGATGTTGCTAAACTCGCTGAATTACTCCAGCACTTTGTGTCCTTTTGTGTAGACTAGTGTCTGCAGTTCCTTGTTTCTACACAGTGATAGGTGGATGGAGGGGAGAGGAAGGGAGGGGTTGATTGGGTGATGTCTGCATTGTGTGAGTCAACTTGTGAGTATCCCGCATAGAAATCCCCATTCACAAATCAGCGTGGAACCAAAAGACTTTAAAAGGAACTTTCAGAACAGCTGTGAGTTGATGTAAATGTTTGAGGAGCGATTCATACAGCGAGGATAGACGTCATACTAACCCACAACAATCCATAGTTTGTTTAAAGCTGATGGCCTATTGTCTGACTGATCACAAGACTTGCAAATCCAAGGAGACTTTCATCATCATTCTTTCCACCAAATCTGGATTCTCCCCAGAAACCTTTGGAAATGTTAATAATAACCAATCATTTCGAAAGCCAAATCTTTTCAGTAACTTTCCAAAATGATGATAAATCCGCAAATTTGGTGATGGAGGTGACCAAAATAGCAACCAGGAGAAGAATGTCACCTTCTCCTCCCCAGCTAGAATGCTGGGTTTTATAAGAATAAATACACAAGTAAATTGCTTTTGGTCGGCATGGACAAGTTGGTCCCAAGAGCCTGTTTCTCTGTTGTTTCACTCTAAGTACTTGTATGAAAAAAACAAAGTTGTACTTCAGCTGATGTTTTGGTTTCCTGTTCCATTGTGATAGACTGAGATTGCTGCCTTGGCTTTGATGGTGGGGATTCGCTGCAGTAAGTGACTGCACGTTTGTATAACATAAATCACGAGTGTTGCACTTTCACCACATCACGCCCTTGAAAGGAGAGTGTTCATCTAAGTCAGGTGCATAAACAGTGAACATGAATGGTGACTTTATTGGAATAAAGCCAAAAAGTCTTCACATATTTCACAATACAACGTCAACAGTATTAGAAATTAGAGCAGTACGGCGTAGGAACAAGTCTTTTGGCCCACAATGTCTGTGCCAAACCTGATACCAAGCTAAACTAATCTCCCTTTGACACAATGTAACATAGAAACATAGAAAATAGGTGCAGGAGTAGGCCATTCGGCCCTTCGAGCCAGCACCACCATTCAATATGATCATGGCTGATGGTACTTTATTTGTCACATGCGCCAAGGTAGATTGAAATTCATTTTTGTATACAGTTCAGTCGATTCAGTGTCCTGAAATGGGGGGACTATGTATAAACACAACTGTAATTTCTACATCGTGAAACCAAAATGTATAAAAATACCCTTTAATAAAATCTGACAATGTGCACTTTAACCACATGTGGTTTTTTTTTGTATTACAAATCTCAAATTGTGGAGTGCAGAGGCAAATAGATAAATGATGGGTCTTTGTCGCAGACATTATGGACGGCATTGCACATCTTTGATAAGCATCTCAGATACAGTACAAGTGTATTATAGTAGTACGCTGAGACAGTATACAGAGCACCAGTTTTTGCATTGGAGTAATTCAGCAGGTCAGGCAGCATCTCGAGATAAAGAATGGGTGATGTCCCGACCAGAAACATCACCCATCCTTTTCTCTCCAGAGATGCTGCCTGACCCGCTGAGTTACTCCAGGACTTTGTCTATCTTTAGTTTGAACCATCATCGGCAGTTCTTTGTTTCTAAATTAATCTCTGCCTGCATATGATCCATATTTCTCCATTCCCTGTATATCCATGCACCAATCCAAGAGCTTCTTAAATGCCACTATTGTACCAGCCTCCACCGCCATCCCTGGCAGCTCGATCCAGGCATTCACCACATTCTGTGTCAAAAAAAAACTTGTCCCACATACCCCCTTTAAACCTAGCCCCTCTCACTTCCGGTGGGCGGCGCGACTCTCGTCAGCAGCGGCCTCTGCAGTCTGTCCGCGTTTAATTATTTTTTGTCTATGTTTTTATGTAGTTTTTGTTATTTTTTGTTGGGGTGTGTGTGTGGGGGGTGGGGGGGGGGGTGGGAGGGGGGGAGGGAAACTTTTTAAATCTCTCCCCTGCACGGGAGACCCGACCTTTTCTCGTCAGGTTTCGTTTATCGTTGGGGCTGCAACGAGGAGCGGCCTCCAACAGGAAGAGACCGGGGACTCTGGTGCCGACGACTCACCTCACCGTCGCGGAACTGGCCGAGTCCGGAGCGGGTGGAGTGGCGGAGGAGCGCTGCTGCTGCTGCTGCTGCGGCCCGACCGGAGAGTCGGAGGCTTCAACGGCAGGTCTGTGGACGGCGGCACCGGGAGCCCGCGGGTCCCTGGAGGGAGACCGCTTTTCAGGGCTCTCGCAACGAAGGCCTACATCACTGCCCCGCGCGGCTTGGAATGGCCGCGGGACTCTGCGAGCGCACGCCGGGGGCTCTAACAGCAAGACCCGGTGTGCGACCTCGCACCACCCGGCGTGGCTTTAATGACCGCGGGACAATCGCCATCGCCAGCCGGGGGCTGTGACTCTGACTCTGACATCAGAGGGGGGGGGGGGGGGGGGGCAGGGCAGTGGAGAGATAAGTTTATTTGGCCTTCCATCACAGCAATGTGATGGATGTTTATGTTAATTATGTTGTGTCTTGGGTCTATTTGTTTGTAATGTATGGCTGCAGAAACGGCATTTCGTTTGGACCTCAAGGGGTCCAAATGACAATTAAATGTATCTATCTTCAAAGCTTTGCTCTCTAGTCTTTGACATTTGCCACCCTAGGAAAAAAGAACTGACTATATAACAAGCACGACAAACATTTACATTGTAAATAAAAATCTAAAATGTAAATTTCTCTGATTGTATCAACTACCTCACATTACAATTTCTCGGCTGTCGTTTGTGAAGCGTTCACACTTTATATAGTAGATTATTTCGAGTACCACTCACCAACCAGCCTTAAATCAACAGAGATAATGCAACCTGAAATGCAATACCGAGAGGCTAATAGATCTATTCACCCATGCTATTTTCGGTCACTTTTCAGCTATATATCAGATTAAGGTGATAGGGACAAGCAAATTGTTTGAGTTTGGTGAATTATCTTTGCAATGGTGACAGCGGGTTTTGTGTCATTCATCAATAATGGCCTTTTGTAATGGAAATTGATAAGGGTGCCATTATCAAATGGCGTATAATTTCACTGCATTAATTTGAATAAGCATGCCATTTCAACAGTGTCATTCAACATCATTTAGACTTTACACTTTGGAGATACAGCAGAAACAGGCCCTTTGGCCCACTGAATCCGCACAGACCAGCAATCACCCTGTACACTTAACACTATCTTATACACTAGGGACAATTTTTACAATTTTACCAAAGCCATTTAATCTACACGACCCACGCGATCACGGGGAAAATGTACGAACGCCTTACAGACAGCACCCGTAGTCAGGACCGAACCCGGGTCTCTGGCGAGGTAAAGCAGCAACTCTACCGCTGCACCACTGTGCCACCCTAGTTAGTAAGCATATTAGTAATCTCTAAACTAAACTAAACATGTTAGTAAACATGTACACTACACCCATATCCATGATTGAACGTGGGTCTCTGGCACTGTAAGGCAGCAACTCTGATTCATCTCAGATATCTAACAGTCGGGGCTCTCGATTAACTTTTTTTCCCTGTTGCCAGCCGGGCAACCTTGGCAGCTTTTTAGGTTGCCAAATGACAGTTTAGGTGGTCATTTAAGATAGCTTGCATGACACGTGCGATAATGTGCTCGGACGAAGTGCTTAGTTACCAGTCAGAATTATGCTCAATGAAGCATTCACATATTATTTCTGCTTCAAATAAAGTCACAAACTAAACATATTCACCAATCATGACATGATATACAGTATACCACAATGACATGCAGCAAAATTATAATACAGTATCTCAACTCTTTTTACACATTGCAATTAATGCAATTTTTATTATTTCTTTACACTTCCAAACAAAAATGTGGTTGGATTATTCAGCGTATGATCAATGTGTCAATAAATCCTGGACCATGGTAACATATATGCTTAACCATGCACACTACAGATTAATGCAAGCATGTTTTCTGTGAAGGACCGAAAATTATCATGACATGGCCATAGCATGGGTGGTTATTGCTATTGGTACAGAAACACTCTCGCTTCCCACATAATTTATCCACAACAAAATATACAGGTTGCAAGGAATTTTCTAAAGGCATTTTATGATAATAGCTGTTAAAACTGACTACAGGTGCACAACCTTTTAAAACTGACCAGACACTTTTCGTAATTCGAAATTTTTCGGCTTTCGGAATGGAAGATTTTTAGCATAGATTTTAACGGCTGGCTCAGTGGTAGAGTGCTCGGCTCATAGCCGCAAGGTCGCGAGTTTGCGCCTCGATCCCGGCAGTTACTCGATCGCGAGTTTGAGTCTTCAATGTATTTTTTTCTTGTATTTTTTAGGCTGGGATCATTCTCTGCGAGATGATCTTAGTGCGGGAGACAAGTGTAGGAGAGGTGTACTGACTGTGTGGGCAGAACTTTGGAAGTGATTGCCCACCATTCTCAAAAGCCGCTGTGTCTCCCTGTCCCTGGGATAGCAGGGGGCGATCAAACAGCACAATACCCGCCTCCCCCTCCAACTCCAGAGGAATTCGCTCCCCGATGGGCCACTACGGCGACGTGGCAGTTCGCCCACAGCCCCAGTTTCGCCACCCCTTGCGTACCTTGCACACTATCAGCTTCTGCCCCTACGGGGAGCGTGTTCTTCTGGAGTTGGAGCGGGGCTGGGCTGGAGTTGCTGATCTGGGATCTCCGTGCTTGCAGTGGGCCTGGGGGTCGGTGTCCCGATGAGGGGGCGCAGCTCGGGCTGTGGGCGAACTGCCACTTGTCGCCGTAGCGGCCCATCGGGGAGCGGCTTCTGGTGGTCCTGACGTCTCCGGCCTTGTACCGCACATGCAGGTGAGCAGGAGAGTGCGGTTGTTTGCAGTTGCAGAGGGAGGGGGCAAGGGCAGTACAGTTCCCAGTCTCAGCTCCTGTCCAGGGGGGTGGCCGGAAACGTCAGGTCCAACAGGAACCCGCTCCCCGATGGGCCGCTACAGCGACAAGTGGCAGTTCGCCCACAGCCCGAGCTGCGCCCACTCATCCGCAACCCGGGTTCCTCTGGAGTTGGAACGGGGCTGGGCTAGAGTTGCTGCTGGCTGGGGGTCTCTTGGATCTCCGTGCTTGCAGTCGGTGTCCCGTTGGTCCTGACGTCTCTGGCCACCACCTGTACCGGGTGGCCGGAGACGTCACAGCCCGAGCTGCGCCCCCTCATCCGCAACCCCAAGAACAAGACGTACCTTGCACACCATTAGCTTCTGTCTCTACGGGAAGCATGTTCCTCTGGAGTTGGAACGGGGCTGGGCTGCTGCTGGCTGTGGGTCTCTGGGATCTCCGTGCTTGCAGTGGGCCTGGGGGTCGGTCCCGTTGGTCCTGACGTCTCCGGTGACTGGCACTGACCTGCTGGCATCGCTGACGTGAAGAGAGTGCAAAGCCCCCGCGCCGGTGCAATGGGCGGGGAGCTGGAGAGGGGAGGGAAGGGGTCACACACATGGCCGGGAAGCAGAAGGGTGTAGGTGGGGTGAAACTGAAGGGAGCGACAATCTGCTGCTGCCTGCCCGCTGAATTAAAAAATTCCCACGCAAGACTCACGATACACTGTGTATCTACCGTGGGAACTTTTTAACTCGGCGGCAGGCAGCAGCAGATTGTTAATTATTAACCCTCCCGCGCAATATACCCTCACCTCTTTTATGAATGGGGATTTAGTTCCCCTTTCTTCGAGGACCGACCGGAGGTTCCGCTGTCACCTCTGTGGGCCGCCCTCTGTGAACGTCTTCAAGGACCTTTCTTCAAGGACTGAAAAAATGTCCGCTATTCGAAGCTTTTCGTTATTTGGAATTTCGGATAAAAGGTGCACCTGTACACCTATCTGACAGGTTAAACATTACACTAACTGACAAGAGATGGCCGAAGGACATAGATGCAGCAAATGCTCTTTTGGTAATATATTTAAAGGTGGCAAGACGCCACATTACCGGACATTCAGATTAGATGTATGTGTTGTGAACATCAATGAAGATACCCAGTTTGTAAGCAACAAATTAAAAAATATTTGTTGATAACCGCTTTTTCCATCATTCCCACTTCAGAATTAACGTTAAAATTTAAACTGAAATATCTCCTGACCAAATGTGTGATGTATTTGACCGACTGTAGAAGTAAAACCTGGATAAATCCAACGTATAGTTGGGAATGTTGCTTATTAAATAATTACAGTACTGATACTCCATATTAAAAGCATTGATTTGCCGTTAAAATGAATTCTGTAATAACGTGTCAACGGTAGCAGTTACAATCGAACACTGCGGTTTTAATGTTTCACGTGTTCACAATTTAATTAATCCATCTTTATGGGTTAAAACAAATAATAACATTGGGAATTAAAACATATTTGATTGCATTCCGTTATCAAACATAGTCAATGTTTGCTCTGAAGACATTTCCAGCACAATAGGGGGGGGAGGGGGTGTTGTGAATCAGTGCAGGATGGATAGATGGCGGTGGGGGGGGGGGGGGGGGGGGGTGGTTGAGAAGGCAATTGGTGCGTAATGGACGGATTGAGGCAGGGGAATTAGTGCGTGTTGGTTGGAGTAGGTAAAATTGTGAGGGGAGAGTGGGTAGAATTGGGGGGGATCGTGCATGATGGATGGGAAGAAGGGTCAGTGCACGATGAATGGGAAGAGGGGTCAGTACGGGATGAATTGGGGGACCAGTGTAGGATTGATGGGGAGTGGCAGGAGAATCAATGTGAGGTGCATAGGGAGATCAGTGCAGGATGAATAGATAGGGGGGGGGGAGAGCATACGGATGTCAGTCAAGCAGGAATGGGGATCAGTGCGGGATGGAGAGGAGGTGTCTCAGGATAAGGGGGTTGAAGGGGGGCGTACAAGAGAGAGAGAGAGAGAAAGGGGCAGAGGAGGTGGGAAGGAAGGTCAGCGCTCCTCGGACAACTGTATCATCACTGCCTTGGCCGTCCCTGTCAGGCACAGAAATCGCTATCAAAATTTGGAGGGGACCGGGGACAGGGGGGACACAATATCTTGCCGGCTGCGCGCGCATGCGCACACTCACATACACATGCGAGGCTTTGGAGGCTATGTGAACGGTAATTTCTGCTCAAACCAGCGCTAAATGCAGCGGGACAGGCAGAGTTGAGCTTGGTTTAGTGCTGCTTCTCTGCACTGGCTGTAGGCTTGGGGGCATCGCTCCCGTCTGACTCCCGACGTCTCTGGACACCCTCGGGTGTGGGGAGGGGGGGGGCTCTCGGTGGGGGACCTCTCAAATGGGGGGGGGGGGGGGGGGGGGGTGGCTCTCGGGTGGGGACCTCTCAAAACAGGGGGGTGGTCCACCCCCTGGACCCCTCTGGGAGTTCTGCCCCGGGTCCCTGTCCCTGTCCATCGCCAAGTGCCGCCGCAAAAGGGGGAGGCAGTTGGGATCTCCTCGCCACCGCCTCCCCTCCTCCGCCAACCAACAGGAAGGTGCGGGGCCGAGCGGTGCAGACGCTTTAGACGGCGGAAGGGGGCCTCCCCCTGCCTCCCTCCCTCCTCCCGGCCTCGGCGTGCGGGAGGGTTTGTTTTGAAAGCGCCGTTGGCGGAGTGGCAGGCAGCGGCCGCTATCAGGCCGGGGGGGGGGGATGGGAGGAGGAGGAGATGGAGCCGCTGCTGCAGCTGATCGGGGCCCGTCATTCACTCTGACCCTCCGTCACGCCACACTTAGCATCTTTCCCACGCATTACAGCCGTCGCCGACACAAAACGTCACGTTCCTTTTCTCCAGAGATGCTGCCTGACCCGCAAAGTTACTCCAGTTTTTTGTGTCTATCTTCGGTATACCAGTATCTGCAGTGCCAAGCCGGGCAAAATTACTTGGCGTTTAGGTTGCCAGCGGCACTTTGGGTGGTCAGTGGCACCTGGGCAACCGCTAATTTCGAGCCCTGTAACATTGATCAAAGAACAGTGCAGCAGAGGAACAGGCCCTTTGGCACACAATGTCTGAGTCGAACATGATGCCAAGATAAACTAATCTCCAATGCCTGTGTATGATACATACCCTGACATTCCCTGCATATCCATGTGCTTATCCAAAAGCTTCTTAAACACCACTAATGTTTCTGCCTCCACCACCGCCACTGACAGCATGATCCAGATACCCACCACTTTCCCCTGCACATCTCCTTTAAACTTAATCCCTTTCACCTTAAAGCTATGCCCTCTAGTTGACATTTCCACCTGGGAAAAACAATTCTGACTGACCAATCTATCTGCGCCTCACATAATGTTACATACATCTATCAGATCTCCCCTCAACCCCCGATATTACAAAGAAAACAACCCGAGTATACAACCTCTCCTTACAACTAACATCCTCTAATCCAGGCATCATTCGGGTAGACCAGTTTTGCACCCTGTCCAAAGACTCCACTTCCTTCCTGAAATGGGACAACCAGAACTGCATGCAATACTCAAAATGCTGCCCAGCCAAATTCCTATAAAGCTGCATCTTGACATCCTGACTCTTACAATCATTGCCCCGACCGAACAAGGCAAGTAGACCATATGCCTTCTTTATCATCCTATCCATGTGTTGCATTGTAAGAAACTGCATTTCTTGTACCTTTAATGGACACATGAGAAATGAAAGCTGATGAAAGGAATGATATCACTGTAGATTGTAGGTAGTCAAGTACCAGTCATGGAACTGGTAACTCTGAATTCCTGTGTTTAAATTGTGACATTATATATTATAAAACTAAACAAATAAACATCAGAGATTGTGGAGGAGGATCTGACGTTTAATCCACATTATGCGGTTTGCATTCAATGCCACACCAAGTGACTAAGCAAGCCATTTAGATTCATAATGAATCAGATGGCCATTTAAAATAGACCGTAACTCAGTCTCTTAGATGTAATGGTTATGGTATTTTTCCATGATTCTCTGAGAGAATATTTCCACTTCCTTAGGGACGGCAGTGTGGCACAGCGATAGAGATGATGCCTTACAGAGAGCTGGGTTCAATCATGACTATCTGTGGCAATGAATTCCACAGATGCACCACCATCTGACTAAAGAAAATCGTCATCTAGTGATATTAAACGATACATATTGGCCAGTACTCTCCCGTTCAGAATTGTGGTACGGAGATGTCCACCATCAGCATGTATAGGACCTCTGGTTCAACATCTCATCTGGACTTCAGAACCGTCCAACAAACGGACTATAAGCCTGAATTTGTGCTCAATCTCCAGAATGGAATTGGAACAAATAGCTAGTGTTTCAGGCAAGAACACTGCTCGGCTGATGTAAAAGATCTAATGAAGCCTTTATATTAAAAAAAATCTCGAGAGTGCCAGTAAATGTTATTCCTGAAGCAATATCTCAAGATAAATTATCTCCTTGTTTCTGTTTGTCGATTTAATTGGACATCCATGAAGTATGACATCAATTTTTTTTTTCTTTCTATTGGTTAAATATTTTTGGAAGCATTGTTCATGCAGACAATTTTCAGTCTTTAATGTTACAATTTTTAGTTTGAGTTTTAGAGGAACAGCACAGAAACAGGCCCTTCGGCTAACCAAGTCTGCCACGATCAGTGATCCCTGCACATTAATATTATCCTACACACACTAGGGACAGTTTACATTCTATACCAAACCAATTAACCTACAAACCTGTACGTCTTTGGAGTGTGGGAGGAAACCGAAGATATTGGAGAAAACTCACGCAGGTCATGGTGAGAACATACAAACTCTGTAGAGACAGCATCTGTAGTCGGGATCGAACCCGGGTCTCTGGAGCTGTAAGGCAGCAACTCTACTGTTGCACTTCCGTGCCGCCCTACATTAAAATTTCCTATATTAAAAATTTGTATATTGATTTTATCCGGGGGGAAAATCCATTTAAGATTTTTCAACGTCCTTCCACTGCTGGCACTTTATGTGCTTTACGTTCTTATTCCTGCATTTTTCATTGATTGCATGGAAACAGACCCTTCAGCCCACCGAGTCCATTTCTATGCTATCCCACTTTCTCATTCACTCCCTACACACTAGGGGCAGTTTACAGGAGCCAGTTAACCTACAATCCCGCACATCTTTGGGATGTGGGAGAAAATCGGAGCATCCGGAAGAAACCCACGTGGTCACAGAGAGAACGTGCAAACTCCACCTAGACAGCACCCGATGGCAGGATCGAACATGGGTCTCTGGTGCTGTGAGGCAGCGGCTCTAACCAGCATATTTACATCTCTGATAATTAATTTAAAAATCACTTCATCATTTTTAAGCCCTACAATTATGGAGTTCCCTTTTATCTATTTCTTCAATTCATACTTGGCAAAAATTTCGACTGGACCCACCACGCATGTCAATAACAACTGTACCTGATAATAAATAATAAAAATAAATATTAACATTTTCCAGCGTGCGGAATACTAATCTGGGTCATTAATTTTTTCAGCTGTTGCTTTCTCTTTTTTACCGCCCTGCTTCTTCCAAATGGAATCCTTCCTCAATTAGACTCTTCAAGTAGGTATTGTACATCACGACCTTTTGTCATCTTACACAAAGGTTTTTCCATTTGAAACTTTGGTGAATATAAATCAAGTTAATGAACCAGCCAGTATGAAGCCTGCTTCTCAATCTGTAAAGTTTTATCAGTCTGTTCTCATCTATATATATTTTTTCTGTTATTGAATTAAAATCGACAGAGTTCTAAAAGATAAGATGGCACCAGAGTGTGGCGAGTCTTTGCCTGCTCTACCAAGAGGAAGATCTACTATAATCGGGTACAATCGCTCCACTCTTTTATAATCTCTTTCCTAATAATCTCATATCTAAATGTTTCAATGATATTTTACCCCATTGTGGACATTGGACTTTGTCTAAGGGCGGCAAGGTGGCGCAACGGTAGAGTTGCTGCCTTACAGCGCTTGCAGCGGCAGAGACCCGGGTTTGATCCCGACTACGGGTGCTGTCTGTACGTAGTTTGTATGCTCTCCCGGGTTTTCTCCGAGATCTTCGGTTTCCTCCCACATTCCAAAGACGCACAGGTATGCAGGTTAATTGGCTTGGTGTATTTGTAAATTGTCCCTAGTGCTTGTAGGTTAGTGTTAGTGTACGGGGATCGCTGGTCGGCACGGACTCAGTGGGCCAAAGGGCCTGTTTCCGCGCTGTGTCTCTAAACTAAACTAAACTATGGAATTGATGCGTGATAATGTTGAGAACTATATTCTGCACGCTGTATATTCCCCTTTGCTCTACCTTTTGTACTAGAGCTTGATCCCTTGTACCCTCAGACTATCTTTGATCGGACTTTACTGGCTTTATCTTGCATTAAACATTATTCACGTTATTCCCTTTATCATGTATCTGTACACTATGAATGGTATAATCATGCATTGTCTTTCTGCTGACTGTTTAGCACGCAACGAAAGCTTTTCACTGTACCTCGGTATATGTGAAAATAAACTAAAACTATTATACTTGTTTGATTTGATTGTATTTATATAATATCTGATCTAAATGGATAGCATGCACAACAAAGCATTTCACTGTACCGGTACACATGACAAATATAAAGTGAAATCAATAACTATATCTTAAAAGTTCTCGTTAAATCCATATTTCTTGCGGAGCACTGTCATTTTCCCATAAAAATAGGTTTGGGTGTGGAAGCATTAAGAAAGAAGATCTGTGTTGTTTGGTGCATTATTTTTTTAGCGAAAACTGTGACTGAAAGCATTTTGTTTATAGTTGAAAGCAGATATTTTAATAAAAGGGTACATTGTGATGTAATCTCGCTGAAAGATCCTCATGGATTAAATTGACCAGCCACCTTGTTTTCCATTCATCTTAACCCTTTGTCTAAATAAAATCATGAGTTCTATGTAAACATTTTTAATGTTAGCTTGACTGCACAGAAGAAAGAAGTTTGGACGGTGCTGTGCCTGATGTGTTGTAGGAAATTTAACCAACTTGGAATTTGAGTGGCACTGTGGTACAGCTGGTAGAGCCGCTGCCTCACAGCGCCAGAGACCCTGGTTCGATCCTGACCTGGGGTGCTGCCTGTATGTGGAGTTTGTGTGTTCTCCTTGTGACCGTGTGTATAGGTTTCCTCCGGGTGTTCCTGTTTCCTCCCACATACCAAAGACATGTTGGTTTGTAAGTTTATTTGCCCTCTGTAAATTGCCCCTAGGGTATGGGGAGTGGATGAGAAAGTGGGCTAACGTCGGACCAGTGTGAACGGGTGATCAGTGTGGACTCAGTGGGCCGAAGGGCCTGTTTCCATGCTGCATCTCTAAAACTAAATCTAAAACTATGGGCGAGAAGGCCAGGACTGGCAGCTCACTGTTCTGGGCTGCTATAGGCGTCAAAGAGGTACAGGCAAGAGAAGAGGGAGGGAAGTTGTCTCTTTGATGGGTGACGGCAAGCAACACTGCAACTCTAACCGCAACGCTGACCACAATCCTAACTACATCCCTGACCACACCCCTAAACACAACCCTGACCACAGCGCTAACCACAACCCTAACCACAACCTCAACACCAAACGACTCTGAACCTTGTACAATGTTGCACTGCATCCGGTGGCTTGCACTATTGTGGTCTGCTTACCTAGTATATTGGATACTATATTGTATTATTGTTAATTCTATTTTCATTTATTATGTTTTAATGTGCCTATAAGGCTGCAGCAAATAAGAACATCTTCCTTGTGACAATTAAACACATTTGACTCTTTTTGCTCAGGAAGGACAACAACGTGGGTACAGGGGAAACTCTTGAGGGAGAGTATATGGGTAGAACCTAGAAACGAGATTGCAACGAGATTGCAAGGTGAAAGGTTTCACAGGAACCTGAGGGGAAACATTTTCACACAGGGGGTAGTGGGTATATGGAACGAGCTGCCAGAGGAGATAGTTGAGGCAGATAAATTAACATTTAAAAGACATTTGGACAGGTTCATGGATGGAAAATGTTTAGAGGGATGTGGACCAAACGTGGGCAGGTGGGACGTGTGTAAATGGGGCATCTTGGTTGGCATAGGTAGATTGAGTTGAAGGGCCAGTTTCCGTGCTGTATGACTCTATGACTATTGTAGACAACACAATAGTCAGTGAATATTAGATGTGCAGATGTGCAGCCGGCTGTAAAAATAAGAGGGTGGTATTAGTGGGGGATTTTAAATTTTCTAACATTAACTGGATCACCCGTGCCGTTGTGCCACCCTACCTTATAGCTGTTACATTGCCATCCCATTATTTTATCTTTCAAGAATCCAGAATCAAGAATATTTCATTGTCATATGTACCCAAAACGAAACAATGAAATTCTTACTTGTAGCAGCAAAACAGTCCTGTAAACACATTACTCATAGATAACACAAGAAATAAAACAAAATTTAATATATTAAAAATACGATATTAGTGCAAAACAAAAGCCCAAAGCCCCTAGTTCAACCAAGGCGGTTCATAGTTTAGTTAGTGTTTGTAGTGTTCAATAGCCTGATGTTTGTTGGGAATAAGTTTTTCTTGAACCTGGTGGTCACGGTTTTCAGGCTCCTGTACCTTCCTCCCGATGGTCGGAGTGAAATTAAAGTATGGTCAAGGTGGTGTGGGTCTCTGATGATGCTGGCTGCCTTTTTGAGGCAGCGGCTCCTGTAGATCCCTTTGAAGGTGGGGAGGCCAGTACCTGATGATGGACCGGGCAGTGTCCACGCCCATGTCCATGCCCACTTGATGAATTCTGGTGTTCTTGGATTGATAGTAGAAACCTGGGGTCAGGTCTCACGTGTATGCTAGCCTTTACATCTCCATGTCTTTCCCTCCCCGTGGCTTTTCACATGTCAGACTGACATTAAAGAATGCATTAATCATTGTTTATTTCAGCTAAATGTCAGGAAAGCCAAAGCCATCCTCTCCAGCTTCTGTAAACAACTAAATGTCTGCCTGCCATATGTTCACCAACTACTCACTTGGCAGCTTTGGTTCAATCCAAAACTCCACGGTCTTTGAAGACTCCTTGATCTTCGATTCAGCTTCCTCTGCCACATCAGACCTGTTCCCCCATCTCAAAAACCTCACCTGCCGCTTCAACACCGTTCCCCCTTCTCCAAAAAGATTAGACTGACAGTTTTCAGCACAATTATCAACAGGAGAAGTTAGGCTTGTTCTTCTTATCAGCAGCTAGCTTAGGGAGGAGATTGGTCAGGATGTACAGATCATCACTGGTTTAGAGAGAGAAAAATACAGACTGAAGAAGTGTCCCAATTCGAAACTTAACCTTCCCATGTTCTAATCTACGGTATCTGCTTCCACAATCACCACCGCTGCAGCAAGATGTATTTTGAAGATTGTCACAGTGGAGTTGGAGTTTTAGCTATGATTAAACATATAATATAATTCGATAGATGGACACAAAGTGCTGCAGGTCAGGCAGCATCTCTGCAGAAAATGGATAGGTGATGTTTCAGGTAGGGACCCTTCAGCCAACATATGTTCCCTTGCCTGAAAATGCAAGAATTTTCATATTCCATTTGACGGTGCATATGACAGTTAATCACGATTGGCACTCTTGCACCGGTGCAAAGAGGCAGCAGGTGCATTGGAGCAGCAGCTCCTGCAACACATGCATTGCCTGCGGCGGCTGCAGGATCCCCCAGCACTGCTGCGGGCCGTGAAGGGGTTGCCTCGCGACCCCGGGGATCCCCGGGCCAGGTGGCGGCGCTGGCGGGTCCCCGACTGTAGGTGGCGCCGGGGAGGCGGAGGCGGAGGCGCGCCCGCGGGCACGGGAGCGCGCGGGCGCCGGGCGGTGTGAGAGTGGACCGCGAGCGGCGGCGGTTGGGACGGAGAACGGAGCGGGGCTGAGCTGAGGTGAGCGGGACCGGGAAGAGGGGAGAGGGAGGGAGAGGGGTGGCGGCTCACACCCGGGCATAGGGGTCCCTCCTCCTCCTCCTCCTCTCTCATTCTCCACTACTCCTCCTCTCCCCGTCCTGATCTTCCTCACCTTCACTCCTCTCCTCACTCCATCCCTCCACCCTCCACCCTCCCTTCAACTTCCCTCCACCTTCTCTCCTCATCCCTCCATCTCCCCTCTCCCTCTGCACTACTCCTCTCCACGTCCTGTTCCTCCTCTCCTTTAATCCTCACCCTCACTCTTCTCCCCACCTCACCCTCACTCCTCCTCTCCTTCATTGCTCCTCGCCTTCACTCACTCCTTCTCACCTTCACTCCTCCCCTCCATTTCCCCCCAACTTCCATCCTCTCCCTCTCCACTCCTCATCTCCCCGTCCTGTTCCTCCCCACTCTTAATCCTCACCTTCACTCCACCCCTCCTCTCCCTGTCTTGTTCCTGCTCACCCTTTAATGCTTAGGAAAGAACTGACGATGCTGGTTTAAATCGGTAGGACAGTCTGAAGAAGGGTCTCGACCCGAATCGTCGCTCATTCCTTCTCTCCAGAGATGCTGCCTGACCCACTGTGTCACCCTTTAATGCTCGCCTTCACTCCTCACCTCACCTCACCCTCACTCCTTGCTCTTCCGCGCTCTTCCTCACTCTCACTCATTCTCTCCTTTTCTCCCCTCCTCTCCTTACCTTCACTCCCCCTTCCACCTCACCACTTCTTTCCTCTCCTCACCACTTCTTTCCTCTCCTCCCTCTCCCCTTGTCCTCTCCCTCCTCACATTCCTTCTCCCTGTCGCCCAACACCCCACCTCTCCGGCCTCGCCCCCCTCTCCTCTTGCCCTCTCCTCTCATTCCCAGAGGTGGGGAAGGGTGGAGGAATCCTGATCCCTCAATATGAATCATCCCTCCCTCCCCTGAGTTGAACTTCCACCCCTCACCCTCACCATTCCTTCCTTATCTCCCCCAGTTCTCACACCCATTGCTGCCATCAACTCCCCTTGTCAACAGTTCTCACCCCCTGCCCATCATCTACCTGACCCATTTCCCCATTCTCTTCCCCTTTTAACTAATTCTCTGTCACTCACACACTTCCCCTCCACATGCGATTCTCCCCTCCCCAATGATCCCCCTCCCCCTACGATCCCCCCCCCTCCCCTACGATCCCCCCTCCCCCTACGATCCCCCTTCCCCCTACGATCCCCCCTCCCCTACGATCCCCCCAGTGACTCCCCCCCCTCCCCCCCTACAATTCCCTCACCTGCAATTTCTTACCTTCCCCCCTAGCCCCAATCCCTTACCCCCCCCTGCGATGTACTCCCACTGCCATTTACCCCTCCCCCTGCGATTTCCCCTTCCCTCTCCCCCCTCCACAACCTCCACAGATCTCCCCCTCCCTTCCTCCCCTCTCGCTTCACCCCAGATCTCCCACACCCTCCTTACCTCTCCCTATCTCCCCAATCCAGTCTCTCCCCCCTGCACCCCACCCTCTCTCACCCTTATCTTCCCCCCCCCCCCCCCAAAACCCGTCTTGCTTCCCCCGTCCCTCACCCCTCACCCCTACCTCCCTGCAACCCTCCCAAGCCCGCATCTTTATCTTGCTTCCCAACTGGACCAGATCCCATGCCAGACCTTGGATTGCGGCCAGTAAACTAACCATGAACCTCTCTGGATCTTTTGGTTGGAATGAGCTGTGTCGGATAACTTTTCATGCAAATTCTTTTTCATTTAGTCGGGCATCTTTCTTCTCTTTGCTTTGGTGTGATAGAACCCTGTTAGAAAGGAATATAAATAAGGTTGATATTAATTAACATTCTCCATTGAAGATTGCATTATTCTATTTCAAGTTTGTGGGATTATTTACAGCATATTTTTGAGCAATGCATTTACCTTTAACTGGATTAAATAAAATAAATAGCAAAAACTCAAGACTACGATAAGAGTTTAACATTTTTATGTCTGACATCCTTTTCATTGATGTATATCTTTGCAAAATGTGTGTGCAACATGTTCTTGTATTAAATTCGATTTTAATAGAATGAACTGAGCAGGGTTTAGGTTTTACACTTGCTTATCTTTGTTTGGTTGTTATCTCCTGCTTAAGAGTTGTCAGTGGGTCAGTAAGTACTTGAGATGCAGACAACTGTTTTTGGAGTAACTTCAAACTAGCCTCAACTGCAGTACTGGCAGGGTTTGCTCTGTTTAACTAGAGATTGCTGTTGTCCAGGGAGATTGTTTATGACCTGTCGGTATATTTTCTGTATGGCAATGGTGATTAGGAAAGGATGGTGCTGCTTCAATAAGCTTGCAACGTTTCTTTGTAAGAGCACAGATAAAATGTCACAGTCTTGGAAAGATGTGACTGAGGAATTGAGTGTTACTGCACGATACATTATTCCCTATATCCTGCATTTGTGCACTGTGGATGGCATAACTTGTAGATTGATGGGAGCAGAATGAGGCCATTTGGCGCATCAAGTGTACTCCGCCATTCAATCATGGCTGTTCTATCTTTCCTTCTTAACCCCATTCTCCTGCCTTCTTCCTCTAACCCCTGACACCCGTACTAATCAAGAATCTATTTTTATCTGCCTTAATCATATATAGTCTTAACGCTGACTGGATAGCACGCGACAAAAAAGTTTTTCACTGTAACTCAGTACATGTGACAATAAACTAAACTAATAATAATAATGTCAAGCCTGAAGAAGTGTCCCGACACAAAACATCACCAATTTTTATTTTCCAGGATGCTGCCTGGCCCGCTGAGTTACTCCAGCACTTTGTGTCCATCATAAAATAACTACTAATGGCAGGAATTTGTTTTAAATCTGAAACTTCATGATACCCAGATTTTTGAGAACTAATTGAGAACAAAATAAGTACTTTATTTAATTCTCTGCGGCAAGCAAAATGTACAAAATAAGTAATTTATTTTGTATATTTTCCCAATCTCAGCATCCTCCCAACATACACTGAAGAAGGGTCCTGACTCGAAATGTCACCTATACATTCCCTCCACGGTTGCTGCTTGACCTGCTGAGTTGCTCCAACACTCTGTTCTACCCATCATACTCTATAGCCTGGAGAATACTTCTGAAGTGCAATTGTGATGTAGAGACTGCAGTTGTGATATAGAGACTGCTGCAGTCAATACACCCCACAAATAACAAGGTGATATGTTTTAGTAATTTTCAATGAAAGGAGAATATTAGTCAGGGGAATGAGATTAATTCTCCTGTTCCTTTCAGAATGCCAGTGTCTCTGTCTGTGCAATATTTCCCCGGAACTGGTCTGAAGTGTCAGGCTAAATTATTGTGTTTGACTATGGCATGGAGCTTGATTAATTTTAAATTTAAAACTCAACACAAGTCATGTACTGACGGAGCGCAGAGATGTGCACGGAAAACCACAAACAGTATGGTTAATTCCAAACTACCCACTCGGTTTGGATAATTAGGAATGTACAGTAAATGGGAGCGTGGGCAGCAATGGGTTCATCACATGAATGAATCAATTTAAAAAAAGACAAAACTATTAACTAGTTCATGAATCTTCAAGGTGCGAAATACCGGAGTAACGCAACCGGTCGGGCAGCATCTCTGCCGCCAGCACTTTGAGTCTTTTTTATGGAAACCAACATCTACATTTTCTGGAGTCTCAGAAACCTTACGTTTCCTTGGATCATTTTTTGAGTATTTGTTCTCCATCTTGAGCTTGTCGTTTTTCATTGGATGGTATTGATAGCCTCTCATAGGGGATGTGGTGTTTCTGCTGTAGCCCATGTTGGTTTCATGCTGCAGGTGATGTCCAGTTGGGCAATTTGTATTCCTCCAAATGACTGCCACTTTACTGCATTCAAAAATTGGGCATTGCAGTGATATATGCAGGTGTTAAGCATTCCACTGATTAGAACGTAGAGGATAGAACAGTACAGCACAAGAACAGGCCTTTTGGCCCATAATGTCTGTGCCGAACATGATACCAAAACCAACACTTATCTGCCTCCACAAATCCACATCGCTCCATTCCCTGTATGTCCATGTACCATGGATGGCACAGCGACACATCGGTAAAGTTGCTTCTTTACAGTGCCAGAGACCCTGACAAAGGGTGCTGTTTGTAAGGAGTTTGCACATTCTTCTTCATGATCTGCGTGTGTTTTCTCCGGGAGCTCTGGTTTCCTCCCACGCTCCAAAGACGTGCAGGTTTGTAGGTCAATTGGCTTGGTAAAATTGTCTGTAGTGTGTGTAGGATAGTGTTAGTGTGCGAGGATTGCTGGATGGAGTGGACTCGGTGGGCCAAAGGACCTGTTTTCGTGCTGTGTCACTAAACTAAACAATCCAAAAGTCTCTTAAACGCCACTATCACATCTTTTTCCACCACCATCTCCGGCTGCGTGTTCCAGCCACCCACAACAGGCAGTGTATTAGAAAAATCTTGCCCCGCACATCTCCTTTAAACTTTGCATCTCTCACCTTCAACCCATGCCCACTAATATTTGATTTTTCTATCCTGGGGTAAAAAGGTTCTGACTGTCTTCCCTTTATATGCCTCTCATTTTTATATACCAATTGGTTGGAAGATGTTGCTTGTTTGGATGAATAACTATTGAGATTAAACTAACACACATCATGTGTTTTGGGTGGTTAATGGTTAAAAGGGACAATACCTTCAGTGGTTTAGGAGCATCACTTTATCTACACCTGCTTTACGTTGGTCTTGTTTTCTTTCTACTCGGTTATATTTGATCTGATTATCTGGGAAATCGCTGCTAAGAACGCTCATGGGAAGCTCCCTGTACATTTCTTCGCCACTTGGCGTAAGGATTTGCCAAGAAAATCACAAAATGCTTCATTGTCTTTTATCAATGCAATGATTTGATTTTTTTTTGTTCCATTTGAATACATTTAGTTCATTAGCTTTTCATTTCTGATTGCCTTTTGGGTTAAGTTAATATTTGGTCATTTTGTGATGATTACAAAGTTGGTCGTTGTTCTCTGAATGAAATCACTAAAGTCGACAAACATCAGTTGGGAGCAGAATTCCAAAGATGTAAGTTTCTTTTGCTGCCTGTACAGGATTGCAATGATAATATCCGTGAAAATAACTTAATTCTTTCTGGCTTTTTATTTAGGATGTTTTTGCATAGATTATATAAAGACATAGGCTTTGTAGGCTAATTGGCTTCTGTAAAATTGTAAATTGTCCCTAGTCTGTGTAGGATAGTGCTAGTGTACGGGGTGATCGCTTGTCGGTGTGGACTCAATGGGCCGAAGGGCCTGTTTCTGCGCTGTAACTCTAAACTAAACTAAGCTTCAAAAGCATATATCTGAAACCAAATTAGATAATATCAAAAAATGTTGGGATTGCCAAAGTGACAACATTTTATTTCAAATCTCACTTGAAAAAGTTTGTGTGGAGAAATTTCAGGTCTTGACCCATCAGACTGATTGTAGTAAGGGAGGGGACAAAACTGGAAAAGAGAGGTGGGGGTGGGACAAAGACTAGTAAGTCGCCTGTCCTTTGCTTCCATATATGCTGCCTGACCCGCTGAGTTACTCCAGCGTTTCTTTCTGTGGTTCTGTAGTCAATTTTGAAACTACTGGTTGAGAATGCCGGTTATTAAAATTCGCTTCTGACATTTCAAGAACCAAGGATTATTTTTCATTGCTTTTCACTTTCACAAATCTGCCTTTCTGAAGATACACTCGAGTTGCATGCAGTATTTGAATTATGATCTTAATGTGATGTTTGAGTAAGCTGTGCTGCTGTGAGACATTCCTGTGTCTACTTCCAGTGAATCATATGTACCAGAGAGCATTAAGATCAGACTAGATAGAACCATTAAATCTTGCAGCTGAACCATTGAACCCACTGTGCTTGTGTGGGCTTTTGGAAAAGAGCTCTGCAATTAATTATTTGCCATAGCTCTATTGTTTCCTCTACTTTGAGTATCTATTCAACCTCTTTGAAAATTTACTATTGAATCTGCTTTCTACAATATTTTCATGCAGTTTGCTTCAAGAAATGTAATTTATTGCCAGTCGTTTCCACCCATTTATTCGTTGATCTTTGCCTGCTTCATGCGTCAATGTTAATTATTTTATTCCTGAAAATAAATGCACTTGGCAGTCTTTGCAGCACTTGGCTTGATTATGTCACTTTTGTGGTGTTGCTATAGTACCCGTTTAGTGGTTCTTGAAGGTGCAAATAACAGCTGCTTTTCAGTTCCGGGATACTGGTTCTATTTTTGTGACAGTTGCAGATTTCGTCACTATTTTTCACCAGCAACAGAGCCTGGTTTGGCTGACCTGGTGTGGAGGTTGGGTGAACGTCACTGCAAGGAAGGGATGTGCAGAATTGTTAATTGCCTCATCTGAAGACCAAGCTGTGCGTGGTCCTGAATGTGGAGACATGGACAGGTGTTGGCAGTCCATAAATTGGTCATATACATATATATACATTATGTTTATATCTGTTGTGCTGCTGGAAGTAAGAATTTCATTGTTCTGTTTCAGGACATCTGTCAATAAAACACTCTTGACTCTTGTTGCTTCTCCTATATCATCCAAATGCTTCTTGATTTGAATAATGAATATGAAGACTTTTTTTCTGATGCTTTTAGTGCCTTCTGCTTCATTCTCCAGGCTTTAGAACATGGAACAGCATTGTACAACAACAGGCCCTTCAGCCCACAATATCCGTGCCAAGGATGATGTCAAGATAAAATAATTTCTCTGCTGGCACATTCAGTATTTGATTGAAATATTTACTTCTACTTGCAGTACCTTCCCTGTTATACGATTCAGAGATCCCATAAAATGCTGCTATGCTACAAATTGTAACCCATCAAATGCTGATTGCACTAATGAAGCTTTAACTTATTAGCAGATTGACAGTAATTAACAAAAGTCATTTTAAGTCCAATTAGACGTTACATTTTTCGGGAGTTTAGTTGGTATCAAGTGCCCTGGTGTAGCAGCTTCATGATAGTATATTTCAGTAGTATTATCAAGGTGCTAACTAACAGTGGTTAGAGTTGGAGTTTTAGCTGTAATTAACTTCACATATACCTTTGCCCAAAATATTGTAAGATTTTCTATGTTTAATTGTTGGTACATATGCCCATTAAACATTCTTGACATGATTCTTGTGGTGCTGCATCTGTTCTCAAGATGAGGCTTTCCAATCCAGCAATTTGGAAATATAGGCTCCCTTTAACCATATGTGATGAAACCCTTACTCTAATTGCCCTTCATTTCCTGCATGTCTGCTCTTCCCTTGCTCCCCCTCCCCCCCCCTCCACGACCGTCCACACCTTTCACCCCTTGAACCTGTACATTCAGCATATCATCATTTGACTTCTCTGCCGGATGCAATGGAACCTCGCCATCAGTGAAATACAGTAGACTCTCGATATTACGGACCTCTTTATAACGAATTTCAGTTATAGTGGACTCTCTTTAAGAACACAGGATGCTAGTTATACCAAAGATCCTATGCTCCTCTAGTATCTTTGGTTATACTGCAGAGGTTTTTGAAATTGGCGAGGCTAGTGAAAAACAATCGCTTTGATCGACACTTAACTCTAAACAATGTACCAAATAGCCTTTAATATGTTTAGCTAGCAATAACAAAAATACAATTAAGAACTTAACAACTTTGTACAGTCAGCAGGCTAGGCAGGTTAACCTGTCTTCAAAAGAAGAAATGTCTCCCGTCTTCAAAAGGAGTAATGGAGTTAACGTTTAAGGCTGATGTCCGTTCACCTTGGGCAGTTAGTTGTGGGAATCTCACAGAGTGGGACATGGGTCTAGAGTGGGACAAGCCTCACCCAGTCACCCCACCATTCCCCAGATTTCCCACTTTGCTCCCAATCTCTGAATGCGGGCATCTGCAGCAGGGGCAATGGTTACTGCGGTTTCCCAGCTGAACTGGACAATTGGTGCCAGGCGGCCTTCTTGGGCTGTTGTGCTCCGTGTGGTGAGGGAGGTCACACTGGGGTCTCAGTGACGGGGCTCCAGGATTCTGACCCGGCGCCAGGGCAGTGATGTTAATGGGGAAAAAACCCTTACTCTGTTATAGCGGACAATTGGCAATAATGGACACCATCTTCCTCGCCCCCACAAATGGTCTGTTATAACGAGCATTTGCTGCACTTTCTTCCTTCCCCATCCCCTTCAGCTTTCATCAGTGAACAATCGCCCTGTGTCGCCTTGGTTCTCGCATCCGCCCTGTTTCCCGGCACCCACACCTGAAACCGTAGCAGGTACAACACTTATGCCTGCACCACCTCCCTCACCACCATCCAAGGAAGTAAACAAACCTTTCAGGTGAGGCAAAGATCCATGTGCAACTCCTCCAAGTGGTCTACTGCATTTGGTGCTCTCGATGTGTCCTTGGCAGCAGCAAGACCAAATGCAGTAAAGAACTGCAGATGCTGGTTTTCACTGAAGATAGACCCAAAATGCTGGAGTAACTCAGCAGCTCAAGTCGCATCTCTGGAGAAAAGGGACACTCTCGACCCAAAACATCACCTATTACGTTTTTACAGATATGCTGCCAGACCTGCTGAGTTACGTCAGTATTTTGTGTTTATCTAAAACCAAGTGCAGACAAGGCGACCATTTTGTGGAGCAACTGTGCTCTGTCCGCAACAGGGATCTTATTGCGGGTCATTTCAACTCCCCTCTCCCTTGCCATGGCCAGCGAGAGCAAGCACAGACAAGATGCAACTCAAATTCAACTTGGGAAGCCTCAATTCCAATAGTTTTCTTTCGCTTTGTTCACTGTTCCTTCCCTCCCCAACACATCCATCTGCCCTTCATCTCTCCCTTATCTAGTTCTAATAACCACCTCCAGCTTCTGTCTCTACCTCTTCACTCCTCAGTCCTGCTCTGGCTCCATCTGACCAAACCCCTTCTGTTCATTTTGACTTTAGAGATATAGGGTGGAAAGAGGTCCACCGTGTTCACGCCGACAGGCGATCACCCCGTACACTAGCACTATCCTATCCTAAACACTAGGGACAATTTCTAGTATTACTGAAGCCAATTAACTTACAAACCTAAACATCTTTGGGGTGTGGGCAGAAACCGGAGCACCTGGAGAAAACCCACATGGTCACAGGGAGAACGTACAAACTCCGTACAGACAGCTCCCATAGTCAGGATCGAACCCAGGTCTCTAGTGTGGTAAGACAGCAACTCTACCACTGTGCTGTCCAGAACTATTTGAACTCTCCTGAACTATTTCCACCTATCACCAACCAGCCTCCAAACTCTTTTCTCCACCACAAACTGCTCAGCATCCCTGCCTCTGTCTCATTCTTCCCTCTCGCCTCCTTATGCTAGCTATCTTTTCCTCTGCATTCTCAGTCCTGACCCAAAACATTCACCATTCCTTTGCACCACAGATGCAGCATAACCTGCCGGGTGAAGGCAAAATAAAACGAGTGCTGGAATGCAGTACAGGAGAAGCCCAGCAGGTCAGACAGCATCTGTGGAAAGAAAGTGGACAAGTGATGTTTAAGGGTCTCAACCCTAAACAATGTGTGCCCATTGCCTCCACAGATGCTGCCTGACCCTCTGAGTTTCTCCAGCGCTTTGTGCTTTACGCCTGCAGGATGTTTTTTTTTGCATGAAGATTGCCCATGATTTCTTCTGCATTTTTTCAGTCACACTTACCATCTGTTATTTGGTACTTGTTGGATATAGTGTTTTTTTTTTAAATCACTTGTTATTGAGAAACATGAAGTGCTGCAGCTGAGAACGGTGTGTGTGGGTGGGAAAATGTTCCATGAAATTTGAAATGCTGATGGTGAAAACTACATTATTTTCCTTTACTAGTGTTGCCACCCATGACCTTTAGGTGTGGTGGCATGAGTTGGAAGAAAGTTTCTAGTACTTTGTAACAATATGCCTTCAGCCAAACGTGCTGAACAGACTGCCAGTATAAAGACACAAGGCTTGCATCTTGTCAGTTTGTGCTGGGTTCGCATCCGCCTTTAATGGATTATTGGCCAAATGGCACTGAAGAAGGACGGCAGGGTGGCGCAGCGGTAGAGCTACTGCCTTACTGCCATAGACCCGGGTTCGATCCTGACTACGAGTGCTGTCTGTATGGAATTTGTACGTTCTCCCAGTGACCTGCGCGGGTTTTCTCCGCGATCCCAAACTCCTTAGTGTGTGTAGGATAGTGTAAATGTTCGGGGATCGCTGGTTGGCAGGTCGCTGTATCTCTAAACTAAACTAAACAATTGTTGTCGGACTATACCATTGGTAATACATAAATATTGGCCACACCTGATCTAGACAAACTGATGAGAACATTTAACAGGCTTTTTACACATAATCTTTGTGCCTCCAGCAGCGTTGTAATAGCTTATTGTCCTGAAAATATGATATTAACAATTTGTACATCATGTATTGTGCTCTAGTCATCTTGTTTTTAAGCAGATTATCATTTAATCTGTGTAAAATAACATTTTCCTAAAATTACTGTTTTAGCGATGCATTTAGGCATTAACATTGGCTCTTGAGTTGTATTATTTTGTTGCAAATATTCCTTGGGCATGTTCGACAATATGAACTCTGAACCCATGAGCGCTTAAAGCAGTGCATTTGAATCATACCATTGTAGTTACTCAGTGACAAGTTGGCATATTGATGGTGTGAATGCCGCAGGAGACATATTGCAGACACAGTATTTGTATCTGCCGTGTGAAATTCCAGATTGCAGCTTTCGTTATGTTAAAGGGTTTTTTTTTTTTGCACTAAAATGAAATCATAGAATGTTGAGTTTTGTCCTTGATGAAGTGTGACAAAGCTGTTTCTAATCTCATGTTTCTGCTCTAGTTCACAAAGTCGGGAGAAATTAAAAAGCTATCTCAGCAACACAAGTTCTTAGGTTTATAGTATTTGTACAGACCATAAGCAGAAATAAAACAATACAGCACGGTGGCACAACGGTAGAGTTGCTGCCTTGCAGCGCTTGCAGCACCGGAGACCTGGGTTCGATCCTAACTATGGGTGCTGTCTGTACAAAATTTGTACGATCTCCCTGTGACCACGTGGTTTTTCTCCGGCTGGTCTAATATCCTCCCACACTCCAAAGCCATGCAGGTTTGTAGGTAAATTGGTTTGGTTAATGTAAAAATTGTCCATAGTGTGTGTAGGATAGTGTTAATATATGGGGATCACTGGTCGGCGCGGACTCGGTGGGCCGAAGGGCCTGTTTCCATACTGTATCTCTAATCTACACTAAACTAAACTAACGTGAAATAAACTGGAAGGAGAAGCCTGTTTTTTTTAGTAATGGATGAAAAGGTGAAGCATAATGAGAAAGTCAAACTTGTCAGCAAAGGATATAAGGGGTGACACATGCCATGAGTGTCATTGTTAACAATTGTGTAAATATGCAGTCAAACTAATTTGTTCAAGGGTTGCATCTAATAAGTCAATGAATTGAAATATTTTAAATATTTTACAACTTGATTGATAATTTGGATTGTGCATTGGTTAAGATTTAAGAGGATGAATTATGTTTGGTGCAGTATTCAAAGGAAGAGAAAAGAGTTTGGGAGTGGCATAGAGTTGGTGCCTTATCACTGCTTTTGATCCTGATTATGGGTGCTGTCCATATGGAGTTTGGATGTTCTGCCTGCGACCGTGTGGGTTTTCTCCGGGTGCTCCGGTTTCCTTCCACACTCCAAAGACGTGCAGGTCTGCTGGTTAAATTACTTTGGTAAAATTGTAAATTGCCCCTAGTGTGTAGGATAGTGGGATGATCATTAGTCGGCGCGGACACTGTGGGCTGAAGGGCCTGTTTATTCTAAAGACTAAAGTAAAGTTGGAGAATTTGAGCAATGGCAAACGGCGAGAATGTTGAACTATCTAAAGTTTGAAAATCAAAGGATGGACATGGTCAAGCAAATGAAAAGATAAAGTGGAAGAGGAAACTGGGGCAAAGCGACTAGCAGTTTAGGTTTAAAATTGGGGTTTGGTGTTAAAATGTTTACACAGGAAGAACTAATCACTGCCAATATTTCCTTCAGAGCTGGGATGGAGTGAGAGACTCATTCATGATAAAATTGATGACTATATAGGACTTTTGGAAGGCTGCATGGAGTGGGGTAGTGACCCAGTTGGATGAGAATGTGGGCAGTTTAGATCTTTGAATATTCTCCACCATTCAGTGAGGTCATGCCTGTTATATAAGCAAATTAATTCTCCTTTTTGGCTTGTGTGATGTCTGTTTCTTGATTTAACTCCATTTCTTTCATTGTTTGAGAGTTTAGTTTTGGACCAAATCACTCTCGAGTAATCACGTTCTCTTTTAGCAGAGGTAAAGTTTGGTTCAATGGTACTTTATTGTCACGTGTGCCTAGATACAGTGAAGTTGTTTGCTTTGCGCACAATTAAATAAAATCTTAATACACGTAAGCACAATCATATATAAGTACAAAATAGAATAAATGACAAATAAATGCTGTTGATGAAGGAAATTAAAAAGAAGACAATTTTAGAAATAATTTAACAGCCCAGTGAATATCTGTGGAGAGCAAGACAATAATAAAAAACACATACAAGTGCTGGAGTCACTCTGTAGTCAGGCAGCATCTCTGGAGAACAAAGGAAAGAGTCCTTTTTGTGTCATTTTTTTGTACCCACTGAGTTCCTCCAGCACTTTGTGTCATTTTGTTTTGTAAATTAGCACCTGCAGTTCCTTGTTTCTACAATTAACGATCTTTCACCTGTGCAAGTTCTGATGATTACCCTGAAGAATCGGCTTCTGTAAATTGTCCTTTACATGGAACTAGTGTGCATGGTAAGTGTTGGTCAGCGTGTACTCTGGAAGCCGAAGGGCCTGTTTCCATGCTGTATCTCTAGGCTAAACTAATTAGAGACTAGAAGCAAGGAACTGCAGATGCGTTTACAAAAAATATTAGCTGAAATATTGTTTAAGAAGGAACTGCAGATGTTGGAAATCGAAGGTAGACAAAAGTGCTGTAGAAATTCAGCGGGTGTGGCAGCATCTATGAAGCGAAGGAAATAGACAAAGTTTCTGGCCAAAACCCTTCTTCAGACTACCTTTTTATCTTTTGTCTACCTTAGCTGAAATATTAGCAGTTTCTTGTGTGTGTGTGTTGCTTGACCTGTTGAGTTAGCTCTAGCATTTTCTGTTCACTGTGTGAACGAAAAACAATATGAAATATGCAATGACCCCTGAATTTTGGAAATGGGACAAAATAGTTCCTTGTCTTCCCACCATTGTTAATGTTGAAACAATTTATATGCTTTGTTTGACATATTAAACTTCATGGACAAGCAGAGCTGATCAATTGTTCCTCTCATTCAATTTGCAAATTCTTGCCTTCTCTGTTGACTAGTCACAATGAGAGTTTTACCATGGTGCATGAAAACCATTATTGCTGTGTATTTGGTTTCTTATCTGCTATTTGATTACCTTTGTTAACTTTCCACGTGACATACTGCTACGCAAGGACTTGCAGAAGCCGATGTATTGACTGCATGAATTTCTTGTTCTTTAGATTTTTAAACTTTAGAGATATAGCGCGGTAACAGGCCCTTCGGCCCGGTGAGTCCACGTCGACCAACGATTACCAGTACACTCGCACTATCCTATACATTAATGACTATTTACAATTTTACCGAAGCCATTTAGCCTACTAATCTACATCTTTTGAATGTGGGAGTAAACAGGAGCACCCAGAGTCACGGAGAGAACGTGCAAATTCCGTACAGATAGCACCCGTAATCAGGATCGAACCGGATCTCTGGCGCTGTGAGGCAGCAACTCAACCACTGTGCCACTATTCTACAAATTTATTATTTCTAATATATAATATGCTCAACTATCATTATAAATGCACCAGTCATATATATTAGCTGAACGTTATTCACCATCCAAAAGTGATTTTTGATTATGAAAATATAGTCTTTCCAAATTCTTTGCACTTTATTATAAATATCGCAGTGGCCTTGAACCGAATTAATAACCACCGTGCAAGCAAGAACAATGTTTATACGATCATGATGTTTAATTACTTCCTTGTTGGTACAAGCAATTGTTTTTGTCACACATGAGTAGTTCTGTTTAGGTGAGGTGACAAAGTATTTGGAAGTGTTGTCAGTTTATATAAATGATTTGCGTAGGAAGGAACTGCAGATGCTGGTTTACACTGAAGATGGACACAAAAGGCTAGAGCCACTTAGCAGGACAGGCAGCATCTTTGGGTGAAGTTTCGGGTCAAGACACTTCTTCAGATTGAGATTCAGGGGAGAGAGAAACTAGAGATATGGAAGGTACAAAGAGAATGTAAGGTGTGAAAAGGACAGATCAAAGCAGACGATGATGAGGAAAGGTACAATGGTTCATTATTGTTCTGAGGGGAAGGTGACAACAATGCACGCAAGCTAAAATAAAAATTAATCAGGAAGACAGTGAAACTAGTTGTAAAACTAGGGTGGGGAAGGGACGGAGAGAGAGAGAGAAGGCAAGGGTTACAGTCTGAAGAAGGGTTTCGGCCCGAAACGTTGCCTATTTCCTTCGCTCCATAGATGCTGCTGCACCCGCTGAGTTTCTCCAGCTTTTTTGTGTACCTTTGATTTTCCAGCATCTGCAGTTCCTTCTTGAACACAAGGGTTACTTGAAGTTTGATTACAAAATTCATACCGCTGGGTTGTAAGCTGCCCAAGTGAAATGTTAGGTGCTGTTCCTCCAATTTGTCTTTGGCCTCACTCTGAGTGGAAGAGGCCGAGGACAGAAAGGTCAGTATGGGAATGGGAGTTAAAGTGTGTGGAAGTGTTGTGTTGGAAGTGTTTAGCAACCGGGAGATGGGAGGCTCAGATGATGTTTTAACTGAGCTTATTCTTTGCCTTCCACTGAATTCAGAGCAGAATTTGAATATTCTAAATTTGTATCAAGTAACTAAAGGCACTTTAACCGAGGCCGCCCAGTGGAATATCTGCACTCCCATCCCCCAATGAGGAACTTTGATCTGGATAAATCAGATTAGCTGTAAGTGTGAAGAAGGTTGAATTTATGGAATGTATGAAAAATGGTTTTCTAAAACACTATGTTTTAGATGTACCATTGTGCAATGAGAGAGTATAATTTTGTTGCAAAGAGTCCTTTAGGAAAGTGTGACCATAACATGATTGGATTTTACATTAGGTTTGAAAGTTGTGCAGTTTACTCGGAAAGTTGAATCGAAACAAAGGAAAAGAAAGATACGTGGACAAGGTCAACATAAGACTTGTCCCAAGCCGGTCATTCCCTTTTCCTATTCTTATCAGGCAGAAGATACAGAGCTTGAAAGCGCACACCACCAGACTCGGGAAAAACTTCTTCCCCTCTGTTATCATGATACTTCCATAAGCTAGGGTATTGTCCGATTCACATCTACCCCATTGTGAACATTGGACTTTGTCTCTGGAACGGATGCGCTACAATGCTGAGAACTGTATTCTGCACTGTATCTTACCCGTTGCTCTACCTGTACTTGAGTTTGGTTTGATTGTATTTATGTATCGCATTATCTGACTGAATAACAGGCAAAAAGCCCTCCACTGTATCTTGGTGCACGTCAAAATAATAACCCTAAACTTAACGTTGGCTGCAGATGATTGGGAAGCTATGTTGATGTATAATAGTGCTTGCGTGCACCATCCTCCTCATCTATTTGGTTGGGACGTGCCTCGATGGATTTTATTTTTTGTATTGTAGCCAGTTAATCTCTTGTTGCGGATTCTCTTCCTCTTGTTCTGTTTTTGCTTGCTCCTTTTCTACTCTCCTGCAGTCTAGCTACATTATCTAAAAAGTGTCATGTTGCAGTGTTGACGGCAACACTTGGTCTTACCTCACCACCTCTATTGATTTGTATCACTGCTTGACACCCATTGTTAATTGAGCAGAAATTTCCTTCTTGTGAATATGGAGTTCAACGATACAGCACGGAAACAAGCCCTTCAGCCCACTGAGTCAATGCCCACCATCGATCATCCATTCACACCAGTTCTGTTATCCCACTTTCCCGTCCACACCCTACACACTAGGGGCAATTTACAGAGGCCAATGAACTGTCAAACCCGCGTGACTTGGGACGGGTTTAGTGAGATATGGGCCAAACACAGGCAGGTGGGACTAGTGTAGATGGGGCACGTTGGCTGGTGTGGACGTTGGCCGAAGGGCTTTTTTTCCATGCTGTATCACTCCATGACGCAGCAGCATAACAGGTCTGTAAACACAGTACTCATAGATAACATAATGAAAAAAAAATCAACAAATTAAAAATTATCAATATTATTGCACAAGGCTCTAAATTCTCTGTGCAACCATGACAATTTGTAGTTTAATTTTAGTTAGTGTTTGCAGTGTTTAAGAGCTTGATTGTTGTTGGGAAGAAGCTGTTATTGAACCTGGAGTTTACAATTTTCAGACCCCTGTACCTTCTTCCCGATGGCAGGGGTGAAATAGAGTGTGGCCAGGGTGGTGTGGGTCCTTATGATGCTGGCTGCCTTTTTGAGGCAGTGCCTCCTGTTAATCCCTTTGATGATATTTAGCAATGTGCAAGTCTGCCTAATGGGCCTGTCCCACAGGCAATTTTTCAGGCGATTGTCCAGTCATAGCAGGTCGCTGAAAAACTGGTGACTGGAACGGCACACACACACACACATATACACATTGCTTCCTTCACCGGCCAGTTATGCAGGCAGGGGACAGCAAGTGGGGGGAGCACTGTCTGAGTGAAATTCACACGGTGAAAAGTCAATGTGATACAGACACATACCACGATGAACCAACAGGTTGGCTCTGTAATTAAGATGGTGAAAGCACAGTGTACGGCAAGGGTCACTTCACTTAAGTTCTTTAAAAGAAGGGGGAAGAACATGGAGACAGGGAGGGGAGAAGGAGTGGAGACAACTTTTAAGATGCCAGAGATGCACTGCTGTGAAGCTCGGCGGACATTAATGGCCCTGTCCCACTGTACGAGTTCATTCACAGAGCACTCCCGAGTTTAAAAAGAAAATCAAACTCGTAAGCATGTAGAATGAACGTAGCGCGTACGTCGGAGCTCGGGGGAGTCTCTTAGTGGCTCGTAACGCTAACGGCAGGTACTTGGGAAGACTCACTAACGGCAGGTAAGCTCGGGAAGACTCGTGAAGATTTTTCAACATGTTGTAAAATGTTCATGAGATCCCCGAGTACTTACGAGCGGCCATTACCGTAAATCTCCGTGTTCGAATCAGGTCAAACTCGGGGAGAACTCTTGAATTAACTCATACTGTGGGACAGGGCTTTAACATTACCGGTCGGTTATCCTTGGTTTCTTTTCCGAATGAGCCAATGAAATTCACCGGTCAGCAATGGCGACAACCTACGACATCTTTGCGACCCACTACCACTGCACCTACGGCACAAGAATTCTCGCTGCTCTCCATGGTGTCAAAATTCTGGTCGCCGCTAATTTTTCAACATGTGGAAATGCGGGAACTACTCATGACCATGAAGGCGACTCCACAGCAACTACCTGCAAATATGTGGCAAACGCAGTCTCCTGTAGTCGCCTAAGTGGGACAGGCCCATAAGATTGTGGCTCACAGTGATTGAGATGTGTGCCTCCAGGGCGCATGTGGTTCAATCATTAGGCCAATAGTACATACATTGATTAATCGTGGATGTGTCAACAACTTGATTTGGACAAAACTAAATAGCCACGAGGCTTCCATGTAATCATTCTCAAAGCAAACAGCGAACCTATTATTTTTCTTCTTCATGAAACAAAATAAACTTGAAACTCGGTAGAGTTTATTTTAACAGAGTAGTAGAACAGAAGGTACAAATGAATGATTTATTAATACACCAGAAGTTCTTGTTGTTCGGAGACAAATATATTTCAAATGTTGTGCTGCTCTGCTTAGTTTGTGCTGCAGTCCGTAGCAACCAACTTGTATTTAACAAATTGCAATGCTTTTGTTCCCACAGAAGTACTGACACTGGGACTGAGACCATTCAGTAGTTTGTATCTGTGGGTATCATTTATACATCTTGTATGCACACTGGAAAATAGACTTGTTTTGCATGTACAAAGCACGTTTTATTTTTGTGTTGGAACTAAATAAAGCAAAGAGATGTGTGTTGGTGGTAAAGGATCATTGGGTTTGAAACTTGGTATTAAGTAGAATACAATGAATTTAAAAAATGAACACTAAGTTATTCATACACAAGAGGTCCTCAGGTCGTCAGTTGTCCTAGGCCCACCCATCCATAGCTGTATCTTCCCTCAGTTCAGGGATATTCACTAATACTTTCAATTCTTTTTACACCTTCACAGAAAATTAAGCAGTCCATGGAGTGTTCGGGAGGTGACAAGTATTGGCTTTGGTTTATTGTTGTCACATGTAACGTCATTGCCCCAGATGTTACCTGTGACAATAATAAACCAATACATAGACCATCTCCAACAATACTGTGAACACTTGGTATACATTGGCAGGCTTCCCTCACTGTCAACATTCCGGAGATAACCATGACCACGGACTCGACTGGATCAACTACAAAATAGCAAGGAAACAAGAAGCTGGGGATTGATTGAAAGATACAGCATGGAAACAGGACCTTTGGTCCTCTAAGTTCACGCTGATCATCGAACACCCGTTCACACTAGTTCGATGTCACGCCAATTTCGTATCCACTCCCCACACACTAGGGGGCAATTTTACAGTGGGCCAATTCACCTACAAATCCGCACGTCTTTTGTACGTGGGAAGAAACTAGAGCACCCAGAGGAAACCCACATGGTCAAAGGGAGAAAATGCAAACTCCTCACACATACAGCACCTGGGGTCAGGATCAAACTCGGATCTCTGATGCTATGACGAGGCAGTCTACCAGTGCACTCCTGTGCCACATTGTGAGATAATTAACTTGGTTCTGAAACCCCAAGCCTTTCCACGGCATCTACAGCACGTCAAGAAAATGCTTTTAACTTTACCTTGACTGTAGGTCCAACAACATTGAAGAGGTTTGATACCATCAGCAGCCTCCTTTCCAACACCCACTCTCACTCTCTGTATTCATTTACAGAATGCACTATCTGGACCATGACATGCTGCCACTGTTTATAATGGGGATGATTTTGAGGACACTGTAGTATTTTGCCTTTAAATTGTGCACCACCCTTCACAACTGGATATGGTTGGACTAGTTGGCTCGTCCTAATGAGCATTGACCCTATTAGTTAGCGTGGAGCAAAAACAAGCTACAGTCAGGCAGCATCTGTGGAGGCCAAGAAATGGCGTTAAGACTGCATCAGGACTGATGGTCATCTTATTCCTGACCTGGCTCCACCAAGTGTCTGCAACCCCCTGCCCCATCCCTCCCTTTCATCTCTATATACTGGCTACCTCTGCTCTTGCATTGTCTTGATGCATGGTTTTGACCTGAAATGTTGACTATTCCTTTGTCTCTTCAGAGTCAGCTTGATCTGCTGAGATCCTCCAGCAGTGACCATCTCCAACATATCAACAAAAGTAAACCACTCCATCCCCTGGTACTTTCCCTTGCAACAGCAAGAAATGCTACACTTATCGCTTTACCCCCCCCCCCCCCCCCCCCCCCCCCCCCCCCCCCCCCCCAAGGACCCAAGCAGTCTTTTCAGGCGAGGCAGAGGTTCACCTGCATCTCCTCCAACCTCATCTATTGCATCTGCTGCTCTAGATGTCAGCTGCCCTACATCGGTGAGACCAAGCGTAGGCATGGCGATCGCTACGCCCAACACCTCCGCTCGGTTCACACTAACCAACCTGATCTCCCGGTGGCCCAGCACTTCAACTCCCACTCCCATTACGAATCTGACCTTTCTGTCCTGGGCCTCCTCCATGGCCAGAGTGAGCCCCACGGCAAATTGGAGGAGCACACCTCATATTTCGCTTGGGCAGTTTACACATCAACGGTATGAACATTGACTTCTCCAATTTTAGGTAGTCCTTGCTTTCTCCCTCCCTCCTTCCCCTCCCCTTCCCAGCTCTCCCACAAGCCCACTGTCTCCGCCTCTTCTTTTCTTCTTCCCGCCCCCCCCCCCCCCCCCCCCCCCCCCCCCCCCCCCCCCCCCCCCCCCCCCCTCCACATCAGTCCGAAGAAGGGTCTCGACCCGAAATGTCACCTATTCCTTCGCTCCATAGATGCTGCCTCACCCGCTGAGTTTCTCTAGCAATTTATCTACCTTCGATTTTTCCAGCATCTTTTCACTAAATCGATAAAATGACTTGTTTACCTTTTCGGCAGGAGTATCAGTGCAGTTGACGAGTGAGTTTTCAACTGTCAGAACCTAATGTTGCTAATTGCGAAATTAGAATTATATTTTCATCAAATTTCAATGGGGCTGATGGATGTGTATCAGAATTTCCTACTGATATTACAAAATGATGTAGCAGGAAAGCATCTTTATCATGGTTGCAAAGCTGGAGGTCTGAGGCAGAGCTTCTACCAGCTGTGTTGTGTGATGCTATGTTATTTTATGTTTGTACTTCAATCGGATTGTTATTTTTATAAAGTTAAGAATTTTAATTGAGGCACAAGGAACTGCAGATGCTCGTTTACTTAAAAAACACACAGTGCTGGTGGAACTCAGCTGGTCAGGCAGCATTTGTGGAGGGAAATGGACAGATGATATTTCAGGTTGGGACCCTTCTTCAGACTGTAGACCAGCACACTATGTTTTACTCAAGAGTCTGAAGAAGGGTCCCGACCCCCGAAAAATAACCTATCCATGTCCTCCAGAGATGCTGCCCAACCTGCTGAGTTACTCCAGCACTTTGCGTTATTTTTAAGAATTTAAATTGTTTAATGTCTCTTGATACCACTTAAAAACGAATTTGACAGCTGGACTGGCTTTGTGTGCTGTTTAAAACTTTCAGAGGCCTTTTCAGATATAGCTTCTCCAGGGGGTGGCACAGTGGCACAGCAGTAGAGTTGCTGCCTCATAGCGCCAGAAAGCCACGTTAACCCTGACTACGGGTGCTGTCTGTACAGTTTGTACGTTTTCGCCGTGACCAAGTGGGCTTTCCCTGGGTGCTCCGGTTTCCCTCCACACTCTAAAGACGTACAGGTTTGTAGGTTAAATGGCTTCAGTAAAAATTGTAAAGTGTCCCTACTGTGTAGGATAGTGGTAGTGTGTGGTGATCACTGGTTGGCGTGGACTCGGTGGGCTGAAGGTCCAGTTTCCATTTTGTATCTCTAAAAACTAAAAATCCCCGAGCTTGCTGATTTTAACTGGCTCTTGTTCAAGAAATATATCCCCATTTCAAATTCCTCTGACTTGGCCAAACCTGTATTTGTCAGGTCCATCTGACTAGTTTAGTTTATTATTGTCACATGTACCGAGGTACAGTGAAAAGCTGCTGTTGCTTGTTATCCACTCAATGAAAAGATATACGTGATTACAATCAAGCCATCCATCCACAGTGTACGGATAAAGGGTATAACATTTATTGCAAGATAAAGCCTGATTAAAGATGACGCACTACAAGATGCCATTTATCTCTTCCCTCTGTATCCACTGGTGTATCTATACTGGCTAGGAATTGATTAAAAAAATTATCATCTTGTTTCTACATCTTTCATTGCCTCGCCCCTCCTAAGCACACCAATCTTCTCCAGCCCACTAGCCCTTTTGAAGACTGTACATGCTCTTCTATTTCTGGCATCCTGATTATTCCTGAATTTAAACATTTAAACATAGTACCTTTGCTTGAATCTCTGAAATTTTTTTCCAACATCTTCGTCTTTAATTTTACTTTAATTAACACTTTAATTCACCTTCTGATCTCCTGGTTGCTTTACACTTTAATTCTCCTCCCCATTCCTACACTGACCTTTCTGTCCTCGGTCTCCTCCATTGTCAGAGTGGGGATAAATGCAAATTGGAGGTACAGCATCTCATATTTCACTTGGGCAGCTTACAGCCCAGTGGTATGAATATTGATTTCTCTCACTTCAGGTAGCCCCGGCATTCCCTCTCTCACTATCTCTCGCCCACCCAAGTCGCACTAGTTTCTTACTTTCAGCCTACAAATAGCTTTACAATGGCATGTTTCCTTTATCATCATTACTTTTTTGCATATCTTTCATTAATTGTTCTTTATCTCTCCACATCACCGTCTATATTTCTCGTTTCCTTTCTCCCTAACCGGTCTGAAGAAGGGTCTCGACCCAAAACGTCACCTATTCCTTCTCTCCAGAGATGCTGTCTGTCCCGCTGAGTTACTCCAGCTTTTTGTATCTATCTTATTCTTACCGCCTGCTTATCCTCCATTTTAAATGACTTAAATTATATCCCTGACTAAGCTTTGGTCATTTGACTGACTATCCTCTAAATGTGGCTTGGCACCAATCTTCTACCGCCAGGTGAAGGGTTATAAAACACTAAAAGTACTAGAAGAACTGAAATGCTTAAAGGAAGTTAAAAGTACAATGTAAATGGAAGTTATTGTAGTCATCAGTGACTGAACAGCATTTCATCAATTGCATTGTTTCGAAATGTTTTGTCATTAAATAATAGCTTGGCAATGGAAAGAGGATCGCTATTCTTAGCGTGGTATAAGTTGCACTGAATTATTCATGGTGTTGTAGAATATAGTTTATTGGTTGCCCAAGAGCAGTATCTTTTAATTTTGAGTTTACTTTCTAGGAATAGACAGTGTTTTAGAAATTGAAAATACATTTATATTCTCACAATTAATTATCGTAGAAATCTCGTATGCTGAGAGTTTGCAGGAACGTTTCGGGCAAATCTTGGATTGAGGATTCTGCAAATAGAGTTATGAACCTGGTTTGTCTTTTACATGTGTACAAAAAAACTGCAGATGTTGGTTTATACCGAAGATAGTAAATCAGCGAGTCAGGCAGCATCTCTGGAGAAAAATGATGGGTGACGTTTTGGGTCGGGACTCTTCTCCTTTTAAATCTTTAATTTCTGTTTTTTGTCTGAACTATATTGAAACTTTGCTATACTATCATGTTTCTTTTGTGTCCTTTACTCATCTTCTGCATGCTCTGCGCTCCTTTCAGTGTATTCCCACGTTTCCCATACTGTGGTGATTGGAGGTGTATACAGTACGCAAGCTGTGGGCTAACCTGCATTGTGCTAGCACCGTCTACATGCTCTTGTATTCTTTGCCTTGCCGATAAAGGGGAGTACTCTATCAAGCCTTTTGCAACCACTCTATTGATCTGTCCCGCTACACTGAGGTATTTGTTGAATGCAGTCCAAGATCCCTCCGATGCACCACACTTCTCAACATCTGCATGGTGGCGCAGCGGTAGATTTGCTGCTTTACAGCTCCAGAGAGCCGGGTTAACCTGTCACTACAGGTGCTGTCTGTACGGAGCTTGTACGTTCTCCCTGTGACCGCGTGGGTTTTCCCTCCGTGCTCCAGTTTCCTCCCACATTCCAAAGACGTACAGGTTTGTAGAGTAATTGGCTTCCGATAAAGATTGTAAATTGTCTCTAGTGTGTAGGATAGTGTACGGGGATCACTGGCCGTTGCAGACGGTGGTGCTGAAGGGCCTGTTTTCGTATTGTATCAAATCTAAACTAAACTAATCTCTCCTTCATTGAATATTCCTTAACATTATTGCACCTCTCCAAAATGCATTACAACTTACTTCTTTGGAATAAATTTTATTTGTTATTCCATCCAGCAACCAAAAGCTTTCCTCTTCATTTTCGACCATCTGACCAATTTTTTGTATAATTCATGAACTCTTTTAATCATTGCTCCTACATTTGTGTCTTGATCATTTATAATTTATTTTTTTTACATCCTGGGGACCCCTCTTTGTAATAGTATTCCAGTCTCAACACATATAGGATCCATAACATTTACATTACCTGCACTGAGGCAATTTGTGAATCAGTTTGCCTCTTTCCTTTGGATTGCATTTGTTTTTGGCCAGTCTGCTTTTAAAGCCGTTGAATATATTATTTCTAGGCATGGCAATTTACCTGTTTTCAAAAAAGTTAAATCTCTTCATACTTCCTCTTTTGCTCAGCTTATACCATCTATTATTTCTCATTCTTTCATTGAAACGGGTACTTTGTTTGGCATTCAGGGTAAATTTCCTGGATTAATGGAGTTGGTGCTAAATGGGTCAGCATTACATAACACAGAGAGGCATGTGTTACTAACTGAGAATCTTGTTGTTCATGTATCTTGCCTGGTAGCTCACTAATCAAGACATTTGAGCAGCCAGTCCTGCTGCTTTAAACCATGTTTCTGTAGTAGCTACAATATCATGCATCTCTTGAACACTCATAGGTGTACGGCGTTAAGCACAAGTAAATTCATTTTTGGTGTAATTTCTCACCTTTGCTTGCTTTGCCTTTCAAACACAATAATTTTCTGCATTCCATTTCTGATATTCCCATTTCTGAATCTTTGCTCAACATCTTATCCAAGTGACAAGCTGGTTGAAGCTCTGCCCAACACCGCCATCAAACATACCATGTGGATATCACCTTTCCCGGCTATGGGATAATAATTCAGGTGGGGGAGGCTGTCAAGACGGTGCCATGGCCGAACCCGAGCTCCTCGGCTTCAGGGTGGGCCAGTCCCCGTGGTCGCACTGAAGGTCCAGTGGATCGCGGCCTGCAGGAGGAAGTCACCGAGCCGGCACCCTGTTCGTCTGCTGGAGAACAGAGACTGGGAGGGTAGAGCCAGAGATGACCGGCAAGGAGCAAGGCCGGTAGGAGAGGAGAGGGAACCGGGGTCTGGCTACTGCACCTTCGTGGTCAGCTGTGAGAGCCTTCCCGGGGAACAAAGGATGGGCGAGGAGAGGGACGTGGGGAAGGACACAGGAAGGACACAGCTGGAGACAACGGCCTGGGACTAACCTGGTACAGGCATCGCTCATAGGAACTAGAGCGCGGATTTTGAACATGATGCCAAAACATGGCGACTCTTGCATGCAGCTCAGTAGATTATTCCTGTACATTTCCTGATCGAGGTTTCGGTGATACTCTACCGGACTGTTTGTAAGGAAAATAATTTCACTGCATTAACAATTCACATATCTATTACATAACTAAAACTCTGATCTTGTGCTCTTTTGGTTTGTGCGTTTTTCTATTTGCGTAAAAACAATGCGTGATAGCGCTACGGTTTTTCGACAGCCCACTCACCGTTCTCCTGTGCTGCAAGTGCAATAAGTTTTGTTCCGATCGGTGGTATATTGGAAATGTTAGTGAAGTTTAAAAATCTTAAAAACCGCGCATGGGCAGATCGATCTCCTCTCCTGCCAGTCAGCTCAGCTCGGATTGGTTTCTTCTGTCACTCCACGGGACGGTCCGCCCCTTCCTGTGCCATCGCGTCTTTACTGGAACTGAGAGAGGCTGTGGGTGGCCGGCGGAGGTCACCAACCGGACACAATTTTCGGAGGGACCGTATGCGGACCGGTGTGGAGCCGGAGATGTCGCCAAATGGAAAGCAGAGAGTCTAATCCTGGCTGAGGAGAGCGTCCATCACCCGCTGTGAGTCCCAAACCCACCGCCATCGCAACGCCCTGCAGCTACAGCCCCTTCCCCACTGGTCCCCCTCGCTGGCTCCTGCCCACGTCCCCTGTGATACCCCCCCTCTCCCCCATGGCTCTCCCCCCGTCTTTTCGAGCTCTCCACCCCCCCCCCATCCCGCCCACACGCCGCACAGTCGTAGCTGCTGGTGCTTCCTGGCCGAGCCGAGGATCCGCGCCGACGGCTGATGCCCCTCCGGGGAACGCAAGAAGGGAGAGGAGCAGCAACCTCGAGATCCTGGAGAGGGAGAGTGGAGGGGGGGGGGGGGTGACTGAGGGTAGGGGAAAGGAGAGGGAGAGAGAGGTAAAGGAGGGATTGGGGAGGGGAGGAGGAGAGGGGAAAGAAGAGGGAGGGTTAAGAGGAGGGGGAGAGAGTGCTAGGGATGATGGGAAATGAGCTGCGTCTGTGGAGTTGGAGGCTATGGGTGAGTGGTGGAATATTGCGTTGGGCGACCAAGCCTCCTGCCACCCTAATCTGAGAAGAATAAGAACTAATCTGTTTGAAACTGAATTGTTATGGACAAAACATCACTCATCCACGTCTGATGAAACGTCACCTATCCATGTTCTCCAGAGATGCTGCCTGACCTGTCAAGTCAAGTTTATTCGTCACATACACATATGAGATGTGCAGTGAAATGAAAAGTGGCAATGCTCGCGGACTTTGTGCAAAAATACAAACAAACAAACAACCAAACAAACTACAAACAGAATGGAACAGAATCACATATTATTTTACATATTAAATATTGTGGGCGGAAGGAAAAAGGGAAAAAAACAGCACTTTAAAAAAAAAAGCAGTAGAGTGGTACAGTAAAAGTTAGTTCCTGGTGAGATAGGAGGTTACAGTCCTAATGGCATCTGGGAAGAAACCCCTTCTCTCCGTTCTCACAGCATGGCAACGGAGGCGTTTGCCTGACCGTAGCAGCTGGAACAGTCCGTTGCAGGGGTGGAAGGGGTCTCCCATGATTTTATTAGCTCTGGAGTTGCACCTCCTGATGTATAGTTCCTGCAGGGGGGCGAGTGAAGTTCCCATAGTGCGTTCGGCCGAACGCACTACTCCCTGCAGAGCCTTCTTGCGCTGGACAGAGCAATTCCCAAACCAGATGGTAATATTTCCGGACAAGATGCTTTCCACAGCCGCTGAGTAGAAGCACTGGAGGATCCTCTGAGACATTTCCTCAATTGCCTGAGGTGGTAAAGGCACTGCCTTGCCTTACTCACAAGTGCTGCGGCGTGTGATGTCCATGTCATATCCTCAGAGATGTGGACTCCCAGATATTTAAAACAGCTCATCCTATCCACAGTATCCCCATTTATCCTCAATGGTGTGTACGTTCTTGGATGATGTGCCCTCCTAAAGTCCACGATCAGCTCCTTAGTTTTTTTGATGTTCAAGAGGAGGCTGTTGTCCTGACACCAGAGTGCCAGATCAGCCACCTCCTCCCGGTAAGCCTTCTCATCGTTGTCTGAGACCAAGCCCACCACCACTGTTGAGTTACTCCAGCATTTTGTGTCTTCCTCCAGCGATGTTGCCTGACCTGTTGCAAACCATCATCCGTAGTTCCTTGTGTCTCCATTTTTTCTAAAACGTGACAATAGTTAGAGAGATTATGTCTCACTAACCTGGAGAGTCAAGAGCCAGAGGTCAGAGTCACTAGATAAGGGAGTTGGCATTGATGATTGAAAGAAGAACTTTCCGTTGCCCAGGGCTGGCACGGTGGTGCAGCGGTAGAGCTGCTGCCTTACAGCACATGAGACCCCGGATCGATCCTGACAACAAGTGCTGTCTGTACAGAGTTTGTTCTTTCCATTTGTGTTCAGAGCTGAGTACTGGTTAGTGAGCATGTTGATAGCAGATGATCAGTCTGAGGGGAGATGTAAAGGGGAGGGCAAAAAAACATGGATTAGAAATGCTGTGCTGCAAATTTGAAATAAAGAGAAGCACCCAGGAGGTCTGGCAGCATCTGTGGAGGGAGAAAACTGCGTTAAAGTTACAGGTTCATCATGATCTCTGTGATCAGAGCTGGCCAGCTGTCGAAGCCTGTGCATGTTCAGGTGTTGTTACTCCTTTGTTGGATACCTGGAACAGTCCATTGTTTATCCTAACCAAGCTCCCCTTCCTCATCTCTTTCTTTGGAACAATGGTGACTGCACTGGTATTGCTTCCCACTCTTGTACAATCCCCCCCCCCCCCCCCCCCCCCCCCAAAGTCTTCCCCCCCCCCCTCGAAAATGTGGTGCCTAGAGCGGGTGAGGCGGCTGGTCTCAACCTTATCAGGACGTCTGCGCCGATCGGTGGGTCGAATATGCCGCCTGTGGTCCGGCCGGAGCTGGCAGATCTGTATCCATTAGCCGACTTCCGCGGCCAACTTTGTGGGCCGGTATCTCGGTTGATGGATAATACGGCATGGCTCTGGAACCAATCTGGGGCTGTATTGTGTTTGCTGCTAATTTTCCTCTGGCTCTCACTTTCACATGATCCATCTTTCCTTCCCTTTCCATTGCCATCTCAGGGAATATGCTAGCGACTAACATCTGTTACAAGCTCACAGACTACCACAGTGATTACACTACCTTCCAGCCTGTTTCCCATAAAGATTCCATTCAGTTCTCCCGGTTTCTGCAGTTCCACATCTGTTCGGGAAGTAAATTTGTTCTTATGAGTCCTTTGAAAATTTCTCCTTTTCGCCAGCTGTGACTTCCCCTTCACCAAGTTGACAACTTGACGAGTTTCTCAGCTAACAGCACAGACCGGCCCTGCACTTCAGCTTGCCCATGCCACCTGCCCATGTTTGGCCCATATCCCTATAAGCTTCCTTGCCAGGCACCTGTCCAAATGTCTTTTAGACAATAGACAATAGGTGCAGGAGTAGACCTCTGGATGAAATAGTTTTTCCTCATCTCTGTTCTAAATGGCCGACCCTTTATTCTTAAATTTTGGCCCCTGGTTCTGGACTCCCCCAATGTCAGGAACACATTTCCTGCCTCTAGCGTGTCCAATCCCTTAATAATCTTATATGTTTCAATAAGACCCCCTCTCACCCTTCTAAATTCCAGTGTATACAAGCCCAGTCGCTCCATTCTTTCAACATATGGCAGTCTTGCCATCCCGGGAATTAACCTTGTGAACCTACGCTGCACTTCCTCAATAGCAAGAATGTCCTTCCTCAAGTTTGGAGAACAAACCTGCACACAATACTCCAGGTGTGGTCTCACCAGGGCCATGTACAACTGCAGAAGGACCTCTTTGTTCTAATACTCAGCTCCTCTTGCTATGAAGGCCAACATGCTATTAGCTTTCATCCCTGCCTGTTGTACCTGCATGCTTACTTTCAGTGACAGGTGTACAAGGACACCCAGATCTCTTTGTACTTCTCCTTTTCCTAACTTGACACAATTCAGATAATAAATTGCCTTCCTGTTCTTGCCATCAAATTGGATAACGTCACATTTATCTGCCATGCATCTGCCCACTCGCCCAACCTGCCAAGTCACCCTGCATCCTCATAGCATCCTCCTCACAGTTCACACTGCCACCTAGCTTTGTGTCATCTGTAAATTTGCTAATATTACTTTTAATCCCTTCATCTAAATCATTAATGTATATTGTAAATAGCTGCGGTCCCAGCACCGAGCTTTGACCCGCATAGTTACTCCAGCTCCCTGCGTCTTGTTTTGTGTCTCTATAAAGTTGACATCGTGTTTTACTCAACTTTATGACATCCTTTTGTGCTGCGTTACCAGTGAGATACTTGTGGTTTGTAATTTCAGTAATGTATAAATAATTACAGTACAGTCAAATGATTGTTTTTTAGATTCTTCACAAGTTGGCATAATATCACAAGGCCTCTGTTTCTGCTGTTATTTCTGGAGAAGTGAGTCATTGAACCCTGAACTAAATACTTGGTCTTAGCAATACCTTGTAAAGGCCTGCTGAGTCAAAGTGGCAAGTTTCAGCTAATCCTTGCATGCTTTAACAAACACGTAAAGCTCTGTTTTATTAAGTTAGCAAATGTCATGGATTTATCCAAGTATTCATATTTTCCCAAAGTGTATTATTAGTTCTTCAAAAATGAGGCTGCAAATTTGTAACCAAGTGTATGTATATATTTCCCATTAAAAGACACAAGGTGCTGGAATTACTCAGTGGGTCAGGCAGCATCTCTGGAGAATATGAATAGGTGCCGTTTCGACCCACAATGTCATCTGTTCATGTTCTCAAAAGATGCTGCCTGACCGGCTGAGTTACTCCAGCACTCTGTGCACTTTTTTTTTGTAAACCAGCATCTGCAGTTCCCTGTGTCTATATATTTCCCTTCCTCTGTTTGGATGGGTTCAAGCTACCCCAATTGAAGTCTGTTAGCATGCGGAAGCTCCACATCATCTGAGCTTATTGACCAATGTTGCCTTGACAAGCTTAAGTTTTATGAGGCCCTTTAGTTGCTTCCACCTTCGCCACTTAACTCCACTTTACCACATGGTCCCACATTTGGTGCCCTTTACTTTAGTTTAGAGATACAGCACGGAAACAGGCCCTTCGGCCCACCGAGCCCATGCCCACCAACGATCCCTGTACACTAGCATTTTGGAATGTGAGCCGAAGCCAATTGATCTACAAATCATCATGTCTTTGGAGTGTGGGATGAAACCGGCGCACCCAGAGAAAACTCATGCAGTCACAGGGAGAAGGTACAAACTCCATACAGGCAGCAACCATAGTCAGTACTAGTCAGGATCCAACCCGGATCTCTGGTGCTATAATGTAGCAAATCTACCGCTGTGGATTGGACACACGGGTAAAGTTACGTTCTGGTCTGAAGAATTCAGTCTGAAGAAGGGTCCGTTCCCAAAAAACATCACCTATCCATGATGTTAAGCAGCATCCAGAGATGCTGCTTGACAATCTGAGTTACTCAAGCATTTTGGGTCTTCCTTTGGTAAACCAGCATCTGCAGTTCCTTGTTATTACATCAACGTCACTTCTCCTGCCCTAGCACCATTAGCTGTGTGTTTCCTCAGATTTATCCTTCATCCTTTTGTGCCGTACCACACCACAGAAAGCCATGTGTATCCTGTTGCTCAGTAACATCAGGCGCAACGTTACCTCCCCTGTTAGTGCCAATGACTTCTAACTCTATTGCCCAACATGTCTATTGGCACAGAGATCATCCGTGTTGTCAGGGTCTGTCACGCATCAAGTGATGTCACATATTTCTGCAAATGATAGCCAGATTGCCGGATTTATTGTTTCTGATATCCTCTTATCACCTCTGTTCACTTATCGTTAACTCTAGCCGGTGCACTATTTCGGGAATGCCAAGCATTCTTTCGGCCAGTAAAAGCTTTTAAACTCGTAATTTGCTTATTTTTCTGAGGAGAGGGATCTGGGTGTTAGTGTCATGGCCAGCATTATTAACAATCCCTAACTACCCTTGAGAAGGTGACAGTCAGCAGCCTTGCACACCCTAGGCACAAGAGACTACAGACGCGGGAATCTTGAGCAAAAAAATGAAGTGCTTATCGAAATCAGTGGGTCAGGCAGCATCTGTGGAGGGAATGGACAGAGTCGTTTTTGGTCGGAACCCTTCTTCAGGTCTGGAAGGTCCTGACCTGAAACATTGTCTGTCTATTCCCTTCACAGATACTGCCTGGCTCTCTGAGTTCCTCCTGTGGACACAAGTAACTGCAGATACTGGAATCCTGAGCAAAAATCCGTCTGAAAGTAGCTGGAGAGATTGTAGGGACTTTAGCAGGTGATCTTTCAAGAATCACTAGAGTCAGGGTCCCGACCCAAAACATTGCTAATCCATGTCCTCCAGAAATGCTGCCTGACCTGCAGAATGACTCCAGCTCTTTGAGTTCCTCCAGCATTTTGTTTTTTGAACTGCTGCAGTCCACTGGTGAAAATACTCCCATAGTACATAATATTGAAGTATTCAGATCCAATCATGGTCAAAGAAATGATGATGCAATTGCAAGTAAGGATAATAATAATAATAATATCTTTTATTGTCATTGCACATGAACAGTTCAAACAGACTAAAGTGCAGATGTGTCTGTGCGACGTGACCATCCGAGGGAGACAGTCCATGGGGGGTGGGGGGCACTCAGCAGGGCCGGTTCAGAGCCGCTATAGCTCTGGGAATGAAGCTGTTCCCGAGTCTGGAGGTTCGGGCGTAGAAGGCCTTGTAACGTCTGCCGGAGGGAAGTAGTTCGAACAGCCCATTACAAGGGTGTGAGGAGTATTTATGGATGCTGACGGCCTTCCTGAGGCACCGTGTGTGGTAGATGCCCTCCAAGGCTGGTAGCTATGTCCCAACAATCTTCTGCGCTCTGTGGACGACACGCTGAAGAGCTCTCCTCTCCGCCTCCGTGCAGCTGAGATACCACACAGAGATGCCATACGTTAATATGCTCTCTGTGGTGCAGCGGTAGAAGGTTGTCAGCAGCTGTTGGGGCAGACCAGTCTTTTTTAATGTCCTCAGGAAGAACAGTCGTTGCTGTGCCTTCTTGACCAGCGCAGTGGTGTTGGTGGACCATGTGAGGTCCTCTGAAATGTGAGTGCCCAGAAACTTAAAGATGGAGATTGGGGCGTATTCTCCATTATGTGACCTCCTGAAATCAATAATCAGCTCCTTGGTCTTGGAGGTGTTTAGTGACAAGTTGTTTTGTGCGCAACAGTCTGCCAGGTTCTGCACCTCCGCTCTGTATTTTGTTTCATCACCGTTGGTGATCAGCCCAATCACTGTTGTGTTGTCTGCAAACTTGACGATGGTGTTGGTGTCGAATGCAGGAACACACTCGTGTGTGAAGAGGGAGTAGAGCATGGGGCTCAGTACACAGCCCTGTGGTATGCCGGTGCTCAGGGTGATAGTGGAGGACAGGTGCGGGCCCAGTCTCGCTGCCTGCGGTCGCTCCGTCAGAAAATTCAGGATCCAATCGCATATCAGCGAGCTGAGGCCTAGCTGGTGGAGTTTGGTGGTTAGCTTGGTGGGGATGGCCGTATTGAATGCAGAGCTATAGTCTATGAAGAGCATCCTCACATGCGCGCCCTGTCTATCCAGGTGAGTCAGGACAGTGTGAAGAGCCAGAGAGATGGCATCCTCTGTTGATCTAAGATGGCATCCTCTGTTGATGGTGTGATATATTCAGTGGACAAACACCTGGTGGTGTTCATGCAAGATCCTGTTGCTAATGCAAAGGACTCGACTTTTCTCTGAGGTGACCTCTCAGTTGACCAGTTGGAAATTATTGCTGAAATGAGTTATGGAGAGAATTGTCATAATTTCTCCGAGCAGAATAAGGCCAATCGGCCCATCAAGTCAACTCCGCCATTCAATCACGGCTGATCTATCTTTCCCTCTCAACCACATTCTCTTGCCTTCGTTCCCATAACCCCTGATGCTCATACAAATCAAGAAGTGTCACTGTATAACTTTTCCAAACTTTAGACATGATCCCTTGGTGTTGTACGATTGCGAAGGCAGGAGAGAGAGTGATGTGAGTGCCACTGGCAACCCCTCTTGCATTCCAAACCTTGCATGAAAATCATGAGGGATTGAACCTATTCCAGAGAAGCACAGTTAGACCTACAATGTGTCAACTTCAGGGAGTAATTCAATAATTAGCAAAATGAGAGAGGTTAGAAGACCCTCCTGATGGAAGTGAGAGAGGTTACCATTGAAGAAGAGGTTTACCATAATTCTGCCTGGATTACAGACAGGGTGTCAGTTACAGGGAGAGATTGGACAAACTTGGATTGTTTTCTCTGGAGCGTCGGAGGTTGAGTGAAGACCTGATAGAAGTATATAAAATTATGAGGTGTGTGGATACGGTCGACTGCCTGAAACATTTTTACAGCATGGAAATGCCAAAGACGAGAGGGGATAGGTTTAGAGGAGATGTGCGAGGGATTTTTTTTTTACACAGAGGGTGGAGAGTGCCCAGAACACTGCCAAGGGTGGTGCTGGAGGCAGATACAATAATGGCATTTAAGAGGCTTTTACACAGGCACGTGGATATGCGGGAGATGGAGGGATAATGATCACGTGCAGGAAGATGAGATTAGTTTATCTTGGTATTATCTTTGGAGTATAGTGGACCCGAGGGCCCATTCCTGCACTGTACTCTTCTCTGTTCTATTTAACTGCTCCAGATAACGAATTGTATTACATAATTTGGAGGCGATGGGGGGAGGGGGGGGGGAGAGGAGAGAGCAGTTACTTGCTGGTTATTTGTCCTGTTGTTTTTTAGCAGGGAGATATACTTAAAGCAGGCATGCCCTTTTGTGTGCTGAGAATCTTAAAACATCAAGTGAGTGCTGTCTGATCCAGCTCTATCTCTTTCTGTGTAGTGACAATTGTCATGTCTATTTTAGCCATCTGATCTGAACCAAGGCTGAACATTTGGCAATATAGTTCAGTAGAAAGTTTAGAGAATATCAAATTTTCACTGTGAAGAATTGTATTCATATATTGCTGGAAAGCATTAATGCTTGGTATTGGAATCTTCATCAGTTTTGGATTGTATTAACATTGCATTTTCATATCTCCTTGACTCATGCCCTGGAATATTCTTGCCTGTCTTTTTGTATCAGAAGTATCCGAACTTACACTTTCTGATCCTCATTTTACATCCGTATCCTACAATTTGCCTGAAGAAGGGTTACAACCCAAAATATCGTTTGTTCATTTTGGGGCAGCACAGTGGTGCAGCGGTAGAGTTGCTGCATTACAGCGCCAGAGACCTGGGTTCGATCTTGACTACGGGCGCTGTCTGTACGGAGTTTGCATGTTCTCCCTGTTACCGCACAGGTTTACTCTGGGTGTTATAGAGTGATACAGTGTGGAAACAGGCCCTTCGGCCCTATCTGCCCATGCCGGCCAACATGTCCCAGCCAACTAGTCCCACCTGGCTGTGCTTGGTCATATCTCTCCAAACGTGTCCTATCCATGTACTTGTCTAACTGTTTTAAATGTTGGGATAGTTCCAGCCTCAACTACCTCCTCTGGCAGCTTGTTCCATACACCCACCACCCTTTGTGTGGAAAATGTCACCTCTCAGATTTCTAGTAAATATATTTCCTTTGCCTTGAACTTGTGTCCTCTGGTCCTCAATTCCCCTACTATGGGCAAGAGATTCTGTGCATCTACCCAATTTATTCCTCTCATGATTTTATTCACTTCTATAAGATCACCCCTCATCCTCCTGCATTCCAAGGAATAGAGACCCAGCCTACTCAACCTCTCCCTCCAGCTCAGACCCTCTAATCCTGGTAATATCCTCGTAAAGATGCCCCGGTTTCCCCCCACACTCTAAAGACGTACAGGTTTGTAGGTTCATTGGCTTTGGTAAAATTGTAAATTATCACTAGTGTGTAGGATGGTGCTAGTGTACGGGATGATTGTTGGTCGGTGCAGACATGGTGGTCCGAAGGGCCCGTTTCCACGCTGTATCTCTAAAGTCATCCCCTCCACAGATGCTGCCTGACCCTCTGAGTTTCTCCAGTACTTTATGTTTTGCTCAAGATTCCAGCAGCTGCAGTCTCTTATGTCTCCTACACTATTGTCATAGATTGCGCAATTTATGTTCTCTTTATAACTCTGTATGCCTAACCGCACTTATTGTCGCACAATCAAATTGGATATTCAATTCCCTGTCCTTCCTCTGAGTCTTGACAGTACAGTGTAAAAAGCAGCTTTTCTACTGCACTTTAAACTGCTGATGCCTTGCAGATTATTTGATTTGCATTATTCTAAAAATAATGTAAATATAGTTACCAATTAGGGAAACTTAGCACGAGCTGAATTTTTGAAATAGGATCAGTGAAATAAGGCACTGTTATTACAACTTGAAAGATTATTAATGTCATGAGCTTTGATATCAGGACAAATAATCTATGAAACATTTCCAGTATGTCAGCGATTGAATGGAACATGTGTGGTTTGGCTGTGAAGCAATATTAACGTGAATGTTTTATATGAATAAATAAATCCCAAACAGTTCGCTGTGCTGGAGGTTTGTTGAAATAAGGCTGTAGAAAGCTTGGTTTGAATCAAAAGAAAATAAATGATTGGTTCATTCAGATTTGTCACTTTTATCTTGGCTTGAAGACTAAGTTCTTTTGTATCTGGTGTGATTTATCCCGCTGCAGATACTGACGAACAAGGTGTGCAGCTTTGATAATGTCTGAATCGATTACAGGCCACGGAGCTCTTCGGCTTGATTGAATGAGACAAGCAATTTATCAGTGAAGCATGGGCAGTTTTGTGTGTTTTGTCATTGTATTAGAAGAATAAGTTAGGTATTCATTGTCAAATATGTCAACATGTTCAGTTGCAGGGAAATGATTGAAAAGCTTAAGGATTCTATGCTCCCTGATGAAAGATCTCGACCTGAAACGTCACCTATTCCTTTTCTCCGGAGATACTGCCTGACCCGCTGAGTTACTCCAGTGTTTTGTGTCCAGCTCCCTGCTTCGTTTCACCCTCATATGTTCTAATTACTGGTCTAAGACTCGGTGACGCTTCCATGGAGAAATATATTCTGCATTCTGTATCTTCCCCATTGCTTTTGAGTTTGACTTGATTGTAATTATGTATGGTATTATCTGATCTGTTTGGGCAGTGTGCAAAGCAACGTTTTTTTACTGTACCTCAGTATAACATGACAATAACAAACCAAAACCTTTCTGCCTTTTAACTGATGCTGATGCTAATAAATGAGGGCTGAAAGGATCCTGACCCAAAACGTCACCTCTTCATGTTCTCCAGGGATGCTGCCTGACCTGCTGAGTTACTCCAGCACTTTGTGTCTGTCTGCTGCTAATCACGTGCCATGTACTTTGTGATATATTTTCAGCTGGAGACACATTTTTAATTGACCTCCATCTTTGTTTCATTTGGTTGCTATGGTGACAAATCATTCAGCTTGGCATGTGGTTGTGCTGCTGACTTAAAATACACTATGGGATCGTTATACATCCTGCACCTTCAGATGCATACAAGTTAATTAGAGACCATAATCACTGCTTGTGCAATGTTGCCATTCTCTAAGAGCATTAGTTTTAATCCAGGAATAGCCTCCTATTACATCAGCCAGAGATAAAGATTGTCACATAAAATAACCTGCTGTTATCCTTTGGACTGCGAGTGTGCCTCATCAATTTGGAAATATTTGCTGCTTGTATGCCTCATTAGAGGACCTTACATGGTATGTGGAAGATATCATTTAAAGATTTAGGGCAAGCTACAAATGACTGTTTAATTCAGGAGCAATATTTTTTATCTGAGAATGCAAATTTCCACATTGAGTTGGATTTAATGTTTTATGTTAAAGATATTGTTAGAACGACACAATTTTAAGTTGCTGTTTTATTAAATCTCCAGATATGCGAAGAGATATTGTTTGATGTACGTTAGGCTTCTGAATACATGTGCACAGCTGTTTGATTTCATCTTAATTGTTATCAACCCAAATATTAAACCGTAACTCGCAGTGTCTGCATTTTGAAACTTGTTGCACGGAACATTTTAAAGTGTAGAATTAATAATTTGTTCTCAAGCTGGAGCTTTGCAGCTCATGAACAAATTTGTGCTTTGATATTCACGATAGGCCACAGTCTCCACCAGGTAACCGGCGTTGAATGTACGAAAGAAAGGCCTTGGGTGTAGTTGGTTCTGATCGAGTCCTGCTTTGTCACTGACTGACTAAAAATAACATTGCATTTGCATTAAAAAATATTAATGATTGCCCTTCATATCATGAAAATTGTCAGATTTTTGTTCAATATTTTTATTTCTATTGACTTCACCTTATTTTATTGATGGTTTTCTTTGAAATGTCGGTATTTGAGTTGGATGTAATATCTGCCATTTTTATGATATTGTTTGAACTATGATATTCCAAACAAATTGTTGTTATTTTGGCATCATGCTTTCACATGATGAAATTTAAACTTTAATAAAAAGTCTTTGTTAATTAATTTATTTAAAATTGAATGGTGCTTCTCTTTTTTGACTGATACTTACTGGGCATAAATTGTATTATAATCAGAAAAGATTTGCAAATATTTTATCTCTGAACTGTAAATCTAATATTTCAATTTTATTTACTCCTGACTATCAGTTGTTTTTATTTGTTGCTCTCTCAACAGTTAAAGTTTTTTTTTTAAATAAAAAATTATTCCGCATGATATCAATAGAATACTGGCAAGCTTTTATGATAACAAATATCTCATCAAGCACTCAGATTGAATCCGGTAGATATAGTCTGCAAATACAACTAGAATATTTGCTACAAACAATACAGAAAGCGAATGATGGGATTAAAAGTGATATTTAGACAGTAGAGATCCAGCACATAAACAGGCCCTTTGGTCCACCGAGTCTGCGCCGACCAGCGATTACCCCATACACTAACACTACCCTTGCACACTAGGGACAATTTACAATTTTACCAAAGCCAATTAAACTACAAACCTACACGTCTTTGGAATGTTTGAGGAAACCGGAATACCTGGAGAAAGCCCATGTGGTCACAGGGAGAATGTACAAACTCAGTACAGACAGTACTTGTAGTCAAGATCCAACCCGGGTCTCTGGCACTGTAAGGCAGCAACTCTACTGCTGTGGCGCTGATTTTTTTTTAAAAACGTTAAAGTTTAAACTATCAAACTACATGTCGTTCTTGATTTACAAATATTATATACATGAATTTCTGCTCTCTTTAAAAAAAATGTTTTTTAATGTAACAAATAGAATGGCACTCTGTTTATCAATATTTCCAAATTTGTAACATTTCGCTTAACACAATGTTCTCCAGGAATGAGACCGCAAATGTGTAATTGAAGGAATAGAATTGAAGGAAGATAGTTTCAGAACTTCCATGCTATTAAGGTGAATATTTAGAATAGCAAGCTCCAGGTTTGTTTGAAATTTATTAATACAGGTATCGTCATGCATGTGTAGCAGCAAGAAAAATCAAAAAGCCACTTAGTGAATTCTCACTTCAATCAATCACCCACATGCAGGTGTTTGAAATTGTCCTGCAAAAATGAGCTATTTTGCAATTGATGAAATTTATGTTTGATTTATTTAATGGTGGATAGTGTTGGCCTTACCTTTTCCATCTGCAATTTTCGGTATTTGCTTTGAAGTGTTTTGCATTGTTTTTTAAACTTTCATGTACTATAACTGTATTTAACCCAGGAAGTAGACAGATTAAAAAAAAATATTTGCATCCAAGTTTCTTTCCAACCCAGTTTAAAACAAAATGTACCTTTCTGTATCCTGTCACTTCAAAGCTAGACTTTCATGGTTTGTTGTTTTTATTACCTTTTATTCCTTGTTCTTTACCACAGCTGAGAGGTTTATAGAAATAATTTAGATTAAGATGCTGCAATGAAATGTGACACTGTAGTGCAGTTGTGTCATTACTGGAGTTGTTTTACTTTTGGAAAGCAACCAATAACAGTACAACATGATGGGTAGATAGTGACATTACTCACGATGGAAGTACTTAACTAAAAAAAAAGAATTATCCAACTCCCGAGACTGAGGGGGTGAAACATTTTGTGATGCAGTCTAGATGAAACATTAAGCACTGATCCTATTTTATCATCCCATTAAAAGATCCCATGGCTCTGTTCGAAAATGAACTGCTGACCTCTCTGGGCAGTACTTACGCCTCAATCAGAGCCAGTAAATTGGATCATCGGGTCATTATTAGTGTTAGTGGGATGGACTGTGTGCAATTGGCAGCTGTGTTTCTGACACAGCAACCAAAAAATGGAATGCCAAAATTGCTTTGTCAAGGTTGCCCAAGGTGCTGCAGGAATGTTAGGAGTTAAGTGCTCTCAATTAGTGATAATCCTAATCTTAGCTGTTTCATATTTGATGAAGATTGTAGAATAGCCTCGTTGAACTTGCTGCTTTTTGAACAAAATAGTAGTAAAATGAGTCAACAGAGGATATAGTGTCACTTTGTTTAGATTAGATGCTAACATTATTTTGCTACTTTTGATACTCATTGTTGGGACATGAATTGCTTGAAAGCATTGATGGCCTCTCCATGGTTGCCCTTGAGAATTTGTTACGTAGTCTCAACAGCTGGACAACTTTTGCAGATTTTTATAAATGATGCTGGTCAATAATCTGATCTCTCCCGCTGGAGCCAAAACACATTACATAATGGTTAAAACTAAAATTATCTTATTCTGAAACTCTGGTGCATTAACCATCTAATACCACCTTCTCAAAAAGTATCTCCTGCCGAAGTTGCACTCCTAATTTGCCTCTCAAAATATTTTTGAGGTGGGAACACGTGTTCCATTGCAATGTCACCTGGCATCTTTTTATGTTTCCAAATGGTCAGTAGAATTAAATAGATTTAAATCTGATGAGTGTTACATCTCTTCTAACTTGTATCCTCCTTATTCATTGTAAACTTGGCAGTGATAGATCTAGGTACTTTTGTCAGAGATATATTCATTAAATGATTCAACATCCTTTGTTGGAACTTGTTGAAAGTTAATTGACTCTAGGTAGTAGCATCGAGTCATAGTCTTACAGTGTGGAAACAGTTCCTTTGGTCCAACTTGCCCACACTGGCCAACATGTCGCATCTGCACTAGCCCACCTGCCTGCGTTTGGCCCATATCCCTCTAAACCTGTCCTATCCATGGACCTGTCCAAATTTTTCTTAAACGTTGCGATAGTACCTGCCTCAACTACGTCTTCTGGCAGCAAGTTACATACACCTACCACCCTTTGTGTAGAAAAAGTTACCCCTCGGGTTTCTATTAAATCATTTCTCCCCCCCCCCCCCCTCTCATCTTAAACCTATGTCCTCTGGTTCTCGATTCCCCTACTCTGGACAAGACTGCATCTACCTAATCTATTCCTCTCATGATTTTGTACACTTCTATAAGATCACCCTCAGCCTCCTGCGCTCGAAGGAATAGAGTCCCAGCCTACTCAACATCTCCCTAAAGCTCAGTTAATCGCAGTTAATGCTCTGTTTCAGAATCACACTCAATGGGACTCAATTGCTCATCTTGCATGAAGATTTTCTTTTTCTGTCAGTTGTAAACTTTCAATATACTTCACATTTTGAATGTTCAACCATAATGATTTCCTAAAGGTATTAACCAATCCTTTGGATAATTAGGAACTAAATTGAAGCATAGTGGAACACTCAATATGTTGTACCACATTTTAATTCATGCAGATTAACCCTTAAACAAGCAACATCATCTCCAAATACTTTGCATTTCCTCCTCATTGCATTGTCCTGCCTGTTTCCTATTTCCTCATAAGTCATACAAGCAGAATTAGGCCATTCAGCCCATCGAGTATACTCCGCCATTCAATCATGGCTGATCTATTCCCTCCCAACACCATTCTCTTGCCTTCTCCCCGTAACCATTTACACCCTTACTACTCAAGAACGTGTCAATCTCTGCTTTAAAAATACCAAAATGACTTGGCCTCCACAGCCATTCGTGGCAATGAAATCCACAGATTAATCGTCCTTCTGTGTAAGAATGTTATAAGAAACAGCTTTGGTTATTTTTTGTAGAAGAAGGTGCAGATGGAGATCTTTGTAAAGAATTAAAAGAAGTTCCAAGTGTCAACTTCTCTACATCGGCGAGACCAAGCACAGGCTCAGCGATCGTTTCGCTGAACACCTCCGCTCAGTCCGTCTTAACCAAGCTAATCATCCAGTGGCTCAGCACTTCACCTCCCTCTCCCATTCCCAATCTGACCTTTCTGTCCTGGGCCTCCTCCATTGTCAGAGTGAGGCCCAGTGCAAATTGGAGGAACAGCACTCATATTTCGCTTGGGTAGTTTGCACCCCAGCGGTATGAACGTTGACTTCTCTAACTTCAGGTGGCCCTTGCTTTCTCTCTCCATCCCTTCCCCCTTCCCACTTCTCCCACTAGTCTTACTGCCTCCACCTACATTCTTTCTTTGTCCCGCCCCCTCCCCGACATCAGTCTGAAGAAGGGTCTCGACCCGAAACAAAGATGCTGCCTCACCTGCTGATTTACTCCAGCATTTTGTGTCTACCTTTGATTTTACCAGCATCTGCAGTTCTTTCCTAAATACTTGTTTAACCTTGTTTTTTATTTCTCTGTGGCTGCTTGAGAACCACACTTAATATTGTACATTAAATGGCTTCACGATTTGTTTTCTATTTTTTGTTACTGTTTAAACTGAAGAGTTAACCTTCGACTCTATCTTTCTGAAATATTTAAGTCTCAAGTTTAAAAGCATAAAGGTGCTTTCCAAAATCTAACTTTAGCAAACATCTGAAATACAAAATAGAAATATAAAATCTTGGGATGGGGAAGACATATAAGTACGTCAAAGTTATTCATACAGGCCTTCCATGGCTAAAGATCTGTTCGTTTTTTACATGCACACAGAAGATAATATTGTCCATCGGTTGAAAAATATACAAAAATTACTCAATACCCCTACCCCACGACCGATGAAGAACTAAGGGAAGGACTTAAACTTTATTTTGCCTTCCATCACAGTGAGGAATTAGTAGGAGTCACTGTGGTGGATGTTCATGGTAAAATGTGTTTTTGAGTGATCTGTTGCTTTTAATTGTATGACTGACCTGGCCAATGAAATTCCTCGTATGTTGCAAAACATACTTGGCGAATAAAGTGTGATTCTGATTCTGATTCTGATACTTCCACAGTATTATAATCAACGGCATCAAACACGTAAGACTAATGTCAGAAAATGACTAAAAGTGGAGAAAAAATCATAGGAACAAATGTGATATGTGTTCTGGACTTTTGAATTCGATAATATTACGAGAATTTGTTTGTATGTTGGGGTGTTCAGAAGTGGGGCGATTGTAACTCTGGGGTGACCCATAACCAATGATGGATTTCTTTTAAAGAAACCATAAACTAACAGAAACTAATCTCTGCAAGAACTATTAATAATTAAAGTGATGAACACTACGCCATTTCACCTCTCAGCAGCTGAATGTGTATAAATAATTCTCTTGATACTTCTCTTTCAACTATTTGCAGTCAATTGTAAATTGATAACTTAATGCCACAGTTTCTCCATGATTCATCTGGATTTATCCAACTGTAATTCTTCAGGCTTTTAGAACTATCCCTAACGCTAGAGGAACTCAGTGATTTGGGCAGCTGGTGTGGGCAGGTGGGGCCGAAGAGCCTGTTTCCACACTGTATTACTCTATATGTGGATGGAATAGACAGATGATGTTTTGGGTCAGGACCCTTCTTCAGACGGGTCCCGACCTGAAAAGTCATTTGTCCATTTCCTCCAATACATACTGCCTCACCTCTGAGTTCCTCCAGCACTTTGTCTTTTGGTCAAGATTCCAGCATTTGCATTCTCTAGTGCCTCCATTTTCCTGGTATCTCAAGTATTTTTACTCGCATCACTTCTCATCACTTGTGTCATCCTGATGAATCATTGTTGTACAGTCTCTTAAGGACTTGATGTGTTCGTGTTAGCCTGACACAAGCTGCCTCTAGTGTTGTAGTTAGGAACGTTGTATGTAAATGTATTCGGCCGTGAATGCTTTCTTTGTTGCAGATATAGGGATATGTTACACTCACTTTTAAACTGGTTCATGACAAAAACCATTAAGCATTCATTACATTTTGTTCCCGTGCTGAAAATTGAAATGCATGCAATTGTGAGAAAGAAAAAATAATTGACCAACTTGTTTTGGGCATGTTTCATTCAGAAATGGCATCAGATTTACTCCTTTATAGTTGCAAATGGCATAGACAATACCATTAGTGACAAAATTAGTGAACTTGAAGGAGTATTACTTGAACAATATCTTAATATGAAGAATACTATAATATATATTATTGCACCACTTTAAATTTTTCATGTATTCCTTCAATGAAATATTTTTAGTTTTGAAGAATAGTTAAAAAGAACAACAAGAAGGTTGGAGGCACAACAAACTGCAGAAGGTTGTTTACTTGCTTAATTTTTCAATGATGGTGCTTCATTTGTGAAATTCAAAACTTTTCATCATCTGATATGCAAGATGCATATTTAACAGGACAAGGCCAGATCTAGTCTGGGATTCTGCAGAATGAAAGTGTTTTAATCAAATGTTGAATTCACTGGTTTGACAACTGTGGTGGCACAGTGGCACAGCGGTAGACTTGCTGCCTTATAGCTCCAGAGTCCCAGGTTTGATCCTGGGCGCTGTCTGTATGAAGTTTGTATGTTCTCCCTGTGACCGCAAGATTTTCCCTGGGTGCTCCGGTTTTCTCCCACACCACAAAGACGTGCTGGTTTGTAAGTTAATTTGGCTTCTGTAAATTGTCCCTAGTGTATAGGAAAGAATTAGTGTTTGGTATGCCTAAAGTTTGGCTTTTGGTAAGCCTAAAGTTTGGCTGATGTCTCGAACAGTTTTATTCTTGTTTCTCAGTCTCATAATGGCTTCTTTGACTTTCATTGGCGCAACTTTGATCCTCATGTTGATAAACAGCGATAAAAGTTTTCAAAGGAAATGGAAAGACTGAAGGAAACACTAGGTGCTGAAACCAAAATGTATAAAATACCCTTTAATAAAATCTGGTGATTGCTGGTCAGTGTGGGCTCGGTGGACTAAAGGATCTGTTTCCATGCTTTATCTCTGACGTTTTATCTCTAACGTTAAAAGAGCCTGCTGTGCTCAAATTACACTTGTGCTTTCAACACAATGTATTTCTGTAATCTATGAAGTAAAATAGTTGAACCACGTAAATACCACCTCAAAAGTAATTTATGATTGCAATTCAACATATAGGAGAAAATGTGCTCTGGTTAGTCTCAAATACATGCTAAATTATTTTGAAATGGCTGAGCATCCAACAATATTTTTGTCAGGTCTTCGATCTCAAGTGTAGTTTTGAGAGGAAAATATGCACACTATATTTTTTTAACTTGAACTTTTAAGTATTCTGAGACCTCACTGTGCTGTGCGTGCATTAAGAATATACAGTGCCCTCGGTAATATTTGGGACGAAGACCCATCATTTATTTATTTGCCTCGGTACTCCACAATTTGAGATTTGTAATAGAAAAAAAATAACACGTGGTTAAAGTGCACATTGTCAGATTTTAATAAAGGTCGAAATTACAGCAGTGTTTATACATGGTCCCCCCCCCCCCCCCCATTTCAAAGCACCATAATGCTTGGGACACAGCAATATCATGTAAATGAAAGTAATCATGTTCAGTATTTTGTTGCATATCCTTTGCATGCAATGACTGCTTGAAGTCTGCGATTCAGGGACATCACCAGTTGCTGGGTGTCTTCTCAGCCATCTTTAGCTTCATCATATAAAAGGCATGCTCGATTGGGTTAAGATCGGGTGATTGACTTGGCCACTCTCTCCTCCATACTTTGCTCTTGCCATCACTCTGATATAAGTTAATCTTCGTCTCATCTGTCCACAAGACCTTTTTCCAGAACTGTGGTTGCTCTTTTAAGTACTTCTGGGCAAACTGTAACCTGGCCATCCTAGTTTTGCGGCTAACCAGTGGTTTGCATCTTGCAGTGTAGTCTCTGTATTTCTGTTCATGAAGTCTTCTGCGGACAGTGGCCATTGACAAATCCACACCTGACTTCTGAAGAGTGTTTCTGATCTGTCTGACAGGTGTTTGGGGATTTTTCTTTATTATAGAGAGAATTCTTCTGTCATCAGCTGTGGAGGTCTTCCTCTGTCAGTCCCTTTGTGATTAGTAAACTCACCAGTGCTCTCTTTCTTCTTAATGATGTTCCAAACAGTTGATTTTGGTAAGCCTAAAGTTCGGCTGATGTTTCGAACCGTTTTATTCGTGTTTCTCAGTCTCATAATGGCTTCTTTGACTTTCATTGGCACAACTTTGATCCTCATGTTGATAAACAGCAATAAAAGTTTTCAAAGATGATGGAAAGACAGAAGGAAACACTAGGAGGGCACATCATCCGAGGACGTACACTCCATTGAGTATAAATGGGGATCCTGTGGATAGGGTGAACTGTTTTAAATATCTGGGAGTCCACATCTCTGAGGATATGACATGGGCATCACACGCCTCAGCACTCGTGAGTAAGGCAAGGCAGCGCCTTTACCACCTCAGGCAATTGAGGAAATTCAGAGTGTCTCCGAGGATCCTCCAGTGCTTCTACGCAGCGGCGGTGGAAAGCATCTTGTCCGGTAACATTACCATCTGGTTTGGGAATTGCTCTGCCAAGGACAAGAAGGCTCTGCAGAGAGTAGTGCGTTCGGCCGAACGCACTATGGGAACTTCACTCACCCCCCTGCAGGAACTATACAACAGGAGGTGCAACTCCAGAGCAAACAAAATCATGAGAGACCCCTTCCACCCCTGCAACGGACTGTTCCAGCTGCTACGGTCAGGCAAACGCCTCCGTTGCCATGCGGTGAGAACGTAGAGGTTGAGAAGGAGTTTCTTCCCAGAGGCAATTCGGACTGTAAACGCCTATCTCACCAGGGACTAACTCTACAGAACGTTTTTCCTTCTATTATTTATTATGTAAAAGAATATGTGTGTTATGATTGTGTTTATAATTTGTTTGGTTGTTTTGTTGTTTGTCTTTTGCACAAAAATCCGCGAGCATTGCCACTTTCATTTCACTGCACATCTCGTATGTGTATGTGACAAATAAACTTGACTTGACTTGACTTGACTAGGTGCTGAGAGCTCTCATATAACTGCATTAAGGAAGCATTTAAACACACCTGAGCATTTACAAACACCTGTGAAGCCATGTGTCCCAAACATTATGTGCCCTAAAATGGGGGGGGACTATGTATAAACACAGCTGTAATTTCTACATGGTGAAACGAAAATGTATAAAATACCCTTTAATAAAATCTGACAATGTGCACTTTAATCACATGTGATTTTTTTCTATTACAAATATTGTGGAGTACAGAGGCAAATAAATAAATGATGCGTCTTTGTCCCAAACTGTAATAGGGGCCATTCATCAAAGAATATGATGTACAGCCGTAAAATGGCTGGATTATTGATAGAGTAACATTTGGTGCTTTTTGCGATTGCATAAATCATCTTGCATCTTCCATTCAAATGGATCTGTTGATATGTTAAGCAATGTCAATGAACAGGAGACTTCTGTTCTACTTGTTCTATGCTTAGTAGAACATAATGGTAAATAGAACATCATAGCAAAATAGATAGCAGAAAGAAATCCACATGGGCAATATTGGAATGATAGACATAATTGTTCATGTATCCTAAGAAAATAAATGAAGAGGAAGGAACTGCAGCTGCTGATTTATACCAAAGATAGACATAAAGTGCTGGAGTAACTCAGTGGGTCAGGCAGCATCTCTGGAGAAACATAGAAAATAGGTGGAGTAGGAGTAGGCCATTCAGCCCTTTGAGCCTTATTGCCATTCAATATGATCATGGCTGATCATCTTAAATCAGTAGCCCATTCCTACTTTCTCCCCATATCCCTTGATTTCGTTAATCCCAAGAGCTATATCTAACTCTCTTGAAAACACCCAGTGAATTGGCCTCCAATGCCTTCTGTGGCAGGTAATTTCACAGATTCACAACTCTCTGGGTAAAAAGGTTTTATCCTCATCTCAGTCCCTTATTCTTGAACTGTGATCCCTGGTTCTGGACTCCCCCAACATCGGGTCAATGTTTCCTGCATTCCAGCCTTTCCAATCCCTTAAGGATGGGTGACATTTCGGGTCGGAACCCTTTTTGGACTCTGGGTTAAAACATGTTCGTAGAACCGGAGAGTAATAGGAATCACAGAGGGGGAACAGTCAAGTCAAGTCAAGTCAAGTTTATTTGTCACATACACATACGAGATGTGCAGTGAAATGAAAGTGGCAATGCTCGCGGACTTTTGTGCAAAACACAAACAACAAAACAACCAAACAAATTATAAACACAATCATAACACACATATTCTTTTACATAATAAATAATGGAAGGAAAAACGTTAAGTAGAGTTAGTCCCTGGTGAGATAGGCGTTTACAGTCCGAATTGCCTCTGGGAAGAAACTCCTTCTCAACCTCTCCGTTCTCACCGCATGGCAACGGAGGCGTTTGCCTGACAGTGAGAGATGGTCTCACAGAATACCATCGGAGAGAGGAGGAGAACGTCTTCAAAGTAGACATACCTTGAGGAGATTTCATACTAGAGCTGACAAAATGTGTAGGAGGAATTGCAGATGCTGGTTTATATTGAAAGTAGACAGAATGTGCTGTGTGAAGAGTCTGAAGATGGGTCTCGACCCGAAAAGATGGGTCTCGACCATTTTTTCCTCCAGAGATGCTCTCTGACCCGCTGAGTTCCTCCAGCACTTCCTAAGAAATGAAATTCCTTGGTTCAAGAATCCTAACTGAACCGAGGGCAAGTTTACATACCAATTCTGAAATAAAATGCTGAATGCTTTGCTTCTGACAAGTTATAATATTAATGCTTATTTTCTGTCTTTGTTTGTATTGTGTCAAAACTGTGGTGCCAGGTTAGCGCATTGGAGGATTTAGTCACGTAGGTAGTTGCAAAAGATCTTTCCCAATCTAAAGAGTCCAATTGAGGGACAAATCAATCGCTTGAGAGGATGTAGTGGATCAGATAGGTTTAGGCTTACATAATTGCTTTATGGTTGGAAGTTAAATGTGCATGACTTATGCCTTTTCAATTGAAGTGCAATGATAATGCTTCAGGTGTATGGTTTGCTATCTGTGATAGGAAGGTGTTTCAGTACAGCGTAACCTTTTGACTTTGTTACTTGCCTGATTCAAATTTGCGCTCATTGAAGGAACATTGCAAGAAGATATTGGATTTTATGGAGCGTATCCCCATACAGAGAACGTGTGAAAGACCATATAAAATGTGTTTGAAATCTTGATGTATTTTACACTTATTTTTCTGAAATTTGCTTTAGCTTTCATAAACTCCATTTTCTCATGCGGAAATGGGAAGCTAAACAATTAATTATGGAAACTAAAGATGATTGCCTTTTCAGTATGAAGAAAGGATTGGAGAACGCCCCTAAGAGATTGGGGACGGCATAGTGACACAGTGGTAGAGTTGCTGCCTTATAGCGCCAGAGACCCCGGGATCGAACCTGACTTTGAGTGCTGTCTGTACGGAGTTTGTATGTTTGTACAAACCTGCACGCTTTTGGAAGCCAAGGGTTTTCCCCGGGTGCTTCGGGTTCCGCCCACATTCCAAAGGCATTCAGGTTTGTAGGTTAATTAGCTTTGGTGAAGATGGTAAATTGCCCCTGGTGTGTAGGATAGTGCTAGTGTATGGGGAGCACTGCGCAGACTAGGTGGGTCGAAGGGCCTGTTTCCGTGCTATATTTCTTGGTTCTTGGTTTCTTGGTCCTCCAAAATATTCCAAATGGAATTTAAACTGGAGGTGGTGAAGGGAGGGCTCAAGCCAGAAAGGGTTATTGGGAAGAAAGAGCTACTTTAAATTTAGTTGCATCTGGTTGGGTAACTATAGTTGGGTGGAGATTATTCCATGCTTTAATTGTGCGGGGGAAGAATGAATTGCTGTATACATCTGTCTTTGTAGCTGGGATCACAAATTGGATCGAATGCCCTCGCCTGCTCCTAATTGGTTTGGGTTTGGTGTAGGTCTTGTAGTCTATGTCGAGCTGACCATTTAACATTTTGTAAAAACAGGTCAAACGGTGAGCTTCACGTCTGTCTTGGAGAGGGTTCCACCCCAGAGAATTCAGAAGTTTGGTGACACTCGCTTCTCTCTCATAGGTGTTAGTAACAAATCGAGCTGCCTGTCTTTGGACACGTTCGATGGAAGAAATGTTTTTATTTGTGTATGGGTCCCATGCTGCAACTGCGTAGTCCAAATGAGGTCTAACGAGGGTGAAGTATATCTTCTCCTTGACAGAAGTTGAACAATGATGAAAGTTGCTCCTCAGAAAGTTTAGGACACCTGTTGCTTTCACCGTTGCATGATTAGTCTGACCATTCCAATGCAGATCATTCTGCAATTTGATGCCAAGATACTTGGTTTGTTTGGTTTGTTTCTAAACTAAACTAAAGGGTCCCAACCCAAAATTTCGGCAATCTATTCAGTCCACAGATTTTCCCTGAGTTCCTCCAGCACTTTGTTCATTTTGCTCAAGATTCCAGCATCTGCAGTTTCTTGTGTGGTCATCTGTGCATATGTTATATTTTAAAGTGCTGTTTAGTTTTAGTTTAGTTTAGAGATACAGCGCTGAAACAGGCCCTTCGACCCAGCCAACCCGGGTCCGTGCCAACCAGCGATCCCCGCCCATTGACACTTTCCTACACCTACTGGGACAATGTTTACATTTACCAAGCCAATTAACCTACAAACCTGTATGTCTTTGGAGTGTGGGAGGAAACCGAAGATCTCGGCGGAAACCTATGAAGGTCACGGGGAGAAGGCACAAACTCCGTAGAGAGAGCACCTGTAATCGGGATCTAACCTGGGTCTCCGGCGCTGCATTCGCTGTAAGGCAACAACTCTACCGCTGTGCCACCGTGACCGCCCATGGTCAAGTTGTCCAATTTCAAGTAAGGTTAGTTACACATGCTGAAATCAAACCCTGCCACCCAGATATAGATATATAGATATAGATATGCCATTTATTGTCACTATACATGTACAATGAAATTAAAAGCTGCTCGTACTCAGTGCATACATATAATTTAGTACAAAAAACAAGAAACCGAAAACAAAAACAAAAGGGAGAAGGGGGGGGGGATAGGTGCACAATTCTGCGGCGCTATATACAGATGGAAGTCCGGGTGTTGGGCTGTGAAGTCAGTGCATGTGTGAATTAAGAGTAGTTATAATTTTCGGAAAACAACTATTCCTGAGTCTATTTGTCCTGGATTTGATGCACCTATAGCGCCTTCCAGAGGGCAGCAGGTCGAACAGTCAAAACGCAGGATGGGAGCTGTCCTTGATGATATTCTTTGCCCTGCTAAGGCAGCGGGAGGTGTAAATATCCATCAGGGAGGGAGAGGGCAGATCGTGCTGAGTTATCTAAATGGTGCAGCTGCCATGCTGTAATGCAGTATGTCATAGAAGAGGGGGTGCTGCAGTGGCAGAGGGCAGCCAATATGTTTTAAAGTATCTTTTTTAATGTGTTTCTCGTGCTGTCCTAGTTACCCCAGGTCTGAAGCTTCTCCCTGTCTGCCATGGTGCAGCTGCCATACCATGCTGTAATGCAGTATGTCAGCAGGCTCTCGATGGACGAGCGGTAGAAGGTCAGCAGCAGGTTAGAGTCCAGGTTGTGCTTCCTGAGGACCCTCAGGAAGTGCAGCCGCTGCTGAGCCTTCTTGATGACCGCTGTCGTGTTGTCTGTCCAGGAGATATCAGCAGCTATGATGGACGTGGATGTTTGTGTAAAATGTTTAGGTGTGTGACCCTCTGGCAACCCAATCCACACACTCGCTATCTATCTATCTATGTCAGCAGGCTGATATGTTAGGGGGGCTAAGTCGGTGCTGTGCCTCCTGAAGTCGACAATGAGCTCTTTTGTTTTCTTGGTGTTCAGAGCCAGGTTGTTTTCTGAGCACCAGGTTGTCAACTTCAGGACTTCCTCTCTGTAGGCTGCCTCGTCTCTCCTTTGAAATAAGTCCGACTACAGTAGTGTCGTCAGCAAATTTGACGATGCGGTTGTTGTTGTGGGCCGGACTACAGTCGTAGGTGTAGAGACAGTATAAGAGGGGGCTTAGCACACAGCCCTGTGGGGAGCCGGTACTCAACCTGCGAGTGGAGAGAGGTGGGGGCCGAGTCTCACAGTCTGGGGCCGGTTGGTGAGGAAATCTTTTATCCAGGCACATGTGAGAGGGGAGGCCGAGAGTGGCCAGTTTATCAATGAGAATGTCCGGAATGATTGTATTGAAAGCTGAGCTATAATCCACGAAGAGCATCCGGACGTAGCTCTGCCCCTGCTCGAGATGGCTCAGCACAGCATGTCTGGCATTAAATATAAACAGTTAGTTATGACAAAAACACCTTCAAATTTGTCATTAGTTAAAAATTTTCCCCTAATCATTCATTCAGACAGGTTTTGCCAAGTACACAATTTGACTAACATTCTGAGATTGTTCAGTGCTTTCTTAACCTCTAAATTACAGTAATGTTTTCTTAACCTTTAAATTACAGTCATGTTTGTGAAGTCTTAACTGTGCTTGGAAAAATAACGTGGATGCAAAGTGGAAATCGGAGTAGATATTGTATAATTATCTGTGTAGGAAGGAACTGCAGATGCTGGTTTAAACCAAAGATAGACACAAAATGCTGGAGTAACTCAGCGGGGACAGGCAGCATCTTTGGAGAGAAGGAATGGGTGACGTTTCAAGTCAAGACCATTCTTCAGACTATAATTATCTGATCCTTGAAAAGAGGAATAGAAACAAGTTTACCTTTATCTCTCCCCTGCAGGCATACAATAAAGAGAACTCTGCCTCTTATTATTCCTTTGCTAATGTTCCATGAAAAGTGACAATTTCTGCCTTCTTTTTGCTTTTTATTGGTTTATTTGATCATCTTCATGTCTCTACTCTCTTTTCATTTATCTCAGTATTTCTAAACCATAACTTTCTATATTCAACGTGTTGGAAAAAAATTGGTGGAGGTGCCTATTTTTAAATGCTCTGGTTTTACATGTAGCAGCACCAAAGCTCAAGTATCAGCATTTACAAAGCATATTCTAATGTTGTATAAAGTTAGTGGGGTTTTTTTGTAGAAGGAACAAAATAAGCTTTGTTTAAATTTAAATGAAATAAATTTAAAAGTTAAGTGTGAATATCACCTCGTTCGCAGGTTCAAGTTTTCTTATTTTGTCAATGTTGAGTCTTGTACTAGATGAAGAATTTTATTAGTACAGGCACTGATATTTTTAGTGCAACACCCTTCTTCCCATTAAAATACACGATTTAAAATTTCTATTTAGGCAGTAAAATTAGGTCAGAGTGGATAAGAGGGGTCATGAAGTGTTAAAATGGCGTATAAAATGTGGCGACTCTTGTATACTGAGCCAGTGTGGTCTACCCTCTTATGCTTAGTATGATTGTGCCGAATGTACAGTGCATTCAGAAAGTATTCAGACCCCTTAGCTTTTTCCCCATTTTGTTACGTTACAGCCTTATTCTAAAATGGATTAAATTCATTGTTTTTTATCATCAATCTATGCACAATACCCCATAATAAAAAAGTAAAAACAGGTGTTTAGAAATTTTTGCAAAGTAATTAAAAATAAATAACTGAAATATCACATTTGCATAAGTATTCAGACCCTTCACTCAGTCCTTTTTTGAGGCACCTTTGGCAGCGATTACAGCCTCAAGTCTTATTGGGTATGACGCTACAAGCTTGGCACACCCACTCTTCTCTGCAGATCCTCTCAAGCTCTGTCAGGTTGGATGGGGAGCGTCGATGCACAGCTATTTTCAGGTCCCTCCAGAGATATTAGGTTGGGTTCGAGTCCGGGCTCTGGCTGGGCCACTCAAGGATTGTTTTCCAATTAATATTAGTTTCACTTTTTACCATATTAAGAAGGAAACAACGCCACATGCACAGTCAGGTTCACACCTAGCATTGTAATATGAGGAAATGCCAGGAGCAGCAAAACATGAATATTAAATGCAATTTAGACAACTTGCTCATCCTCGTTGACTCAGGCAATTGTCCTACCTCATTGTCAACATATTTTTCCAGCAGATGTTGCTGTTCGTCTACGTGCGCACAAACTGAAGTTTGTATCTGAGCAAGTAATTGTAAAACTGAAGGACACAATGATTCATCTCCAATGAGTTAAAGTTACTTGGAGCATCATAGAGCATGGAAGAAGGATGCTGGGGTCATTAAAACTCTGGTAGATTATTGTAATTATACCCACTTCCCTTTTGTTGCTCATAGCTGGCAAGGTTTATTTCCAAGTACATATGTAATCCTTTTGGAAGATTACAGCTACATTCCCCAAGAGTGGACTTTGGCCCTAAATAACTCCTATTCACCAATAAATTTCCTGATGACGCAGTGTAGATTGCACTGGATTACTAATCTTGAATTTTAAGTGTAAAACCTGGGGAAAGGTAAAATTAGCAACTTTTAGTGTGGACAGAGGAAAATATATTTCCCTCTTTTGGATTAATGGATCTGTGGAATGGAATGCAGTAAAGGGGACATATTATATTAATTGATTACATCATGGCAAACTATCTCTCAAAATATGTTTGAAGCAGGCAAATAAAGACTTGCAAATCTTGGTTCAAAGTGCTCTTAGATGAAACATCAATCTTTTTAAATTATAAAAGTAAGTCTATGCATAAATTCAAATCATGTTTAACTTCAATGATAGCAACAAAATTGGCAGCAAAGTCTTGCTTCTAACTGTAGTTTTATTCTTAGGAGATTTAGATTGGAGATACAGCATGGAAACCGACCCTTTGACCCACCGAGTTCACACCGACCATCGATCATTCATTCACACTTGTTCTACGTTATCCCACTTTCTCATCCACTCCCCACACATTGCCCCACAGGGGCAATTTACAGAGGGCCAATTAACCTACAAACCCACACGTCTTTGGGATGTTGGAGGAAACCCACAAGGTCACAGGGAGAATGTGCAAACTCCATACACAGGCAGCAGCCAAGGTCAGGATCAAACCTGGGTCTCTGGCGCTGTGAGGCAGTGGCTCTACGAGCTGCACCACTGTGAGCTGGATTGGATTGGCTCATTGCACAACATCTGGGAACTGCCAGATGAACAGTTCAGGTGCAAAAATGTAACTGACGCTATAACTCGGGTTCCAAATAAACGGTTGAGTCTGATATTCTCAGTTATTAAATTTGCTAAGAGCAAATGTTAATGGTGATAGAAGGAACTGCAGATGTTGGAATCTTGGGCAAAACACAGTGCTGGAGGAACTGAGCGGGTCAGGGAAGGGAAGGAACAGAGCTGATGAAGGGTCCCAACCTGAAACGTGGCCTGTTCACTCCCTCCATAGATAGAGTCATACAGCGTGGAAACTGAATCATATTATGTAGCATAGATATAGTCATACTACATGGAAAGTAGTTTAACATGGTGTATTTTTTTTTTAGCATTTCAATGTGTTTATTATCTTTTGGGAGCTGGAAGGAGGTCCTGTGTCCTGTGATTGAGAAATAAAAGTAAATGTCAAGTGATGCATATCATTCTGTGAACGGATTATTGCACATTTATTTAAATTGGATCAATCTGAGTCTTTCGCTGGGGATGTTGCCACATGGTGCTGAATGTTTGTTGGCGGCTAGCCATGACATATCATGATACAGTAGGTTGGCTGTCGTTGATTATGTCGAATGACTTGTATTCATTTTGCTACATGGAAACAGTGAATGTGTGGTGAAACTGACATCATGGTTCAGCAAATACATCTGAAAGACTGCATGTACAAGGGAAACAGAGGCAGGAACAGATTTTCTGGGGAACCTTGTGGTAATGGCATGGAAATGGGACGGGAAACCATTGCTGGTGATTCATTGATCCTGATGCATTACTTGAGAATGAAATGGTAGCATTCAGTGTTTATAGACGCAGCATGGAAACAGGCTCTTCAGCCCACCAAGTTCACACCAACCATCACGCAAATCATCGATCACCAGTTCCCACTAGTTTTCTGTTATCCCACTTCCTCATCCACTCTCTACACACTATGGGGCAACGTACCCTACAAACCCACGTCTTTGGAACACGGGAGGAAACCAGAGCACCCAGAGGAAACCCACGTGCAAACTCCACGCAGATAGCACCCGAGGTCAGTATCGAACCCAGGTCCTTGGCACTACCAGTTGCGCCACTGTGGTACCCAAGAATGGTACGTCATCGAAAGTATGGCTGGATTGAGAAGAAACGAAAGGGATAGTTCACCTTTTTTACAGTAAGATAGGATACTATTAGAACCAATTTAAAAAGCAGGAGTACCTAATTTCATCCCTCAGGCCTATTGTACCATTCTGTAAAATTGCTGCTCCTCGTGCAATCTTTTTATTTTAAATTAATTGAATTTAAATTGCGGAAGTGTCATGGAGAGAGAGTTGAATTCTTGCCTCTGAATCATTTGTCCAGGCCGCTGAAATGCTAATCTATCAGTTCCTTTCCTATGAGACAGATAAGTATGATTGATCTGTTGTTATTCCCATGCAACTCCAGTTAATCTAGCAAGCAAAGCTATTTTGCCTACATTTGGGCTGAAGCAGTAATTTACCCATGATTACCTTGAGTAAACTTTGCGTCATTAAGCTGGAAAGAGTGCAGAGAAGATTTATGAGAATGTTGACAGGACCTCAGGACCAAAGCTACAGGGAGAGGTTGGGCAAGCAATGACTTTTTTTCCAGGAATGCAGGAGGCTGAGGGGTGATCTTAGGGAGGTGTATACAATCATGAGCGGAATAGACAGGGTAAATGCACAAAGTATTTTACCCAGGGTAAGGGGATGAAGAACCAGAATATCAAGGTTTACAGTGAGTGGAGAAAGATTTAATAAGAACCTCAGGGGCAACTCTTCCGCATAAAGGGTAGTGAGTTTATATAAAAGAGTTATCAGAGGATGTAATTGAGGCAGATACTATAACAACATTTAAAAGATACTTGGGCAGGCATATGGATAGGGAACATTTAGAGGGATATGGGCCAACTGCAGGTAAATGGGACTAACTTAGATAGCGCATCTTGGCCAGGATGGATGCTTTGGTCCGAAGGCTCTGTTTCTGCACTGTATGACTCTATGAAACAACACCTTGCATATTCCGCTTGGATAGCTTACAAACTTGTTCTGAAGACATGGTATAAATAATGAATTCTCAAATATAGAGGAATATGGACCAAACGGACAAATGGGACTGGGTTAAATGGGGCATCTTGGTTTCCCTGGGGCGAATTGGGCCGAAGGACCTAATTTCCAGGTTGTATGGCTCCATGAAACTAGTTTTTTTAGCAGAATTAAATTTCAACAATGTTGTAGGTGTGGACCGGAAGTGGTGGATGGGGTGATGGACAAGGGAGTGGTGAGCGAACTTTCACCGTGGAAATGGGTGGTGTCCTTGCATCGAACTGCACTCTCCCCACTCGGGTAAACTGGTATCCTGTACATAGATGAATGTTAGGCATATTTTGCTGGGAGCAGTCATGATTCTCTTTAACTAAATATTGGCTCTGGACAGTAGGCAAGAAGCTGGAGGAGTTTTGTCTTCAGAACAAGTTTATTTTCATTTTTTTAAAGTTGCGCCAGTTAGATTTCAATGGTTTCAAAAGTATCTACCACTACTAACAAATGTTGCTAATTTTAAGTCTAGTGCGTTGAGATTTCAAGATATTACATAGAACATAGAAAAGTACAGCACAAGAATAGGTTGGAATAACTCAGCGAGTCAGGCAGCATCTCCGGAGAAAAGGAATAGGTGACATTTCGGGTCAGAACCTTTCTTCAGACCATCTATGGATTCTGGATAGTTGCGTTTCTGGTTGTAGATTTTGTTCAGGATAAGCGGCAGAGATTTATTTAATAAAGCATTCAAAAAGATTATAAGGAGGGAAATTGGAGAAGAGCCAACAATCTTTCAGAGAAATAGGAAAACTAGACCTGTATAGGTTATTCAGAGGCTTTAAAACTTGATTTGGATCAAATGGCAGTAGAATCATTGGAAAAACAAATGTTTTTTTCCTACTGTTTCAATCATGAGCCTTTTTAATCGACTGCAGAAGGGTGTATATACTGTTCCCTTTTTATATTTTTAAGAAACTTGTTTACCATATTGCAGTAGCCGTGCTGGGTCTTGGCAGCCGGCCTGTGATACGAGACACATTGGTTTACTCATTAACTTTTAATATTGTGAAATGTGTGGCAGGTTCAACAGTGGTCGATTGCAGTAAGAGTTGTGATATAAGATTGTACATGAATGCAGTTTATGCTGTGTTGCAGTAATTTTTTTCATGTTGGAGATATGAATCTCAGGTCATCAGATCTGCCAATTTATAAATGAGGAGATGGAGGGAAATTCATAGTTGACCAATTATGCAACACGTGATGGTGAGCCAGTTAACCATGGTTAGCCAAGCTAACCAAGGTGTATGGTAGAACTTGAAGAAATTCATACTCGCCCAATACTTCGAATCAATGTGGCTTTGATTCTGGACTTAAGATTCAATTTGTTGTTCATTGGGGAGGAAAAAAAAATCACTATTTACAAAGTTGTGTTTGCATGGACTGATGCAATAGTGTTCGCATGACATTGAAACTAGGTGTGGTTTTAGGACGTGTATTAGGTAGCCAGACTTAAACATCAAACCTTAGAAGAAATTTGAACCATGCTTAGAATATATTTCATCCTATACAATTAGAAACATCTGTCCAAACTTCCAGTGTGATAGCTTTTCAAAAACTCTGAAGCTTACACGTCCATTTGAGCTCAAATTAATTCAGCAGACCTTTTCCCATCAGGCTAAGGATTTAACATAGACTTCAGTTGCCATTAAAAGAATGCGTCAAGCATGGTCAGTGAATTGTGAAACTAATGTTTCTGTTGGCATGAAGCCTCTTGTTTGCAGTGTGATTTGCTTTGTCGAGTTAAAGTTTGTCTCTTATGAGAAATTGGTCCTCTGGAGACACTCTGGAGGTCCAATATTGGAATTGCTGCAAGTACGGTCATCTTTTGGCTCTGACTTTGTCCTCCACATGGAGTGCTGATTTCAATTAGAGGTGGATCAAATCAGCCCAAAATGCTGGACCTTCCTTTGGATAGGAATATTATTTGTGTCGTAAAAAATGAGTTTTATTTTCAGAATTCCTGGTCCAAAATATGGAAAAATCCAAAAATGAACAGTCTGCCTGTCCTGAGGATACCAGATTTTAGACGTTAGACCCGTTGAAGTGAACTTCCCAGCGCACTGCCTTGAAAGTGCTGTCCCTCCCATAGTGAGCTGGCATAATTTCATGTCTTAAATTGACAGGGTTAGTGTTGGCCTGATAGTGGGCATCCAATATCCAATTTGGGCATCCAAACTGCATATTTAAGAAACTCTGAACCTGGCTACCAAGAAATTCATATCTGTGATAGACACAAAATACCGAAGTAACTCAGCGGGTCAGGCCGAGAACTCAGCGGGTCAGGAATAGGTGACGTTTCGGGTAGAGACTCTTCTCTTAATCTGAAGTAGGGTCTCGACCCGAAATGTCGCCTACTCCTTTTCTTCAGAAATGCTATCTGACCCGCTGAGTTACTCCAGCTTTTCGTGTCTATCTTCTGTGTAAACCAGCATCTGCAATTCCATCCTGAACAATTCGGGACATGACGATTCAGCGCGATGATTGGAGGAGGGAGGTGTCGGTCAGAGGCGGAAGTAGGGGGTGGGACTGAGGATAGAGCGCGATGATTGGAGGAGGGAGACGTCCTGGTGGAGTAAAGATCATAGAGTGGAGCTTGAATCGGCCCGTTCGCGGGACCTTTCATCGCCCGGTCCGGCGCGACTTAAAGTCAGACACGGGATCTTCCATTGCCCCGCGGTCAAATTGCTGTGTCGAGGCGATCGAGGCTCCCGATGTTGAAGCCCCCTCCGGGCGATGGAAGATCCCGCATCCGGTTTTAAGCTGCGCCGGGCGATGAAAGCCCCCGCGAACGGGCTGATTGAAGCCCCACCATTCGGGGCGGATGAAGCTGCTGTTGCTGGAGTTCGGAGTCGGTCACCAACCAGGTCAGTTACTGCCCACAGGGCCCACGGCCAAAGCCTCGTGTGTGTGTGTGTGTGTGTGTGCAGCCACCAAGAAATTGTGTGTCCCCCCCCCCATGTTTTTATAGCGATTTCCGCCCCTGCAGCATTGATTCACCGAGGCTGTGGAAGTAGAGAAACCAAACAATTCTCGTCTTGTAAATTTTCCTTGTAAATATTAACAAGCACAGGGGCTCTCTGGGATATGAATGACCTAAAAAATACACCTTTACACACATTCTCTGATTATCTTTTTAAAGCATTTATTCCAGCTAGTAATAAAAATGATGATAAAATGATTTGTGGTATTATATAATGACTGTGTACAATAGATGATCCAGTAGTTTGATTATAAGTGAGATTAGGATGTTTATTCAACGAAATTAAAGAATTATAGCAAGTGCATGTGGAACAATACGATACAGATAGCTATAGAAAACAAACACTTTATGATTTACAGAGAAATCACCTCACAATCAGTTCTCAGAAATAGAACCCTTATATAACCCAGAGACGATCTGTACTTGGGAATAAGTAATTCTGCAGAAATGTATCATGAACATATTTTTAGATTTGTAAAGAATATTGTCTAAGAATCAGTCTTTGATTTACATTAATCTCTCAATTATCATGTTCCCACAGCAATAAAAGTTGTTTATTAATGAAGAAGATAAATTAAAATGAAACAAATTGATTGATCTGAGCGAGCATTTATAAGATCGTACATTCTAGGAGCAGAATCGGGCCATTTGGCCCATCATGTCTACTCTGCCATTCAATCATGGCTGATCTATCTTTTCCTCTCAATCCAATTCTCCTGCCTTCTCCCCATAAGCCCATTCATTCTGTTATAGTTTAAAAAAGTCAGTTGCTTTCTAGATCTTAATACCCTGTATTTGTTTCTTTTGGCTGCTGAATTCTTAGATTTTTAATGCAAAATAATAAGACAGTGAAACTGAATAATTTTGATCTCGATTTGAGTAGTTAATGTAAACAGCTAATGCTCAAAATACTGCACCTGTAATATGCTGAGATTCAGGGGATAATTCTGCAAAAGAAAACTTGGCTCTAGAATTAAAAGTTGGCAGCGATTAAAAGCATTGTCCTACATCTGTGGGTCATTAAGCAGTATTGGAAGAATACACTGCAATAAACACTAAGCAGTTTCTGTAGAGAGCAAAAAGCATTACATTTTCCAGTCAGCGACTTTTCACCAGCATTGAAAAACTGTTCGAACTGCTGCAGGTTTTAAGCCAGCACAAAGTCGGGAAGAATGTGAAACCGTTGAAAGGCAAGGTCTTATGATTTCATTGTCCCAGCGAACAGTCTGTCAATGTACACACAATGCACTTAGTGCAGTGAAAGAGCAAGTTGGATTTCATAGGTGTTCTATGATTCATGTAATGTCATCATTGGGCATTGCTGTGTGGAGGTTTGAGTTTAGTTTATTGTCGCGTGCTAACCAGTCAGTGGAAAGACAGAACATGATTTCAATCGAGTCATTCACAGGGTACAGATACATGCAGTGGCGGACTGGTCAGGGTGTCAGCTTGCCCGATGGCAAGTGGGCCCCTGATGAAGTGATAGCAAGTGATGGCAAGTGGGCCCCTGTTAAATGATAGCATTGTAGTTTAGGGTGGGTCCCCTATGTCTCCTGGCAACCAATATCTTTAGACCCAGTCCGCACTGGATACATGATGTAAATGATTGATGTAACACAGGTCCAGAGTTTAAATCATCTTAAGTATAGCGGTACAGCAGGTTGTTAGTTCATCACTACTGCTTCCAAGACTACTTAATGTAGGAAGTGGGTGGTAATATAAAATATACAGTAGGTTGGGGTTAGTGATGCTACTCTACTATGATTGGTTCACATGCAATAACCAATCTACATTCTTCCCCGTAAAAAGATGGTTGGTAAGGTAAGGCAGGCGGATTTAAACATACTAGCCGAAATCAGCGAACCCAAAGACTGGGTCTCCACCATGGTTGTCACGCATAAGAAAGACAAAAACGAGCTCCGCGTTTGCATCAATCCAAGAGACCTAAACAATGCCCTCACTATCCGAGGAGGACTGTTGAGGACGTCGGGGCACAAATCGGGCGCGCAACAGACGCAAAAAGCTCGTTCTGGCAGAAACCTCGAGATGACGAGTCCTCGAACCTCACTACGTTTGCTACACTATTTGGCAGATTCAAATTTCTTAGAATGCCATTCGGCATCAACTCGGCCAGTGAGGTTTTTCAAAGAACCATGGAACAGCTGTTCATTGGCCTCCCATGTGCCATCATCGCAGATGACATCCTGGTTTATGGCAAGGACATAGCGGAGCACGACAACAACCTCAAGCTTATTCGGGACAGGGCACGTGAGGTTAACCTAAAATTCAACCCCAAGAAATGCAAGTTCCACATCCCAGAGGTCACCTATGTTGGACACGTATTCACCTCTGATGGTCTTAAGCCTGGCCCGAAGAAAACTACAGCCATCCGAGAATTGCCAGCCCCTACCGACGTGCTAAGCCTACAACGATTTCTGGGTACGGTGAACTATCTGGGAAAGTTCATACCGAATCTAAGCAAACTCAGTTCACTACTGATACAACTCACCCGCAAGGACACTGTAGCACCAACAGGTATTCGATTTTTTAAAACTCCAGCTGGCCAACGCTCCGATCCTGACTTACTTCGACCCGAAGCATCCTGTCACGATAACCTGTGATGCTTCACATTACGGGCTGTGCGCAGCCTGCCTTCAAACATCTGCCGATGGGACTGTCCTACCTGTATCATATGCCTCCCACACCATGACAGACACCGAACAACGCTGCGCCCAGATCGAGAAAGAGCTGCTTGCTGTGCTCTTCGCTTGCTCAAAATTCAAGGATTTCATCTTTGGGACCACTTTCACAGTTGAAACCGACCAACAACCACTTGTAACCATCCTGAACAGACCTATACACGCAGCACCTGCTTGACTGCAGCGCATGATGATGCAGCTCCATCGGTTCGACTTTAGAATCGCTTACAAAAAAGAAAAGGACATGCTCATTGCTGACACTCGCTCTCGTGCACCTCGTGCATCTAGTGAATGAAATCCCATTTCTAACACCATGTAAATGATTGATGTATCACAGGTCTAGAGTTTAAATCATCTTTAATTATAACACATAATATAGCGGTACAGCAGGTTGTTAGTTCATCACTGCCACTTCCAAGACTACTTAATGTAGGAAGTGGGTGGTAATATAAAATATCCAGTAAGGTGGGGTTAGTGATGCTACTCTACTATGATTGGTTCACATGCAATAACCAATCTACACATGATAAAGGGAATAATGTGAATAACATTTAGTGCAAGATAAAGCCACTAATGTCCGATAGTCCAAGGGTCTTTGAAGTAAGGTAGAAATTTGGGATTGCTCTCTAATTGTGTTAGGATGGTTTGGTTGCCTGATGACAGCTAGGATTAAACTGTCCCTGAATCCGGAGGTGTGCATTTTCACACTTCTATACCTCTTGCCCGATGGGAGAAGGGAGAAGAAGGAGTGGCCAGGCTGTCCTTGATTATGCTGGTGGCCTTGCCAAGGCAGCGTGAGGTATAAATGTAGTCAATGGAAGGGAGGTACACAAAATTGCTGGAGAAACTCAGCGGGTGCAGCAGCATCTATGGAGCGAAGGAAATGGGCGACATTTCGGGCCAAAATCCTTCTTCAGACTGCTTTGGGGCCACCTCCTGCACCTACACACAACTGACTGACTTCATCCACTTCACCACCAACTTCCATCCAGCACTCCAATACACCTGGACCATTTCCGACACTTCCCTACCATTCCTTGACCTCACCATCTCCATCGCAGGGGACAGACTTCTGACCGACATACATCTCCATCGCAGGGGACAGACTTCTGACTGACATACACTACAAACCAACTGACTCACATGGCTTTTCTCCTCCTCGATGGAAGGGAGGTTGGTTTGTGTGATGGTCTGGGTTGCATCTCCAATTCTGTGCAATTTCTTGTCGTCTTGGATGAAACTGTTCCCAAATCATGTGATGTATCCCAATAAATTCAGACATTGCCAAACAGCTATGTTTAGAGTTTGAAATTGGAATGCAGTTGTTTAGTTGACTTTTTACAGGTCCACTTGGTGGGGATGGTGTATGTGGTGAATCTGTAATCATTGCAAAACATATCTGCAATTTCTTCCTGGTGTGGTTATGATTTGGGGCCATCAAAGCTGTATGTCTGAGGTGTCTTGGGTCCTGGATAAGGTGAACACTCTTGCGTGACCTGTGCTTGTAGCTTTGTTGACTGAAGAAAGCTACATAAGCAAACACTGATTCAGTGGATGAGTGGATCAGGTTGAAGCAGCATTACTCTTGTGGGCTTGTGGAAGCTTCACTTCAAAGAGCAAGTTTGAAAGAGCTGTGGGTCTTATGCTAGGCATGCTTTGATTTCATCACGGGCTACTGGGCTGTGAGAACAAGATATTGGGTGTGGTAAGCTTCCTTGAGCTTTTTGGAGAAGATTTGTGGAAATGTTAGTGTGCCAAAATGAGTGGCGACCTTTAGGGTCAGCCATTTTAAAGTGTATGAGCTGTGCCCTGAGGTATTTTGTTGCTGATTGCAGGATTAATAAACTGCAGTGTTTCACATAATTACCTTTGACAGTTTGAGAGGCAGGGCACTTAACCACAATTTATTGGCAGTATTCACCACTTGCTGTTAACCATCTGTTGACCAGTCCATCACGGTACTGACTTCCCCCCAATAGGAGGCACCACCTCAAAAAGGCAGCCAGGATCATCAAGGACTCACACCACCCTGGCCACGCTCTCATTTCACTCCTGCATCGGAAGAAAGGGATAGGAATTTGAAAACAGTGACCACCAGGTTCAAGAACGGTTTCTTCCCAGAACCATCACGCTTCGAACACTGCATAACACTAAGTTCAACTGTGAACTTCTTCGGTTGCACTCAAGTTTTCAAGTTTTTTTTGTATTGGTGCCAATTTTTAGTTTTGTTTATTATATATTATCTGTGTGAATTGTGTTAACAGGTCTGTGAAGCTGCAGCAAATAATAATTTTGTTGTTCGGGTGTCAGTGCAATCAAACCCTCTTGACCCTCTCTCTTAATATAAAATCCGAGTGAGGAGTTGATTTAATCATTCCAATACTCAACCTGAAATGAAATGATGGACAAGCCAAAGTTCGATCTAGCTGCCTTGGAGAACAAGGCTTTGAGTGTGTTCAGGATCGCAGTATTTTTTTTATCTAGTGCCAAGCTGCAAGGGTGTTGAAAGGAAGAAGTTGTTTAATAAACCTATTTGCCAATCATGACAGCTGCAAAAGAAAAAACTGCAGATTTTGGAAGTCTGAAAAGTAAACTGAAAATGCTGGAAGCTCTCAGTAGGTCAGGCAACATCTATGAAAGGAGAAACAAAATGAACACATACATCTAAGACCTGTTGGCAGGTTATTCTGGTGAAGAGTCTTCAACCTGTAGCATTAACTGTTTTTCTCGCTACTGGTCTTGCCTGATCTGCTGAGTGTTTCCAGCAATTTCTGTTCTCGTTTCAGATTTGCTAACCATGTCCATCCTTTGGGTTCTATGATATATTTTAGAAATCCCAGGTAAAGGCAAGCATTGTTGCTGTGCCAGTTGGCTGAAATTTATTCCTCAATCAGTGAAAGTTGGCCTAATCTGTAAATTAATTTCAACAAAGTTTTAACTGGAGATAGACACAAAATACCTCTATGTAGGGATGAAATGGGTGACGTTTCAGGTTGAGACTGAAGAAGGGTCTCGACCTGAAACGTTGTCCATTCCTTCTCTCCAGAGATGCTGCCTGTTCCGCTGAGTTACTCCAGCATTTTGTGTCCATCTTCAGTGTACACCAGCTTCTGTAGTTCCTTCCTACACAGTTTTGTCTTTTGACACTGCTGAAGCAGCATTTGGCATCAGTTGTGATTGGGACGGACTTGTCTACAAACAGACAAATGAGGCAGGAATAGAGAAAATTTGCAAAAGTAATCACTTTGGTGTTTGTTGGTTTCCAACAAGGTCTACCTTTTGTGGAGATGTGCTTACTGATATTTGCCAATTTGTGCTAATTGCCTCTGTGTCTGGAAGAGTTCTGGAAGAGTGGTAAAATCAACCTGTTCTGTTCTATTGGGATGAACATTTTGTAAAATGCTTTCTACCTGAAATGGAGGCAAATCAATCGTGACAAGAGGAGAGACAAGAGACAACAATGTCGGAACTGAGATTTGGAGAGCAGAGCAATTGCTGGAAATGAGAACTAATAAATAAATCTGTAAATAGCCCAGCAGGTCCGGCTGCTTCTGCAAAGAGAGATAACGTCACAATTTGCTGAGTCTACATCAGAACCGAATACTGCTGCAATACGCAGGAAAAGATAGTTATCTGAAATTGTTGAAAGTAGTGCCAAGTCCTGAGGACTGTGGCATACATGGGTTCAAGGTGAGATGTTCCTTATGTTTGTGTTATGCTTCATTGAAACCATGTAAAACCAAAGACAACTGTTGAAGTGAGATGGAGAATTAACGTGATAGCCGACAAGATACTTCAGCTTAACCTTGTGGACTGATGGTGGCAATGTACTGGAGTAACCCAGTAGGACAAGCAGCATCTATGTGTCAAAGTTCGTTTCTTAAAAAGTAGATAGCAACAAAAACTGTTAAAGGGCAATCTTTAATTGATTCATTAGACGGGAGTAGCAAGATTACAATGAGCACAAACGTTGCTCAGTGCTTCTCGGGATCCACTGACAGAACAAAGGAAAGCTAGTTTAGGAAAACAATTATACATATTTCTTATCGGTGAAACACTCCTACCAAGTCTGAATATGGCATGACTGAAAGATTTTATAGCCTTTCAGAATATAGGAAAGCTGGGTCCAAATCAAGCTCATCCAATAATAAGTTATCTCTGGAGCGTCAGCAATTTTTTTCAAACTTGGCTTCTTTATGGTCTTGAAAAGAAGCACGTGTTATTACGCAGGCTGCCATCTTAATGTCTTTATTGAAAAGACAACCTGTCCTCCGTATTGTGTTCCATATAATTTACAAAGTCATTCAGACTTGGCACCGAGCCATTCTTTTGATCTACCACATCATGCTTTTGTAGAAGAACGATTCCATTTTAGATTTGACTATTAGATTTGACTATTAGCTCTTTCATTCCCTCCTTTTTATCAAACATGATAACATTCACAGTCCTCGGTAGGTACACTCACTGGTCGCAAGTATTAGAGCAATGATTAGCAGAATGATAGAGCCATAATGTATCACAGTACCCCAAAGTCCACCAAACCAAAGGTATGGCAACCAGTTCTCATTCTCTTCATTAACAACCATCGTGATGAAGCTTGTTAGGGTCGATGGATCAGGTGCCACCTGTAGGCGGTGTAGTCCCTTCAGCCGATATTGAAGTTGTGCCATAAAGTTCGCACCTGTCCGAGGGTGTTGCCAGTCTCTTCGTAGATCGTTGCACAGGTGCTCCCCCCTCTCGGCCCATGGTGGGGTTCACCACCTTGAGCCGGACGCTAGCGTATCCATGGGTTTAGACAGCTTCTCCTCCCAGTAGGTTTGGGTGGCCTGCTTTCACATCACCACGTAGAAGCGGCTGCTGGACTGGAAGCCAAAGACAAAGCCAGCGTGGATTGCAATAGAGTTGGAATAAATGGGAAATGTCATGGAACCCTGACAATAATTAATGTAGGTGGGGGTGCTAGCTGTGGGAGTTAGAGGGATTGCAACGGCTATTGTTTGCTGAGATAATCCCCGAGTTGGGGATGAAGTCCAGAACAATTATCCGTTTGTCATTTGTACGTTGCTCAGCAATGCCTGCCAATGGTTAGTTTGCTGTCTTTCCCCTTTTCTATAACCGGTTAAATATAATTAATTAAACATGATTCTGTTATGTTCTTTAAATGTGAAGAGCATTACATTAATGCTTAGTCAATTTGCTCAGCCATAGTTCCACCCACGAGTAAACAATTCGTATATGTCCTTGGCTTCTCCCCAGAATTGCACAGTGTATTATACCGATGTGCTCAGGATAGGTTGCCAGGTATGAGAGTTCCAATGGAATCAACAGGAGCAAATTATGTAGCGAGATCCATCGTTCAGAGTGTTACTGAGCTGGGAACCTGGTGAGAACTCCTGCCCTACCTGCTACTACACTCTGTTTAGTTTAGTTTAGAGATACGGCACGGAAATGGGCCCTTCGGCCCATCGAGTCAGCACCAATCAGCGATCACCTCGTATGCTAACACTATCCTACACACAACAGACAATTTACACTTCTCACAAAGCCAATTGGCCTACAAACGTACGTCTTTGGAGTGTGGGAGGAAACCAGAGGTCCCAGAGAAAACCAACGCGGCCACAGGGAGAACGTACAAACTCAGTACTGACAGCACCTGTTGTCAGGATAAACCCCAGGTGCTGTAAGGCAGCAACTCTACCGCTGCACCATCTTGCCACCACTGTTGTAATGGGAACCTGACCTCCCCAGTGTTATACATTGAGTCTGAAGGAGAATCCCAACTCGAAACCTATTCATGTTCTCAAGACATCCTGTCTGACCCGCTGAGTTACTCCAACATTTTGTGCCTTTTTTTACAAACCAGCATCTGAAGTTCCGTATTTCTACAGTGCTATACATTGTTGTGCCAGGATTCTCTTGTTAATCCCTGCCCTCTGCTGGCATTATCACAACAATGATTGAGACTGCCCTTGAGGAATGATGGACACAAGGTGCTGGAGTAACTCAGCGGGTCAGGCAGCATCTCTGGAGAAAAGGAATAGGTGACCTTTCGCCTTGAGACTCTTCTTCAGACAGAGAGTCGGGAGAGGGATGAAAGTAGAGGTATGAAAAGGTGCAGAACAAATCACAGCCGGCACCAATGGCCAAGGAAAGGTGTACCCACAATGGTCCACATTGTCAGCTGTGGAAGAGGTGATAACAAAGGAATACGAAAAGTGAAACTAGCAGTACGACTTGGGTAGGGGAGGGAAGGAGTTAGAGGGAATGCAAGGGTTACGTGAAGTTAAATAAATCAATATTCATACCACTGGGTTGTAAACCCTTTCCTTAAAGGGTATGTACCTATGAGGTTTCAGTCTGTGATTACCAAGAACATGACGAGTAGGTGCTCTGTGAGGTAACGCTGCAGAGGGCTCCAGTGAATCTGTCTAAATGAGGAAAAGTCAGGATTACAACATCAATCATTAAGTGAGTTTGCAAATGTAATCTTGCAAGAAGCTGAGTTTAAAATAGGTCTTGGTAATTTGTCCTGCCATTTTGAAGGTAAAACTAAACAACGTGAAAACGTGAGGTTTTTCTCTGTTGACTCAAGTGCAAAGGTCTGGGGAAAATGAGGGTGTTCTGTATACACAGTCATGATGCGGAGAAAATTCCCTGGTCATGTGGGTTTTTTGCACTGGTGAAGTGTGAGCTGTAGATTTGTGCCCAGACACATGGTTGCAAACTCTCCAAGTCCAGTAAAGCAGCTGAAAGGACAAAACAGCACCCATTACCTTTAACAGTTAGCAGCGTGATTATTTTCATTAATCATTAAGTGGCTGTAAGGGAAAAACAATTGGTACTTGACAGACCTCTCTCTAACTCTGCTCGAAGAATGTTTAATAACCTCCATCAAGCTGGTTACGGATAAACACGAGTATTTTTCCAGCATTGAAGTAAGTGAAATTTGTGCTTTACATTGTTCATAGCTATCGTGTTCTTAAGGTGCCACATAAAAACTAGGTCAGATATTGAAAAAATAATTGGTCTTTGGAGACTTCTGGGCCGCATTTGATCTCAGTAGTTAGAGATTTCCCAGTTTTTTTTCTCTTCCAGAGGTAATTCTTAAAAACACATCCCTTTGTAAAATGTAAGTGTCGATTGCGGCCTCTTGGTTGCGTGAGCTCGGGGATCATGGTGCAAAAAGCATCAAGTCTATGGCAGACTCGCTAGACCAGTTGGCCTTTATCTCCTAGTTTTGAATGTTTTTTATCTATATGTAAGCAATTGCTTTTGCCATGGCTGGAAGTAAATTAATGCAATAAAATGCCACTTAATGATAATAAAATGCCACCCTCTGCACACTAACATGTAATTTGATTTGGGCTGCTTGCAACCCAGCGGTATGAATATTATAGTAGGAAGGAATTGCAGATGCTGGTTTACACCGAAGATGGACATAAAATGCTAGTATAACTCAGCGGGAGAGGCAGCATCTGTGGAAAGAAGGATTGGGTGGCATTTCGGGTCGAGATCCTTCTTCAGAGTCTGAAGAAGGGTCTCGACCCAAAAGGTCACCCATTCCTTCTCTCCAGAGATGCTGCCTGTCCCACTGAGTTACTCCAACATTTTGTGTCTATCTTTGGTATGAATATTGATTTCTCTAACTTCAAGTAACCCTTGCTTTCCCTCTCTCTCCGTCCCTTCCCACCACAGTTCAACAACTAGTTTTGCTGTCCCCTTGATTAATTTTACTGATATTTGACTGATTGTGTGCCTCGTTGTCACCTTTCCCTCAGCTAACAATGTACCATTCTACATGTCCTTGAGCATTGTTTGCTTTGATCTTCCGTTTTCAAACCTTACCCTACCATATCTCTAATCCTGAGTATGAAGAAGGGTGACATGGTGGCGCAGCGGTAGATTTGCTGCCTTACAGCTCTTGCAGCACCGAAGACCCGGGTTCGATCCTGACTATGGGTGCTGTCTGTACATAGTTTGTACATTCTCCCCGTGACCGCGTGAGTTTCCTCCTACACTCCAAAGACCTACAGGTTTGTAGGTTAGGTTACACAAAAAAGCTGGAGAAACTCAGCGGGTGCAGCAGCATCTATGGAGTATCTATCTATCTATCTATCTATATATATAAAACTCAAATCAGTCCGCCTGCCGTCCGGCTGCATTTCTTCCTTTGATTCATTGCCACGCCCAATCCAGACGTTCAATCTCCGAGATATTTTCCATTTCGGTAGAGATTTCGCTTTTCTTTCTAAGTATCCGCTCATCATTTCATTTCGTCGTGTTGAAGTACATGTTTTTAATCAAATCCTTCTCCCCCCCCCCCCCCCACCCACCCCCAAGTATTTCAAAAATAAACAGGCTTCTCCATTTACATGTCAGCTTCCAACACACTTCGAAACCAAGTTGCAAGAGAGGAACACTGAACTTTTCACTGCTGCAGCAGGCAGGGGAGGGCTGCAATCTTACATTTGGGAACGGGCTCAGTTCCAATGGAGGAGACGGGTGCATGGCGGAATATTGGGTTGGGGGATCACACCATTGGGGGAGCAGACCCAACGGGTCTGCACTTGGTCTAGTATATATATAAAACTCAAATCCGTCCGTCCGCCTGCAGTACGGATCCCTTCCTGCCTTTCGATTCGTGCCCGATACTCGCAGATGTCCAATCGGAATGGCCGATGCTCGCAGATGTCCAATCGGAATGGATTCATTTGCATGTACGGCTGCCGGCTGCATTTCTTCCTTTGATTCATTGCCACGCCCAATCCAGACGCTCAATCTCCGAGATATTTTCCATTTCGGTAGAGATTTCGCTTTTCTTTCTAAGTATCCGCTCCTCATTTCATTTCGTCGTGTTGAAGTGCATGTTTTTAATCAAATCCTTCTCTCCCCCCTCCACCCACCCCCAAGTATTTCACAAATAAACAGGCTTCTCCATTTACATGTCAGCTTCCAACACACTTCGAAACAAAGTTGCAAGAGAGGAACACTGAACTTTTCACTGCTGCAGCAGGCAGGGGAGGGCTGCAATCTTACATTTGAGAACGGGCTCAGTTCCAATGGAGGAGACGGGTGCATGGTGGAATATTGGGTTGGGGGATCACACCATTGGGGGAGCAGACCCAACGGGTCTGCACTTGGTCTAGTACTCCATAGATGCTGCTGCACCCGCTGAGTTTCTCCAGCTTTTTTGTGTAACCTTCGATTCTCCAGCATCTGCAGTTCCTTCTTAAACACAGGTTTGTAGGTTAATTGGCTAGGTATAAGTATCAATTGTCCCTAGTGTGCATAGGATAGTGTTAATGTGTGGGGATTGCTGGTTGGCGCAGACCCATTTGGCCAAAGGGCTTGTTTCCGTGCTGTATATCTAAACTAAACTTTAAATTAAACTAAAGGGTCTTGACCCGAAACGTCACCTGTTCCTTCTCTCCAGAGATGCTGCTTGTACCTCTGAGTTACTCCAGTAGTTTGTGTCCATCCTTCCTACACAATATGTAACAGTCTTTGTGTGTGAATGGAGGTGTTAAGGTTTAAGTACCTATGCTCAATTTCGGAAAGATACCATTTATACCAATGGGAAATTTAAAACCTTACTCGTATGACAGCCATGCTTGCTAAAGCCTTATGATGGGATTAAATCCTTGAGTCATGCAGTGGAAACAATAATAGTGTGGGCTACATTCTAAATCAAAACTGTGAAGCTCAATCAAGATCTTGGTATTTGAGCTTTAGAAGCGTGCACAATTTTCCTGGCGGCGTAAACACTGCAAAGCCATAAGAAGTTGGCACCATTATTTATAAGATCTTATAAATATGTTCAATGTTTCTTGGTGCAAGGAAATAATTGAAAGTTTTGATTTTTGCACCAAATATGTACCGGTGGACAGATCTGAGAGGAATATATACTGGCAGAAAATGATCTATTGCCTGATTTGTACTGACGATGTTTTGAATGACTAGTTTCAGTGTGTGAAACTCTAATCCAATTTTCAGACCTTATGTTTATTTGTCCAGATGATGCATTTGCTACCGAGATTGCTTAATGGCACGTCTAGATGGTTTCTTTTGGCATTAGATGTCAGTAGAGAAGATTTACGAGAATGTTGCCAGAACCCGGGGGCTTGAGCTATGGGGAGAGGTTGGGCAGGCTAGGACCTAATTCCTTGGAGCACAGGAGGCTGAGGGATGATCTCAGGCAGGTGTATAAAACATTAGTGGAATAGATTGGGTAAATGCACAATATTTTTGCAAGGGTAAGGGAATCAAGAACCAGAGGACATAGGTTTAAGATGGGTGTAGAAAGATTGAAAGAGTGAAACCTGAGGGGCATCTTTTTCACTCCAAGGGTGGGGGGTATATGTAACGAGCTATCAGAGAAGGTAGTAGAGGTATGCACTATAACAACCTTTAAAAGGCACTTAGACATGAATAGGACCGAGTTAGAAGCATATTTACCAAGTGATGCAAATGGGACTAGCTTAGATGGGGCATCTTGGTCGGCATGGACGAATTGAGCTGAAGGGCCTGTTTCCATACTGTATGATTCTAAGCAGTAAAGTCAGTCAAGACAAAATGTGTAGGTGTCAAGACAATGTTGTTTCGATCTAGCTCTCTTGAATTTTACAAGGTAATGATTGACCATTGAACAGGAGATCAAGCTGGACACTAAATGCTTAGCAGGTCAAGAGAAAAGGAATAGGTGACGTTTTGGATCGAGACCCTTATTCAGGCTGAAAGTCAGGGAAGAGGGAAACTAGAGGTATGAAAACGCACATAACAAATCAGATCTGGCACAGATGGCCAAGGAGCCCACAATGTTCAATTGTTGGCTGTGGACAAAGTGATAACGAAGGGATACGAACAAAGAAACTAGCAGGATGACTCGGGTGGGCGAGAGACGGAGAGGGAATGCATGGGTTATATGGTTTTGTATATTTGAAAAACTGTTAGATCCAATTAGTCTAAGTGTTGAAGAAGATCATGACCTATGTTTAGACATGAGTTTTTACTCGTGAATTGTGCATCTGTAGTGCATGTTTACCATGGTCTGAAGTTAATCGGATTGCAAAATTGTCAGCCGCAGTCTTTTTAAGGAAACTAGTTAACAATAGGAATGTTGGGCAGGAGGTATGTGTACCAATGGTAACATTGAACTATGTATAAATGAATTAGCTTCACTAGAAAGCTTTTTGTTGTGTAAAGCACCAAAGTATGAAGTATTCTGTCAGAAAAGTCGGTTCTACACACAGAAAGCTGACTATGTGGAGGTCGAGCTCGTACCAGCTACATGCTTGATGTGCATATCTTCCCAATTTGTCACTGTACTCATTAACCTGACAGGTTTCACTGTGTGTAAATTGACCTGCAAGGAACATGTCCAAGTGCATCAGTAGTCCCTGCCACCATGCTGACAAAAGCACAACTGTGTTGATCTTTAATGTCGAAGAGGCCAAGACATGAAGAATAGCAAAAAGAGAAATAAATGCATGGCAAGTAGGTTAATGTTGAACTCTTAAGAAAATTATCAACTGTTCAGGAGGCTTCATTCGTGTTCTTGTACAGATGCTAGTGCACAGATTTTGTTTTGAGGAGCAATGGGCAAATACCAACATTAGAACTATAAACTGCTTGGTCTGGTCAATGTGTGTGTTGTTATTGGCAGATTGGATTTATTCTTTCTAACAAAGATTTGTTTCAATCGACAATAGGTGCAAGAGTATGCCATTTGGCCCTTCAAGCCAGCACCGCCATTCACTGTGATCATGGCTGAGCATTCACAATCAGTAACCCGTTCCTGCTTTCTCGCCATATCCCCTGACTCCGCTATCTTTAAGAGCTCTATCTAACTCTCTTGAAAGCATCCAGAGAATTGGCCTCCACTGCCATCTGAGGCAGAGAATTCCACAGATTCACAACTCTCTGGGTGAAAAAGTTTTTCCTCATCTCCGTTCTAAGTGGCCTACCCCTTATTCTTAAAATGTGGCCCCTGGTTCTGGATTCCCCCAACATCGGGAACATGTTTCCTGCCTCTACCGTGTCCAATACCTTAATAATCTTGTATGTTTCAATAAGATCGCCTCTCATCCTAAATTCCGGAGTATACAAGCCATTCACTGATGTTGTTCCCAAAATATTTTGTTTTTTTAATGAAAGAGAGTTGGGATGGTCAATGTATAGCTTTGGCCTTGTGAAGTGAATGAAGTTATTGAGAGAAGTAGAACCAAGTAACTGCAGATGGCCATTTACCAAAAGAAGGCACAATGTGCTGGGTAACTCAGCGTGTCAGACAACATCTCTGGAGAACATGGATAGATGATGTTTTGTGTGGTTAAAGTACACATGTGGTTAAAGTGCACATTGTCAGATTTTTAAAAAGGCAATTTTTATACATTTTGGTTTCACCATATAGAAATTACAGCAGTGTTTATACATAGTCCCCCCATTTCAGGGCCCCATAATGTTTGAGACACAGTAATGTCATGTCAATGAAAGTAGTTATATTTAGTATTTTGTTGCATATCCTTTGCATGCAATGACTGCTTGAAGTCTGCAATTCATGGACATCACCAGCAAGGCTCGAAATTAACGGTTGCCCGGGTGCCAATGGCCACCTAAAGTCCCGCTGGACAACCTAAGAGCAGAGTCATTTTGCCCGGCTTGACAAGCGAAGGAAAGCTTGGCTGATGTGGACAGCGGATGGCCTGATGCAAGCAATGCTGGTGTTTCTCAGAGAGCTCCTGCCTTGTCCTTGTTCCCTGCCTTGCCATGGAGTTGCTGCTTGTTTGTCAACCAGCGGCTCAGGCAGCGGATTGGCGCTCGACACTGCTACAAATTGTTCGGTTGCTGTTGTTCCCTTAAAGGGCCTGTCCCACTTTGCGATTTTTTTTGGCGACTGCGGAGCGTCAGTGATGGTTTTAAAGGGCGACAGTCACTGACGCTCCGCAGCCTCTGAAAAAATCGCTAAGTGGGACAGTCAAGAGTAAAGAGTCAATTTAATTGTCATTTGGACCCCTAGAGGCCCAAACGAAATGCCGTTTCTGCAGCCATAAATTACACACAAATAGACCCAGAAACAACATAATTACAATTTTACATAAACATCCATCACATAGCTGTGATGGAAGGCCAAAAAAAAACTTATCTCTCCACTGCACTCTCCCCCCCCCCGATTCAGAGTCAAAGTCAAAGCCCCCGGCTGGCGATGGCGATGGCCCGCGGCCATTGAAGCCACGCCGGGTTAAGAAAATTCGCACACCGGGTCTTGGTGTTGGAGCCCCCGGTGTGCACTCGTAAAGTCCCGCGGCCGTTCCAGTGCACGATTTTGGTTCAGGAGCAATGGGCAAATCACCCCGCATTAGGGCTATAGAATTGCCGTTGCAGGTCCCCGAAAAGTGGTCTCTCTCCAGGGATCCGCGGGCTGGATTTATTCTTTCTAACCCGCAGATTTGTTTCCGATCGCAGCAGCATAGGCAGCAAGCAGTAGCGCTCCTCCACCGCTCCAACCGCCAGGACCGGCCAGCCCCGCGACATGGCGACGGTTCACAGCATCAGAGTCCCCGGTCCTCTTCCTGTTGGAGGCCGCTCCTCGTTGCGGCCTCAACGACAACGGAAACCCGACGAGAGAAAGGTCGGGTCTCCAGTGCAGGGAGAGATTTAAAAAAGTTTCCCCCCCCCTCCCACCCCACCCCCCCCCCCCCACACACAGAATTCCACAAAAAATAACAAAAACTACATTAAAACACAGACAGAAAATAATAAAAACGCGGACAGACTGCAGAGGCCGCTGCTGGCCAGAGCCGCGCCGCCTACAGGCCCTTTAAGGGAACAATATTCAATTTGCAACGGTGTCGAGCACCTGAGCCGGCTTCGCTTCCCCGCTCTTCCTTCGGTTCTCCCCGCTCCACTCTTCTTCCCCTTCTCCAACTTTGCGAAACTGTTGGTCACGAGTTGGCCCAGAGGCAGATCTCTGATGGTCCAAAAGGTCTCCAGTCAGGCACCACAGCTTTTGAAAAAATCGCTACAGTGCACATGTTGTTTAATGTACCAGTTGTACCAGTGCCACCCACCTGCTCCGGCACCTGGGTTTTCTTACCCACCACCCATTTTGAAGCAAGGCAAGGGGGCGGGGTTGGGAGGGGGGGGGGGGGGGGGGGGGGGGGGAGATGGGGGGGTGTTGTTCCCAAAGTCTGCATTTATCCCATAGTCAATGTTACTAAAACAGAGGATGTGGAGTAGACTTTGTACAGTACTATTAGTGGGATCTAGCTGTCACAGGCTGTGTTCACAAATAGGGGAATATGTGGGAGGGGGTGGAAAATGGGAGAAGGGAGGGAGGGGGGAGTGGAGAAAGGGGAGGAGTGGAGCGGGTAGGAGGAAGAGGGGGAAGGGAAGAAGGGGGGAGAGAGGGGAAGGGAGAAGGGGAGTGGAGAAGGAGGGATGGAGGGGGCAAGAAGGGGAGTGAAGGGGAGAGAGGAGTTCAGTCTACACTCACTGAATCCATCCCTGTGATAAATTGGAGACGGTGAGTTGGATCTGGAAGCAGACCAATACAAAATAAAACTGAATTAGTCAGACATCTTTTCATTTGCACAATTGAGTTTATTGTATTAATTTTAACATATTAATATTTAAAATCCATGCATTGAAGGAATAATATTTTACAGCCTATCTGTGGTCCCTAACCCTAACCCTAACTGGGCGTCACCCGCAGGACAGCATGCGTCAGCGTGTGACAGGGCGTAATTTTGCTGCATGTCATTGTGGTATACTGTATATCATGTCTTGAATGGTGAATATGTTTAGGTTGTGGCTTTATTTGAAGCAGAAATAATATGTGAATGCTTCATTGAGCATAATTCCGACTGGTAACTACGCACTTCGTCCGAGCACATTATCGCACGCGTCATGCAAACCGTCTTAAATTACCACCTAAAATGTCATTCGGCAACCTAGAAAAGCTGCCTACGTTGCCCGGCTGGCAACAGGGAAAAAAGTTGTGAGAGCCCTGACCAGGTGATGCTCTGCCAGACCTGTATTGCTGCCATCTTTAGCTTATACTTGTTGACTACTTTCATTTACATGACAATGCTGTGTCCCAAACATTATGGTGCCCTGAATTGGGTTCAGATTGGGTGATTGATTTGGCCACTCAAGAAATGACCATTTTTTAGCTTTGAAATACTCCTTTGTTGCTTTAGCAGTATGTTTGGGATCAGATCTATATCGGTGAGACCAAGCGGAGGTTGGGCGATCGTTTCGCCGAACACCTCCGCTCGGTCCGCAATAACCAATCTGACCTCCCGGTGGCTCAGCACTTCAACTCCCCCTCCCACTCCGTCTCCGACCTCTCTGTCCTGGGTCTCCTCCATGGCCACAGCGAGCAGCACCGGAAATTGGAGGAACAGCACCTCATATTCCGTTTGGGGAGTCTGCATCCCGGGGGCATGAACATCGAATTCTCCCAATTTTGTTAGTCCTTGCTGTCTCCTCCCCTTCCTCAACCCCCCTGCTGTCTCCTCCCATCCCCCAGCCTTCGGGCTCCTCCTGCTTTTCCCTTTCTTGTCCCCACCCACCCCCGCCCCCGATCAGTCTGAAGAAGGGTTTCGGCCCGAAACGTTGCCTATTTCCTTCGCTCCATAGATGCTGCTGCACCCGCTGAGTTTCTCCAGCTTTTTTGTGTAACCTGTTTGGGATCATTGTCTTGCTGTAGAATAAAGCGCCGGCCAATGAGGCATTCGTTTGAACTTGAGCAGACAGGATGTGTCTCTATACTTCAGAATTCATTATGCTACTACCATCAGCAGTTGTATCATCAATGAAGATAAGTGAGCCAGTACCTTCAGCAGCCATACTTGTCTAAGCCACAACACCCCCACCACCATGTTTCACAGATGAGGTGGTATGCTTTGGATCTTGGGCAGTTCCTTCTCTCCTCCTTTGCTCTTGCCATCACTCTGATATGTTAATTTTCATCTCATCTGTCCACAAGACCTTTTTCCAGAACTGTGATTGCTCTTTTAAGTACTTCTTCGCAAACTGTAACCTGACCATCCTATTTTTGCGGCTAACCAGTGGTTTACATCTTGCAGTGTAAGCCTCTGTATTTCTGTTCATGAAGTCTTCTGCGGCCAGTGGTCATTGACAAATCCATACCTGACTCGTGAAGAGTGTTTCTGATCTGTCTGACAGGTATTTGGGGATTTTTTTAATTATAGAGAGAATTCTTCTGTCATCAGCTGTGGGGGTTTTCCTCAGCCTGCCAGTCCCTTTGCGATTAGTAAGCTCACCTTTCCTCTTAGTGTCAGAGAGTCAGAGTCAGAGAGTCAGAGTCAATTTAATTGTCATTTGGACCCCTGGAGGTCCAAACGAAATGCCGTTTCTGCAGCCATACATTACACACAAATAGACCCCAGACACAACACAATTACATTTTACATAAACATCCATCACATAGCTGTGATGGAAGGCCAAAAAAACTTATCTCTCCACTGCACTCTCCCCCCCCCCCCCCGATGTCAGAGTCAAAGTCAAAGCCCCCGGCTGGCGATGGCGATTGTCCCGCGGCCATTGAAGCCACGCCGGGTGGTGCGAGGTCGCACACCAGGTCTTGATGTTGGAGCCCCCGGTGTGCGCTCGCAAAGTCCCGCGGCCATTCCAGCCGCGCGGGGCAGTGGTGTCAGGCCCCGCTCCAGGAGCTCTTCGACCCCGCAACTCGGGCGGGGGAAGTCGCCGTTGCAGGAGCCCCGAAAAGCGGTCTCCCTCCAGGGATCCGCGGGCTCCCAGTGCCGCAGTAGCAGCCTCCGCATCAGCAGCAGCAGCAGCAGCAGCAGCAGCGCTCCTCCACCGCTCCACCCGCGACGGCAACGGTGAGTCGGCACCAGAGTCCCCGGCTTCTTCCCGTTGGAGGCCGCTCCTCGTTGCGGCCTCAACGACACCTGAGACCCGACGAGAAAAGGTCGGGTCTCCAGTGCAGGGAGAGATTCAAAAGTTTTCCCCCCCCCCCTCCCACCCCACCCCCATCCCCTCCACACACACACACCCCAACATAAAATAACAAAAACTACATAAAAACACAGACAAAAAATAATAAAAACGCGGACAGGCTGCAGAGGCCACTGCTGGCCAGAGCCGCGCCGCCTACCGGATCATCCCATGCTGTAAAATAGTGATGTTCCAAGCAGTTAATTTCGGTAAGCCTAAGGTTTGGCTGATGTCTCTAACAGTTTTATTCTTGTTTCTCAGTGTCATAATGGTTTATTTGACTTTCATTGGCACAACTTTGGCCCTCATGTTGATAAACAGCAATAAAAGTGTCCAAAGGTGATGGGAAAACTGGAAAGAAGATTAGGTGCTCTTATACCTGCTTTAAGGAGGCAATTAAACACACCTGAGCAATTATAAATTGGTGAAGCCACGTGTCCCAAACATTATGGTGCTCTGAAATGGGGGGACTATGTATAAACACAGCTGTAATTTCTATATGGTGAATCCAAAATGTATAAAAATACCCTTGTCTGGCCCCCCCTTTTAATCCAGACAAAATCTCAACCCCCACCCCGGAGGTTCCCCTGAAAATATGGTGCCTAGACCGGGTGAGGCGGCCGATCTCTACATCATTGGGACTTTGGCTCTGATTGGTGGGTCGAATCTGCTCCACGCGGCCGACTTTGCAGGCCGGTATCTCGGCCCCCTGTGATTCCGGCAAAACGGATAATCCGGAAAGGCTCTGGAACCAAGAGTGCCGGAAAATCGGTGGTGGACCTGTACTTATTTTGAATGCAAGTCCTTTTTGCATGATATATGGTTTAGTGGAATACCAAAAGGTGCATTAAATATTGCCCAATCTTCAAGAACAGGAAAGAACAAGGTGCAAAGTAGAGGAATTGGTTGCTCGAACTTGGAGTAATGTAGTGGGGCCCAACCGTTTTCAAAGGAAGTTCGATATACAATCCTAATCACTTTTGAGGGCAATTCACATAAATCATATTAACCAGATATTGATATTTTAGATATTATTTAAAGTTCTGCAACTGGAATTTATTAACAAATTAGATTGTTCAGTTCAAAACCAAACAATAATAAACCATTGGTTACACAAAAAAGCTGGAGAAACTCAGCGGGTGCAGCAGCATCTATGGAGCGAAGGAAATAGGCAACGTTTCGGCCGAAACCCTTCTTCAGACTAAATTCAGACTTCAGGTTAAATCCCTCCCACCTATGTTCAAGACACCTCAGACACTCTCCGTCGTCTCCGCGCATTAATAAAACCACAGCCACAATAATAAACCATTGATGTTTCCTGATTTTAAATATTTGGAATTTTGATGTGATCTTACATGCCATTTTGAAATTATTTTAGCCATCTCAATGATGGAAGTTCAATGGTGATCCACAGAGCATAGAACAGAACAGTACAGTACAGCACAGGAAAAGGCCCTGTGGCCCACAAAGTCAGTGCCAAATGTGATGCCTGGACCATCGCTTATTTAACTGCACATAACCCATATCCTTCCATTCCCTGCATATCCATGTATCTATCCAAAAGTTTGTTAATGCCACTAACGTATCTACTTTAACCACCACCCTCAGCAATGTGTTCCAGTCACTCACCAGCCTCTGTGTGAAAAGAAATGCGCCCCGCACATCTCCTTTACTCTTTGCCCCACTCAGCTTATGCCCTCTAAAATTTTCTTTCCAACAAGGGGGAAAAAACATATTTTAGTTAATTTTAGTTTAGAGATTCTGACTGTATCCTATCAATGCCTCATAATTGTACATAAGGTCTGCCTACAATCTCTGGCTTTCCAGAGAAAAGAATCTGTGCAACCTCTCCCTGTAGTCAATACCCCCTAATCCAGGCATCATTCTGGTAAACAGCTACATGACATTAGAGCATTAGTATTTTTAATTATTAACTTAGTGGCATTCTGTCTCTTTCAATCGATTACTGTTTCCACCTATCACCTACCAGATTCTGCCACAACATGTCGCCTAGCCATGTTTTCCAGAGAAGCTGCCTGACTCACGGAGTTAATTCGGCACTTTGTCCTTTTGTGTTTTTTGTAAACCAGCGTCTGCAGTTCATTGGGTCTGTTTGTTTAATGGGCGGTTGTTAGATGTCATGAGAACAGTTGTATATAGGTTGTCTGGTATTGATGCGTGGCATCTTGTGGAAGGAAACTGATCTGACGAGGAGGACTCATCCTCCATGTCCATGTGGGTATATTGGAGGCTGTGGAATAGGCTAGAGAAGTTAGTCTTTCGGGTTTGGCGGGGGCCAATGTTGTGGATCAATATTTCTAATGTGCTTCTTAGCACCATATTATATGAATAATTGCCCTGTGGCTATTCTGCATGGATAGGCATGCCTGAATTAGTATGAAGTGCTGTCAAAATTTCTCTCTCTTTACCGCACCCTCCCACTCCTCCATGTCACCCATTATATGAGCACCTGCATATATAGTTCATAATTTTAAAATGATCTTTGTCACACCATGAGTTCTGTTTTGCACTTCAACAAATGAGTTCACAGCTCATGGGATCGCATGTTGATGCAGTGGTAGAGTTGCTGCCTTACAGCGCCAGAGACCCGGGTTCGATTCTGACGACGGGTGCTGTCCGTACGGAGTTTGTACGTTCTCCCTGTGACCTACCTGGGTTTTCTCTGGGTGCTCCGGTTTCCTCCCATACTCCAAGGACGTACATGTTTGTAGGTTAATTGGCTTTGGTAAAAAAGTGATAAATTGTCCCTAATGTGCAGGATAGTGTTAATGTACAGGGATTGCGAGGACCCGGTGGGCCGAAGGTCCTGTTTCCGCGCTGTATCTAAAAAAACCATTAAAAAAAAAACTCCAGTTCGCATCACGTGAAAACCTATTGAAGTAAATTTGTTGACTCTTATTGTCCTGGAATCATTAGAATCCATTCTCAATAGATTGCTCTTCAAAATGGTGGCAGCAAGATTCTGTTTACTGTTTCTCATAGAACAATCTTTTTCAATATTTAACAACTTTTAGGTCTATAGTATTTAATCCACTTTCACGTGTGAAATAAGTTGATTGGTAGAAGGACATAAAATGTTACACTTACAGTATAATGCAAGTAGCACTCCATCCAATACACAAAGACATTATTGCTGCTTATTTCAAATTACAGTTTTGAGACGAACGAAAAATGAATGGACATCTTTCAAGCTACCATCAAGAAGGATTTGGATCCAGCTCTTTTCCAATGAAGTATGTTTGGCATGTTTTCAAGTTTGAATTTTGTTAAAGCTTAGAAGATGATGATTCTAATAACCTAATTATACTAAAATAGCAGTGTATGTGCACTAACACTTTAGTTTTCATTACGTTCCATCAAAAATAATTCACTGCACCTGCAGCTTATATGGCTTTATTGCTCTACCTTCTATTTTTTATGGTCATAACCTTTCTACTGTTGAGTTCAATATATTTACGTAGTTACTTTGAATTTACGCTATATCATTCCCTTACACCATTACAGATATGGAATTGGGTTGTTTTCTCTTGCCTTTTTACTTGCGTCTGCAGACCTATCTACCCATCAGAGAGTGGTGAATCTCTGGAACTCTCTGCCACAGAGGGTAGTTGAGGCCAGTTCATTGGCTATATTTAAGAGGGAGTTAGATGTGGCCCTTGGGCTAAGGGGATCAGGGGGTATGGAGAAAAGGCAGGTACGGGACACTGAGTTAGATGATCAGCCATGATCATATTGAATGGCGGTGCAGGCTCGAAGGGCCGAATGGCTTACTCCTGCACCTAATTTCTATGTTTCTATGTTTCTACCCACCTGAAGTATTTGTTAACTTATTTCTCCACACCACCATTCTTACTTTCTTCTCCTCAGTTATCAGACTTCCGAACTGTCCTTCCATAAGCTTGGGTACAGTCGGAGTGGCGGCGCGGCTCTGGCTGCAGCGGCTTACCGGCGGTCTCGTTGTTTTGTGTTTTTTATGTTGTTTATTTTGTTTGGTTAGTCTAGTTTTTTGGTTTTAGCTTGTGTTTTGGGGGGGGGGGGGGTTGAACGGGGTTTGCGGTCTCTCCCTGCGGGGGAATACGACCTTTTTGTCGTATTCCCCTTCTCTGCCTCCGTCTGTGCTGAGGCCTAATGGAGCTGACGACCTCGAGGCTCCGGAGGCAGAGCACCGTCAGGACTCGTCCTGAGCTCGCTCCCGTGAGGGTGGTCCGGCTCAGGGCTGGAAGAGGTTGGGACGCTCCCGTGAGGACGGCCAGCCCGAGGGTGGAACGAGGCTCCCGTCGGAGCGGCCGAGCTCGGGAAGGTGCGGCGCTGGCAGCCCGAGGGAGGTTTGGCGCCCAAGTCGGGGCAGCCCAGCCCGGGGAGGAAGCGACGCCCAAGTCGGGGCGGCCCGGCCCGGGGGAGAAGTGACGCCCAAGTCGGGGCGGCCCGGTCCGGGGGGAGAAGCGACGTCCAAGTCGGGGGGGCCCGGTCCGGGGGGGAAGCGACGCCCAAGTCGGGGCGGCCCGGTCCAGGGGAGGTTCGGCGCCCAAGTCGGGGCGGCCCAGCCCGAGGCTGAAGACGGCTCAGTACTCACGTGAGGGTGGCTGGGACGGTATTCTGGCGGTGGTGGCTTGAGTCCGGGGTTCGGCCGCGGGCCAGCGGCTGCGTCTACAGGACTGCTGGGCGGCAGCTTCAACCACCCCGGGCCGCGGTGTTTGAGCCGTGGGACTGTTCTTAACTTTGCCCGGAGAGGGGGGGGGGGTCGCCCCAGCGCAGAGGGAGACGAGGAGGGAAGAGACTGCAGACCAAAGACTTTTGCCTCCATCACAGTGAGGAGATGCTGGGTGGACTCACTGTGGTGGATGTTAATATGTGTTTATTGTTGTGTTGTTTTATTGTATGGTATTATATGTATGACTGCTGCAATTTTGTTCAGACTTCGGTCTGAATGACAATAAAAGGCTATCTATCTATCTATCTATCAGTCCGATGCTCCTCTACCTTACTAGGGACATTGAACTATTTCTCTGGAACCTTGAGAACTGTTACACATCAATGCTAGGCACTTTTCTGCACTCCGTATCTTTGCCTTCACTCTACCTATTGTACTTGAGAATTGGCCTGGTTGTATTCATTGTTTTATCAGACTTGACTGGGTAGCATACAAATCAAAGCTTTTCACTGTACCTTGGTATACCTGCCAAAAATAAACCTAAACCTAAATCCACCTCTTTATACCTCTCCTCTTTCCCAAATAGAGTAAATAGTGTTTATACCTTGGAAAATAACATCAGTACATTGCTAACAATTTTAGACTGTTTTGTTAAATGATTTTTTAAAGCACAGTTGTTTGTTGATTCAATTTGGTACAAGAATGTTTGGGTAAGTGATCACCAAGGCGAAATGTCCAAATTATAGTTAGAGCTTGGATGTTTTCCAAAAGCAATAGTGATGACCAAGCTCTATGTATAATTTGGCACGACAATACTTTGAATTTGTTTATTGTCCACAATGGTGTGGTGTGGTGGGAGAGAACTACTTATTCCGTTGCCACTGCAGTGTGTGTCAGTTGTTTACTCAACCTGAGGAATGAGAATTTGTTTGATAAATATATGAAATTATTTATAGGGTCCTACAGCGCGGAAACAGGCCACTTAGCCCAACTCGTCCATGCCAACCACGATGTTCCATCAAACCTAATATATACAAATATTTTCTCAAGGAAACATTTAAAATGAAGTAAAGAAATGAATCATAAACACAAAGAAACCGAGGATGCTGGTTTACAACTAAAAGACACAAACTCAGTGGGACAGGCAGTATCTTAGGAGAATATGGATAGGCGACATTTAGTTTAGTTTTTTATTTTAGAGATACAGCGCGGAACGGGCACTTCGGCCCACCGAGTCTGCACCGACCAGTGATACCCGCACACTAACACAATCCTACACACACGAGGGCCAATTTACATTTATACCAAGCCAATTAGCCTACAAACCTGTATGTCTTTGGAGTGTGGGAGGAAACCGGAGCACCTGGAGAAAACCCATTCAGGCCATGGGGAGAACGTACAAACTCCATACATACATACATACAAGCACCCATAGCCAGGATCGACCCCGGGTCTCTGGCGCTGTAAGGCAGCAACTCTATCGCTGCGCAACCTATCCAGGTTCCCCAGAGATGCTGTCTAGTTTATTTATTTAAAATAAATGAATCCATCTTTACCTGTGCAGACCAACTGGCTGGAGTTTTTGCGGACGTTTTCAACCTCTCACTTCTGACACAAGACATGCCTCAATGACTATCGACCAATGGCACTAACGTCTGTGGTGATGAAGTGCTTTGAGAGGTTGGTTATGGTGCATATCAACTACTACCTCGACCCTCGACCCACTACAGTTCGCCTACCGCCACAACAGGTCAACGGATGATGCAATCTCACTGGCTCTCCACTCTGCATTGGACCACTTGGACAATAAAAACATTTACGTCAGGCTGTTGTTTATAGACTACAGCTCGGCGTTCAATACCATCTCTGCACATCCCTCTGCAATTGGATCTTCGACTTCCTCATCCACAGACCACAGTCTGTTCGAATTGGCAGAAATACTTCATCCTCAGTAACAATCAACACGGGAGCACCTCAAGGCTGTGTGCTCAGCCCCCTGCTTTACTCATTCTATACCTATGACTGTGTAGCCGGACATAGTGTGAACTCCATCATCGTTCGATGACGACACCACTGTTGTTGGACGAATTACAGATGGTGATGAGTCAGAGTATAGAAGTGAGATCGACCGATTGACCAAATGGTGCCAGCGCAACAACCTGGCTCACAACAGTAAAACCAAGAAACTGATTGTGGACTTTAGACGGGGAAGGATGAGGACCCACAATCCTGTTTATATCAATGGGTCGATGGTGGAGAGGGTCAAATTCCTGGTGCAATTGTGGTGCAACTGATGCAATTATGAAGAAGGCACATCTGCGCTTTCTTTATAATTTGAGATTCGGTATGTCAAAGAGGATTCTCTTGAACTTCTACAGGTGCACAGTAGAGAGCATACTGACTGGTTGCGTCGTGGCCTGGTTCGGCAACTTGAACGTCCAGGAGCGGACCATTGGCATTGGTAAGAAGGTACAGGAGCCTGAAAACTGTAACGTCCAGGTTCAGGAACAGCTTCATCCCTACAGCCATCAGGCTATTAAACACGACAGCCAGTGAGCTCTGAACTACAACAGATAATTATTATTGCACGATATCTGTTTATTTATTGAGTATGTGTGCATGTGTTTATATACACACTGAACTTTATTTCTCCCATTATGTATTATGTTTACATATTCTGTTGTGCTGCAGTAAGCAAGAATTTCATTGTCCTAACTGGGACATATGACAATAAAACACTCTTGACTCTTGTTGTAGCATTGTATTTGGGGACCTGATTGTCGTGTGTTTGATAACATTTGTCTGCTTTCAACAGGGAGCACAGATACTGTTTGAATGCATGATTGTTTTGCTGAGGAATGTTCTTCCATAACACACCACTTAGAATGGATTATCTGATTGTCATCTCGTTGCCTTTGAGGAGACCTTACCAAGTGCAAATTGACTGTTGTGATTCCTGCATTATTGGCAATGTCAACACTTAAAAGCATCTAATTAGGGAAATTTGGGCTGACATGATTTTGGCAAAGTTGTAACCAATACAAGAGACTTTTCAATTCTTAATCGCAAGTGCCTTGCACATATCTCAAGGTCAAACTATCAATCATGTCCAGTTTGGGCATCAAAGTTGCACGGCTGCAAGAGTTGCTGCCCCACAGCTCTAGTGAACTAGGTTCAATCTCGACCTCGGCTGTTGCCTGTGTGAAGTTTGCACGTTCTCCCTGTGCCTCCTCTAGTTATCTCCCACAAAACGTAATGTTCGGCAGATAAATTGATCACCTGTAAATTGCTCCCATTGACTAAGTGAGTGGAATAATCTGCGGGTGTTGATAGGAATGTGAGAAGGATAAAATGCGTTGAATGTAGGATTGGTTTCTGTGGATGCTTTCTGGACAATGTGAGTCAAATAGCTTTTTCCATGCAGGATGTCTCTGACAATCTATTTTCTGGACTTGAAGCCAACCTATGCAGTAGGTATGCAGTCACTGAAGGTCAAAACCTCCTTTAACTTTGTGTTGCTCGATACTCTCGCTTCTTTGTCCCCTCCCACATTTTTATTTTGAGGAGTCAACTCTTAGCTTTGCTTTGGGATGGGTTGAAGGGAAACTCATCCCTTCTATTGGTAATTCTGTTGATATCACTTTGTTGTCCAAAACTTATTTTCATTTTCTCTTTGTTGGAATGAACAGAAACTATTCTGTTTTGGAAAAGACTGTAGGTATAATGCAAATAAATGTGTAATATGGGCAGATTTTTGTTTGTATTTTAAATTGCAGTCAGAGTTGGTCCAAAAATGTCCTCGTTATTACACATGGGGGAAATGTTCCATGGTAAGAAAGTCAACTCTGCATTGTTTAGCTCTAAATTATCTTAAACCTGCACAGCAGTTTCTAGCTCTTAAAATGTTGTGGCTTTAATAAATGTAACACATGGATTTTAAGTTTCCTAATAGTTTAACTTGGCATTATGTTCAGCACAGACATGGTGTGCTGGAGGGCCTGCACCAGTGCTGCACTGTTCTATTTCGGCATTTTGTAACTGGACTAAAGATTCGGATCAATTTAGGTATCTTGCATGGCAATAAAAAAATAATCTATGCAGAGTTAACCTTTGGTGCAACATTATTTGTTCAGTGTCAATTAAAATGTTGGCGCATTGTTCTTGAACTGTAATTCTAGGACTCAGCTGTTTCTGGGCTAGATTATGCATTTTTTTGTATCTGCCGGTAATTGTCCATTGTTCAAACATGTCCCTTTTTGCAGGAGGATTAATATTGACATTGTTAACTCCAATTTATGTTCTTAGTTTAGTCCACAGATTATGAGGGGAGCACAATCCAATTAGGTTCCTTGTTTACATGTGCACTTCCACTTTTTCAATTAGATTATTATGTTTAAATTGGTTGAGAGATCTTGTATGGAAACGAGCCTTTCAGGCAAATGCGTTCACTCCCACCATCGATTACTCGTTCACACTAGTTCTATGTTATCCCACTTCTTCATTCACTCCTTACACACCAGGGGCAATTTACAGTGGGCCAATTAACCTACAAACCCGTACGTCTTTGGGGATGTGGGAGGAGACTGGAGCACCCGGAGGAAACCCACGCGATATCAGGGAGAATATGCAAACTCCACACAGACAGCACCCATGATCAGGATCAAACCCAAGTCTCTGGCGCTGTGAGGCAGCGGCTCCACCAGCTGCGCTACTGTGCCGCCTTTTCCTTCCCACACAAGTGGTCTATTATTCTTCAAAATATTTGTACGTCACTTTATCAGGTTCTTCTGACCATGAACTTTTTAAAATTTAATGATGACAAGACAGAGGTAATGATCTTTGGTGGCACCTCTGGGGCCCCCCCTGTTGATCTAGGCTCTTTGTCTGCATATCTCAAACCTAACATCACGAACCTGGGGATTAAAGTGGACCCTGAGCTTAGATTTGACTGTCAGGTAAGGGCTGTTGTTAAATCTGGTTTTTTCCATCTGAGGCAGCTGGCAAAAATAAAGCCGATTTTGTCAAGGAAGCACTTTGAGACGGTAATCCATGCCTTTGTTACCACCCGGCTGGATTACTGCAATGCACTGTATCTGGGGGTTAGTCGGTCCTCCATCGCCCGTCTCCAGATGGTACAGAATGCAGCTGTTCGTCTCTTGACAGGCACACGAAAGCATGATCATGTTTCTCACCTTTTGGCCTCTCTCCACTGGCTGCCTATTCAGTATAGGATTCGTTTTAAAATTATTTTATTTACTTTTAAATCCCTAAGTGGTCTTGCCCCGTCCTACCTATCTGAGCTTCTTCACCCTTATTCGCCCTCCCGCTCTCTCAGGTCAGATGATCAGCTGCTCCTGATTGAGCCAAAGACTAAGCGGAAGCTCAGAGGGGACCGTGCCTTTGCTGTGTCGGCTCCGAGATTGTGGAATTAATTGCCTCTGCACGTTAAACAGGCCCCTTCTCTAGCTGTTTTTAAATCACTCCTGAAGACATATCTATTCTCCATGGCCTTTGTAGACCAGTGAGGTGTCGAATTGTTTATTAACTTTATTTGCTTGGTTTTGCTGCGTTGTTTGTACTTGTGTTTTATGTTTTTTAATTTATTGTTTGGATTTTTGTATGTAATTTATGCGCCTCGTGTTAGTTGTATGTTCTGTTGTTCTGCCTGTTTTATGATGTCTTGCTTGTTTTCTTTTTTCTGTACAGCACTTTGGTCAGCTTTGGTTGTTTTTAAGGTGCTTAACAAATAAAGTTATTATTATTATTATTATGGCTCACATTGCAGCCTATTTGCAAAACTAAGTTGATCTTGTGTAAGATTGGGCAACTAGTTATGATTCTAGTAACCAAGGTTTTAGAATTCTCTCCAATTTCCCCCAAGCATGCTCATGTATGAGGAATATATGTTATAGATTAACCATTACCAAATAATGAGACCAACTATGTTAATAATAATTAGTCATTTAATTTATCCACTAACTTCAAATTGGGTGTTAGGTGTGGTGATGGAACTTGCCCACTGGTTTTATGCTAAATTTATAAGACAATGATCAGATATTGGCTCCTCTCCCTGTTATTATGTTTTTGACTTTTAAGATTGAATTCTATTATAAGAATGCAGCACAGTGACACAGCTGGTGGAGCTGCTGCCTCACAGCGGCAGAGACTGGGGTTTGATTCTGACCTCGGGTGCTGTCTATGTGGGTGTTGCACGTTATCCCTGAGACAGGGTGGATTTCCCCCGGGTTGCCACGGTTTCCCCCCACATCCCAAAGACGGGCAGGTTTGCAGGTTAATTAGCCTCTGTAAGTTGCCCCCAGTGTGTCAGGAGTGATTGCGAAAGTGGGATATTATAGAACTAGTGTGAATGGGTGATCGATGCTTGGCGTGGACTGGGTGGGCTGAAGGGCCTATTTCGTGTTGTATCTCTTAAAAGAATACAGCAAAAGTATGTTTGATATAAATTTTAAGTTTATTCTTTGAATTTTTTTAACTTTTGTGGAAAGTAGAAAATAATATAATCTCAGTTTGAATATTCTGATTCTTTTTATAGTGGTTATGGTTCTCAAGCACTGACCCAACCAGCGATGGACAACACTACAACAAAGACAAGTGGAAAAGCTTTATATGGTGAGTTATGTATGACATCTTTTGCTAATGTTGCTTTGTACATTGAAGATAGATACAAGATGCTGGAGTAACTCAGCGGGACAGGCAGCATCTCTGGAGAGAAGGAATGGGTGACGTTTCGGGTCAAGACCCTTCTTCAGACTGAGAGGCAGGGGAGAGAGTAACTTGAGATCTGGAAGGATGCAAATAACATATAAGGCGTGAAAAGAACAGATCAAAGCAGATTAAGGAAATGTACAATGGTCCATTGTTGAATGAAGGGAAAGTGACAACAAGGCATATAAATAGTAAAGTTATTCAGGAGGACAGTCAACTAGGATGGGGGAGGGAAAGGGAGAGAGAGTGAAAGCAAGGGTTACTTGGAAGTTAGTGAAATCAAGAGTCATACCGCTGGGATGTAAGCTGCCCAAGCGAAATATGAGGTGCTGTTCCATCCATTATTGTTGTGCAAGTATATTTTTATTTTTGGAATTTTATTTTCTCCATAGTCACCGCCATGCTCATTTCCATTTGCAGTTGATTTGAATAATAGAGTGCCAGGGTATTTTTGGATTTGTGTTTTGTAATTTGATAGAGCAGCAGACGAACGTCGGTGAGGCTACAGAAAGCAATTGGCTTGAGATATTTAACATTCAATATTTTTGACCAAGTTGAAATGTTTAACTGACAATGGCTGACAGAGGAATGTAGGTGCCTGGAACCAGGGGGAGTAGGTAAGGTGTTCAAGAAGGAACTGCAGATGCTGGAAGATCGAAGGTACACAAAATTGCTGGAGAAACTCAGCGGGTGCAGCAGCATCTATGGAGTGAAGGAAATAGGCGACGTTTCGGGCCGAAACCCTTCTTCAGACTGATGGGGGGTGGGGGGGGAGAAGGAAGGAAAAAGCGAGCAGGTAAGGTTCCTGCGTATTACCACAACCCAACAGACTGTGGGCGGTAGAATTAACAGCATGGAATTCACTAAATAGGGTGACGCTTGTGAAATCAGATACATAGAGAGAAAGAAACATTATTGGATGGGGAGAGGAAAGTGAGAAAACAATTTTACAAGAAATTCAATACAAAATGTTGTGAGATTTGAGACTTGCTATTGTTAATTTTCAGTGCCAGCAAAGTAGATTGCAGTAATTAACCATTACTTGTTATGAATCTGAGGTTAGTTTGTATGGATTGGGTAAATATAGTAATTTGGTACCGTTCAGTATATATCTGCTATATAGTAGATAGTGTAGGAAGGAACTGCAGATGCTAGTTTAAACCGAAGATAGACACAAAATGCTGGTATAACTCAGCGGAACAGACAGCATCCCTGGATAGAAGTAATGGGTGACATTTCGGGTCTGAAGAAGGGTCTTGACCAGAAAAGTTACCCATTCCTTCTATCATGAATTACTCCAGCTTTTTGTGTCTATCTTCCATAGAGTAGATAGTGTTGCCATTCCACTAGTGGAGTGGAACAAATTGGGCATTTTGTTCTGCATTTGACTGTACATGCGACTCATCTGAAGCTGAAGTAGAAATTCAACATTGAGTGATATAAATACTTTTATCTGACAATACGATCTGGATGTTTGTTACTCATTCCGGCTTATTTGCCTGTCCTCCATTTCCTTTCTATCCCCCTCTCACTCTCCCCATCCCCGTCTATTTTCACTCATATCGCTCCTTCTGGCGTTACATTTTACTTCTCTCCTTATCTAACACCGTTTTGTCTCCTTTTCACCTCCAGCCTTTGTCACTTACTTCACCCATCTGGTAATCAAATCCCCTTACACCTATATCCAGGTTTTGTCCCGCTCCCACCTCCTATTTCCAGTTCTCCCCCCCCCCACTCCATCAATCTGAAGGTCTTGACCCGAATTGTTGTCTGTCCATTCCCTCCGCAGATGCTACCTGACCTGCTGAGTTCCTGCAGCACTTTGTATTTTGCTCCAGATCTGATTCCAGCATCTGCAGTCTCTTATGCTTCAGTCTTTAATTTGGCACCAATCTCCGCTTACTCATGTTATGCTCTTAAATTACTTTTTTATAAATTCCCTGAAGTCAATTATTCTTTATAATCAAGTTTGAAAATATAGTATATAGAATCACACATTGCTTGCAAGTCACATTACTTAAATTACATATGTAGTATTTGTTACATGAAAACAGAAAAATATCCACTTCTATCCTGGCAGTTGAGCAACACAAAATTAATTGAATTCTTGTGTTTCTATATTTAGCCTTTATAAATTACATTATCATAAACCGAGACGGGACTGGAGATCAATTCTGTGGAAAGTTTTGGGAATCATAGTTGCAAACTCACTCGCTCCTCAACTGGAAACTGCCCCACCATAAATTATTCTTATCCTGTCGTTTGAGAGTTAGGTTGAGTCTTACAGATAACTTTTCGAAATCCAAACAAAATGTTATAAAACCAATTTATTATTTGAACCATAGTTTTTGTGATCTAAGAGAATTATCCTATAAATTCGAAATCCTGCAAAATAAAAATTAAAACCACCATCTCAGCAAGCTCACAACCATTAATATTTTTGAAGTCATGGAGCTATACAGCATGGAAGCAGGCCCTTTGGCCTATCTTGTCCACGACGATCAAATTTGTATTCTGCGCATCCCATTTTGCCCATCTCCATTTTAAACCTTTCCAATCCAAATGTCTTTTGAAAGTCACATAATTCATAGCCTAATTGATATGATAGCCATAATTATTTTTATTTCTTTACAAATTCAGGAATGCCTTTTTGGGATGGTATGAATTTTAAAAATATTATCGTAGTTTCAATATCTGGGATTTCCACATCCAAAAATGATTGAGACAAAGCATAAAGTAGTGAAGTAACTCAATGGGACCAGCAGCATCTCTGAAAGACATGGATAGGTGGTGATTCAGGCTGGGAGTCTTCTTCAGAGTGAACCTCCAGAGATGCTGCCTGACCCACTGAGATTCTCCAGTATATTGTGTTTTGCCCAGGATTTTGGCATCTGCAGTTCCAATTACTGAGACAAGTCAGGTTATGGAGGTTACTGATCACTAGCTCATTTCACATCAAAGCAACTAATTTTATTGTCAAAGACGTTTGTTCATACGGTGGGTGGAGAGTTCTGTGGTATTAGCAGTCATAGAGATATTGCAAAGTAGCTTTCACAGTGTAAAATTCTTGTTGCGTTAAGCCCTCACCATTTACATAATCTTTATCCTAAATAATTAGTAGTAAGATTACTACTTTTAGCTGCAGGTATTAATTATAAAGGTGTCACATAAATCATTACAGGTGAATTAATTATTTTGGGAAGCTTAGGTAGCTGTTTGAAGCTTTCTCTTCCCTTCTTCCACACACAATCCCTCACCAAATGATCTCTTGAACGCCCACTGCTGATGCAAGTCAATTTAATATCTTACAGTGCCCTCCATAATGTTTGGGACAAAGACCCATCTTATTTATTTGCCTCTGTACCCAACAATTTGAGATTTGTAATAGAAAAAATCACATGTGGTTAAAGTGCTCACTGTCAGATTTTAATAAAGGGTATTTTTATACATTTTTGGTTTCACCATGTAAAAATTACAGCAGTGTTTATACTTAGTCCTCCCATTTCAGTGCACCATAATGTTTAGGACACAGCAATTTCATGTAAATGAAAGCAGTTATGTTTCGTATTTTGTTGTATATCTTTTGCATGCAATGACTGCTTGAAGTCTGCGATTCATGGACATCAGCAGTTGCTGGGTGTCTTCTCTGGTGATGCTCTGCCAGGCCTGTATTGCAGCCATCTTTAGCTGATGCTTGTTTTGGGGACTAGTCCTCATCAGTTTTCTCTTCAGCATATACAAGGCACGCTCAGTTGGGTTCAAATCGGGTATTTGACTTGGCCGCTCAAGAATTGATAATTTTTTAGCTCTGAAAAACTCATTTGATGCTTTAGCAGTATATTTGGAATATTGTTTTGCATAATGAACCGCCTGCCAATGAGTTTTGAGGATACAGTTAAGTCAGTCTGAAGAAGGGTTTCGGCCCGAAACGTCACCTATTTCCTTCGCTCCATAGATACTGCTGCACCTGCTGAGTTTCTCCAGCATTTCTGTGTACCTTCGATTTTCCAGCATCTGCAGTTCCTTCTTGAAAACAATGAGTTTTGAGGCATTTGTTTGAATTTGAGCAGATAGGATGTGTCAAAACACTTCAGAATTCATTATGCTACAGGTGCACAACCTTTTATCCGGTGTTCCAGAAACCGAAAAGCTCCGAAAACCGGCCATTTTTTCCAGATGTCGTCTGCGCACCAAAGCTCGCGTTTGGCGCCAAACCTGACGCAAAACGACCCACGGTCAACCCAGGTCTGTACTACTGTAGCGGCTGCCTCCTCCCTGGAGACCGGGAGACGCTTAAACATCTGTAAATCATTGCTTAAATGTTAGTCAGTTAGTTTGGAGGGCTTTTATGTGAAGGGGGGTGAAGGGGTAAACTTTAATTCTTAGTCCCCTACCTGGTCGGAGAGGCGGGGAGCGGTCAATGCCTTACCGGGTCGCTGTGCAGTAAGCTCTGCAGCGCTGTGGCCGGTGGGGCAGCGGGCGGCGCCGGTTGTAGCTCCGACCCCGGCAACTCTACCCCTGGCTGCGAGGCGCTCCAAATCCAGCGCGGCCCGCGGCCGGACGCCCCAGCTCCGCGAATGTCGGGAGTCGGCGACGTCGCAGCGCTGGGATACCAGCGGGGAGCGAGCAATGCCTTACCGGGTCGCCGTGCGGCAAGCTCCGGAGCGCTGTGGCCGCCGACACACAACATCGCGGGCCGCGCTGGATTTGGAGCCGCGCAGCCAGGGGTAGAGTTGCCGGGGTCGGAGCTCCAACCGGCGCCGCCCGCGGCCGGACGGAGCCCCCAGCTCCGCGGCTCCAAATCCAGCGACGCTCCGCGAATGTTGGAAGAAGGCGGCCACAGCGCTCCGGAGCTTGCCGCACGGCGACCCGGTAAGGCATTGCTCGCTCCCCGCTGGTATCCCAGCGCTGCGATGCCGCCGACTCCCGACATTCTCGGAGCTGGGACGTCCGGCCGCGGGCCGCGCTGGATTTGGAGCGCCTCGCAGCCAGGGGTAGAGTTGCCGGGGTCGGAGCTACAACCGGCGCCGCCCGCGGCCGGACGGAGCCCCCAGCTCCGCGAGGTTGGGAGTCGCCGACCAGGTAGGTAGGGGACTAAGAATTAAAGTTTCCCCCTTCACCCCTACACCACCACCACCACATAAAATCCCTCCAAACTAACTGACTAACATTTATGCAATGATTCTCCCGGTCTCCGGGGAGGAGGCAGCTGCTCCAGACTTTTCAAGCCGCCCGCGCTACCTACCTAATCTACGCTAAAAATCTTCCATTCTGAAATCCGAAAATGTCCGAAATCCGACAAGTGTCTGGTCCCAAGGCTTTCGGATAAAAGGTTGTGCACCTGTACTATCATCAGCAGTTGTATCATCAATGAAGATAAGTGAGCCGGTACCTTCAGCAGCCATACATGCCCAGGCCATAACACCTCCACCACCGTGTTTCACAGATGTGTTGGTATGCTTTGGATCTTGGGCAGTTCCTTCTCTCCTCCATACTTTGTTCTTGTCATCACTCTGATATAAGTTAATATTCGTCTCAACTGTCCACAAGACCTCTTTCCAGAACTGTGGTTGCTCTTTTAAGTACTTCTTGGCAAACTGTAACCTGGCCATCCTATTTTTGCAGCTAACCAGTGGTTTGCTTCTTGCAGTGTAGCCTCTGTACTTCTGGTCACGAAGTCTTCTGCGGACAGTGGTCATTGATAAATCCACATCTGACTCCTGAAGAGTGTTTCTGATCTTGGGGATTTTTCTTTATTATAGAGAGAATTCTTCTGACAGCAGCTGTGGAGGCCTTCCTTGGCCTGCCAGTCACTTTGCGATTAGTAAGCTCACCAGTGCTCTCTTTCTTCTTAATGATATTCCAAACAGTTGATTTTGGTAAGACTAAGGTTTGGCTGAAGTCTCTAATAGCTTTATTCTTGTTTTTCAGTCTTATAATGGCTTATTTGACTTCCGTTGGCACTACTTTGGCCCTCATGTTGATAAATAGCAATAAAAGTTCTCAAAGGTGATGGAAAGACTGGAGGAAAGACTAGGTGCTGAGAGCTCTCTTATACCCGCATTAAGGAGGCATTTAAACACACCTGGAGCAATTACAAACGCCTGTGAAGCCATGTGTCCCAAACATTATGTGCCTTGAAATGGGAGGACTATGTATAAACACAGCTGTGATTTCTACATGGTGAAACCAAAATGTATAAAAATGGTCTTTAATAAAATCTGACTGTGCACTTTAACCACATGTGATTTTTTCTATTACAAATCTCAAATTGTGGAGTACAGAGGCAAATAAATAAATGATGGGTTTTTGTCCCAAACATCATGGAGGGCACTGTGCATGCTGGATATGTACAGATCCTGTTGCAAACTTTTGAATAAAGCTTTTTTTCTCATTAGTCCTAAAAATGAAGAACTGAGCATGTATATTCCTGATCAGTTTTAACATGGGACTCTGCATTCAGGGTATTTGATTTCATATAGTCATTCCTCCAGGACTCTGTGTTCTGCAGTAGGGACAACTTACCATGGGCAATCAACATACCGACTAGCACACCTTTGGGATTTGGGAAGAAACTGGAGTCCCAAAGAAAAAAAACAGTGACAGGGACAACGTGTAAACTCCACAAAAATAGCGCCTGAGGTTGGGGTCAAACCCTGCTTTCTGGCACTGAGGCAGAATCTCTGCCAGCTGCAGCACTGTGCTATTATGACAAGATTGTCCTGGCCTCTATCTTTCACAACTAGAAGTATTCTGTAAAGGTTCATGTGATTAATGGGCAATAACATTTGGAAATGCTTGGCACCAGATAATTAGCTTCTTTTAGCTATGTGGAGCAGAGCCCATGAAAGCAGTGTAAAAATGGAAACACATCCATCAATTAAAATGCAAAACATTGTCATGTTTCTAGGAGAGCTGATAGAGCTGCTGCCTCAGTGCCAGTCCCAGGTTCGATCCCGACCTCTGTGCTGTCTGTGTGGAGTTTACATATTATTCCTGGGACCACATAGGTTACCTCCGTGTGCATCGGTTTTGTCCCATATTCCAAAAACGTGTAGGTTTGTGGGTTAGTTGCCCCCTAGTGTGATGAGAGTGGGTGCGTAAGTGGGATAACATAGAACTAATATGAATGGTCGACGTGGACTCGGTGGGCTGAGGACCCGTTATCATTTTGTAACTTCAATCAACTCTTCAGTGCAAAATAGCCAACAAAATAACAATATGTAGTGAGGTAAATTTTCTCTCCTATATTTTGTGATAAAGGGAAATGTTTCCAAGAATATTTATCTAATTTACTTGAAAGACAGGTAAACAAAATAAGTCAAAATGTGACTGGGAACTTGAATGGCTGGGAAAGGATTTAGCGAGCAAATTAACCTGTTTAGACAAGGATAAATTCAGTTGGTTTGTGTACATATTTGGTAAAGCTTTTACTTGCATGTTTTCATGAGTTGCTGCAAGGTTCCATTAATGGTATTCATAACGAGATCCATATTTCCCTTCCTTTGTATTTTGTAGTCTTGTGCTGCTGTATTGTGCCAAATCTTTCTAGACCACTTAGAGATAGACAGGACTGGGATATTGATGCAGCCAAGACATGTAATTATATGTCTAATATATTTCCTGTGGCTTTCATCACTGAGTCAGAGGGATATTCTGTTCCCTTAGACCATGCAATGTTGAGTAGTGAGCTTGATTTATAACTTTGGATAATTAATTTTTTGTTCTGCTGGAATTAATGTTCTGCTGGAATTTTTACTGGTGTTTTCAGAATTAAATTCTGCAATTTTTCCATTGAAGACCACAACTAGCTGGTGCTGGACACAAAACACTGCAGTAACTCAGTGAATCATGCAGCATGGTGGGCAAAAGTGCTGGAGAAACTCAGCGGGTGTAGCAACATCTATGGAGCGAAGGAAATAGGCAACGTTTCGGGCCAAAGCCCTTCTTCAGACTGATCTCTGGAGAAAAGGAATAGGTGACGTTTTGGGTCGAGACCCTTCCTTAGACCGAGAAAGGCTTTGTCATACCTCTCGTTTCCCTCCCCCTCCCCCTGCCTCTGTCTGAGGAAGGGCCTTGACCCGAAATGTCATCTATTCCTTGTCTCCAGAGATGCTGTCTGACCCGCTGAGTTACTCTAGCATCTTGTGTCTATCTTCGGTGCATCTGCAGTTCTATCCTACTCAACTTGCTGGTGCTGATTATTTTATGGAATTTCTGCTTGTGGCTCACTGTGATTAAATAGGGAGTATTGCAAAGGTTGCAATGAGGTTAGGTCGTTGGTTAATTGTGAATAGTGTGGGTTCTGGCAGTGCGGTGAGGTGAACTGGCTGTGGTGGCTGGGAGAGGGACTTGTATTAGCAGATATAACTCGATATGTGACCCCTTCTGGGCCTTCAGTCAGGATCATGCGATGGCTACAATAATGGCTGAAACAGTTCTCATCTGCTGTCAGTTAAAAGAAGTCTGTAATCTTTTATTAATTTGAACGCGGCACAATGCCGCAGTTGGTAGTGCTGCTACCTCACGGCACCAGAGACCCAGGTTCGATCCTGACCTAGGGTGCTTGCTGTGTGAAGTTTGCAGGTTCTCCCTGTGACAACATGTGTTTGCTCTGGGTGCTCTGATCGCCTCCCACATCCCAAAGACATGCGAGTTAATTGACCTCTCTAAAATTGCCCCTAGTGTGTAGGGAATGGATGAAGAAGTGGGCTAATGTAGAACTGGTGTGAATGGGTGATCGATGGTCAGGATGAACTCGGTGGGCTGAAGGACCCTTTTGCCATGCTGTTTCTTTAAACTAAACTAAACTTTGTGAAAGCATGCTGTACAATAATGAGAGCTGACTTTTTAACTATAAATTTCAAATCCATACTTTTCCATAATAAAATGCAATAGTTGTCTTTGCTCCATGTAATCTTGAGATCATTGTAGAACATTTAAATGCTCTTTACTATGGCAAAGTTATAAAAAGATTCGTAAACCATTCCATTAAAATCCTGGTTATTTCAAAGAATGGCCGTTTTAGGCAAGAATAATCATTTCATTGTTTTTGGAATTTTATGCTCTTGTTTTCAGGAAAATTATATTGTTCCAGGAATGAACCAATTCAATTATTGTTTATTAGTCTAGATAACATCTGACATGCTTGCTAAATGTAGGCATTGGCTGTATTGACAATGTGTTTATATGAAAAGCATGTGTTATGACCCTCAGTATACAAATTGAATGTATAAGTTAGCTGGTCATCATTCAAAGCTGTTTTAGCAATCGTTTATGTTATGGGTAAAATTCAATTGCACATTACATCTAATTAATGTAATTATGAGAAATTGATCAAACTTTTACACGCATGTCTTCTGGCTTGTGACAAGTACATTCATTACTAATGCTTTTTTCATGAAAATGGCATGAACAGTCAACTTCAACTACATTCCATCTTAAATAATCTTAGGAAGATAATATTCTAACGAGATTCAGACATGCAATTTTCTTGTAAAGATGCCAGGTATTCTCAAGCAGTGCATCATGCAATGGATATGAGCGGGCAGTCGTGAATAGTATCTGACTGCCATAAACAGCCTGTTTGCTGCAATATTTTTATGGTTTCTCTTGAATATTATGGTAAATAAAATTGTTGCCATAAAACTGAAAAGCTCATCACTATGGCACAAGGTGGTCTAAAGTTGAATTTTTTTTTTCATATTTAGGATGGGGGGGGGATTTTAAAACGGATATTATCATTTGGTCTGAGACAAAGTCGATACATATTGCCACAAAAATAACTCCAGTTTTCATATTAAGTGTCCTTTTAGTGTTAAGTGTTCTTTAGATTGAATGGGTAAAGATAGTGCTAGTTATGATCCCATTCAATATGTTTTATAAAATATATGTTGAAAAATAATAATTATTTGATTTAGTTTTTAATTTCCTCTTTAGCATCTGTCTGTTTTCATCGGCATTATTTTGAAATATTGCTATCGTTAATTTAATCGTAGTTTTCTGTGAGTTCAGTATTTTGCTTCCTTTATTTGTTTTAGGAGCTGATGGACTGTACTTCTTACATTCTTCAAAACATAAAAAGAAAGGTAGAACCAAACCCTGGTTGGTTTGTCTTGTGTGACTTTATTTATACTACTTTATGCAAAAACCAAAAATATTCAGTTATTTTAAGATGAATTTACAATGTGAAAGTATCACGTTACAGTATGCTTAACAGGCTTGTTCAATAACAAAATTAAAACAGAGGGATGATGTGGAAACAAGGAACTGCAGATGTTGGCTTACAAAAGAAGACACAGAGTGCTGGAGTAACTCAGAGTCAGGCAGCATCTCAGGAGAACATGAGCGGATGACGTTTCCGATCAGAACCCTCTTCTGACAAATTAAAATATAACTAATTTTCCATTAGAAGTCTGCAAATGTAATTACTTTAAAATTAGTTCCTTACCAGTGTAAGAGGGAATTAGCCTTTTTACCTGGCAAATTAACACAATCTTGGTAAATACACTGAACCCATCAGATTAAAAGCAGGTTCAATTATCTTTTTAGTTCTTCATTTCCTCTTAGTTTAGAAGTTAAATTGCTTTAATTGATGAAATGCTGCGTTTGTTCAGCGATTGCTGGTGTATTTACAATGCTGCCACTTTTGAAATGCATCTTGCTGGCTTTAAGGTTAGGAATTGTGGAAATCTATAACATGGACGAGAATAGAATTTGCGGAGATAATCAGACTGCGCCCTATTTTTCTGGATAACTAGCACTCTCCTCCATTCCCTCTCTATCAGATGGGATTCGAGAAAGAAATCCCTCTAGGATGTAGCAGTCAAAAAATAAACTATCTGGCAGGTTGCTGCAAATTGCTGAACATTTTCTCATGTTCCTAAAAATAGTTAGTTGCACAAGATTTCATGATTTTCATGCTTTGAAGGCAGCAGTGTTATTCCTAGTTGGCTTTATTGTGGAAGCATTCTGTATACCCTTATACGGTAAAAAAAAAACCCATGTATGTAAAGGACATGATATTTGGCAGCTTTAAATCTGGTGGGGCTTTTATTGCTCAGTTCACCCTTTTACTTGTGAAATATTAACTTTCATCTATTCGTAACAAATGAACATTTAATTTAATCCAAATAAATGAAAGAAATACACGTGTATATATATATATTACCTATTAAGTTATGCATTACTTTTGTACGTTTTCTGTGCCCAATGATGGACACAGTCTGGTTGTTGCTGAACCCAGACTATTTTTACCCCTAAAACAGACGCAAAAAGCATAACTCAGAGGGACAGGCAGCATCTCTGGAGAAAAGGAATAGGTGACGTTTGGGACATTTCGTTCCGAAGAATGTCATATATTCCTTTTCTCCAGAGATGCTGCATGACCCCCTGAGTTGCTCCAGTTTTTTGTGTCTGTCTTCGGTTTAACCAGCATCTGCAGTTCCCACAATGTTTTACCCCTTCTTGCCTGTTCTTAACCTTGCCTCCTTTCACCTCTCTTTTTAACCCTTCCAAACATCCACTAGAACTTTTCAACATTCCTTTATCATCCTACGCTATTCCTATTCTCCCAGGCTCTTATTCATTCCATAAAAAATGTCCCACTCTGCATGTCTTGGCAACCTCCAATAAGCCCACTGAGGCCCTTGTCACTGTTCCAGTGAGCAGCAATTCTATCTGCAATGCCTGACTGGCTGATGCTGTTCAATTGGCTTTTCATGGTGTTAATGGTTGGGCATCTGCCAAAGAATTTAGCACGACTTCTCATGTCCATATTGTCCTCCAGGAGGCCTGTTTACTTGTGTGCAAATTATTTGTTATCCATGAGTTTGCTGTCCATAAAAAAAATAAATGGTGGAAAACTCAGCAGAGTTTCTGTGGAGTTTCTGTGGAGAGAAATGAACGGACATCTTTTCGGGTTGGGACCCCTCTTCAGAATGAGGAAGGATCCGATCCTGACATGTTATCTATCCATTTCCCATCACGGAGGATACTGTTTTTTCCTTCAGTACTGTGTCCTTTTCAACATGAAGAGTGACGCCATCTTGTACTCAGTCTCCTAATGCTCATTCCTCATTCTCCCAGGATCGTTTAACGCCCACCCATATGGCATCTCCTGCACTTTGCTGCATGACACTACATGAGCCCTGGAGATCTTGATGAGGTTGTAGATGCGAGTTATCCCAATACCCTGCCCTGTGTTAACCTATTCAACATTCTGTTTATGTTTCTGCTTATCACCTCCAGCTGCAGTCTCCACCTTCCCCTCCCCTCTCCTGACTCCAGTTACCTTTTTGTTTCTCTCTGTCTGCGTCCACAGGCTGACACAGTGGCGCAACTGGTAAAGTTGCTGCCTCACAGTGCCAGAGTCGCAGGCTTGTTTCTGACCTCTAGTGCGGTCTGTGTGGAGTCGCCACGTCCTCCCTGTGACCACGTAGGTTTCCTCAGGGTGCACCAGTTACATCCCACATCCCCAAGATGTGCGGGTTTGTAGGTTAATTGGCCTCTGTAAATTGCCCCTAGATAATCGGCATGGATTGGTGGGCCAAAGGGCCTGTTTCCATGCTGTAAAATAAACTAACGTAAGCACCTATCATTTACCTGACTCTGCCTTCCAACTCCACCCTCTCCTCCTCTACCCAACTACGGGTGCCTGTCATCCCTCCTCTGCCCTTCCAATCGCTTCTATCTCACAACGACGACTCTTTTTATACCTGCCATCTTCCTTCTCCACTCTCAGTCCTGATGCAGGATTTTGCCCGAAACGTCGACCTTTCCTTTCCCCCCCCATAAATGCAGATCAACGTGCTGAGTTCATCCAACAGATTGTTGCTCCAGATTTCAGCATCTGTAGTCTCTTGTGTCTCCAGATGTTTTGTGAATTGTGCTGCAAGTTCACGTTTTCATTTCCAACTGACTTGGCCTGATATTGAGATGGCAGGGCATTGATAATGGAGAAGGTGGAGGTAACATCACTCCCAGGGTATTAGGATTCACCAGTGCTGTTTCTTGTGACAGTACCTACCAGTGCAGCATACAGGCATTGCTAAAAGTTTAAAAACTGGATGTTCTCATTTTTAAAATTTTAAATTTTAAGACACGTTGAATTTACACTTTTTCGCTGTTAGTTTATTAAATTAGTTGATTGGTCACATAGATTAGGAAGGTATACTGATGGAAAAAATAGTTAATACATTTAACTTATTACTTCATTGATTCACATACTGGCACCATTTTGGCTGCAATAAAGGCACTGGGATTCACAATCAGCTGAATAAGCGATGTCAAGATATTCTTCAGGCAAGACTTTCTTCAGACAAGACTTTAGAAAGATGACTAGAAAGATAAGACTTTAAGACTTGGATTTACATGCCGTTAAGTACGGTTCTGTGGGCGGAATGATAAGCTGAAAGTAATGGTTTCACTTTTATTTGAAGAGTCTTGAAAAAAGATACTTTGAATACTTGAAATAGATATTTTCTGATTGCGATTTGAACAAGTCATTTGGCATACTGTAAATCTTTAGTGTAATTTTAAAAACATTTCCATACTATTTATCAAATAATTTGCAATATGCAACTTCTGAGCATTTTATTGTATTTTTGGTTTTAAAATGCATATTTGTAAAGTAGTTGGCTGCTTTAAATTTTCCTGCTCTTACTAACTAGCTGTTTTATAGTATTCCCCTTCTCTTCCACGGAGTCATTTTGCGTTTATTTGTTTTCAACTTTGTTGGCGATTGAATGTTCACTGCTGATTTGATAGTCACAGTTATTGACACTTGAGACAAGGTGAAAAAGGTACATAAATTGTTATTTAAGGCACAAAATATGTTCATTTTTTAAAAATTAAGGTACAGGTGCACAACCTTTTATCCGAAAGCCTTGGGACCAGACACTTTTCGTAATTCGGAATTTCTCGGTTTTCGGATTGGAAGATTTTTAGCGTCGATTTTAACGGCTGGCTCAGTGGTAGAGTGCTCGGCTCATATCCGCAAGGTCGCGAATTTGCACCTCGATCACGGCAGTTACTTGATCGCAAGTTTGAGTCTTAAATGTAGTTTTTTCTTGCAGAATAGGAGAGAATAGGGAGGGTTAGGCTGGGATCATTCTCTGCGAGATAATCTTAGTGCGGGAGACAAGTATAGGAGAGGTGTACTGAATGTAGTGGGCAGAACTTTGGAAGTGATTGCCCACCATTCTCAAAAGCCGCTGTGTCTCCCTGTCCCTGGGATAGCAGGGGGCGATCAAACAGCACAATACCCCCCTCCCCCTCCAACTCCAGAGGAATCCGCTCCCCGATGGGCCGCTACGGCGACAAGTGGCATTTCGCCCACAGCCCGAGCTGCGCCACCCCAAGAACAAGACGTAACTTGCACACCATCAGCTTCTGCCCCTACGGGGAGCGTGTTCCTCTGGAGTTGGAGCTGGGCTGGGCTAGAGTTGCTGCTGGCTGTGAGTCTCCGGGATCTCGGTGCTTGCAGTCGGTGTCCCGTTGGTCCTGACGTCTCCGGCCATCCCCCTGGGCAGGAGCTGAGACTGTGAACTGTACCGCCCTTACCCCCTCCCTCTGCAACTGCAAACAAACCCACTCTCCTGCTCACCTGCAAGGGCGGTGCAGTTCCCAGTCTCAGCTCCTGTACCGAGGGGTGGCCGAAGACATCCCAGCCCGAGCTGCGCCCCCTCATCTGCAACCCCAAGAACAAGACGTACCTTGCACAACATCAGCTTCTGTCCCTACGGGAAGCGTGTTCCTCTGGAGTTGGAACGGGGCTGGTCTGCTGCTGGCTGTGGGTCTCTGGGATCTCCGTGCTTGCAGTGGGCCTGGGGGTCGGTGTCCCGCTGGTCCTGACGTCTCCGGTGACTAGCACTGACTTGTTGGCATCGCCGACGTGAAGACAGTGCAAAGCCCCCACGCCGGTGAAATGGGCGGGGAACTGGAGAGGGGAGGGAAGGGGTCACACACATGGCCGGGAAGCAGAGGGGTGTAGGTGGGGTGAAACTGAAGGGAGCGACAATCTGCTGCTGCCTGCCCGTTAAAACGTTCCCACGCAAGACTCACGATACACTGTGTATCGTGAGTCTACCGTGGGAAGTTTTTAACTCAGCGGGCAGGCAGCAGCAGATTGTCAATTATTAACCCTCCCACGCAATATACCCTCACCTCTTTTATGAATGGGGATTTAGTTCCCCTTTCTTCGAGGACCGACCGGAGGTTCCGCTGTCACCTCTGCAGGCCGCCCTCGGTGAACGTCTTCAAGGACCTTTCTTCAAGGACTGAAAAAATGTCCGCTATTCGGAGCTTTTCGTTATTTGGGTCTTCGGATAAAAGGTTGTGCACCTGTATCTCCATGTACACTAAATTAAAATCTCAAAACACTGCAGATGCCGAAAGTTAGCAGTAAACAAGAAATGCTGTAAACACTCAGTTGTACAGGCAGCATCTGTGGAATGGGCAAACAAGCGCCCCTAGTTGGAATCGAACCCGGGTCTCTTGCGCTGTAAGGCAGCAACCTTACTACTGTGTCACCGTGCATGGTTAAATAGCAAAGCTTTGTTTCTCCAGTGTCTCTTCTGTTATGCGTAGTTTTCTATGGGAATTTGTATGACACGGTATCTGTTGTCAGCACCTTTTTCTACGTGCTACACCATCTCTGAAAATGCCCGGATATTACCCTCCATTCTTCCCTCTTCTGTCTTCGAGAGCCCGCGGTGATGACACCTGCAAGCATGAAGATGCATGTTTATGGCAGCCATTATACGTCTTGTACATCCACTACTTGGATCTTATCATATAGTATCTTATCATTATCTTATCATGTAGCCACTCTTCTAATGACAAGAAGCAAAGTATACGTGTGTGTCCTTCCTCATTTCCTTGCAAACAGAAATCTTTAACAAATTATTTGCTGGTTTAAGATGCAGAAACCATCAATCTTTTATTTTGCATTTAAACTATTGATTTGATCCAAAACTGGTTTGACACTCGTGCATGGAAATACTTGACTATTTGCTGGATTTCATGACGCAACTTGTAATAAAAGCAGAGCTAACCTAGACCTGTCCTGCCCGTGTCCAGTACTGGTAATTGATTTCATGGAATTGTTCATTTTTAGGAAAAATTACAACGTATGAAATTGGATCTGCTGGAATTGCAAAACAGGCACATTACATCAGTTGCATATTGCACACTGCACCAGATGTCCATCTTTATTGGCTGATAGAACTAAATATATGATGTCTATTCTAATTTTATCCATATTGTTTCACTATCCAATTTCTATTCCCTCCCACAGCCCAAACTATTTAATTTTGATAAATTGCATGCATTAGAACCTGGTATGAATTGTTCAAGATCTGCATGCATTAAAGCCTTGACTCCACTGCTCAGAGATTGTTAGTGAAGTCTTAAATTGCTTTGGATATTCATTTAAAATTTATCTTTAATAGGAATTCTTTAAAAAGTAAGCCTTTAAATGTTGCTTTAGTAGCTGATTGCTTAAACTTTGTTGAAGGGGAGTTAATATGAAGCGAAGAATTTGATTTAAATGACGTGAGAACCTGATGAATGGAATAAAGTTATTGTTTTTTTTTAATTCTACAGAACAAAGAAAAAACTATGCAAAATCAACTGTTGCAATGTCAGAGACTTCACAGTATCGTGTTGAGGTAAGTAGATTTTTTAAGTTCTGTCAGATTTCCTGCAGCTTTGCTTGATTGGTGTTACATTTTTAGTGTGTGATCCTTAATTAAAATAGACTTCAGTTATATTTGCACATGCGTCTGATACTATTTAATGAGTTTGTGCTGTGATGTTTATGATATAATGTAAATAAGACTTGGAGTACAAAAACATAAATATCGATTTCTTCATGGAAAGCGTAATGCCATTGATTATTGGTATATCAAAACTAACTCCTTTCCAAACAAGTTTTATATTTAGTGCCAGAAGAACAATTGGAGGATTCAAATGTAATACATCTCTGTGAAATAAGATGCTAGAATATACTTTTCAGACTGAAATTGTGAATTATTTTCTACAGTTTAAAATAGTAATTTCTGTATTGAAAATAGCATTTGGCAACATTTATTGTGGATCGGAAGGATGCTATGATAACAGTAGACGATGGCATAAGGAAACTAAAACTGCTTGATGCGAAAGGCAAGGTCTGGACCCAAGACATGTTACTTCAGGTCGATGAAAAATCCGTCAGCCTGATTGATCTTGAGAGCAAAGTAAGTCTAATTTTTTTTACAATGATTTGAGAATCAGTTTACACATTATTTACTTTGATGCACCAAAGTAGCATTCTCTTACTTGAGTGAGGCTGCCATGATGTGAAAGAGACAGATAATTTGTAAATCTGTTGTTATGCCTAAAATCTATTCAATTCAAATGTGTCTTTGATATGTTTGATCTGTTTGATGCCACAAACCAGGGATCACAATGTGATTCATGAGAAGGATTTGGTCCATTTGTTAATCAAAGTAGTTAATTTGCTGAAATAATAATATAATAATAAATGTCATTTAAATTTTAATGTATTATAGATAGATTTTGTATTACAATTTTACACATTTTTGATATTAATGCATTTTGTGGCTTAATTCTTAATGTAAAATTGATATTAAATACATTTGTTAATCAAAGTAGTTAATTTGCTGAAATAATAATAAATGTAATTTAAATTTTCATAGATTATGGATACATTTTGTATTGCAATTTTACACATTTTTTGTATTAATGCATTTTGTGGCTTAATTCTCAATTGGGTGAAATTGATATCAATTACATGTAAAATTGTATTACAAAATCTATCTAAGCACATTATCATTTAAATTGCATTTATTATTATTTCAGCAAATTGCGATGCAAATTTCCTTTAATTTTATACTTTATTATATTTCAAATGTATGCATGTATTCTTTCAATTCCAATTATCATTACAGGAAATGTTATTTTATTAAACCCTTATAAAAATATATACTATGTATATCACGTGTAGGACATATCTGTATTGTTCATAATGCAGTGCATATCACCATCTATAGGACACTTGAGTGTCTGCACTTAATTATTTTAAAGCATTTAATTTTACAAACCTAAATTTAATTCAAGGAGGCATAAATTGAGTTGTCATGGGTTTGTGACAAAAGGTTCATGGTTATTTAAAATACATTTTAATTGGCCGCAAAATATAGATTAAGGATTTAAAAGTGAGACATTCTCAGAAGACTGGTTGTGTAGGAATACATTTTGCACTTGTCCGTCAGTGACAGAGAATGTCTGGTTAACTATTCCGAGCAGTATTCTGTCTTTCCACAATGGCCACTGGCTATTTAACATCTTGGTAGCATAAACAATGCTTTGGCATTACATTGTGAAATGAGACTGGTGCTCTTTTATTCCCATGCTCCCGCGATATAAATAGTGGAATTGACTTTGCTGCGAGATGCTGAAGTTTCTGTGCTAAACTGTTGGGATTTCTCCGCTTTAGTGCCACCAAGTCCATGATTTGTTGCACAAAACGAGGCAGTTCTAAATGTTCTGGCCAGTATTTTCCCAACATCATTCTGACATTGGACTCCTCATAATGTCCAGTGGCGGAGTGAATCTCCCCAGTGCAAGTCCACCACCAATTTTCCAGCAACTGGTGATCTGGTTATTTTAATCCAGATAAATTGTCGAGAGTGCACTTGAAATCTCCCTAACCCCCTGGAAGTCTCCCCGAAAATGTGGCGCCTAGGTCGGTTAAGGCTGCCAATCTCGGCCTCATTGGGATGTCCGTGCCGATTGGCGGATCGAATTTGTCCTTTACGACTGGGATTCTGAACGTATGGGTATTTGTATTGAATGACGTTGTATGTACTTTGTTTGCCTGGAGTCGCACTTCACAATTGAATGAGCATTACTGTTGGTTTTATCAAACTGCAGAGAATGAACTTTACACATTCTCTACATTCTCTGCATGTATTGGTCCTGGGTGATTAGACAGCAGTGAAAAATAATCGAGTCACATGAAGTTGCAGATGTTGGAATTTTGAGCAAAACACAAAGTGCAAAGTGCGAAGTGCAAACCAAAACCCTTCTCCTCTCCTCACCCGGCCCTCGTTGTGTCCCGGGGGCGCCTCCTGTAGCCGGCCTTGAAGGTGCAAGAGCCATTACCCCAGTTCACCCTCCTACCGGCCCTTGCTCCTCGCGTCCGACGTCTCCAGCTCCCTCCCAGTGACGCCGACCGGCTCGGTTGTCTTGGAACAAAAGGTCAAGACATTTCATTTGCCCTGCAAAGTTCATTTTTTTTGAAGTGATGGATTTGATTAGCAGCTATGAAATGACTGAAGATGAGAGTGTATGAGAGAAGCTGGGTTTAATGGGCACGAGAGCCATGGCTTGCCAGAAGTCATTGAGGTCATTGAGTTCCTCAATACAGGAGCTACCCAGGGGCTAATAGCAACTAATGTCACAGATCAACTTAAAACTGAGTGCTATTGTCGAAGCTTGCACCTTATTCGTGAGATTTCAGGTAAATTGTTGAACTTATAAATCTGTAGACGGACATTTTCTAATGAGTATTGTTCACAACAATGTTAAACGCGCGTCTTTTGATTTATAGCCAGAGCCAAAATCTGTATTAAGTATACTGAACCTCAAAGGGATTGGAATCCATGTTGCAGTTCAATTTGCTGGAGTGCAATGCTGAAGGCTCCCCGAACCGTTGTTTCTCTCATTCATATTAAATGTGAGGTGCAGCGGGACAAGCCACTGCCTCGTAGCACCAGAGACCTGGGTTCCATCCTGACATTGAGCATTGTCAGTGTGGAGTTTGCACGTTCTCCCTGTGACTGCATGGGTTTCCCCCGGGTGCTCCGGTTTCCTCCCACATCCCAAGGAAGTGCAGGTTTGTAGGTAATTGACCTCTGTAAATTGACACTAGTGTGTATGGAGTGGATTAGATAGTGGCATAGCATAGAACTAGTGTGAACAGGTGATCAATGGTTGGCATTGACTCGATGGGGAGGGCCAAAGGGCCTGTTTCCATGCTGTACCTCAAAACAAATTGGGGAGGAAAAGCTTGCCCTTGAGATACCTTTCACCACTTCAGTACAAATAAATAAAGCTAATGCTTTATTTTTGAAAGGTTACCTGTGTAATGCTTGTACGGGGACTTACGTAGTCACAAGCTTCCACAAGGAACATGGTGATTATCATTAAACAGTTTGTTCCAATGGTTTTGATTAACAGATGAATGTTTGTCAGGATATCTGAGAGAACGCTTCTGACCTTCTAATGGTGTAATGGAATCTTTCACCCTCCCACCGAGAGAGCAGACAGTTTAGCAGTCGCTTATTAATGCAGTGCAATGTCAGTCGAGACCTTTGCACCCAAGTCTCGAGAAGGGGACTGGAAACCATTGAATTTGGTCTGTTATGCTGTGTTAATAATTGGTGAATGCGCGACTGCACTCTGCAATCTGACTTTTCCAAACAGCTATGACTTTGAACTAGATTCTTGTATGAAAGGGTAGCAACAAAAGAACAGTGAAACACTTTTTACAAAATACATTAATTATCCTGGAAACACTTTTAAGGAGCCCAAGAGTCTGCAGTTAAAAAAAGATGCATTCTTGAAGAAATATTAATGACTTATAAAGTACTGTACAATGGACGTTGCCTATCAAATGACAAAATACTGAATAGGTAGCAGTGGGGTGGTGACATGTTTGCATGTGTTATTTTAAAGGTTAATTACAGATGGGCACTGTGCATCTAAAGATAAAAAGACTCACTTAATAATGCACAAAGGATTTTATTCTGCATGTTTGTTGGGATGAAATAAGGAATGGAAAGGATTTCAGAAATGGATTGGAGAAAGCAAAGGTTGCGATAAAATTGTATTGATGTTGAATGGGGCCTTTTCTACATTGGGGATGCTACTATTTGTTGTGTAAATTAAGTGATTGATACAACATGGACACAGGCTCTTCGACCCACCAAGTCCACGCCACCCATTGATTACCCGTTCACGCTAGTTCTATGTTATCCCACTTCCTGCATACTAGGGGCAATTTACAGAGGGCCAAATCACCTACAAATACGCTCATCTTTGGTATGTGGGAGGAAACCGGAGGGAACCCACACGGTCGTGGGGAGAACGTGCAAACTTCACACAGACAGCACCCGAGATCAGATTGAGCCTGTGCCTCTGGTGCTGTGATTTAGCGGCTCCACAGATTTGCAATGGGTTGGTAAATATCTTTTGGTTGTGTAAAGATTTTAAATTAGCCCTGGGCACGGAAAATAACAAGAGTAAGGTTTGACATGCATCTGGAGATGAGCCAGAATATGTGGGTGGGGGTAGTCAGAGAAGTCTTAAACAATCAGTACAAAATCTTTTTCCCAGGATGGAAATCTCAAACACTAAAAGGATACGGCTGTAAGGTGAGTGAGACAAAGATTAAAGGATTTAAACTATATCCTTTTAAAGGATTAAAAAAAATGTGCGGAGGTCAGTGAGTGACTGGATAGCACCACCGCGGATGGTAGTTGAAGCAGATACCTTAGCAGCATTTTAAAAAACTTTTGGATAGGTATATGGATACATAAGTAGTGGAGGGATATAAGTTATGTGCAGGTAGATAAGTGATGGTCTTGCCATCATGTTCAGCACTGACATTGTGGGCAGAAGGGCCTTTACTTGTGCTATTCCGTGTTCTCCATAAAATGTACAGAGCAAATGGCCACAACCTTTGTTGAATTAAAGCTGCTTAGGAAACACTGAGTCTCTGCAGACCCTTGTGTAGAAAACTCTATCCTGGTTGCTGCATGATTAGGAACATGTTGGATTTATATGGGCATGGTAAAGAAGAAGAGATAATGCCTGAGATTAGGTAGATAAGCAAAGAGGTTTGATGGAAATCTGCAATGCTTGCATTTGAAAAGGGAACATTTGGGCTTTACTATCTGGGGCGTGGACCTGGTGATAATTCAGAAATAAATGTTAAAGTTTGCTTCATGGTTTCAGGGGAGAACAAAAATGTTCCTTGCATTTTCTTTACAGAATGAGTTGGAGCACTTTCCCTTTAACACAATCCAGCATTTTCAATCTGTGATGAATGCCTGTAACTATGACTCCATCCTGGCACTCGTTTGCAAGGAACCTGGCCAAGGCAAACCAGATATTCACCTTTTCCAATGCGATGAAGTTAAGGTTGGTCAGTCTTTTATTTGCAACTGCATTTGTTTGATTCTTTATTTGTGTTACTAGTCTGCGTTGGACATGAAAATAGTAAGATGCATTTAATGCTTCCACATCTACTGCAGGTAAGAGGGTTTGGAACGTCGTTATGTTTTGCATTTACAGGGACTAGAACATAAATTGCTTTTGGGTTTTCGTACAACTTTTTTCACCTCTGTTTATAAATGATCTACTTCAATGAACAATTTCCTCACTAGTGCTGACCATCACTTACCCAGGATGTAGGTAGGTATTTCTTTGAAGACCTCTGCCAAAAGTGCTCTAAAATAGAGGAGGAAAAAGGGGAGAGTGACCCAGGTGCACTTTAATTTTGGTTGTGATGGCATTTGGGCGAATTGCCTGGAATAAAAAGGTCTTCCTAACCTATTAGTCAAAGAAGTCTCCGTGAGTTGTAATGTGCTTAACCCCTTTATAATGGGAGCTATGGTTTGGAGTATTTGCTTCATCCGGTAGCTATTAACAATAGCAATTAACTTTTTCTTTGGTTTACTTTTACAAATTATGAGCAATGTCTTTTTGTAATGCAAGCATCGAAAGAAAGTATTGTCTGAACAAGAGCAATCCATAATCATGAATCCCAAGATATTTCATGTTTAACAAATATAAATTGCTTAAAATTGACATACCTGTAGATGCTGAAACCTTTTGGGTTTAGTTAGTATCCCGTTTTGCTGTCTTTCAAATGTTTTAGTCATAATTACTGGGTCACTTGCTTTTAGTGGTGTTAAATTGTTTCATTGTTTTTTCCTCTGAAGCTGCATATCACGATGTAGTCAACTGAACATTTATAAAGTGCCTTTTCTTCCAGAAAGGACAAATTCTGGCATTGTTTAGTATAATGACACAGTAGTTTAATTTAGAGATGCAGCGCAGAAACAGGCCACTCGGCCTATCGAGTCTGCGCCGACCAGTGATCCCTGCACACTAACACTATCCTACTCACAATTTACAATTTTTACCAAGCCAATTCGCCTACAAACCTGTATGTCTTTGAAGTGTAGGAGGAAACCGGAGATCCCGGAGAAAACCCACGCAAGTCTCGGGGTGAATCCGTTCAGGCAGCACCCGTAGTTAGGATGGAACCCAGGTCTCTGGCGCTGTAAGGCAGCAACTCTACCACTGCGTCACCGTGGCTATGCTCTTTAACATATATTGTTTAACGTGTAGTATTTGGAAGATCCCACCCTGTTCCCAACATGTTAGTCAGTACTTATTTTTAATGGAACTTGGATAACTTCCAAGATTATTTTTAACAGTGTATCAGAAAAAGGATTAAATGTCTCAATTGTTAGTTCAGGGATTGCTTTCTTCTACCTGAAAGGAAAACATAACTATAATGCTATCTTGCAGTAAAATTTAAACCGTCCACTAAAAGGCATTGGGTTTATTTGAAAAATAGCACAAACTGAATACTGCACTGGAGTTGGCAGCCGTTGAATGGATACTCTTGTTCAACAAAGGAGTCCCACACGGTTAGTGAAAAGTGCAATTAGAGGTTTGAGGTGTCACCGATGCTGTGATGTTGTGACCAAATGCTCTTTTTTCAGGCTGAAATGATCCACGCAGATATCGACAGTGCAATCAGTGACAGTAAAGGCAGCAAACAGAAGAAGAGGCCCAGTACTCTGAGGTACAAAGACACACAAATGTTTATCATTTGCACTATTCTTGGTCATCTCTTTGGATTTCAATTTAACAGTAAGCTACACATAAACAAGGAACTGCACATGCTGTTTTACGGGAAAAGGTGCAAAGAGCTGGAGTAACTCTTGCACCGCGGGTCTGGCAGCATCTCTGGTGAACATGGGTAGGTGATGTTTTTGGTCAAGAACTTTCTCTGACTCATTTTTTAATGAATCTGAAGAGTCCCGACCCGAAACGTCACCTATCCATGTTCTCCAGAGACGCTGCCTGACCTGCTGAGTTACTCCAGTACTTTGTGTCTTTTTTTAAAGTAAGCTGTTTCTTCTCTGAACACATTTGTGATGCTAAAAGCGTGGACATTAAATACTGGAGAATGTTGACGTACACCTGTTTGGACAGAAAATCATGACGCACACTATACTAGAATCTTGATCAGTTCACACCATTTCTTCCTCTTTGCAAATGGGTGCCTATACAATCAATCTGCTGTTGGCTTGCTGAGTCCAAACATCTGGAACAGCAAGATTTAAATAAGATTTTTAACTTAATCCTACTCTAATCATCGGAAGAATGGTCCCTACCCAAAAATTCATATATCAATACCCTCTATAGATGCTGCCTGACACGGCGAGTTCCTCCAGCACATTCATTAGTTATTGGAGCGGAATTATGGCCCATCAGGTCTACTTTGTCTTTCAATCATGACCAATCTATCTTTCCATCTCAATCCCATTCTCCTGCCTTCTTCCCATAACCCCTGATATCCTTACTAATCTAGAATCTGTCAATCTGCGCCTTAAAAATATCCATTGACTTGGCCTGCTGTCTGTGGCAATTAATTCCACAGATTCACCACCCTCTGATTAAAGACGTTTCTCCTCATTTCGTTAATAAAAGTACATCCTTTTATTCTAAGGCTATGGTCTCTAGTCCTAGACTAGACCAGCAAACATCCTTGTGTTTTGCTCAAGAATAAGTTGTTTGATCTGTATTGTATTTCTTAATTTGAACTTGATTTTAAAACTAGGATGGGAGCTTTGGTTTGGTATATTTGCTTAACCTTGTGCTGTGTTGCTATTAACAACACTGATATTATTGTGAAGTATAATGTACTGAATATAGAGTCATACAGTGTGGAAACAGGTCTTTTGGCCCAACTTGCCCACACCGGCCAACATATCCCAGATACATAGTCCCACTTGTCTGCATTTGGCCCATATCCCTATAAACCTGTCCTATCCATGTACCTGTCTAACTGTTTCTTAAATGTCAGGATAGTCCCTGCCTCAGCTACCTCCTCGGGCAGCTCGTTCCTTACACCCGCCACCCTATGCGTGAAAAGGTTACCCTTGTTTTCTGAGTCAGGAGCATTAACTCTTCTTACTATTTATCGTTACAGAATGATTACAAATGCCGATAATTCCTGCATCCCCCCACCTCCAAGAGCGCCTGCCCCAGTTCCACCAGGCACGATCACACAGGTGGATGTTCGGAGCCGAGTAGCAGCTTGGTCAGCTTGGGCCTCACCTGCTGAACAAGGTGATTGGGCTTTCTCACACACACTGACACCTCCTGGGCAGCTGTGTTTTGTACAATGGGGGTTTCCATGGCTACTTTGGCACTATGCCAGATTACGGAATCCAAAAAGGCAGTTACGAAAATGCTGCGAATATGAAAAAGAAATTGAAACAAAGGTGAAACGATTTGAACTGTAACTATTGTGTCACAACTGCGAGAGAAAATGTAATAATGTTCAGCACCAAGAATGGAATGTGATTAATTTAGCTGCAGCTATTCCATCATTTGTAAAACCACCTCTAGTCACAAACCATTGGCCGTGGCCACTCTTGCTCTGAGTGATTCATATCATTGCTTGTGTAATTAAGTTATTAACAAGCTCTCCATCCAGCTACTCAGGAAGCATGCCAACATGCATTTAAGCCCGAATGAAATTAAGGTTTGGATTAATAAATGGCAAGTAAAAATTGTAATGACACAAATACCAAACACTAAATATATGAAAGTCTCGCATGTTCTCACCTTTGCTGAATGATGAAGGGAAATTACAGTGTTTCGCAACCGGGAGATCAGGTAGGTCCAGACAGACTGAGCGAAGGTGTTCAGCAAAACGATCGTCCAGTCTGCGTTTGGTCTCGCCGGTGCCAAACATTTAATTCCCCTTCCCATTCCACACTGACCTTTCTATCCTGGGCCTCCTCCATTGTCAGAGTGAGGCTAAATGCAAATTGGTGGAACAGCTCTTCATATTTTGCTTGGGCAGCTTACAACCCAACGGTATGACTATTGATTTCTCTACCTTCAAGTACTCCTTGCATCTCCATCCCTCCCCCGCCAAAGTCATACTAGCTTCAAAGTTGTCTTGTTGAGTCTCATTGGCTGGAACTCGTTTTCACATAGTCCACAGCTAACAATGGCCTGTTTCATTTCTCATCGTTACTTTTTTGCATAACTTTCATTCATTTGTTCTATATCTCTCTATATCACCGTCTATACCTCTCGTTTCCCTTTCCCCTGACTCTCAGTCTCGACCCGAAACATCACCTACTTCCTTTTCTCCAGAGATGCTATCTGACCCGCTGAGTTACTCCAGCTTTTTGTGTCTATCTTTGGTTTAAACCGGCATCTGCAGTTCTTTCCTACACATCTATGATTATTGTGTTTACAGGCCTGTTTCATTATAGTTGTCAGTACATTTGGCAATTAATCACTCTTGACTCTCTTGACTCTCGGCTCAAGCTAGCCTCTTGGTAGGACAACCCTCTCCCAGGATTTGACTGTCTCCATGTTGCTATATCTTTTTTTTAACTGAACAGGAAAGAGGTTGCGTATTCCGTGGAGAGTGACATCCCTCTAGAGAAAACATATCAATTTTACATTGAATTACAATAAGACTATCTCATATTGAAATGTCAGTTTTCCGTAGATAGTGTAGAATTATGTATGTAAGTCCTTCTATTAAAATGCAATGTTCTCAACAGATGAAAAACAGAAGGTGGTTCATGAACCAGAAGAATCCCCAGATATGGCAGCCGTTAGAATTGATAGAGATGTGGTATGAACGCTTACTACAAATTAAATAATCTCATTTATTTTCAACTGTTTAATGTTTGAGCAAATATACTGTGGAAGCATTTAAATTATTTTAATATTGTGCAAGTAAATTGATTTAACTTTGTATAGAGGAATATAGTTGATGTGATCAGCCATGGGATTTCCTAATGCAATCCCCCACCCCTATCATCCTGCTAGTTTCACTGTTCGCATCCATATATCCCTTTGTTATCCCCTCTTCCACAGCCGACAATAGACCATTGTGGGCTCCACTTTTCCTTGGTCATCGGAGCTGGCTCTGATTTGTTCTGAACGTTTTCATACCTCCAGGTTCCCTCTCCCCTAACTCTCAGGCTGAAGAAGGGCTCTGACCCGAAACGTCACCTATTCCATTTCTCCAGTGATGCTGCCTGACTCGCTGAGTTACTCCAGCGTTTTGTGCCTATCCTTAATGCAGTGCTTGTATAAAGTTGATGTACTTAAATGATCATTCTGAAGAAGGGTCACGACCTGAAATGTAGTCTATCCATGTGGTCCAGGGATGTTGCCTCACCCCCAAGTTACTCCAGCATTCTGTGACTGTTCTTCCAGTTAAATGAGTAGTCCTTAAGTATTCCTAATTTACTATTGCAAATTTCAAAAATCAAGAATAACCTAAGCACAGGTTATATTTTGTAATTACATTATACAACATAATCTGTTGATTTTATGTTGAAAAGATCTCTTATGATCTCAGAAGTGAAATAGATCATGGCCTGGTTCACACTTGGACAAGAGGCACTGTGCTTGGGTTTATTAGAGTTTACACACAGAGGATCTGGGTATCACCTGCTCCGTCTGCATTAGGGAATTACTAATGACACATGGCAGGTTGCTGCATGCAAGTTTTTTTTCTCAATAGTTGCAATGATCTCAGGACTCAGTATGACATTTTATTTATGAAGCTTAAGAGTTCAAGAAGTAGCAAGAATATCTACTGTTACCTGCTTGTCAGGAAAAACAACTTCCATGTGGGAACGTCCTGAAAATAGAATAGTCTGTTTAAAAGTGACGCAGCTGGTAGAGCTGCTACCTCACAGCGCCAGAGATCCGGGTTCAATCCTGACTACGGGTGCTATCGCCGGGCAGTTTGCACATTCTCCGGATGACCACATGTGTTTCCTCTGGGTGCTCTGGTTTCCTCCCACATCACAAAGACATGCGGGTTTGTAGGTTAGTTGGCCTCTGTAAATTGCCCCCTAATGTGTTGAGAGTGGATGCGAAAGTGAGATAAAATAAAACTAGTGTGAACTGGTGATTGATGGTCGGCGTGGACTTGGTGGGTCGAAGGGCCTGTTTCCACGCTGTGGCTCTAAAATGAAAACTAAAACTAAATTTATCCAGATTGATCATCCATCTTTCTTGACACCATCTGCAAATTGATGTAACACAAATATATCCATCTTCCTTTTCCTATGTTCTGTTAGTGACCCAATTGATAGTAAATAATAGGGTTTAATTTTTAGTGACAAGGTATTAACAGCCAGACCTAGATCTTTCAGTAACATAACACTTATTGTCCTCTTGGTAGTTGATATTGTTGACACACAAAAGCCTGCTTGTTTTACCACTCTACTCGTTTTACTGTATATAAGCAAATATTCTGCATGTTTTGTTTTAAACTGGAAGGTCTGTACAGCCATGCAGAAGTTGCTGAGCTGCAACGAGCACTCTAATGTTACATCAACATTTTATCATGCCTTCCCACAAATGATAATGCATACCTTTTACTCTAGAGAAATTGCTGAGCATTTCACTTTTGGCCCACTTTATTTCAATTCTGCAGTAAATTTTGTTTCCCATCTTTAATTTATATGCCAGTTGGTTTGGTTTATTGGGTTTTAGTTTTGACGCCCTGTTGACAACTGACTCTTCACGCAGTTTAGTGAGAACTGCAGCACAGTGGCACAGCGGTAGGATTGCTACCTTCCAGCACCAGTGGCCTGGGTTCGATCTTGACTATGTGTGCTGTCTGTAAGGAGTTTGTACGTTTTCCTCAGGTGCTCCAGTTTCCTCCCACACTCTAAAGACGTACAGGTTTGTAGGCTAATTGGCTTGGTAATATTGTAAATTGTCTCCAGTGTGTGTAGGATGGTGTTAGTGTGCGGGGATCGCTGGTCAGCACACACTCGGTGAGCCAAACGGCCTGTTTCCGCACTGTTTCTCAAAAATAAAATAAACTAAACTGAAGCCACCGAATGCATTCATTCATTCTGAATTTTCTGACAAGTTACAACTTGCCCCTTGCCCATCTCTTACCAAGTTTTACATATCTTGTTGGACTACTTCCTTTCTACCTAATTTAAATTGAAGCCAGATTTTTAATTGATCAGTATCTCTTCTTGCAGAAGGGCATGTGGCAGTGTGCCATCCTATCCAGTTGCAAGCTGCATTGTTATGTTATTTACATTGTACCAAATGTTGCAATACTGTTTGCAGACTTTTTTTTTTAATGGGATTGATCACTTGCCCATTGATTTGTTTGCCTCTCATTTATTGTAGTGCACTTCATACCAAGCTGAGAATGAAATGACCACAGGGCAGACGTTTTGTAAAGTTTGGTGGAGTGAATGTAATCTCTTATTACAGCTACAGAAATTGGGCTCAATATTTATGATAAAATGTATACAAATTACACAATGTAATTATGGTAATAGAGAGAAACACACAGACACAATTCCTTGGCCCACCCAGTCCACACAGACCCCCAAGCACCGATTTACTCTAATCCTGCACATATACCATTTTATTCTCCCCACATTCCCATCCACTCTCTCCACATACTAGGGATGACATATCGTGACCAATTCACCTATCATACAAATTTCTTTGGGGGGGGGGCTGGAAGACCCAGGGGAAACCCACATGATCACAGGCAGCATGTGCAAACTCCACATAAACAGTTCCCAAAGTCAGAATTGAACTCTGGCATTGTGAGGTGATGGCTAGACAAGTCTGTGCCTCGCACATAAGTAGATCCATCATGATTTGTTGTTTGTATGTGGACCCGTTATGGTTTAGCATAAGCTTATTGAAGCAAGATTTCTTTCCATCAATTTTTTTCAAGGAAGAGTTGCATTATTTTTTTAATGTTAGCATGTAAGATAAAGCTTCATATAACTATTTCTCAATGTAAGGCAGATATAGAGATATGCTTGCAGGATGACAAAATGCTTTTTCTGTAACTGTGTATTTAACTTTTCCGTGCCAGCAAATTTTGAACCATGTTTTAGATGATGTGGAAGCATTTGTTATTAAACTTCAAAAGGCTGCTGAAGCATTTTCTCAACTTTCACAAAGGAAAAAATCAAAGAAAAGTAAAAAGAAAGGACCGGGAGGTGAGTAGCGTTTGAGACCTTTATAATGTTTAAAAAATTGTGATTTTTGTGCTGCAAAATGATATTGAGGGGATGTAGCCATGTGAAAGTATAAGTGTTTTTGAATAATGTACCTGTAAATTTAACCAAATGGGAAAGTTGGCCCGAGTCTAGTGCATTGCTTAAAGAAGCAATGAACTGCAGATGCTGGAATCTTGAGCCAAACACAAAGTGGAGCAGCTCCTGAACCAAGTAAACCTCAGGCTGCTGCAGGACTTCCTCTGTCGCCCTTGACTGGCTCGGCCCGCCAAGCAACATCCCTCTCCTCACCTGACCGCCTTTGTGGCCTGGGGTACCTCCTGCAGGTGTCGTTGAAGCCGCTGGGGGCATGCTCCCCATGTCCGTCGTCGCCAGCGGCTTCCTCCACCTCAACTCTCCTGTCTTCCGGGCCGAGCTCAGCAGCTTCCAAGCTTCCCCCCTGCAGGCTGTGGCCCGGCATGCCTTTCTTTGCATCAATGAGCCAGGTCTGCTGGGTCTTTCCTTCGCGACATCCCGCCAGGTCCTTCTTCATTTGGCTCGTTGATGTAGTCTACATGGATTTGAACAAGGTCTCGTATGGAAGGCTGGACCAAATTTAGGGCAAGCTGGCACATCCGATTCCAGCAATGTTCCTGCAACACATTGTTTCTTGCTCCAGATTCCAATGTCTGCAGTCTCTTGTTGTGTCTTCAATTCAATGGGATGTTAAATGGGGTGGAGAGCTTGTTATGAGTAGGCTGGCTGACTCAATGACTATTACTTTGATATATTCTATACACTGTATGCTAGGTTGATCCCATTAATATCACTTAAATAAATCTTTTTTTTTTTAAACTAAGATTTTGACAACAATATCATGTAGTTTGGTATTGGTAAGGGACATGTATATGGAAATTAAACAGATTCAAAAGTCATTTGTTAAAAATACAAAAATAGATGTAACTGTTCCAAAGTTAATGAATTTGTGTAACATTAGATTGTTGTCCAATGTTATAACCATGTACATAAATAGCAGCAGGCTTTCATGAGCGACAATTTTGTCCACTATATCTTCCTCCTCTCGCTGTTTAGAGGGTGTTCTAACACTCCGTGCAAAACCACCACCACAAGATGAATTCTTCGACTGTTTTCAGAAATTCAAGCATGCATTTAACCTACTGGTAAGTTACCCTGTTTAAGAGTGTTAGCTGAATTAGATTGTTTTGAAATTTAAAACATGAAATGTCTTGCAGATTATAAATATTTCTTGTACAGTTGCTATCTTTTACTTGTCTTATAATACAAATCCTCAACTACAAATTGTCATATCCACGCCATGAAGTAACATTTAACCTAATGCGACAATTATGGAACTCCATTTGACTGAAATAGTAAGGCATAATCTTCCACCTTCACCTGTCATAGCATAAATACTGTGTTTAATCAGGTTGCATGGGAAATATAAACAGCCTTTTATTTTCCTGAAACTTAAGTTTGATCATATGATTGACCATATCTGTAGTTCTTGTTCAATACTTGCACTCATTGTTTCTCATTCAATTTAGGCCAAATTAAAATCCCACATCCAGAATCCGAGTGCAGTTGACCTGATCCATTTCTTGTTTACGCCGTTGAATATGGTGAGTTAATAGTTTTTGAATAAACAACCATCAAATTGCAGTCTGCATTCTGACTGATAACATATGGAGTTTACTAATCCTCTGTCGTTCAAGACGATGATTTGGCTGAATTATGAGGGAGGCAGGCGTTGTGCATAGAATACCACAGCTCATTTGACCCAGTATGTCTTTATTCCACACCGCTATATCCTTCAATTTTATTTTCCATTCAGCATTTTTCTAATTCCCATTTAAAAACCCTCATTAATTCTGTGCCTTCCAACCTCTTTTCGGCAGCCCAGATTACTTTGTTTAAAACATTTTCCTTGTCTCCCTTAGTTCTTTTGACAGTCACATTATACATGCTCTACCTATGGTTATTAATCACATCCACCAGAAATAACTTACATTATTATGGGATTAGATAAGGCAAGCTCTTTAAAATATCAGCCGTCCACCCTGAAAAGGTGAACGGTTCTAATTTCCGTGTTAACTGTAGAGACAAAGAACTGCCGAATCTGGTTTATACCAAAGATAAGTGGGTCAGGTAGAATCTTTGGAAAACATAGATGGGTGATGTTTCGGGTCAGGACTCTTCTTTAGGTCAAAAAACCCCAACCAAGAGCAGCCAGTATGTTCACAATTTCTCTGTTTTTGTGAAACTCTAATGTGGTGGCATTTACAAGAAAGATTCAGCAGTTCTGCGTTGAATTGCCCATAAAGTTCTATACCACATATTTCTAATAATCGTTTGATGGTTTTGGAGTGTTTACTTGAGTAGATGGTGGTTGAGTCGGTGGAGAAGTGTGAGTGGTTTTCCTGTCTTACTTTGTTTAGTGAGATCAACTGGAACTCTTATTTCATTCCCCCAAATCAAAGATGTAGGTTCAGTGGCTACAGTAAAGGGCCTGTCCCACTTTCACGACTTAATTCTTTCATCCCAACCATTTTTTTAAACTCGTGGACATTTTTTATCGGGCTGGAAAAAACGTCCTGATTTACCTGATGCCACGAGTACTTATGGCTAGCATAACGAGCCGCTACGATATATCTACGAACTCTCACAACCTCCTACGGACTCGTTACGGACATTCTGCGAGTTTGAATCGGGGGGGGAAAACTCGGGAGAATTCGTGAATTACCTCGTGAAAGTGGGACAGGCCCTTAAATCACCTACTTTAAGTACGCAGCTAAAGAATCAAAGGAGTTGGTGGGCATTCAAGAGCGAATAAGTTACGGGCCTGCAGAGAAATGAGAGGAGGTATAGTGAAGATAAAATTACGATGTCGTGTAAATGAAGCCCAAGTGGGACAGGCACTTTACTTGCAGCAAGGAGCCAGTATTGTTTCATTGAGCTAAGTAACCTCCTATATTGAAATAAAGAATGAATCAAAGGTGCTAGGGATGTTGTTATACATAGAGCTTATTTCTACAATTAATCTTTAATTGTTTCATTTTTCAGGTCATACAAACCAGTGGAGGGCCTGAGATGGGTGGTTCAATTCTCTCCCCTCTCCTAACAAAGGATGCAATAGATTTTTTAAATACATGTGTCACAGCTGAAGAAAAAGCAGTTTGGTTTTCTTTAGGAGAAACATGGACCAAGCCCAGGCAAGTTGATGGCAGCACTCATTTATTTATCTCTTAGAAATGTTGTGATATAAAGTTATGGATTTCACCTGATTTCATTGAGCACAGTTGCTTGGCAACAAAATGATTGCCTTTCATCCCCGGCATCTTCTCTCATTCTTTGAATTTCCAGATAATTTGAGGAGAATTTCTGGCATCTTTGCAACAGGAAATGGATACTTTGTCAATAGTGTTAAATGTCACGTGTACCAACAATGGCACAATTAAATTCTTACTTGCAGCAGCACAACAGGCTTGTAAACCCCAAACATATAGATAATATATAATAAACAAAAATTAAATAAAATAATAACCACAATTCTGGTGCAAAATCCCCAAAGTCATTGGTGCAACCAAAGACAGAACGCTGAAGTTCCTAGCTGAGATCTTGTCCACTGTCAGAGTGAGGTCACACGTAAATTGGAGGAACTGCACCTCATATTTTGTTTGGGCAGCTTACAACCCAGCTGTATGAATATTAATTTCTCTAATTTCAAGTAACCATTGCTTTCCCTCTCTCTTTCTCTCTCTCTCTCTTTCTCTCTCTCTCCCTCTCTCTCTATATAGAAGTTGGCGAAGGTGAAGCCCATTCTAGAGCGGCAGCATTTTGAGACAGTAATCCATGCCTTTATTACATCTAGGCTGGATTACTGTAACGCGCTCTATTTTGGTGTTGCTCGTTCTTCACTGGCTCGTCTCCAGTTGGTTCAGAATGCTGCTGCTCGCCTTTTAACAGGGACTCGAAAGAGGGAGCACATATCGCCAATTCTGGCCTCCCTACACTGGCTCCCGGTGCACTTTCGGGTTCATTTTAAGATACTGTTATTTGTTTTAAAATCTCTGAATGGGCTCGCCCCGCCTTACCTCTCTGAGCTGCTCCACCCATACGCTCCTGCCCGGTCCCTCAGGTCAGCTGGTCAGCTGCTCCTGGAGGTACTGAGGTCTAGTCGGAGGCTCAGAGGGGATAGAGCCTTCTCTGTTGCTGCTCCGGCACTCTGGAACACCCTGCCGTTGCACATCAGACAGGCCCCCTCACTGTCCATCTTCAAATCCAGTGTTAAAACGCATTTGTACTCCCTGGCTTTTGACCATGCCTGAGGCTTTGCTTCTGTTTGTGGTGTTTTTGATGTTTCTTTATTTTACATGTCTTTTCCTACTATTTCTTTTGATTGTTATTTTTGGTGTGTATTAACTTTTTTGTCAATGATTAGTGATGTACATCACTTTGTTGCAGCTATGTTTGTTTTTAAAGTGCTCTATGAATAAAATTATTATTATTATTATATATATATATATATATATATATATATATATATATATATATATATATATATATATCCCTACCCCATCTTATGCATCCTGGTAGTTTTATTGTTCGTATCCCTTCATGATCACCTCCTGGATCATTGTGGACTCCACCTTTTCTGAGTCATCAGTGCCAAGTCTGATTTGTTTTGGTATCGTTTCATACCTCTAGTTTCCCTTTCCCCTGACTCTCAGACTGAAGAAGGCTCTCGACCCAAAACTTCACCATTTCCTTTTCTCCAGAAATGCTGCCTGACCCGCTGAGTTACTCCAGCATTTTGTGTCTAACTTTAGTGTTGTGTAGTGTTCAAGAGCCTGACGGAAGAAGCTATTCCTGATCCTGGTGGTCACTTCTGTACCTTCCTCCTGATGGTTGTAGTGAGATAAGAGGTGGTGTTGCTCCTTGATGTCTTAATTTCCTTCTTTCAAAAGACATTGCACTGTTACTCTGTAATATGTTCCACATTCATTGTAAAGACACTAAAAATGATAAACGTCACTCATTTGTAACAAGATATTTAATTCTACACCAGGTTTTTAGTCTTTTGAAGGAAACTGTATTTGTGCCTGTCATTATTAATCCAATAATTAATCTGAGTTACTAAAATTGGTATGAATGCTCTCTGAATAATTTTGGAGTGCTTGTTTGGTAAGAATTCAAGGTTGTTACTTCATGACATAGGCACCTTTATTATTTCAAATGTTGTCAATACTATAATTGAAACTGATTAACTGATTAACCTTCAATTCAAATGAACAAATCGCCCTACGATAATGTAGCAATGACCCATGCCCTTTTGTGGATGAGAAAACAAATTTGTTATATAATCTATTGAAAGGTTCTAGTTTAGTTTATTGTCACGTGTATCAAGGTACAGCGAAAAGCTTTTGGTGTGTGCTATTCAGTCAAAGAAAAAACGACATGAATACAATCAAGCCGTCCACAGTGATTTAAATGAGTGGCACAGTTGTAATAGACGAGAACAGATCCACTTCAGAGACCTGCATGCAAAAGGTGCTCTGGCTCCATCTTGGATGTCTTTGTGGGTTCAATTGTTAATAATAAACTTCAAAGCTTTTGATATAACTAGTCTGATCATTTCAGATCCTTGCATTAAAGTATGGATATGCTGACCATTTATATTTTTAGATGAATTTTAAGCCTATCAAAATGCAGCTATTACTTTCCGCAAAGGTTATACATGACTGTAGATGTTCTGCACTGACCAATCTTCATTGCTGTACTATAGACAAGGTCTCAGTTTTGTGCTTTTAATCTGGAAGGATTCATTCATTTTCACTGACATTTCGCTGTTTTTGTTGGTTGTAGATCCGAGTGGCCTAAAGATCAGTTCATCCCTCCTTACGTGCCTCACTTCAGAAACGGGTGGGAGCCTCCCTTACTGTCATTTCTGGGCACACCCTGTGAACAGGAGCTGAATCACCTGGCTGAATCGGTGGCCAATGCAGAGCATCAGCGGAAGCAAGAAGAGCAGAGGCGGCTGAGTGAAGAGGTACCTACTACACAAGCCAAGTTTGTGCTCACCTGTCAGTGTGGTCATTTCACCAAGCCAGCAGTTTACCACAGCTGGACACGCAACATACGGAGTTTACCATGACTATTCAATACTATGGAAATCACATGGCCTTTTGAACGCTAAGTGAAATATAAAGGAAATAATGGTTGAGAAGTTTAAACATGACAGGATAATTCCGTGCCTAGGACATATATCCACCTATCACTTGCCGGTTTTTGTCGTGCCCCACCTCCTCTCTTCCAGCTTCCTCCCCCCCCCCCCCCCCCCTATACAATCAATTTGAAGAAAGATCCCGACCCAAAACATCGCCTGTCCATGGTCTTCAAAGATGCTGAATTACCCAAGTGCTTTGTCTCTTTTTGGTAAACCAGCATCTGCAGTTCCTTGTAGCTTTATTGAAATATTAAATGTGCAGTTTACATTATGAGAGCAGGCGTCCATTAGTTGTGGAAACAGTTAAATGATTTTAGTGAATCTTCAGATCAATCAAAGTTGTGATATCACCACAGGAAGAGCTTTTTTTTCCCTTTGTTATTAGGCTTCTGAATGTTCCTTCCATTAGTTAGGGTTCTGTTCGATTCACCACTACCCCATCGCGGACATTGGACTTTGTCTGTGGAACTGATGCTCTACAATCGTGTATGAAGGAACTGCAGATGCTTTAAACCAAAGATAGACACAAAATGCTGGAGTAACTCAGCGCGACAGGCAGCATCTCTGGAGAGAAGGAATTCCTTCTGCCTGTCCCGCTGAGTATCTCCAGCATTTTGTGTCGATCTTTCATGCGCTACAATGCTGAGAACTATATTCTGCACTCTATATTTTCCCCTTTGCTCAACCTATTGTACTTGACTTGATTGTGTCTGTGTATGGTATATCTGATTTGTTTGAATTGCATGCAATGCAAAGCTTGGTCCATATGCCAATTATAAACCTGAACCACAACCGTCCATTGCAAATACTTTTAAGACAATTAACCACTTCAGAAGATTATTTAATGTGAAGGTTTAGATTAGATTAGATTAGATTTGTTTATTGTCATTCAGACCTTTCGGTCTGAACGAAATTCTGTTTCCCTGCAGTCATACATATAATTAAGTGGTATTGGAATCATTTAAATATCTGATCTGTGGGTTTCTTTGTTTTTTGTTTTCCAGCAAGCCATATCCCAGGAACATCTTTCAAGTGACGGGTATGCATACAGCAATTCGAATTACAAGAGGCGATCTTTGCTGCAACAAGGAACAGCTAACGCAGGCTTTAAGAAAACTAGTAGCCGACATGTAGCTAGGTAACGGTTGGAGGATACGTGTTGTGCTGTGGACAGTTGTCTTGACTTTGTTTAAAAGAAGTCTTTATGCATCTTCTCCTTTTCCATCATGATCACTTTCCTACGAATTCTTTGAACTATTGCATTGAAATCTTATACTTGCTCCTGTGCTATTTTGATCGAGAGTGCAAAGTTGCATTCGATATTTCTCGGTGATGGTGTGATCAGTTATATTGGTGTGCAAAATTTGTTTTAAAAAGCATGAACACTATTACAGCACTACTGCCGTAGAACTGCTGCGAGGCAGCTCTGTGGCGCTGTGGTAGAGTTGCTGACTCACAGCGCCAGAGACCCAGGTTCGATCCTGATTATGGGTGCTGCTAGTACGGAATGTATACGTTCCCCCTTGTGATCGCGTGGGTTTTGTCCAGGTGCTCCGATTTCCTTCCACATTCCAAAGGCATGCAGGTTGTTATAGAGTGATGAAGTGTGGAAACAGGCCCTTCGGCCAAACTTGCCCACACCGGCCAATGTGTCCCAGCTACACTAGCCCAAACTGCCTACGTTTGGTCCAAACCTTGCCTTTCCATGCATCTTAAATGTTGGGATAGTCCTGCCTCAACTACCTCCTCTGGCAGCTTGTTCCATACACCAACCAACCTTTATGTAAAAGAGTTAGTTCTCAGATTCCTATTTCTCATTTACCTTAAACCCATGTCCTCTGGTCCTCGATTCACCAACTCTGGACAAGGGACTCTATGCATCTACCGTATCTATTCCTCTCATGAATTTATACACCTCAATAAGATCACCCCTCATTCTTCTGTGCTCCAAGGAATAGAGTCCCAGTCTACTCAACCTCTCCCTGTAGCACAGACCCTCTAGCCCAGGCAACATCCATGTAAATCTCCTCTGTCCTTTCCAGCTTGACAACATCTTTCCTATAACATGGAACCAAGAACCAAACACAATTCTTTAAGTGTGGCCTCACCGACGGCTTATACAACTGCAACATGCCCTCCCAACATCTGTACTCAATACTCTGACTGACGAAGGCCAATGTGCCAAACGCCTTTTTGACTAACATATCTCCCTGCGACTCCACCTTCAAGGAACGATGCATCTGCATTCCTAGATCCCTCTGCTCTACAACACTCCCCAGAGGCCTACCATTCACTATGTAGGTCCTGCCCATGTTAGGCTTCTGAAAATGCAACTCCTCACATTTCTCTGTATTAAACATAGCATTCGAACCATTCCTCAGCCCACCTGGCCAACCAACCAAGATGCTCCTCACAACCATCTTCACTATCTGTAAAACCACCCACTTTTGTATCATCTGCAAACTTGCTAATCTTGCTGTATATGTTCTCATCCAGAGTTCTTGCCGTCTATGTCCCTCGTGTGTAGGATAGAACAAATGTACGGGTGATCGTTGGTCAGAGTGGACTTGGTGGGCCAAAGGGCCTGTTTCCATGCAGTACCTTTAAACTAAATTAGATATAATATATTAACACCACTAACTTTTTACTGTTCTATTTTTTACTGTTCTATTTTTCTGATATCCTGAACAGTTGATATTCACGTAATCTTGTCATAACCTCAAAAACAAGTTCTGCTTTAGATATGCAGGTATTTTTTTCACAACCTAAATTAGATGCTTTAAGGCATGAAAAGCATTAATATTACAAATTGAAGCAAGATGTTTACTCTGTTCTGATCGTGAATGTATAGTATGAATGCAACTTAATATGTGAGCAAGAAGGAAATCTCACTCTGCTTCACATCGCTATCACGTAACAACTTAAAATATTTGGTGAGTATACATAATATTGCAGAATTTCTATAAGACAAAAGAAAAAGACTGCAAAAAAAAGGGACATTGTTGCAAAAATGCACAAAATAGAAAAATACACTAGATGTTGGAGTAACTCAGTGGGGCAGGCAGCAGATCTGGAGACATGGACCTATCTATGTTCTCCGGAGATGCTGCCTGACCTGTTGAGTTATTCCAGCACTTTGTCTTTACTTGTTTACCAACTTCTACAGTTCTTTGTGTCTGCACAAATAGAAAACAATTCCATGGTGGTTCAAGAGATAATCACTGCTGTTCCATGGCTGAGGTAGGTTTAGGGTTGTGCAGGTCGGTACAAGAACCTGCAAGGCGGTGCAGCGGTAGAGTTTCTACCTTACAGCTCCAGAGACCCGGGTTTGATCCTGGCTATGGCCTCTGTACGGAGTTTGTACGTTCTCCCTGTGACTTGCGTGGGGTTTCTCCCACACTCCAAAGACATACAGGTTTGTAGGTTAATTGACTTGGTATAATTGTAAATTGTCCCTAGTGTGTGTAGGATGGTGTAAGTGTGCGGGGATCGCTGGTCTGCACGGACTCAGTGGGCCAAAGGACCTGTTTCCGCACCGTATCTCTCAATTAAACTAAAGCTGATGGTTGTAGGAAAGTAGCCTTTCCTGAACCTGGAGGTGTGGGACTTCAGGCTTATGTACCTCCTGCCCGACAGTAGCAGCGAGAAGAAGGCATGACTCGGATGGTGGGGATCCCTGATGGTAGATGTTGCCATCTTGAGGCAACATCTAAGTCGTTTAGATGGTGGGGAGGGCTGTGCCAATGATGGATTGGGCTGAGATCACCGCATAAGCCACCAGTTGGTGAGGTATACCCTGTGGCAGAGATTGTAATTCTCATACTGGCCTCATCAGTCACATTTGTAACCTGAGTGGGGAGGTATTCATCTTTGATACCAAGAGACGGCCCAGGAGGTTGTTGCTGATGGTAAAAGAAAAAGCCAAAGCGCTCAATAGTTGGTGATGTGTAGATTGATGGACTGGCCATTGATAAGAGCTATCACAGGACAGTGCTGTTTTGATGGGAAATGGAAGAGATTTGGGTTGGCCATGAAATTTATTGATACAGCATAATTGTTAAAATGGTCGACCATTTGTGCAAAGATGAATCAAAGATGAAATGTTATATTTAAGGTAAGCTTTTTCATCAGATATTTCAGTAATTCTACTTTTGCCTAATCTATTGCTTTTTGTTGTTGACGTGGACCATTATAAAAAGGAACATTTTCTCAGCAAAATTAATAACACCAAGATTTTATAGACTTGTTCAAGAAAGCCAATTTGAAATTTAATGATGGACGCAGAATGCTGGAGTAACTCGGCATCTCTGGAGGAAAAAGATGGGCAACGTTTTGGGTCGGGACCCTTCTTCTTCAGATTGAAAGTAGGGGATGGGGGAAGACGGGGGTGAAGAAATGGAGGTGAGAAAAGACCAGGAGCAATATGGGCAGGCACCAAATGACCTCATGGTCGGCCCATTGTTGGCTAGGAAATCTCAAGAGGGGTGCAACGTGGTGAACTGTGGAGCTGGTTACACAACTAGGGTGGAGGAAGTGGACAAGAGGGGAGGGGAGTGATAGTAGAAGTTACTTTAAATTAGAGATTTCATGTTCATACCGCTGGGTTGTAAGCCAGTTTAATGAATTTACACACCCCTCAGAATAAAACATTTAAGATAAATGAATTGATGAGGTTAAGTAGCAATGTCTTGTTTCTCTGAAGTTCCCAGTTGAATTACCATACAAGCGCACGGTGAATTTGGGGCATGTAATTATCTTACTAACTGCTCGGCATGTGGTTGCGATTTCTATTTGACATGGAGCTTTTGTTGCCAGTGTCAGAACTAGCAACAATTATATATATTTTCCCATCCTCCGGGTCCCGATTTTAAAATTACAGCTTCCTTTTATTTCTCTTGCACTTTTCTCTTTCACATGTTTTATTTTCTGCTTTTCTGTAACGCTGCTTCCAAGCCTCCTGATGTATGCTGATTCCATATGCATTTCAGACAAAGTCAAAACCACTTTCCATGGTACTGTAGCAGTTGCACATCCAGCTAAAAAATAACTTGAATTTAATTTGAACATTATGTTTGCTGTTTGATAACAGGAATGCAAGCAAATAATCTGCCCTACTAAACATCAACGCTAAGCATTGAATTTCTGTTGTAACTCTCGCATGGTTTGGCAATTTTTTGTGTTCATCCATCAGATGTTAAAAATATTAACGCTTTAGTTCTAATTTTCAGTTTAGCGTTAGCACTGTTGAATGTTCTCGATTGTGATTAGATGTGCTGCATGATCTTCTGTGAATTAATCTGATTTGTGTGCCTGCAGTATAATCTACACTTCCTATGCCATAGAGTCATACAGTGCAGAAACAGGCCCTTCGGCCTAGCTTGCCCACACCCACCAACATGTTCTAGCTACACTAGTCCCACATGCCTGCGTTTGGCACATATCCCTCGAAACCTGTCCCATCCATGTACCTGTCTTAAGTGTTTCTTAAACATTGGGATAGTGCCTGCCTCAACTACCTAACAGCTTGTTCCATACCTCCACAATCCTTTGTGTGAAAAAGTTACCCCTCAGATTCATATTAAATCTTTTCCCCTTCACTTTAAATCCATGTCCTCTGCTCCTCGATTCACCTACTCTGGGCAAGAGACTGTGCCATTATACTTTTTTAAAAGTATTGTTTTGTTTTCAAAGGTATTTGGCTTGTCCATTTTCATTCTACGGTAGTAGTAGAGGCTCCCCTCGGTCATGACTGACCATGGGTGATGCATCCTAGTTTGTCGGATGCAAGCCTGGGCTATGTCATATGGGGGACAGGCTGTTGCCCCTGCAGCACGTCCCCCCTCTCCATGTCACTGATCGATCCAAAGGAACAGTAGGGCCGTTACAGTTTGGCACCAGCGCCGTTGCAGGAGCTGCCAGAGCGAGGTTGTAGACAACGACGAACTGCCTTAGGGACTCCGACTCCGGATTTTCTTGAGGTTTATTCCTGGAGCCGTTTCCATGACTGGATATGGCCACAAGGCAGTGGAGGTTTTAAATCTAAGTTTTCCATCTCCTAGAAGGTTTGCCTTCCCAAGCTGAAGAAAGCACAGAAACTTCAGTCATCTCTTGAATGGTGAAATGACTGAATAATTCAGCAAGGTTCTATTACAAATAGAACCAATAGGGTGGCACAGTGGTAGTGTTGCTGCCAGAGAACCAGGTTCGATTCTGACTTTGGGTGCTGTCTGTATGGAGTTTGTACGTTCTCCCTGCGACCTGTGTGGGTTTTTTCCAGGATCTCCGGTTTCTTCCCACACTCCAAAGACATACAGGTTTGTAGGCGAATTGGCTTGATATAATTGTAAATTGTCCCGAGTGTGTGTAGGATAGTGTTAGTGTGTGTGGTTCGCTAGTTGGCGCGGACTCGTGGGACAAAAGGCCTGATACCGCGCTGTATCTCTAAACTAAACTAAACCAAACCAAATAGTTAAATCTAATTCAACATAGTGTTTGGCATTTGTGCAATTGTAGGCCTTTGCTCAATAATGGGTTGTTATCCATGAACATGCTGCAGCTGTGATGATTAACACTGTAGATCAGAAGTTAATCCTTTCAGAAGTCAAGGGATTATTTGGATGAGATGGAGGCTATGATGAGAAACATGATAGCATTGCGTGCACGGTGGGTATTGTCTGTCCAATTGTCTGCCCAACATCTACCAAGTTAAACAACACTTTTGTGAAGTTAGCAAACAAAAATGGTGCCAAAGCACAAAGAAATATTGGGGCAAATGACCAAACGTTAAGGAGAACGGGGAGTCTGACAGGGTAATGGAAATAATTTGATTTCTTCAAGTCCTGCCAACCCTCAGGGTCATGGAGGTCAACTTAGGAGATGCTTAAGACATAGATCATGGAAAAATATAACACAGGGACTGGCCCTTTTACCCATCATTTCTGTGCTGAACATGATAGACATGATAGAGCCTTCGGTCCAATTGCTCCATGCCATCCAATATGTCCCATCTAAGATAGTCCCACGCCTATGTTTGCCCCATATCTCTCTAAACTCCTCCTATCCACGTACATGTCCAAGACCAGATATCCAACAAATTTGTAAAGAGGAGGAGGTGGGGAGAGATTAATTCATGATGATTGTGGTTGCAAATATGGACAAGAACTTTAAAATGCATTAAAAAAAAATGTAACCAGGTGTCAATGGGAGCACGGGGAATTTGGAGTGTGTTGGGGCTTGGCCAGCGCAGTTTTGTCTACCCTTAATTTTACAAGGTTTTGAAGAAGGAAATCTAGTCATCGAGTTATGCTGGAAACCTTGAGTCGAGAGATTTAAAAAAAAATGTGGAAAATTTCCACCATTAATGTGATGAGGCAGAGACTGAAATAGACAGTGTCAGTGAAGATTATACAAATGAGGTCTAAAACTTGGGGTCAGGTATGATATAAAGTTTATTACCTTAATGTTTCAGGCAATCAAAGGTAAGTGACCACGGCAGGGATTGTAGCTGGTGATGGGGAACGGCTTCGGACTTCAATATCTTTTCATTTGGATGAACTTTAGTTGTTGGTGGGAGATGGCAGCTTTGGAAAGGAGTGATAAAAACACAAATTACATGTAATATTCAGAATTTTGAAATGCTTTACATTGACATAGCTTTCTCATGTAATTTTGTAAGTTTGTTTGAATTGAGCCCTAATGTTGCAAATATTTTTCACGTCATTTTCCAAAGGAAAATATTCAACATTGATTGGATTAGACTGCACATTGGTTCTGTACAAGTTAACAAATGCTTGATCTGTGGCAATTTGAAGTGGTTGTAAATAAAATGTGTCATATCTCACAGTTGCATTTATGTCGGAATATGATTTGTCTTTTCTAATTTGGATGATATTTTGTTTGTTTTAAAAGAAATTCTGAAACTCATGTAAACATGGAATCTAGGAGATTTGCCAAATCCAAGTATGATTTTGTGGCAAGAAACAGCAATGAGCTTTCCGTTATGAAAGATGACATACTGGAGGTGAGTCCAGTTCCACACACCTTGTTAATATTTCCATTAACATTGATCTCAAGTTGTGAGAACCATCAGAACTGGGCGGCGCGGTGAGTAAAGCCGCTGTCTCACAGCGCCAGAGACCCGGGTTCAATCCTGAGCTCGGGTACCATCTGTGTGGCGCTTGCACGTTCTCCCTGTGATCGCGTGGGTTTCCTTTGGGTGTTCCGGTTTCCTCCCACATCCCAAAGACATGCAGGTTTGTAGGTTAATTGTCCCCTAGTGTGTGGGGAGTGGATGTGAAAGTGGGATAAGAGAACTACTGTCATGGTCGACAGACATGCTGTATCTTTCAATCAGCCAATCAATCAATCAATCAATGAAATTGAATCATTAAAGTTGAGGTATTGCAGCAATTTTTGCATTTTCATGCAGTACAAAGGAGAATCCAAGACATAGGAATGAATCAATTAATTCTCTTTGATCCCCTTCTTCTTGAATTGGTGTCAATAATTTTATCTCAAGCTGTGTTGAGCTTAGGTTTTTTTTAGTTTAGAGAAACGGCACGGAAACAGTCCCTTCGGCCCACAGAGTCCGCGCAGACCACTGATCCACGTATACTAATACAATTCTGCACACGCCAGGGACCATTTACAATTTTACCAAGCCAATTGGCCTACAAACCTGTTCGTCTTTGGAGTGTGTGGGGAAACCGGAGATCCTGGAGAAACCCCACACAGCTCACGGGGAGAACGTACAAACTCCGTCCAGCCAGCACCCATAATCAGGATCGAACCCGGGTCTCCGGCACAGTAAGGCAGCAACTGTGCCACCCTTAAGCTGTCTTGCTTGTGTAAGAAATTGAATACATTCTCAAAAAACGTCTTATCATGTGTGTAATTTAATGACAGGCAAATGTAATACTTTAAATATTGAATTGAGCATGCTTGCAAGTTGGTGGTATCATGCTGGAGGTTTTGAGAAATGGATTGATGTGTTGATACCACCTTGTTGCAGATTGTTGATGACAGGAAACAATGGTGGAAGGTGAAAAATCAAAGTGGAATGTCTGGGTATGTGCCGAATAACATTCTGGATCTGCTACGGAACCCTTACCCAACTGGTGAAGGGGTGCCTGAAGGTCTTTACAATCAAACCATCCAGGTAAGTGCTTTGTCATGTATGTAGAAGGATTTATAATCACAGTAATACAAGTAATCAAGTTAATTGCATTTTTATCTACTGTCTCGGCAGCTGTTGATGCCAAAGAAGGAATTTGAATTGTTCAAGGTAGGGCCATGGTTTGCCCTGAGAGTGATTTTTTTTTCCCCCAAGCCTAAATTGTGTTTTATTTCCAGTCCTTTACTCTCCCTCAAGCTAAAAGCATTCTTTAGAAGCTTCTCAAGTTATACTTAGCTGCAACCTCAGGCCTGATTTCTTAATATTTGCAGTTTGGATTAATACTCTCTTTCAATTAACTTTTAACAAATTAAAATATAATTTAAAATAGCCCAGAATGTCAATATTCAACTGTGCTGTGCAAGCAGTGTTGAGTGTTTGGTCTTTTGTATCTAACATCTTGATTTATCCAATTTACCCCATGACTGATCCCTGGGCATGGGATCTCACTGGAGTTGCAAGAAAAGGTTTACAGTTATAACACCAAAGGATCTGATCAGATTGCAATTGGATTGAGTGAATCAGCTTGAGTCTAAAAATGTATATTTTAAATAAATGATGCAAGGCTAGATTTGTTGGGAAGGGAGGAGGAATATGAAATACCTGCTGCAAAATTAAACCAGGCCAAGGTTGCTGGAAGTCTAATAGAAAAGGCTGTAATTGTTTTAGATTCCTTTGTCTGAGTGTAATGTGCTGGTGTCGTTCTGGTTTCAGACCATGTTGCGCTGAAATTGTATTCAATACCAGTCAATGAAAACATGTTGGTTTGAATATTTAAATTTACATTTAGCATGATACATCTGGTACAACAATGACTTTTTCAACAGTTTTTGTTCTTGTGGGAAGAATTCCCACATGCATGGGCCACCTTTCCTGATTTAAATTCAATGTGTTCTGAAAAAAATAAAATCCCTGCAGCTGTTCACAGAATGTGCTGTGAAGAATTGCAATCAGGTAGAAGGCTGACTGACTGTACTTTGGCCGTTGTTCAAGTCTGATGCACTCAACATCGAACATGGAGCAGTGCAGCACGGGAACAGGCCCTTCGGCCCAAAATGTTTGTGCCAGTCATAATGCCAAGATAAACTGATCAATATCCCTCCATCCCCCGCATATCCATGTGCCTATCCAGAAGCCTTTTAAGATGGACTCCAGATTTGTTGGCAGCATTGCCACTAATTAAAATCCATGCTCAACCAAAATAGACCATCCACTGCATTTTGATTACAAGTGGTCATTACAATGTGTGACAACAAGTGATTTAATATGTACTGTGCAGTTCAGTTGGACAGTGGATCTTGAATTTTAAATATAGGGTCGAAGCAGAAAAGGCACCAAAATCCGCAGTGTAAATCTCATCTCTGATTCTGTGTTCCTACTGGTCTTGACAAATAGTCTTTTTTTTAATTATTAATTTTAGATTTTGTTTTATTAACAATTGTGAATATCTGTGATATTCCTGCAAACTGTTGAGCTCAGTCAGATCTTGCTGAGGAGATGCCCTAACATCTCGTTAGCAGCAGGAAGATTGAGTTAGAACATAAAACAGTACAGCAAAGGAACAATGTTTGTGCTGGACATGATAAACTAAAGTTAAACTGATTTCATCTGCCTGCACATGATCCACATCCCTCTATTCCCTGCACTTCCAAAAGCCTCATACACACCACTAATGTATCTGCCTCTACCCCCCACCCCTGGTAGTGCCTTCCAGGATTCCGCCACTCTCTGTGATTTCCACCCAGGGGAAGAAGGTACTGACAGTCTACCCTACTTCTATCATGGCTCCCCTCAACCTCGAACGTTCCAGAGAAAACGGTATATATTTGAAATGTATTGTCTTCTCTACAATTCCCTTGAAGCATGTTCAATATTGGAGAGGCCAACCCAAAATGTCGTTCATCCACTTCCCTCCGCAGATGCTGCCTGACCCTCTGCATTCCTCCTGCACTTTGTGTTTTGCTTGGAAATGCCATTCTTTACTTAGCGGTAACACGGTAATGTTGCCACTTGCTACCTAGTTCTATTCATTTAACAACTGAGAAATCTGATTTGGTTTATTTTTTCCAGATCAAGTCAACAGCTCAGTACTATGCTACATTGTGAGTTGAAGGGCCAGTTCCAGTGCTGTACTGTTCTATGTTGATACAAATAACTGCAGATGCTGCTTTACAAAAAATAGTCCTGGAGTAACTCAGCAGGTCAGGCAGCATCTGTGGAGAACGTGGATAGGCGATGTTTTACTGGTCGGGACCCTTCTTCAGACTGATAAAGGATCCCGACCCGAAATACCACATGAGGTAGCACCACTCATGAGCAAATAAGAATGGTCTACAGATGATGACTTTGCCAGCTATGCCCACAACCCATTGTGAATAATTTTTAAAAAAAAAAAATGCATTTTATGTCTGCAGTGGTTGAATGTAGTTTTGTGGTGTTGAGTGAAGCCAAACGCATGATGTGGAGTCTGGTTTTGGGTGCCAATCTGAACTGGCATGTGTGTTTTGCCTTGAATGTTTAGTTGTTGTTCAAGCCTGATGCACAACATAGAACACAGAAGGGAGCAGCACAAAAACAGGTCTTTCAGCCACAATGTCCATGCCGAGCATGATGCCAAGCTAAACGAATCTCCTCTGCCTGCATGTGATCTATATCCCTCCTTGCCCTATATATCCACGTGTCTGTACAAAAGACTATTAAATGCCACCATCTTATCTGCCTCCACCACCACTTTTCGGCAGTGTGTTCCAGGCATCCACCACCCTCCGTATGAACAGATCTTGTCCTGCGCATCTCCTTTAAGCTGTCCCCCTCTCATCCTAAAGCTAAGTGCTCTAGTCTTTGACTCCACTTAAGGTCATCCTTCCTGCAGTGGGTGACCAGATCAGCGCACCTGGATAGTAACCCTGTGCGTCACTCCCTCCAAGGCTGGATTTGCTCTGGGGCTGGGGACAGTCCCTTGGACCATAGACCATGGCTGGCAATGAGCTATGTTTTGGAACCGTGAGACCAGTCATTTAATCCTGACTATATTAAATATTGTTTTTAACTGCACGTTGAAACCTGTAAATAACTTGTCTGCCTGTTTTCAAAAGTGTAATTTCTTTCCACAATGCCAACATACATTTCCGCATGTAAGTCTTCATCGTGTGTCCTAGTGTTAGCTCAGCAGGATGGAATATTCATTTGTGTAGGAAGGAACTGCACATTGCAGGTTTATAACGACAATAGACACAAAGTGTTAGAACAAATCAGCGGGTCAGGCAGCATCTCTGGAGAAAAGGAACTGGTGATGTTTCCCATCCAAAATCTCACCTGTTCCTTTTCTCCACAGATGCTGCCTGCCCCGCTGAATTCCTTCAGCACTTTGTGTCTATATTTGGAGAGTGTTCATTTGAAGTTTCCCCTCCATTTCTGGTAACGAACAGGAGGGATTTGTTATAAACTTAGTCTATGCATTTATCCTCATTTCATTTTTTCATTTTGTTTTGTAATTCCTATTTGCAACACTCACTTCCTGACAGCAATTGCTTGGAGAACTATCTGAGGTAATTTGTATAATCTGCATGTGCCTTTTTCATCCAAGAATGAGATCAACCTAAATTCTGTTGAAATATCTGTGAAAATGTCTGCAAATATAATTTTATTTTTGAATTAATTGCAAATGATAATGCTTTATGTCAGTGGTTAACATTTTTATCCTACCTTCAGCTAATGTCTAACTTATGTGTTCATTAACTCATAGTGTCATACAACATGGAAACGGGCCCTTCAGCCCAACTTGCCCATGCTGACCAAGGTGCCCCATCTACGTTTGCCCCACCTGCCCGGATTTGCCCGATATACTTCTAAGTCTTTCCTATCCATATACCGGCCCAAATATCTTTTAAATGTTGTTACCTTACCTGCCTCAACTATCTCATCTGGCAGTTCCATATACCCACCACCCACTGTGTGAAAAAGTTGCCCCTCAGGTTCTTGTTAAATCTTTCCACTCTCACCTTAAACCTATGTCCTCGTGGTCTTGATTCCCCTGCTTCTAGGTAAAATACTCTGGATTCATCCTACCTATTCCTCTCTTGATTTTATACAGTTCTACTATAAAATCACCTCTCAGCCTCATGCGCTCCAAGGAATAAAGAGGTTTGCGGAACGGTTTTGTCCTGCTAACTACACTGTCTATTTACATTATCCCCTTTCTAATGTATCTGTACACTGTGGATGGCTCAAATGTAACCAAGTATTGTCTTTCCACTGACTGGTTAGCACACAACAAAAGTTTTTCACTGTATCTCGGTACACGTGACGATAAACTAAATTTAAATTAAACTCATGTGGAGTCTAGCTTTAGGTGGAAATTTGAACTGGGTTGGATTGTTTTGCTCTGAATTGATTTTGAGAACACTTGGTGTTGTTCAATCCTGCTGCAGTCAGACCACGAATTTGGGGTGTCTCGGTGTTTTAAGTATCTTGGATCTTGAAAGTATACTCCCCCTCATCTCTTTACTGATGCATGGTCTTGACCTGAAACGTCGACTCTCCCTTTGCCTTCACAGATGCTGCCTAATCCATTAAACTCTTCCAATTGTTTCTTTTCAGTGTATTTATCCTCCAATATATATATTATTAATAGGCCAATAATTCAAGGTATTGTTCGTTGGAGCCCTTCAATTTGTAGGTATTTGCCATATCTCTTTGGTTTAGGAAGGAAAACATTTGATTAGAGATGCTCTTGTCATTTGCAGAAACAAAAGTTGGATTACATCGCAAGAGCTGCAGTCGCAATACCTCCTGCTCCTTCGCCCCCACCTGCATATATTGCTGCATCTGCATCCCCATTTGCTGGTATGATGAAAGGATCTTCCAAGAATGTCAGTCGACAGAATAGCTGCAGCTCTATTGAAAGTACTGGCACGCAGAAGGATGCTCACAGAGATGGGCACATGTCACTGAACCGTAAGTTGAAGGAAACACGGTAAAGTTCCGCTGCACTTTTTGCAATTTTAATCGAGCAAAGGAGGCTGTTCGGCCCATTGAATGTGCACTGGTTCCATGGAAGTATAAATCCATCTACGACCACCTCACCATCCTCTCCCCTGCAACTCCTGCAAATTCTTTCCTTTCTGATAGTTATCCAGCAAAGGAAAAATAGAACTACGGCATTAATAAGGAGGGAAAATAAAAATGAGTATAAATTAGTGCAAAACTTTTAAATAAAGTTTAACGGTTCTATAGATATGCAAAAATAAAAAGGCTCAATCTAAGGTTGGTCGCTTGCTGCCCGAGAGAAACGGAATTGTACTGTGGAATAAGGAATTAACGAACAGTTTTTGTGTCTGTCTTCGTGTGAGAAAAGATGTACACCTTCCTGGAAATAATAGCTAACTGCAGGTCTATAGAGAAGAAGAAGTTCAAAGAATTAATATTGGAGAACTTAACTGTTGGAAAGGTGATAAACACTCAGGACCTGTCCTCTTGGATCTTGTAGGGGCTGGCTGACTGGTTCACTGGTGCTTTATTAGTCATATGTGCAACTGTACAATGACATTCTTTTTGTATGTATTACACATGCAGGCGCTGCCATGTTTTGGTGCGGTGTCCAAATTCCGATCGGCTCGTGCACTCGATGAACTGGAGCAGTTCCCACGGACCAATGTCCCTCTTGCTGTCCAGCCATTTTTGTATCCTTGGGTGCCTCCTGGCCGACCTTGAAGGCACTGGAGGCATGACCCCAATTCACCCTACTACCAGCCCTTACTCCTCGTGTCCAATGTCTCCAGCTCTCTCCTGGTTCCACTGCCCGCTGAGCCTTCGGACAGGCCCAGCCGACCGATGAGCCTTGCAGTCCGACGAGCCTTTGGGTGGGTTCCTGCCGGCCTCCGAGCATTCAGGTCCTCTGGGTTGGGAGTGTGGCCATGGCACCTCTGGAAGACTATAGGAGATGACTATGGTGAAATGGTTATGGTTATGTATTCAAGAGAGAGTTAGATATAGCTCTTGGGGCTAATGGAATCAAGGGATATGGGGAGAAAGTGGGAACATGGTACTGATTTTGGATGATCATATTGAATTGCATTGCTGGCTTGAAGGGCTGAATGGCCTACACCTGCATCTATTTTTTTTAATGTCTCTATGTTATCCTCTTCCAAATATTCCTGAACAGTTGTTGTAGGTTGGATGATGCACTATAGAAAGCATCACAGCTTGGTTTGGCAACAGCTTTGTCCAAAGCCGTAAGAAATTGCAAAGAGTTGTCAATGTAGCCCAGTCCATCATACAAACCAGACTCCCCACCATTGACTCCATCTACACTTCACGCTGCCTGGCAAAAGCAACAACCATGTCATGAAACGTTCCTACCCCAACCATTCCCTCTTCACTCTCCCACCAGATAGAAGATACAAAACATCACCTCTCCATGTTCTCCAGAGACGCTGCCTGACCAGCTGAGTTTCTCCAGCACTCTGTGGCTTTTATTTTGTAAACCCACACCTGTAGTTCCTTGTATCTCCAGCATTTATTCTACCTGGTGATTGCAACAGGATTTGACCACAGCATTTGACGGTGCTGGTCCTCGACTTGCTGGAGTTTAGAAGAATGAGGGGAGACCTGATTGAAACTTACTGAATAGTGAAAGGCTTGGT